>NC_133462.1:707640-1382140 GCF_048565385.1 Saimiri boliviensis | reverse complement strand
CCCAAAGTGCTGGGATTCAGGTGTGAGCCACCTCATTGGCCCCTGATTATTCGCTTTAAAGCTGATGAAAATGAAAGTAACATGAAAGATAATAATGCTTTGCAGATTACTCTTCAAATAAAAGAGATATTTAGAGAATATGTGAACTTTAAGAAGAACACAAATAAGAATAAACGTGACAAAGTTTGAAGTAAGATTTATTTATTTACTTATTTTTTTGAGACGGAGTCTCACTCTGTTGCCCAGGCTG
The DNA here is from genome assembly GCF_048565385.1 of Saimiri boliviensis. Taxonomy (NCBI): domain Eukaryota; kingdom Metazoa; phylum Chordata; class Mammalia; order Primates; family Cebidae; genus Saimiri; species Saimiri boliviensis. Next base: position 1,381,890 of record NC_133462.1, on the reverse strand, counting down.
AAGTGTAGTAGCACCATCTCAGCTCACTAAAACCTCCACCTCTCAGGTCGAAGTGATAATCCTGCTTCAGCTTCTGAGTAACTGAAATTACAGGTGCATGGCACCACATCTGGCTAATTTTTGTATATTTAGTAGAGACGGGATTTCACCATGTTAGCCAGGCTGATCTCAAACTCCCAACCTCAAGTAATCTGCCAGTCTTGGCCTCCCAAAGTGTGGCAATTGAATTAAGTAAGATTTAAGGGCTCATAAATTTGCTATACAAATTAAGACTGTTGGCATTTCATAATATAGATTATAATTACAGAAGTTATAAAGATAAATACAAGGATCTTGTATGATTCATCAGGAATTTTCACATACTAAAATATAAAATAGGCCGGGCGCGGTGGCTCAAGCCTGTAATCCCAGCACTTTGGGAGGCCGAGGCGGGTGCATCACAAGGTCAAGAGATCGAGACCATCCTGGTCAACATGGTGAAACCCCCGTCTCTACTAAAAATACAAAAAAAGTAGCTGGACATGGTAGCATATGCCTGTAATCCAAGCTACTCAGGAGGCTGAGGCAGGAGAATTGCCTGAACCCAGGAGGCGGAGGTTGCGGTGAGCCGAGATCGCGCCATTGCACTCCAGCCTGGGTAACAAGAGCAAAACTCCGTCTCAGGAAAAAATAAATAAATAAATAAAATAAAATATAAAATAAAAATTCTGGCCGGGCGCAGTGGCTCAAGCCTGTAATCCCAGCACTTTGGGAGGCCAAGGTGGGCGGATCATGAGGTCAAGAGATCGAGACCATCCTGGTCAACATGGTGAAACCCCGTCTCTACTAAAAATAGAAAAAATTAGCTGGGCATGGTGGCGCATGCCTGTGATCCCAGCTACTCAGGAGGCTGAGGCAGGAGAATTGCCTGAATCCGGTAGGTTGCGGTGAGCCGAGATTGCGCCATTGCACTCCAGCCTGGGTAACCAGCGAAACTCCGTCTCAAAAAAAAAAAAAAAAAAAAAAAAAAAAAAAAAAAAATCTGTAAGTAAACAAGAATATGAGACTATGAGCAAGGTACTATCAGAAAACCGAACTTTCAACAAAAAGCTTTTTTCTCTTTTGATTTTCGTCATTTGTGTAAAACAAACTGAAAAACATTTTGTAGTATTAGAAACTTAAAGCCAGCCATGAGAAAGTAATAATGCCTTTTCTTGAAAGATTAACTAATATTCAAGCTATACAATTTAAAATATTATTAACTATTACTTTTTTTTTTTTTTTTTGAGACGGAGTTTCGCTCTTGTTACCCAGGCTGGAGTGCAATGGCGCGATCTCGGCTCACCGCAACCTCCGCCTCCTGGGCTCAGGCAATTCTCCTGCCTCAGCCTCCTGAGTAGCTGGGATTACAGGCATGCGCCACCATGCCCAGCTAGTTTTTTGTATTTTTAGTAGAGACGGGGTTTCACCATGTTGACCAGGATGGTCTCGATCTCTCAACCTCGTGATCCACCCGCCTCGGCCTCCCAAAGTGCTGGGATTACAGGCTTGAGCCACCGCGCCCAGCCAACTATTACTTTTAAATTAAATACTGTTAATAATTTTTAATAAGGATAACTGATATTTTAAACCAGTTTGAACTAGCTCATGGATTTGTCAGTTTCTTTAAACAAATGCTCAGCTTTCTCAGCCTGTCCTAAGTGTGCACCTACAAATCTAGATTCCTATTCTGCTACTCTGCTGTCTCTCTAAATTCCAAACACATAGGATTTCTTCCAACTCCTTAAGGCTGTATAGGATCAATCTAGGTGATTTTCCCACTGTCAGAGAGAATTGTACCTAATTATGTTTCAAAATAGATTTTTGAAAAATTTCCCATGTATCTTCCTAAGACTCAAAGTGAGAGATTTCTCATAATTCTCTAAAGTTAAAATTTTACTTCTGTAATACTATTTCAAAATTTCCTGAACTTCAATTAGATTGGATAATCTTTGTATAACTAAGATAGTCATTTTTATTTCGATTATAAGAACTAAAATGGGGCAGGAACATAATTGATTTTATTTGCCATTGCATCCAAAATTTTTACCATGTAATAGTTTGCTACATGTTAACAAATATTGAAATGAATGATTAGATGCTATGAAGAAAACAGACTCATAGCACTGTAATCAGATTACAAAATCAATTTGTTTTGGCTCTACAGGCAAAGCAGAACCAAGAGACCCATGTGTCACTACTGGTGAACACAAAGGGGTTGAATGCTAGGAAACATGAGGCCACCGGCACAGAACTGTTCACCATCCAGGGGCCTGGGTTTTCAGCTAAAGTCGTCCAGTTAATGTACTGTAGATTGAATAAAAGGTGAAAAAGGAGCAGACCAGGATTAGGGTAGCGTATGTGGCTGCAGCCTCATGGGAAAATCTGGAGGAGAGTCTGTGACTGTGAACATTTTGGACTTGGTGCTCGTGCCTGTGCAGGACAAAAACCATGGAGCCACTGGCCCAGACCATGAAAACCAAACTCACAGTCGGGGGGAAAATATGTGATTGCATAGAATAACCCGAATCTGTCTTAAATTGTGCAGGAACAGACTCCATAAATCATTTCTACATTAAGATTTTCCTGTTCAGTGCACCAGTCACTATTTTAAGAATACATGTGGGTGTGGGACGGGGGTTACAATTCCAGCTATTCATTTCTGAAAGAAAAAAAAAATACATGTATTCATTAAGAGATGCAAAATCCAGCACAAGAAGCAAGAGAAGCCAATGAACTTTGAAGATCTAATCTTGAGTTCCATCCACATCCATATACTGGGGTTGAGCTTAATGGCGTGGAAGCCTTTGAGGAGGCAGATACTGCTGAAGGAAACCCCTGTGCCTACTCTGTAATAATAAAGTTTACATCCTGCATCATCTGGGAAATATTTTAATGCAAAGGCCTCCATTGTTTGAGGTATCCCTTTGTAGGAAAGGACCGAGCAATCGGCTAAGGTCAGTTGGTTGAGAATCAGGTCTGTGGGTCTCAACTTCCGTCCAGTGAGCAAAGGTAAGCTGTAAAGACAAGGAGTGAGGAATTTCCCAAAATCCCAATTCCAGTCTGAGCAAGGAAGATTTCAGCTTTTTAAAATCAATTGGCTCAACATCTAGAATGTGGTGATTTCAGTTGTAGTCAGAGGAATAAGTAGGAAAAAAAGACCATAGATGTCTTACCATCACTGTGGAGAGTACTTTTCTGTGCTTATCCTATCTCATATTTCCCACTTTAATTGAGCATTGACACCTTATGGTTATTTGCCCAAAGGCAGTTCCTGAAAAACTACATTGGAAATAGCCTCAGTGTCCAACTACAAGTGTCTGGGTGAATGAATGAGTGCAAAACTGCACAATACATCGCCACAGCTTTAGAGTTTAGTAAAGATCTCTGTATATATCCCATTAATATTGTTTCAGGATTTTTCCAACACCATCGAAAAATTAGGAAACATCTTGAACACAACACAAATTTTGTGATTGTTCTGGTTGCTTTGTCTGCAGGAAAGACGAGATGAATGCAGAAAACTGTACCCAGCTAAAATGGATCATGTAGGAATATAAAAACTCACTCAAGGACACAATTTGAAAATCTACTGGTAACCTCAATTCATCCTACGGTGTGAGCTAAACCCATCCATATTAGCGTTACATTTTCCATCTGATTTTATGTAACTCTCCTACCACCAACCACTTCACAGTAACTCACATGCTGCAACACTTGACTCCCACTTTCACAAGCAAAATTCAGGCTTTTTAAGTAAACGGCCATATTTATCATATTATTTATTTATTTATTAAATATTTAACGTGTAAAGTTGCATTGTCTTACTTATTAGACTTCTATATTTTATGTTTCACAGATGGTATTTTGTGTCTCCATAAGCCCTGGGATTTTATTTTGTATTTTGCATAATTCCATGTTTTTCAGGAATGCATACGTTGTATTACTGTAGAACTGACTTAATGGAGTTTTTCCAGGGTATATTTTGCATTGAAAAATTCACATTTCAGAATATACAATGTATACTGTATTTTTTTAAGCAAGTAAAAATATATAAAAGGACAGTGCTAACAGAAAAGGGATAGAACTGATAGTGTATACAGTTTTCTTCTGTTATACCTTTGTCTCTTTACAAATCTAAATATTTTACATAATTTTTATACAATATTAAATCAAGGTAAAACTTGAAAAATCCATGCAATGAAAGGTGAAATGAACAAAAAAGTGAGCTTGTGTATCAGCATGATCGCCAATGCAGGCAAGATTTTTTTTAAAGCCTTCATATGGTTTTAAACTTAGACCCATATGTGAATACACACACACACACAACTGAATATAAGTAAAAGTAATGAATTCTGAATGAGAACATTGGAGAGGATCATTAACAGTATCTTTGTTTTGATTTTATAATATAGTCTTGCAAATGTTATTCTGGAAGAAACTAGATAATATGTATACACAAGATCATTCAGTATTATTTTTTACAGCTGCATGTAAATCATTAATTGTGTCTATATACATGTTCAATTTAAAATTATATGTGTATATACAAGGCAAAAAAGAATACAAAATATATAAAAGTCATGTCTATAATCATGTTTTGCCAAAATGTATTGGTATTGATACATTGAAAAAATAAGCAATATTACACTAAGAATGTGTGCAATGTGACACTAAAATTAGATAATTTTAAGGAAATATAGAAGCACAATGTAAAACTATTAAAATATGAGGATCAGAAATAAATAATATTGGAGACAAACTATAGCCAAAGATTACATTCCTAAAGATATTTTTACAACATAAGGTGTATTATTTAATAAGACTCCAACATAAGTGGTAATTTTTCTAAAGTTTCTCAAGTAATTATAAAATATCAAAATTATAAACAAAAACTAAAGAGAAATGAAGACAATAGGTAGCAACAAAATCTAATTGCTAAATATGGGGGGAAAAGGCCAGGCGCGGTGGGTTATGCTTGTAATCCCATCACTTTTAGGCAGGCGAATCACTTGAGGCCACTTCGAGACCAGCCTGGGCAACGTGGTGAAACCCCTTCTCTACTGAAAATACAAAAATTACCCGGGCCTAGTGGCGCACGCCTGTAGTCCCAGCTACTTGGGAGGAGGAGGCAGAATTGCTTGAGCCTGGGAGGCAGAGGTTGCAGTGAGCAGAAATTGCGCTGCACTCCGGTCTAGGCGAGTGAGACTCTAAAAAAAGAAAAAAATAATAAAAGAAAAAAAAGAAGATATAATGTTTTTGCAATCTCATTCTCATTTCAGTTCCACTTATGATGATAGATAAATTATGTAATTGAAGTCACTAACATTTGGGGGCAAAAATCAGAATAAACACATACGTGTGGGATAAGGGGATGCTGATCCCACTGTTGGTGATCACCTTGGTTGGATACCAAGATTTTATCATGCAGATGAAACCTACAGGTAGCAAGCTTCAGAGAAATAGATTTAAAAAGTTTCTTATTAGACTGAAGGTCTATGCTGATGTTATTGAGATAGGGGTAGAATGAGGCATGTCCAATTCCCTCTTCCATCATGGCCTGAACTAGGTTTTCAGGTTAACTCTATAATACTGAGAGGAGGGGTCCATTCAGATAGTCGGGAGGCCTTTTAATTTTAATTTTGGTTTATAATCTCTACATTTAAAAAAGAAAAAGTTAAGGACTGCATCAATTGTCAACATTTTTAATGTATTGTATGCAATCTATGTCAACTTTTGTGCTGAGAAATGAAGATCAAATCGTATTCGTTTACCATGTGTATGTGATAGGCTTTGCTGACCTAGTTTTTTCTTTTTTTTCTCTCTCTTTTTTTTTTTTGAAATGGAGTTTTGCTCTTGTTACCCAGGCTGGAGTGCAATGGCGCGATCTCGGCTCACCGCAACTTCTGCCTCCTGGGTTCAGGCAATTCTCCTGCCTCAGCCTTCCGAGTAGCTGGGATTACAAGCACGCACCACCATGCCCAGCTAATTTTTTTTTTGTATTTTTAGTAGAGACGGGGTTTCACCATGTTGACCAGGATGGTCTCGATCTCTTGACCTCGTGATCCACCCGCCTCAGCCTCCCAAAGTGCTGGGATCACAGGCTTGAGCCACCGCGCCCGGCCTGGTGACCTAGTCTGATGGGTTTTTTTCTTTGTCCTCTCGCTCTTGAACTGGGTTCACACGGCCCCGTGGACTGCGGCGTGGCAGGAACTACACCACCCAGAATACTGCGCGCCGAGCGCGCCGGGGCCTTGGACTAATCAGTGCGAGCGCGCGGTACGTCAGAGCGGAAACTTCCGGCGCCTTTCCGGTGGTGGTCATTTTGGCTGCCAGCATGCGCGTCCGCCCGCCAGGCGGTTCCGGCTCGCTGGGTCCGGGCCAGGAGGTGGTGCCCGCCCGCAGAGAATCGTGCCTGGTCCCGGTCCGAGCGCCTCCCGGCGATCTGCCACTGCACGCCCGCCGGATCCCGGGCTTCACCGCGCGCCTCTCCAGGCCCCGCCCCGCCCAAGGTCCCATGGATGCGGCAGCGCCGGTGAATCCACTGCAGGTGAGAGCGACATCCTCGGATCCTCACCCAGGTCCTCAAGCCCGGGTCGGGGGGCGCCTGCGCGGGTCTGTGCAGTTCGGGCTCCGTCTCCCGGACAGCGAGGCGTTCTGCGGGGGTTCCTCAGCGCTGACGGGAGGTGAGGTGGGGGGGTCCTCAGCGCTGACGGGAGGTGAGGGGGGGAGGAGGGCGTTGCGTACGGTGGGAGGTGCGCCGGGGCCGCGAGCGTTCGGAAACCTGGGGGCCGACCGCGGTCTGCGGGGAGCAGAGAGAATGAGGAGCAGCCGGGCCCTAATCCTGAGTCTTTGGGAGCCACGGAGGGTTGTGAACTAAAGGAGAACGCGATCTGAGTGAGGGTCGTGTTCTTTGAAAAGATATTTCAAAGGCCGTGAGTGGAGATAACAGACGGTTAGGGAGGGATGGTGGTGGACGCGGGGATACCGGTGAGGAGGCGGCTGTGGTAGAAGCCAGGAGGATTGTGGTGGATTCTGGAGGGACCTAAGTAATAAGAATCTTGGTGGATGTTAAAGGGAAAGCCAGCAGGCTTTTCTGCTGCATCCTTTGTGCCTGTGAGCAGAAGTGGGAGTCAAGTATGATCCCAAGTTTTTCTCTTACTTGAACATCTGGAAGAGTTGACACAGAAATCTGGTGGGGGAGCAGGTTTTGGGGAGATACTAGGAGTTGAATTTTGGACGTGGTGTTTCTTTTTTTTCTTTTTTAAAAATATATTTTATGTTTCCAGCCGTCCATTGATAGTATGGACGTGGTGTTTCTAAACTGTCACAGAATGAGGTTGTTACATGGGCAGCTGGAATTGTACGTAGAAAATTAAGAGGAAGAGACTGGCTCACTGATTTTGTAAATGGTGACAGGCTGGGGCTGAGACTCAGGCCAAGCCTTCAATTTAGACCGGTAATCTTAAGATTTTACTTTGAGATGAAGAGAGGGAGGGCTGAGGCTGGAGGCTGGGGAAGAGCGGGTCGGCCTTGCGAGGCTGCTTGCAGATAGAACGGTCTTGGGGTTCCAGGGATACTTCCAGAGGGAATGTTTAAGGAATACACACTGCATAGGATGGATTTGAGGGTGGGACACTGTAACAAGTCACCATTCAGAAGGTTCGGCAACTGTTCACTCTATGTAGAGCCAGAAAAAGGTCTGCCAGACTAGCGGAGCAGCTCTCCCCGGAAAACACAGGTTTAAACTGTATAAATTTAACAAATTTATGCAAGCAATTAGTCGATTAAAATGCCACTATACCTCTGTGCTCTAATAAAAAAATAAATGTGTTTGCTTTTTGTCATGCTTTCCTGGCACAGAACTCCTAAAATCCTTGTAATTTCCTCAGTGAAAAGTGTCTTGTGGTAAGTTATGTAGCACATAACAACAATGTTGACCACATCAATGACGGTGGTCCCATGAGATTATGATACCATAATTTTTACTGTACCTTTTCATTTATTTCTTTCTGATCAAGAGGTAAACTGCGTTTTCTAAGTTTATATATGTTTAAATACCCAAATAATTATCACTGTGTTACAATTGCTGACAGTATTTAGTATAGTAACTTGCTGTACAGGTTTGTAGCCTAGGAACAATAGGCTATAATACATTTAGTAGTTGAGCAATGACTTTCTCCTTATCCTTGGAGGATACTTTTTAAAACCCCCAGTGGAGGCCTGAAACTGCAGATAGTACCCAACCTGTATATACTATGTTTCTTCCTGGACTACATACCTATAATAAAGTCCAATTTATAAATTAGGCAGTATAAGAGATTAATAATAACTGGAAAAAATACAGAACAATTACACTTTAATTATAAGTTAATAAAAGTTATGTTACTGCAGTTGAGACAATAAAAAAACAAAAAAGATTATTTAAAAAGTTATGTGAATGTGGTATCTCTAAATATCTTATTATACTATTTACCCTTCTTCATCTTAAGAAGAAAGGACTAAATGCCATAGTGTAATACTTCCTCACACCACTTAGAATGGTGCACTGTTTAAAACATGAATTGTTTATTTCTGGAAATTTAGTATTTTAGTATTTAATATTAAAATTTTAACATTACTATTTTCAGAGTGAAGTTGAAATTTAATACTTATAATTTTCACATTGAAGTTGAATGCAGGTAACTGAAACTGCAAATAGCAAAACAGCTGATAAGGGAAGGCAGCTATACTTGAGTTTTATGAGATGGCTTAGGGTGAGCAGACAGGTGGAGTCTAGATAGCCTCAGAGTGGAGGTGGTCACCAGACAAATCAAGTGATTATAGGATTTGAAAGCCCCAGCTCTGGCCTCCAGGGAGGGAAGCAGAGGTTTGGAGATTAGGGTATATAAAATCTTGATCAGTGAGTTCAGGAAGCTTCAAGGTTGTGAACACTTGGAAATGCTGGGAGAGTGAGATAAGAGAGCATGGACGTATCCTGCCTTACCCACTGCCAGTACCTTGCCATATGCATCTCTTCCATTTGGCTGTTCCAGAGTTACATCCATTATCATAAACTGGTAAACATAAGTATTTTCATGAGTTCTGTAAGTGGTTCTAGCAAATTGTTGAATAAGGTCATGGCAACCCCCAAATTTGTAGCCAAGTGGAGAAAATTACCGTGGTTTGAACATTGGCTTGCAGTTGGCATATGAAGTGAGGACAGTTGTGTATGACTGAGCCTTTAAACCTTTTGGTTTAGATGCAATTCCAGGTATTACTAGAATGGGATTGAATTGTAGGACACCTAGTTGGTATCAGAATCAGAGAATGGTGTTGGAAAAGACACTACATATTTATTGTCAAAGAATCACAGAAGCCTCTAATAATTTGATAACATATCCCATTCACATAAAGACTTGTGGTCTTTCTTGTTGAGTATTCTGTGTGAGCTTGGGAACAGTGTGTATTCTGTTCTTGTTGGAAAAAATAAAGACGTTGATTATGTCCAGTTGATTGATGATGTTGAATTCAGCTATGTTTATTGGTTTGGACATTGTTGAATATTCCGTGTGATCTTGGTAACAGTGTATATTCTGTTCTTGTTGGGAAAAAATAATCTAAAGATGTTGATTTTTGTCCACTTGATTGATGGTGTTGTTGAATTCAGCTATGTTTATTGGTCTGGATATGGATGCTGTTGTTGAATTCAGCTATATTTATTGGTCTGGATGTTGGCTTGCAATGGGCATATGAAGTGAGGACAGTTGTGTATGACTGAGCCTTTAAAACCTTTTGGTTTAGAAGCAACTCTAGGTAGCTAGTCTTAGAATAGGATTTAATTGCAGGACACCTAGTTTGTATCAGAATCAGAGAATGGTGTTGGAAAAGACACTACATATTTATTGTCAAAGAATCACAGAAGCATCTAATAATTTGATAACATATCACATTCACATAAAGACTTAAATGGCAAGTAAGAAACACCAAAATTTTCAAAACGGTTTACGGAAGTCTTAACGCTGTGGTCAGTACTAGCCCGGTCTTAGCATTGGACACGTATGAATGAGTTTGATGCCTACCATAGCACTACAAGGTAGCCACCATTAAGTGTTCCCATTTTACAGATGGAGGCAACCTCAGAGAGGTCAGATCTTTGTCCAGTGTCACACAGTTTGCAAGAGCAACTTACCCTTTGTAAATACCACCTTGAGCACCTTTATTTCATAGCCTCCCTCTTCCTGCAGATTCCTGTGGCAACAGAAGAGTTTGTGAAACCATCACAGGTACGGGGAAGAAGTCCCAGGTCTTCACTGGCCCTATTCCCTAAAGCCATGGTTCTGGCCCACAGATGCAGGTGACACTGTCCTGAGACTCTTTTTCCTTGCTTTTGGGTCCCTTGGGTCACCTCAGACCCAGGATGATTAATCAGAGTGAGAAGGTCTACAGAGATGTTCACATTTCTACATGTAATAGGATGAAGTGATGGAGGGTTTCCTGGGCATAGGAGCCAGTACGTCCAAATGCTTAGAGATGAGAATCATATGGGCATGTATAGGAATTGCAAGTCTCTGTGCACTGTGGCCAAAACTTTAACAGTTTGAACTGTGACAGCAGAACTAACATGAGTTTCTTTTTCCTTCTTCACAATCTCACAGATACATGATTTGTTCTTTTTGTACATCTTAGCAAACTCAGAGTACAATTTTTATCTTTCTTGTTAAATCAAGAACTCTTACCTTTTCACTTAAAGGAAGTACTTTACGTCTTTTACACATCTGAATTGCTGGCATTATTGCTCTTGCGCTTTGGGGATATTACTAAGTAAAATCAGGGTTACTTAACATAGGCACTGTGATACTGAGACAGTTGATGTGATAACCAAGATGGCCACTTAGTGATTAACAGGCAGGTACTGTATTCAGCGTGGATCTACTGGACAAAGGGATGATTCATATCTTGGGCATAACACCGTGGGACAGTGTAAGATTTTGTCACACTACTCAGAAAAGCACGTGATTTATAACTTATGAGTTATTTATTTCTGGAGTTATGCATGTAATATTTTCAGACCACAGTTGACCACTGGTAACTGAAATCTTGGAAAACAAAATCATGGATAAGAGTGGGGATGACTGTATAGGTATTCAGTGCTATAAATTTTATTCTAAGCACCGCTTTAGCTGCATCTCACAAATTCTAAGTTGTGTTTTCATTGTCATTTAGTTCAAAATAGTTTTAAATTTATCTTGAGTATTGCTTCTTTGCTCCATGTGTTGTCTTGTTTAATCTCCCAAGTATTTTGGGATTTGCCAGCTATCTTTCTGTTACCGCTTTCTAGTTTAATTCTATTGTGATCATGGAGCAAACATTGTATTATTTCTGTTAAATTTATTAAGATGTGTTTTACGAATGTGTATTATAAATGGGGGAGTAGATATCCTTCGTGGGGTCTCTAGTATCATTCCAACACTGCCATGGAAATTAAACTGTGAGAGGCATACAGAATTAAAGGATTTATTATATTCATACATTCTCATAGAGGGTGGCACAGCAAACTATGCATGAAGCCATATGGGAGGAGCCCTTAAGGAGCAGACTCAATCAAGCAGGCAGGGAGCCAAGAGGGAGCACAAGGACCTGTGGGCAGCTGCTTTTCCTAGTGTGTTTGAATATCATTCAGTCACAGTCAAGGGAGAAAAAGAAGGGGAGGTTGTGACAGGGACCAGACTTAGCACACTGGGTACCTGGTCACCAGGGTGGGTTGCTCATAATGTGTTGGGGATGTTGAAGCATCAGGAAAATAGGAAGTTTTAAAGATGTATAAAACAAGCCAGAGTGTGGTCTGTCTTGTTGAATATTCCGTGTGAGTTTAAGAACAGTGTATATTCTGTTCTTGTTAGTTAAAATAATCTAAAGATGTTGATTATGTCCAGTTGGTTGATGGTGTTGTTGAATTCAGCTATGTTTATTGATTTTCTGCCTACTGGATCTGTCAGTAACAGAAGAGTGTGGAAGACTTCAACTATGATGGTGGATTGATCTGTTTCTCCTTAAAGGTCTATCAGTTTTTGCCTCATATAGTTTGATGCTGTGTGGTCAGGCATGTATGTGTTAAGGATTCTTACATCTTTTTGGAAACTGACCCCGTTATCATTATGTAATCTTTCTTTATCTCTGATAACTTTTCTTGCTGTAAAGTTTGCTCTAAAATTAATAAGCTTTCTCTCCTTTTTTTTTTTTTTTTTTTTTGAGACGGAGTTTCGCTCTTGTTACCCAGGCTGGAGTGCAATGGTGCGATCTCGGCTAACCGCAACCTCCGCCTCCTGGGTTCAGGCAATTCTCCTGCCTCAGCCTCCTGAGTAGCTGGGATTACAGGCATGTGCCACCATGTCCAGCTACCTTTTTGTATTTTTAGTAGAGACGGGGTTTCACCATGTTGACCAGAATGGTCTCGATCTCTTGACCTTGTGAGCCACCCGCCTCAGCCTCCCAAAGTGCTGGGATTACAGGCTTGAGCCACCGCGCCCGGCCTCTCTTTTTTTTTTTTTTATTACCATATTACCATGGTATGTTTTTCTCCATCTGTTAGAATTTAAATATGCTCTTCAAATCTCATGTTGAAATTTGATACCCAATATTGAGGGGCCTGGTAAGAGGTGTTTGGGTCACAAGGGCAGATTCTGCATGAACAGCTTGATGCTGTCCTCAGAGCAATGAGTGATTTCCTCCTCTGTTAGTTGCTATGAGCTCTGATTGTTTCAAAGGGCCTGGCACTTCCCCTGTTCTGTCATGCTTATGTCATGTTTTGCCAACCCCCACTTCATGTTCTGCCATGAATGGAAGCTTCCTGAAGTCCTCATCAGAAGCAGATATTAGTATCATGCTTCTGAGCTTGCAGAACTATGAACCAAATATACATTTTTTTCTTTATAAATTATTCAGCTTTAGTTATTCCTTTATAGCAACACAGAACAGACTAAGGCACCATCCATTTACTTTTGATATATATGTGTCTTTATATTTAAGGTGTGTTTTTTTTTTTTAGACGACATATAGTTAGGCCTTGTTTATTGATCCACTCTGACCATCTGTTTTAATATTGGTACACTTAGACTATTGACATTGAAAGTGATTGTTGATGCAGTTGTTGATGTAGTTGGAGTAGCTTGCACCATATTTGTTACTGTTTACTATTTGTTGCCCTTACTGTTTTGTTTTGTCTTTTGGGTTTTGTTTTTGATACAGAGTCTGGCTTTGGTGTCCAGGCTGGAGTGCAGTGGCGCAATCTCAGCTCTCTGCAACCTCCTCCTCCAGGACTCAAGGGATCTGCCCAGCTTAGCCTCCCAGGTAGCTGGGACTACAGGCATGTGCCACCCAGCTAATTTTTGTATTTTTTTGTACAGATCAGGGTTTTTGTACAGATCGTTGGCCAGGCTGGTCTTGAAATCCTGGCCTCAAGTGATCTGCCTGCCTTAGCCTCCCAAAGTGTTGGGATTACAGGTGTGTACCACCATGCCTGGCTGCAATATACTTTTGCAATTAATCTAAGTCCATATTATTCAAATAGCACTATAACATTTCACAGGTACTTTGAGTGTTTTATAACAAGATAGATAATCTTAATTTCACTCTCCTGTCCCTTGTTTTTGTTTGTTTTGTTTTTGAGACAGTCTCTCCTTCTGTCACCCAGGCTGGAGTGCAGTGGCATGAGCACAGCTCACTGCAGCCTCAATCTCCTGGGATCAAGCGATCATCTTGTCTCAGCCTCACCAATAGCTGGGACCACAGGCATGTGCTACCATACCCAGCAATTTTTTTTTTTTTTTTTTTTTTTTTAAATAGAGAAAGGGCCTCACTTTGTTACCCAGGCTGGTCTTGAACTCCTCCCCTCAAATGATCCTTGTGCCTTGGCCTCACCACTGTGTTGGGATTTCTTTTTTTTTTTTTTTTTTTTTTTTTTTTTTGAGACAGAGTTTCTCTCTTGTTACCCAGGCTGGAGTGCAATGGCCCGATCTCAGCTCACTGCAACCTCCGTCATCTCCTGGGTTCAAGCAATTCTCCTGCCTCAGCCTCCCGAGTAGCTGGGACTACAGGCGTGCGCCACCGTGCCCAGCTAACTTTTTGTATTTTTAGTAGAGACGGCGTTTCACCATGTTGACCAGGATGGTCTCGATCTCTTGACCTCATGATCCACCCACCTCGGCCTCCCAAAGTGCTGGGATTACAGGCTTGAGCCACCGCGCCCAGCCTGTGTTGGGATTTCAAGGGTGAGCCAGCGTGCCTGTCCCTCTTGTCCCTTATATTGTTGTTATCATTTATGCATGAGTGTGCATGCAGCCATGTGCGTGCGCGCGCACACACACACAATTGAATACATTGTTGCTATTTTTTTTTTAACAAATTCATCTGTTAGATTTATTAAGAAAAATTTTTGTTTTACCTTCACTTTTTTTTTTTTTTTTTTTTTAATTTGTGGTACTTTTCCTTTCTTTATGCAGGTCCAAGTTTCTGGCCTTCATATCATTTCCTTCTCTCTGAAGAATTTTTTTTTTTAACGTTCCTTGCAAGGCAGATCTGCTGGTCACAGATTTTTAAATTTATGTTTGTCTGAGAAAGTCTTTATTTCTCCTTTACTGTGGGAGGATAATTTCACAGAGTACACCCTTCTAGGTTGGTAAGGATTTTTCTCAACACTTTTTACTTCGCTTTTTTCTTGTTTTGCATGGTTTCTGAGGAGAAGTAGGATGTAATTCTTATCTTTGTTCTTCTATAAGTAAAGTGGTTTTCTAGCTTTTATCAGTATTTTTTTTTAATCCTTAATATTCTGTAGTTTGTCTGTATGTCTAGGAGGAGGTTTAGGGGGTGGATTTGTCCTGCTTAGTGATCTCTGAGCTTCTTGGATCTGTAGTTTGGTGACTGAAGTGAATTTGGGGAAATTCTAAGTGTAATTCTTTTCTTTCTTTCTTTCTTTTTTTTTTTTAATATGGAACGCTTCACGAATTTGCGTGTCATCCTTACGCAGGGGCCATGCTAATCTTCTCTGTATCGTTCCAATTTTAGTATATGTGCTGCCGAAGTGAGCACCTAAGTGTAATTCTTACGTTTATTTTTATTTTTTTCCTTCTTGTATTCCCGGTATATGTATGTTGCATGTTTCGTAGTTGTCCCATAGTCATTTGATATTCTTTTGTGTATGTATTTTTTAAGTCTTTGTGCACTTCACTTGCCAATTTTGGAGGTTTCTATTGATGTATCCTCATTCTTATAAGATTCTTTTCTCAGCCTTGCCCAAGTTAATAAGCCCATCAGAGGCTCTGTTCATTTCTTTTACATTATTTTTGGACCCTAGCATTTCTCTTTGGTTCTTTCTGAGGATTTTCATCTCTACTTACTCTGCCTGTTCTTGCATGACATCTAGTTTATCCATTAAGGGGCGTCATATTTGTAGTTGTTTTAAATTGCTGCTGGTTGCATAATTCCATTTCTGTGTCACGTATAGTTCTGATCCTTGCTCTCTTTCCTCCAAGTGTGTTCTTTCACCTTTGGTATGCCTTGTGATGTTTTCTTTTCTTACCTCCCCCTTTTTTTTTTGAGATCTAGTTTTGCTCTTGTCACCCAGGCTGGAGTGCAGTGGCACGATGTTGGCTCACTGCAGTCTCCACCTCTCAAATTCAAGCGATTCTCCTGCCTCAGCCTACCAAGTAGTTGGGATTACAGGAATCCACCACCACACCCAGCTAATTTTTGCATTTTTAGTAGAGACGGGGTTTTACCACGTTGGCCAGGCTGGTCTCGAACTCCTGACCTCAGGTGATCCACCTGCCTTGGCCTCCCAAAGTGCTTCTGATGTTTTCTTGATAGCTAGACATGATGACCTCAGGAAAAGGAATTGCTGTAAATAGGCCTTTAATAATGTGATGGTGAGATATGCCAGTGGGCAGGGGAAGCATTTTAAGTCCTGCAGGTAGGTCTCAGTGTTGTTTTTTTTTTTTGAGACGGAGTTTCGCTCTTGTTACCCAGGCTGGAGTGCAATGGCGTGATCTCGGCTCACCGCAACCTCCGCCTCCTGGGTTCAGGCAATTCTCCTGCCTCAGCCTCCTGAGTAGCTGGGATTATAGGCACGCACCACCATGCCCAGCTAATTTTTTTTTTTGTATTTTTTAGTAGAGACGGGGTTTCACCATGTTGACCAGGATGGTCTCGATCTCTTGACCTTGTGATCCACCCGCCTCGGCCTCCCAAAGTGCTGGGATTACAGGCTTGAGCCACCGCGCCCGGCGGTCTCAGTGTTTTAGTGAGTCTGTTCCTCTTGACTGAAATTCACGTGCCTCTAAATTTTGGTTTTTTTTTTTTGCTTTTTCTCTCCCATTATCTGGAAGAGGATTACTAGAATGGGCTGTAGTTGGTTATTTCCATAGTCTGTCCCTAGGTAAGACTAGGCTCTGATAACACCTCTGCAGGTTAAGCTCTGATTAACTGTTGTCTCCTGAGGACAGGCTTCGTTTAGAGTAGGCGTCCCCAAACTACGGCCCATGGGCCGCATGCGGCCCCCTAAGGCCATTTATCCGGCCCCCCGCCGCACTTCAGGAAGGGGCACCTCTTTCATTGGCAGTCAGTGAGAGGAGCACAGTATGTAGCGGCCCTCCAACGGTCTGAGGGACAGTGAACTGGCCCCCTGTGTAAAAAGTTTGGGGATGCCTGGTTTAGAGGAACACATTGCTATGGCATATTTTAAAATGATTCATTTTCTCCTCTCTGCTGGAAGCACAAGAGGATTTTTTTCACCAGTATGTACCATGAGAACTTGTTTAAGACTCTGGAGGTAAATATTGCAAGATTGTAGGGGCTATCACTGAGTACCTCTTGAATTTTCAGCTCACGGAACTGTCCACACAGAGCTTCTAGCAATTTATGCATTGTAGATTGGGTTTTCCTAACCTGGCGAGGGTTTGCATGATGATTTCCTTTCGTGAGTTTCTGCTCCTGTAAGCCTTGATTCTCCTGTATTCCTTTGTTTTTTATCTCCAGTCTTGGGGGCAGCAGTGTGTCCTGATCTTTCCTGTGGATCCCAGAAGAGCTGTCCATTTTTCAGTCTGTTTAACTCTTTACTTGCTGTTGTGATGGAGTGGCCACTTCCTATTCTGTTGTGATGGAGTGGCCACTTCCTATTCTACATGCAGAATAGGAAACCGAAGTCCAGGAGTTAGGCCTTCACAATATGGAGTCTTCTGTTGGGAACCCTTAGTGATGATATCAGGTGCACAGCAAGGGACAGACATGTGGAGTTCAGGGAAGGGATCCAAGTGAAAGCTATCCATCAGCCAGTGGCTGGCATGTGGACCATTGTAGATTTAAGAGGAGCACTCGGTAGGTCCTAGTGGCAATGCCAACAGCAAGGAAGGATATAAAGAGTATTCTGTAATGACTGGGTCTTGCACGGTCACCTAGATAGAAGTGGGAACCATCACCAAGACAAACAAAGAAGAGTAGTAACCACGGGTGTGTGGGGTAGGATGAAAAGGGTGTCTAGCTGTTGGCACAGTCTTTAAATGGGCAGTGGTTAAGAGATTCATTCAGAGGCAAAGCAGTACTGGAGGTCAAATGACACCAAGTTCAGGCCTGGTGCTTTTTCTTCCTCTGCTGGCTCAGACTTTTGTTGGTAACTCTTGGTGGGGCCTGAGTAGTTTCAGACAGGGTGACAGATTAGGGTAAAGGCAAATGAGATTGACTGGGAGAGTCATTCAGCATGTGGTGGGGCCAGGCTCTGACTGAGTATATAGGTGGAGAGAGGAAAGATGTGACATTTGGGGACAGCACAGGCAACACTGAGACAGAAGTGGGCTTTGGCAACTGAGCTCACACAAGTTCTGAGTGCCTGAAATTGGAACAAAGAGCCAGGCCAGATGGAGAAGAGTTCATAACAGTCCTGAGACTGCCTCTGAATTGGGTCTGACAGAGATGTGTGGTGGTGCTGGATCCTTGTTGCATTTAGCAAGTGCTGCCTGCGTCCCTTGAGCAGAGTGGCATGTGGAGAAGCCAGTGAAGTACTGTGTCATGGATGCTGAGGGCAGTGGAGTTTAGGGTGTGGCAGTCATGGTCTGGAGATGTGAGGGAGCTTTGTTCCCGTGAGTGGTATTTAAATGGGAAGGGAGTATGGGTGTACTCAGGATCCTTGTACTGACACTTTAAGCCAAGAGAGTAAGCACAGGTTTCAGTATATCTGGGTCTCTAGGGAGATGAACTAGCAGGAACATGAGTGAGATTCCATTGTGTCAGACCGAGAGCCCAGTGGGAGATACCATAAGGACCTGGTGTCTCCTCTGAGTTGGAGAACTAGGGAGGAGGGAGATTTACTGGGGTTCCTGGGGATTGAGTCTGCTCATGATCTCACCTGCCCCCATCATGCAGGGCCATGTGACCTTTGAGGATATTGCTGTGTACTTCTCCCAGGAGGAGTGGGGCCTCCTTGATGAAGCTCAGAGGTACCTGTATCATGACGTGATGCTGGAGAACTTTTCGCTTATGACCTCAGTGGGTAAGATCTCTTAAAAGCACCCCGTTGACCTCTGTTGGACTCTGCTCTTTCCCTTTTTCCAGGAGTGTCCCTGTCTTTTCCAGAGTTGGACATGGGCCCTGCTTCTTTCCTTGGTTTCTTGACCTGTGGATGACATAGGTGCTGTGGTTGCCAGGCCTGGGCTTTTTGCAGCCGCAACATCTACTGTCCTGAAGCCTTTTAGTTAAGAGTTTGGGTTCAGACTCTTGTAACCTGCCCAACCAATACCACTTGGTTTTGCCATTTCTTGGTAAGGTGATTGTTCAGTTCTGTGGCGGACCTGGGTTACCAGTTCTCCCCTTGCCTTTAGTAGACTTGTCTTTGGACCTGCCTTTCTCAGGAATAACAGGTACTTACATGGTTGGTATTTGTAGGGATTTCTAGACTATGACAGCAAGACCCTCTCCCAAGGCTTTTTAAAAAAATAAATGTCCCTCCTGTAGTCTGTCATGGGTTGGTGTACTCTGGGCCAGTGTTGTTGACCCACCTCCCTATTTTTCCCTTGAGACTTCTACCTTCCAGGACCCAGATAGTCTCCTGACTTAAGCCAAGGACAGGAGAGAGGCCTGTGTTTATGAAAGGGTAGTGAAGTCTTCAACCACAGCAAGGGGGGTTAACAAGGTTTGGGACCTGTGAGTAGAAGCAGTGGCATGATTTCAGGGCTGAACTCAAATCATACCAGGCAAATGTCTTGTGTTCCCTATTATTTTAGTGCCAGGGTTCATGGGCATACCTCATTTTTCTCTTTTCTCTGCCTACTTGACGTTTTGCCTACTTGGCATTTCTACTGTGATTGTCCCCTACCTCTGTTCTCCACATCTCTCCTGTTCCTATTTTGCAGTGTTCTCCAACATTAGCCTATACCTAATAAATTTAATATTATGAGCTGTGCATATGCAGATGTTCGTCAGCTCATGATGGGGTTATATCCTGATAAACCCATTGTAAGTGGAGAATATTGTTAAGTCTGAAATGCGTTTAATACACACAGCTTACCAGCCATTGTAGCTTAGCTATACAGTAGAGTATCAGTTGTTTAGCCTTGTGATTTCATGACTTACTGGGAGCTGTAGCTTGCTACCACTACATCACAAGAGTATACATACTGCATATCACTAGCCTGGGAAAAGTTCAAAATTCAAAGTATGTTTTCTACTGAATGCATATCACTTTGATACCGTCATAAAGTGGAAGAATCATAAGTTCAACCATTGTAAATCAGAGACTGTCTATTTCAGTTCTCAAACATCAGCTATTGAGTTGTAATTGCACTTTCCTGGAGTGACACATTCTATGCAGGTCTCCCCTGTCTCCATGAGACAATGTCCTGTTGAAAACCATTGACAGAGAAGTGAGTTATAGATGCCCCCTGCCTCTCTTTCCACCATAGCACCCTATTCTTTGTTCTCTCTGGTTATGGTCTTCCTCCACATGGTAACCTTAAGAGGCCTAGTACTGCAAGTACTGTCTCCCTTGACCTGACTCCAGCTCCCTTGCTGAAAACAAACACATGGGCTGAGTGCAATGGCTCATACCTATAATCCTAGCACTTGGGGAAGCTAAGGTGGGAGCATCACTTGAGCCCAGGAATTTGAGACCAGCCTGGGCAACATAGTGAGACCCTCATCTCCACAAAAAATTCTTAAAAAAACTAGCTGGGCAGCCGGGCGCGGTGGCTCAAGCCTGTAATCCCAGCACTTTGGGAGGCCGAGGCGGGTGGATCACAAGGTCGAGAGATCGAGACCATCCTGGTCAACATGGTGAAACCCCGTCTCTACTAAAAATACAAAAAAATTAGGTGGGCATGGTGGCACGTGCCTGTAATCCCAGCTACTCAGGAGGCTGAGGCAGGAGAATTGCCTGAACCCAGGAGGCGGAGGTTGCGGTGAGCCGAGATCACGCCATTGCACTCCAGCCTGGGTAACAAGAGCGAAACTCCGTCTCAAAAAAAAAAAAAAAAAAAAAAAAAACAAAACTAGCTGGGCATGGTGGTGTGTGCCTGTAGTCTCAGCTAGTCAGGAGGCCGAGATAGGAGTGTCACTGGAGCTTGGAAGGTCAAGGCTGCAGTGAGCTATGATTGCAACTGCATTCCAGCCTGGGTGATAGAGTAAGACACTATCTCTTGGGAAAAAAAAAGAAAAAAAAAAAAGGACTCATTCCTCCCTGTGTTCCACAGGTGTTTGTAATGGGGCTGTTCCCTTCCACCAAAGTCTGCATACACTTCACTTGCATTTTTATGCTTTTAGGTTGTTTGCATGGAATAGGGGCTGAGGAGGCCCCTTCTGAGCAGATTGTTTCTGTAGAAGGAGTGTCACAGGCCAGGACTCCCAAGCCAAGTTCTTCCATCACAAATGCTCATTCCTGTGAGATGTGTATCCTGGGCATGAAAGACATTTTGTACCTCACTGAGCACCAGGGAACACTTCCCTGGCAGGAACCTTACACTTCTGCAGCCAGTGGGAAATGGTTTTCATTTGGTTCTAACCTGCAACAGCACGGAAACCAGCACAGTGGAGAGAAACACATCAGAAAGGAGGACAGCAGTGCCTTCCTTCTGAGTAGCTGCAAAATTCCTCTGCCAGACAATCTTTTCCCATGCAAAGATGTTGAGAAGGATTTCCCAACCATCCTGGGCCTTCTCCAGCACCAGACCACCCACAGCAGAGAAGAGTATGCACATAGAAGCAGGGAGACCTTTCAACAAAGACACTGCAAATGGAGCAAATGTGAGCAAGTTTTCAGTGAGAAGGTTCATGTTACTGATCATCAGAGAGTCCACACTGGAGAAAAAGCTTATAAACACAGGGAATATGGGAAATCCTTGAACTCTAAACACTCATTTGTTGAACACCAGAGAACCTATAATGCAGAAAAGCCTTATGTGTGCAATATATGTGGGAAATCATTCCTCCATAAACAAACACTCGTTGGGCACCAGCAGAGAATTCACACTAGAGAAAGGTCTTATGTATGCATCGAATGTGGGAAATCCTTGAGCTCCAAATACTCACTTGTGGAACACCAGAGAACACATAATGGAGAAAAGCCTTATGTGTGCAATGTATGTGGGAAATCATTCCGCCACAAACAAACATTTGTTGGGCACCAGCAGAGGATCCATACCGGAGAGAGGCCTTATGTATGTATTGAATGTGGGAAATCTTTTATTCATTCCTATGACCGCATTCGACACCAGAGAGTTCACACTGGAGAAAGGGCTTATCAATGCAGTGAATGTGGGAAATCTTTCATATACAAACAGTCACTTCTTGATCACCAGAGAATCCACACGGGAGAAAGGCCTTATGAGTGCAAAGAATGTGGGAAAGCCTTCATCCACAAAAAAAGACTTCTTGAGCACCAGAGAATTCATACTGGAGAAAAGCCTTATGTGTGCACCATATGTGGGAAATCATTTATCCGCTCATCTGACTACATGCGACACCAGAGAATTCACACTGGAGAAAGGGCTTATGAATGCAGTGAATGTGGGAAAGCCTTCATTTCCAAACAAACACTTCTTAAGCACCGCAAAATCCACACTAGAGAAAGGCCTTACGAATGTAGTGAATGTGGAAAACGCTTCTTCCTTGAGGTTAAACTTCTTCAGCACCAAAGAATCCATATTAGAGAACAACTTTATGAGTGCAATGAATGTGGAAAAGTGTTCAGCCATCAAAAAAGACTTCTTGAGCACCAGAAAGTTCACACTGGAGAAAAGCCCTGTGAGTGCAGTGAATGTGGGAAGTGCTTTAGACACCGCACCAGCCTCATTCAACACCAGAAAGTTCATAGTGGAGAGAGGCCTTATAACTGCACTGCATGTGAGAAGGCCTTTATCTATAAAAACAAACTTGTTGAGCATCAGCGAATCCACACTGGAGAAAAGCCATATGAGTGTGGTAAATGTGGGAAAGCCTTCAACAAAAGATATTCCCTTGTCAGGCACCAGAAAGTTCATACAAGAGAAGAGCCCTAGCAGTGTTGGGATGTGCCATTATCTTATCCAGTATAACACACCAGAGAGCCGATTTTTCAAGGGGTCCAACGATAGAAATTGAACCTCATATATCTGCATATCAATGCTTGAAAGATTCACTACAAGGTCCAAGTATTTGGGTAGCTTTCTGGAGATTACTTGTACTTTCTAATCTGCCCAGTGTTACAACAGACATTATTACCATGTGGCATATCCTTATAGTTTTCATCAGTCACTCACGTGTGCCCAGGGAATGCAGATATTTTTGCTCATCCAATTCTGAAGGGAATAATGAATAATAAAAAGCTTATTGAGGGTCCTCTTCCATCTTGCTGAACTGATCGAGGCATAGACAAAACTCAGCTTTGACCAAGAAGAGTGATCTGGATTCTTGTAGCCCATGGAGGTTTACCTTCTTCATAGGTTTTTTTTTTTTTTTAATGTGATGGCCATGGTAGGTAGGATATTCCCTCCTACACATTACTGAAGACGGAAGTGGACTGTCTCACTCTGTGCTGATGTATGTGTTCTGCCAGTGTGAAGGGTGAACAGCTCGAATTTTCTGTGCCAAGGACATAGTATGAAATCAGAAAATAGTTCTTAGTCCTGTTTGTCTTAATTTTTATTGGTTTCAAAGGTCTCCTAGGAAAGACAGCAGAGCTTCATGGTCCTAATCATGGTGTTGATGCCAAATTTATTTTTAGGTCCAGAGGTCTCCTTGAGAAAAGGCATTTGTGACAAACTCAAGTGCTGGGATCTGCATGAATTGTTTATTTGCAGTGATGCTCCATATTTCCTAACATTGTTCATGGCATCTTATTTCCCAGATCTTTCATTGTAGCCATGAGCACTAAAGGACAAAATTGGTAGGCAGGTCACTAGTTTTAAGACCTTCTGGGGCCAGGTGAGAACAATAGTTGGCCCAGACAGATAGGTGTGATAAATAGAGTGGAAAAGATTCTAGCCAAGAAGAGTAAATGTGTTCCATCCAAAAGTACATCCAGAAATATCTATGTTAATGTGGCTTCATGGTTTGGTGGTATACAGAGATTCTCAGGACCTCAGATCTTTGTTTCTCCTTTGGCAACAGTCATCGTCAGAATAAGTCATCTAAAGATTTTGTGGACTCCCATAACTTCTGTACTGTTTTTGAGATGATTGCCGCACAAGCAGGAAAGCAAGATTTGAATGAACATAGACCTTGCCTTCCAGATATGGGGTTTTGGTGATTCAACCAGATCTGTTGTGCCAGTTAGGAATTATCTTCGTTACTTCCCATTTGTTGCTGCTGCTGAGAAGTCTGTCCTTCCTAACTTGTGAGGAGAGGAATCTTTAATAATAAGTAAATCTTGTGTTACCCTATAGTCTGGTGTTCCAAAAGGAGAAGTAGATGCCTATTTTTGTGTGGAACAATTTATCTTACAACATTGAAGCGCAGTTTTCATACACAAAACCTATCTTTTTAAGAATTCTGTTAGTAAAAAAAATATATATATAGTAAACCGACTTAAAACTAGAAACTAAAAAAAAAAAAGAAAAGAATTCTGTTTTATTGGCTAATAATGGGTTTTGATATTAATGTAATGTCAGTAAGTATCTAGTCTTAGAAATATGTGTGTATATATTCTATTTTATGCCTTTTCATTCACCTTATTTCAGTCTTCCAAATAAAATGTTCTCAATATTGGTGAAGTCTAATTTGTCTGTGTGTTCTTTTACTGATTGTTATTTAGGTGCTATTTAAAAATGCATTCCTCGGCCAGGTGTGGTGGCAACACCTGCAGTCCCTGCACTTTGGGAGGCTGAGGTGGGTGGGATCACCTGAGGTGAGGAGTTTGAGACCAGCCTGGCCAACATGGCAAAAGCTTGTCTCTACTGAAAATACAAAAATTAGCCGGGCGTGGTGGTGGGCACATGTATCCCAGCTACTCAGGAGGCTCAGGTGGGAGAATTGTTTGAACCCAGGAGGTGGAGGTTGCAGTGAGTCGAGATTGTGCCACCTGCACTCCAGCTCTGGCAAAAAGAGTGAGACTGTGTCTCAAAAAAAACCAAAAGTATTCCTAATTTAAAAACACAATTTTTTAAATGTTCCCTTCTGAAACTTTTACAGTTTAGGTGTTTTATTTGTGTCTATGATCATATTTACTTAATTTTTCTCTTCTTTTTAAAATATGGAGGATGCTCAATTGCTGCAGCAACATTGATTTAAGATTATTCTTCAATGAGTTGATTTTGTACCTTTATTCAGTATCAGCTAATCATTTGTGTATATTTCCTTCTGTACTTTCTACTCTGTTAAATTTATATATTTGTATTTTTGCCAGTACTTTCATGTGTTTAGTGATGTGTTTTTATAAAGTCTTGAAATCATGGCCATGTACTACTACAACATCTTTTTCAAAGTTGTTTTGACTGTTCTTGTTCCTGTGCATTTTAATATCAATTATAAATCCACTTGTCAATTTATACAGAAAGAAATTTAAAAACTAGGATTTTTATTGGCATTGCACTTTACCTATGGATCTAAAGAAGGACACTCAATGTTCTAATTCCTAAAGATGAGATACCTAGCCTCTGATTTAGGCCTTATTAAATTTTTTAAAGTTAATTAATTTATTATACTTTAAATTCTGGGGTATATGCGCAGAATGTGCATGTTTGTTACATAGGTATACGTGTGCCATGATTGTTTGCTACATCCATCACCCTGTCATCTACATTAGGTATTTCTCCTAATCCTATCTCTCCCCAGTCCCCCCACCCACTTCTATCCCTCCACTAGGCCCCCAACCCGCAACAGGCCCTGATATGTGATGTCCCCCTTCCTGTGTCCATGTGTTTTCATTGTTTAACTCCCACATATGAGTGAGAACATGTGGTGTTTGGTTTTCTGTTCTTGTGTCAGTTTGCTGACAATAATGGTTTCCAGCTTCACTCATGTCCCTGCAAAAGACATGAAGTTGTCCTTTTTGATGGCTGCATAGTACTCCCTGGTATATATGTGCCACATTTTTTTTTTATCTAGTCTGTCATTGATGGGCATTTGGGTTGGTTCCAAATCTTTGCTATTGTGAACAGTGCTGCAATAAACATGCGTGTGTGTGTGTCTTTATAATACAACGATTTATAATCCTTTGGATATATACCCAGTAATGAGATTGTTGGGTCAAATGGTATTTCTACTTCTAGATCCTTGAGGAATTGCCACACTGTCTTCCACAATGGTTGAACTAATTTATACTCCCACTAACTGTAAAAAGCGTTCCTATTTCTCCATGTCCTCTTCAGCATCTGTTGTCTCCTGATTTTTTAATGATTGTCATTTAACTGGAGCGAGATGGTATCTCAATGTGGTTTTAATTTGCATTTCTCTAATGACCAGTGATGATAAGCTTTTTTCCCATATGTTTGTTGACTGCATAAATGTCTTCTTTTGAAAAATGTTTTCATATCCTTTGCCCACTTTTTAATGGGGTCATTTTATTCTTATATTAGCCCTTTGTCAGATGGGTAGATTGCAAAAATTTTTTCCCATTCTGTTGGTTGCCATTTCACTCTAATGATAGTTTCTTTTGCTTTACAGAAGATCTTAAGTTTAATTAGATTCTATTTGTCTATTTTGGCTTTTGTTGCCATTGCTTTTGATGTTTTAGTCATGAAGTCCTTGCCCATGCATATGTACTGAATGGTATTGCCTGTGTCTTCTAGGGTTTTTATGGTGTTAGGTCTTATGTTTAAATCTTTAATCCATCTGGCGTTAATTTTTGTATAAGGTATAAGGAAGGGGTCCAGTTTCAGCTTTCTGCATATGGCTAGCCAGTTTTCCCAACACCATTTATTAAATAGGGAATCCTTTCCTCATTGCTTGTTTTTGTCAAGTTTGTCAAAGATGGTTGTAGATTTGTGGCATTGTATCTGAGGCCTCTGTTCTATTCCACTGGTCTGTATGTCTTGTTTGGTACCAGTATTTCAAGCCAGTGGATCTTAGCTTGCTGTTCTTCATGGGAGTGGGACCCACTGAGCCAGATCACTTGATTCCCTGGCTTCAGCCCCATTTCAGGGGAATAAGCCATTTTGTCTAACTGGCATTCTAGGCACTACCGGGGTATGAAAAAATAAATCTGCTGTGGCTAAAATGGCCACCCAGTTTTGTGCTAGAAATCCCAGGCACTGGTATTATAGGCACCAGAGGGAATCTTCTGATCTGCAGGTCGTGAAGGCTGTGGCAGTAGCGCAGTATCTGAGCCAGAGTGTCAGGAAATGTCCCTAATGGCTTCCCTTGGTCAGGATGGGGAGTTATCCAGCCCCTTGCACTTCCTGGGTGAGGCGACACCCCACCCTGCTTTGGCTTGCCCTCCTTTTGGCTACACCCACTGTCTAACCAGTCCCAATGAGATGAACCTGGTACTTCTGTTGGAAACGCAGAGATTGCTTGCCTTATGGATTGCTCTCGCTGGGAACTATGGACTGGAGCTGTTCCTATTTGGCCATCTTGGCAGAAGTCCTCTTATTAAATTTTTATCTGCAGTGTGGTGGTTTTTTCTGCATATGTCTTGCAAGTCATATATCCAGTTATTTTCTCTATCCTATGCTATTGAAAATTTTAATTTTATTGACCACCCACCTTGGCCTCCAAAGTGCTGGAATTACAGGCATGAGCCACTGCATCTGGCCAAGTGTGCTCTTTCCATTTAAGAAGCCTCGCTAGGCCGGGCGCGGTGGCTCAAGCCTGTAATCCCAGCACTTTGGGAGGCCGAGGCGGGTGGATCACGAGGTCAAGAGATCGAGACCATCCTGGTCAACATGGTGAAACCCCGTCTCTACTAAAAATACTGAAAATTAGCTGGGCATGGTGGCGTGTGCCTGTAATCCCAGCTACTCAGGAGGCTGAGGCAGGAGAATTGCCTGAACCCAGGAGGCAGAGGTTGCGGTGAGCCGAGATCGCGCCATTGCACTCCAGCCTGGGCAACAAGAGCGAAACTCCGTCTCAAAAAAAAAAAAAAAAAAAGAAGCCTCGCTAGAGGCCGGGTGTGGTGGCTCAAGCCTGTAATGCCAACACTTTGGGAGGCCAAGGCGGGTGGATCACGAGGTCAAGAGATCAAGACTATCCTGGCCAACATAGTGAAACCCCAACTTTACTAAAAACACACACACACACACACACACACACACACACACACACACTCAAATTAGCCCAGCGTGGTGGTGGTGTGTGCCTGTAATCCCAGCCACTCAGGAGGCTGAGGCAGGAGAATTGCTTGAAACCGGAAAACGGAAGTTGTAGTGGTCTGGGATTGGTCACTGCACTCCAGCCTGGCGATAGAGCTAGACTCCATCTCAAAAAAAAAAAACAAAAAAAAAAAACTCACTGGAAACCCTGATTGAAGGGCAGGTTTGTAACTGAGTATCCCAGCCTTGAGATGTATTTTAATGTTTTTCTTTCCTTTTTCTTCCTAATCTTGGAATGTAGCCTTGAAACGTACTTTAAAACCCTTTGTTTCCCTTCATTTCCTGCCAGCTGCTGCTGTGCACAGTGCCTGCTTATCTAATTATGTGCTTGCTTAGAAATTCCAGGGGCTAATTTTGAAACAAATAAGTCATAGAGACCCAGGTGCGAAATTCTAGGGATTACTACAACCTGGCCACTGTTGAGATGATGCCAGCCTGCACTTCAGGGGGTAGGGGGATTGGGGAGGGATAACATTAGTAGAAATACCTAATGTAGATAACGGAGATATAGATGCAGCAAGCTACCATGGCATGTGTATACCTATGTAACAGACCTGGCAT
The DNA here is from genome assembly GCF_048565385.1 of Saimiri boliviensis. Lineage (NCBI taxonomy): Eukaryota > Metazoa > Chordata > Mammalia > Primates > Cebidae > Saimiri > Saimiri boliviensis. The sequence continues at coordinate 1,353,568 of NC_133462.1, read as the reverse complement.
GATCTGCACATGTACCCCAGAACTTAAAGTATCATTTTTAAAAAATCCTTACTAAGGATTAAGATGCTGTAAGAATCAGTGCCAAACTAAAACTAATTTTAAAGCCAGTAGCATAATTTTTTGAGTTATGCTTGAGTATTCAAAAATCCTAACAAGTCAAAAATATTAAAGCTGATAAAGATATCTTTCCCATTAAATACTTCCATAAACTTCAGAACCAAACAGATACTAACAAAAGACTGAAGAAGATACATATGATGTCATTAGTATCAAGGGACTAGCCCATATAATATACTTGAAAATCTTATTAACATCAATAAAGTGCCCCACCATAAACAAAATACCGCAATAAAAAGTTAGGATACAAATAAAGACAGACCAACATATGAGCAGACCATGGACAGAAGAGAAACAAAAGGCAATGATGAATTAATGTTCAAATATATTTTAATCTGAGAAACAAATACCAGATAGATATTCTATTGTATATCACTTTAAACTTCTAAAATAAGTAAGAAAAACTGGAAAGCTGGGTAATTCTAAACATTGTCTGGGACACAGTCATACAGAAACACTTTTGTCCATTTTACGGGAGATAAAAGGGTAATCTATACCATAATTCTAGTTACATACTGGATTGCCATATGACCTGTGAATACCGTCGCCCTGTGAATTTCTGCAGTTCTTCAAAGGCCAGAGTGAACAATAACCGTAGCAATTTCAAGATAAACAGGCTTCTACTGTGAGACGGCTTGTTTAAAGAAACTCTTAATTCCCTATACTCTTCTGATTAGTCTGTTGTTCACATTCATTTTAGAATTTCTCTTCCAAATTACTTCTGGTGCTTTGCTTCCTGCTTCCTTCATTTCCTTCACTGTTCTAGTTCTATTACATTTTTATTCCATCAGCGATTTCTTAAATTTCTCTTTTCAACCTTAAGTGGTTTTTCTGAAATTATAAAATTTACTGTAAACATTTCAAACATTTCACTCTGACACTCTCCTCTGCTTCATCCCTTCCCTCCCTCTATACCCAAGGAGCAAATACTATATAACTAGATGAGGATCCTTCCAGACACATTTTTTTGTTTAGTTACAGACATTAAAATTTCTAATTCAGCTGGGCATGGTGGCTCATGCATGTAATCCTAGCACTTTGGGAGGCTCAGGTGGGTGGATTGCCTGAGCTCTGGAGTTCAAGACAAGCCTGGGCAACATGGTGAAACCCTGTCTCTACTAAAATACAAAAAAATTAGCTGGGCATGGTGGCATGTGCCTGTAATCCCAGTTACTTGGGAGGCTGACGCAGGAGAATTGCTTGAACCTAGGAGGTGGAGGTTGCAGCGAGCCAAGATTGCACCATTATACTCCAGCCTAGGCAATACAGTGAGACTCCGTCTCAAAAAAAAAATTTCTAATTCATCTTTGCATGACCGACTTGCTAAATTAATTCACCTTCCACATTTCCTCTGTGAGATTTACTAATTGAAGTACACCAACAGTGAATGGTCATAACTAGTCCCACCCCCACAATCATTTCCCACATATTAAGCACCATAAGAGCATGGTGCCTTTTATATAATTTGCTCATTAAATGTAACAAAGTTATAATAACAACTGTGAACATGAAAACATGTTTTAGCTTAATCATAAACTTAGTATTTGTGGAAAGCATACAGAATTAAGTTCAGAACTTTTACTGACTTAAAAATGGGTGCTACAACAATTTTAGGTTAATATATTACAGCTGTTCTCATGTGTTTTTCCTATAATAGTAAGTCCCTTCCCTGCTCAAGGGCAGTACCCATAGCCCAGCCATCCATGTACCCTACTCTTCCAAGTATGACCACAACAGTGAGTGGCCATGCCGCTGAAGGATGGGTGTCTCATGAGATTCCTGCCTATCACAGCAGCAAGTTACAGTAGATCCATGTACCAAACACTTAAGTAAAGACTGTACAGAAAGAACTGAAAGCTAAGAAAAACGCTAGGGTGTCCTTTATCCCATGGAAAACATCACTCCTGCTTTGGTACAAATTGGGGCCCAGGTCCTGAGGCCTGGAAAGAACACTTTGATGATGGCCAATATGTTTCTAGAGGGATCTCTCCAACTCTCTTGAACCCAGGGCCTTAGGTACAAGTACAGCCACAGCTACAATACATGCAGCCTTCCAGAGAGAGGATGCAGGAGGGTGGGGATCCTCAAGAGTCAACTCTCCTTCCCAAAGAAGAGGAAACTGTGCTCTCTGTCCTGAAAAAACAAAAACATAGAAATCTTAATTCACCAAGAATTGTATTTATAATACATAATATGTGCAAAAGCACCACAGTAAAAGGTACATGCCTACTATGAAAACATGAAATATATATGCAGTGTTTTAAGGCTGTGAGGAAAGTTCAAAATGAGAAAATGAGAATTTTCTATTTTTCAAACAATACATGTTTTAACCTAACACTGATTCTCTCATGTAGCTTGAAAACTAATTCTAAGAAAATCTCACAAAAGGAATTTCAAATTACCATATTCAGGTTGAGTGCAGTGGCTCACACCTGTAATCCCAGCATTTTGGGAGGCTGAGGCAGGTGGATCACCTGAGGTCAGGAGTTCGAGACCAGCCTGGGCAACATGGCAAAACTCTGTCTCTACTAAAAATACAAAAAGTAGCTAGGCGTGGTAGTGCATGCCTGCAATCCTAGCTTCTCAGGAGGCTGAGGCAGGCGAATCACTTGAAGTTGGGAGGCAGAGGTTGCAGTGAGCCAAGATCGCACTACTGCACTCCAGCCTGGGTGACAGAATGAGACTCCGTCTCAAAACAAAACAAAACAAAATAAATTACCATATTCAATGCTAGCACCAAGGGAATAAGTTCATGCTGGTTAACTATGAAATGCACATAAACCTCCACGCCTACATCCTGATTCACCTGTTAAAATGCTAGGCATTTTATTTTGTAGCAAAACTTCACACAAACATGTACAAGATCAGACAATAAGATTCCTCTCCATGTTGTTTTCTTGGGCTTACCATGGATTCATCTTAGCTCTGTGTTTTATTTTGCTGTTTTAGCCCTAATTATTCCCTAGAAAAATGCTAAGGGGGACCTGAAAATACCCCTCTACACAGGATTAAAGAACCTGAGAAACACCAGAAAGAATTAGGACTCACCTGACAGGGCCAAGCAGATACAAAGTGACTATGTTGCCAGAGAAAACAAAGACAACAAATAGAATGAAATTAGGAAAATATGAGAGTGCTGAGCATTTGAAACCATATTAGGCTTGGTGTGTTGGCTCACACCTACAATCCCAACACTTTCGGAGGCCAAGGAAGGATGATCACTTGAGTCTAGCAGTTTGAGACAAGTCTGGGCAGGATAGCAAGACCCCATCTATATAAAAAAATCTGAGGCCGGGTGCAGTGAGTCACACCTATAATCCCAGCACTTTGGGAGGCCAAGGCAGGCAGATTACTTGAGGCCAGGAGTTCCAGACCAGCCTAGCCAACATGGTAAAACCCTGTCTCTACTAAAATAACAAAAATTAGCCAGGTGTAATGGTCCATGTCTGTAGCCCAAGCTATTCAGAAACTTGAGGCAAGAGGACCATTTGAGCCCAAGAATTCGAGGTTACAGAGAGCTATGATCATGCCACTGCACTCTAGCCTGGTTGATAGAGCAAGTCCCTGTCTCTTAATAATAATAATTGAGTTTATAAATAAAAATCAAAGCCTTAAACAGTCTTATGTGGTGCACATTTTAATGTGGCCATCCCTACAGGGGTTCTTCTCACCTTAGATATAAAATAGAAGTGTCACATGAAGACATTCTCAGTATTCTAATTTCTTGTAAATTCAAGAATCTCATGACACAAGCCTTCATATTTCTCAAAAAGAATTACTCTCCTCACAGATATCCTCCCAGAGATGTCTGGATCAGAGGCAGCATCCAAGAAGTGTTTTAAGAGCTGCCCTCGGCCGGGTGCGGTGGCTCAAGCCTGTAATCCCAGCACTTTGGGAGGCCGAGGCGGGTGGATCACGAGGTCAAGAGATCGAGACCATCCTGGTCAACACGGTGAAACCCCGTCTCTACTAAAAATACAAAAAATTAGCTGGCATGGTGGCACGTGCCTGTAATCCCAGCTACTCAGGAGGCTGAGGCAGGAGATTGCCTGAACCCAGGAGGCGGGGGTTGCGGTGAGCCGAGCCGAGATCGTGCCATTGCACTCCAGCCTGGGTAACAAGAGCGAAACTCCGTCTCAAAAAAAAAAAAAAAAAAAAAAAAAGAGCTGCCCTCTCTGTCCAACTCTGACACAGTATAGCAGTGAATGTACCTAAAAAACAAGGGGTCAAAACCCCTTTATCTCTCAAACATTCCCCTGCCAAAAAAAAAAAAAAAAGAATACTGATCTTACAAGGAAGTCTGTAAGGATATAAAGTAAGAAGATACCTGTATTGAAGGTTTTCATAAGTTTACAGAATAAATCCCAAGGTGGGTCAAATTCCAGCATGGCTCTTTACAGGACAAGTAAGTGATGATCTGGTCACACAAAAGTTTTCTCACATCAGTGACAATTATGTAGTAACTTTTCATTATTATTCTCAGTAAGATTTTTCCTCTGGCAAAGACTGTCCTTAATAGGTATATTTGGAATGTCTTTCTCCAGCATGAGTTATCTGATATTGATGGAATGCCTTCCACATTTCTCTCTGGTACAAATCCTTCTGCAGCGAGTGAGAACTGAGTGGTGGCTGAAGGCATCCTTACATTCACTGTATTCACAGGGCTTCTCTCCAGAGTAACTGCTCATGTGTTAAGAAAGAGCTGACCAAAAAAAAAAAAAAAAAAAAAAAAATGAAGTTTCCTGACATTCTTTGCACTTGGAGGATTTCTTCCTCTATTGTGGGTCCCATTATGAATGATAAAATAGGAACAGTCGGTGAAGGCCTTGCTATATTCATTGCAGTAGGGTTCTCTCATGTGTGGACTCTTTGGTGCTGCAGAAGGTGTGACCTGCGTTTGAAGGCTTTCCCACACTGGATACACTTGTAGGGCATTTCCCCAGTGTGAATGACAGAGTGCTGAATGAGGTATGTGCTCCGGTGAAAGGCTTTCCCACACTGGGTGCATTCATAGGGCTTCTCCCCAGTGTGAATCCGCTGGTGCTGCATGAGTTCTGAGCTGCATCTGAAGGCCTTTCCACACTCCATGCAATCATAGGGCTTCTCTCCAGTGTGGATGATGTAGTGTTGAATTAGGTGAGCCCTATTGCTAAAGGCTTTCTCACATTCTTTGCACTCAAAGGGTTTTTCTCCAGTATGGGTCCTATTATGGCGAATAAAAGTAGACCGATGGGTAAAGGCCTTTCGACACTGACTGCACTCATAGGGTTTCTCTCCAGTGTGGATTGGATGGTGCTGCATGAGGTATGACCTGCGTTTGAAGGCCTTCCCACACTCAAGGCACTTGTATGGTTTCTCCCCGGTGTGGATAAGGTAGTGCCGAATAAGAGTTGAGCTCTGGCTAAAGGCTTTCCCACACGCATTGCATTCATAGGGTTTCATTCCAGTGTGAACCCTTTGATGTCGAACAAGATACCACTTCCTGTTAAAACCTTTCCCACACTGTTTGCATTTGTAGGGGTTTGTCCCTGCACAAATCAAGGTGTCTTTCCCTGGCTGCTGTGAGTCACATTCATGGAGAACATCTGCTGATAACCACTCTTGTAATGCCCTGGAGTGCAGACTGTCATTTGTCTCCAAACCTTGACCTTCAAGGCTCTCTTTCTGCAGATGGGTCTCCTTGTGGGGGTCTGTCTCTGGTGTCACCTGACCTTTCTGCATTTCCAAAAGCCCTTCCTGATCTCTAGATCTCCCCAACCTTGAATCACTTGAACATTCCAGAGTCAGGCTTCCCTGGAGAAAGGCCCGCTTAGATAAGACTGGTAGGTAAGTGGTTGGCTCTGTGGTCTGAACTTGTGCTTTGTCACCTGAAGGGCATTGACAAACAAAGGAGGGGACTTTTAGTGATAAAATATAGAAAAAACAAAATAACCACTTCAGTAGGAAAATAAAGATGGAAATAGTGCCTGTGATACTTGCTGCATTTTTACATCTGTAACCCAAGTTTCCAAATACTTCGTATGGTCCTTGTATCTTTGACACTATTAAAGAGAAAATCTGGAGGGCAGACTGGACCAAGGGACAGAGGATTCACAGTACTGACATTCACAGTACTGACATTCCACAGTTCAGAGTAAGGAAGAGATAATAAATTTTCATCACATTGTCTGAAGAGCATTTGCTTCAAGTGTTGAAGACTTACATCCATCTGACAAGGGATTAATAACCAGAATATATAAGGCACATAAACAACGCTATAGGAAAAAAAATCTAGGAATCTGATTTTAGAATGTGCAAAAGATACGAATAGACATTTCTCAAAAGAATACATACATAGCCGGGCGCGGTGGCTCAAGCCTGTAATCCCAGCACTTTGGGAGGCTGAGGCGGGTGGATCACAAGGTCGAGAGATCGAGACCATCCTGGTCAATGTGGTGAAACCCCGTCTCTACTAAAAATACAAAAAATTAGCTGGGCATGGTGGCGCGTGCCTGTAATCCCAGCTACTCAGGAGGCTGAGGCAGGAGAATTGCTTGAACCCAGGAGGCAGACGTTGCAGTGAGCCGAGATCGTGCCATTGCACTCCAGCCTGGATAACAAGAGCGAAACTCCGTCTCAAAAAAAAAAAAAAAAAAAAAAAAAAGAATACATACAAATGGCAAACAGGTACATGAAAAAGTGCTCAACATAATTGATCATCAAAGAAATGCAAATCAAAACTACAGTGAGATATCATCTCATCCCTGTTAAAATGGCTTTTATCCAAAAGACAGGCAATGGCGGCAAGGATGTGGAGAAAAGGGAGCCCTTATATTCTATTGGTGGGAATTTAAATTATTAAACTACCATAGAGAACAGTTTGGAAGTTCCTCAAAAAACTAAAAATAGAGCCACCATATGATCCGGCAATCCCAATATAGATATATACTCAAAAGAAAAAAATACCAGTATATCAAAGAGATATCTGCACTCACATGTTTATTGCAGTACTAGGCACAATAGCCAAGATTTGGAAACAATTTAAGGGTCCATTAACAAATGAATGAATAAAGAAAATTTGGTGTATATACACAATGGGTTACTATTTGGCCATAAAAAAAGGAGATCCTATCATTTGCAGCCACATAGATGGAACTTGAAATCATTATGTTAAGTGAAACAAGCTAGGCACAGAAAGACAAACATCGCATGTTCTCACTCATTTGTCGGAGCTAAAAAGCAAAACAATTGAACTCATGGAAACAGGGAGTAGGAAGATGGTTACCTGAAACTGGGAAAGGCAGTAGGGAGGAAGTGAGGATGGTTAATGGGTACCAAAATAAGAATTAATAAGACCTAGTATGTGATAGCACAGCAGGGTGGCTACAGTCAACAGTAATTTACTGTATACTTTAAAATAACCAAGGATATAATTTGATTGTATGTAACACAAAGAAAGGATAAATGCTTGAGGTGACGGATACTTCCTTCACCTTGCTGTGATTATTGTGCATTGTATGCCTGTATCAAAATATGCACCCCATAAATGTGTACACCTATGTACCCACATAAGTTAAAAATTAAGGCCAGGCACAGTGACTCACACCAGTAATCCCAGCACTTTGGGAGGCTGAGGCAGGCGGATCACCTGAGGTCAGAAGTTTGAGACCAGACTGACCAACATGGAGAAACCCTGTCTCTACTAAAAATACAAAAATTAGCCAGGTGTTGTGGCGCATTCCTGTGATCCCAGCTACTTGGGAGGCTGAGGCAGGAGAATCACTTGAACCCAAGAGGTGGAGGTTGCGGTGAGCCAAGATCGTGCCATTGCACTCCAGCCTAAGCAACAAGAGTGAAACTCTGTCTCAAAAAAATAATAATAATACATAAATAAATAAATAAACTGAAGCCCCTTGGTGCTATGAGAGTTTAGGCAAGTGGCACCTAACAAGACTGGAAGGAAAAAAAGATGATGGAAGGCTTTCCAGAGGAGGTATCCCATAAGCTGAGTCCTAAAAGAGAAGCCAGAGTCATTGCCAGAGAGAGGAAGTGGGCAATGGGTTGAAAGTGAGGAAGTAAAAATGGGCATATTCACCCTTTGGGAACAAGATGCCTGGTGAAACCAACATAAAAGGGCGATTAGAGTTGGAGGACGAGAATGAAGAACCCAGCACAAAAGGGACAGAAGGACACCCAGGAACAAATGGTACAAAAAGCCAAGCATGGTAAGATCTGACAAGTTCTAGCTGCGTTAGGAGGCAGTGCATGACAGACAAGAGGGTACCAGAGACAGTAAGCCTCAGTTCAAATCCTGCCTCTGTCAAATGGGTTGATATTGGAGGATGACTTTCTCTACCAGGTCTCAAATTCCTCAGCTAAGAGACTGAGATTTAATTTCTCAGGTTGTCATGAGGTTAAATGAGACATTATCATTATTATTCTCATTGCTGCACTGGGCAATTAGGGTAATGGCAGTGACATGAACAAGAACAACTTGAGTACTGTGATCTGAGGAAACGAGCAGCTGTGCTTCATAAAGTGGCCAACATCACATGCTTAGAAGACCTGAGTGGAGCAGCACCTGGCTGGTGGAGATAGGATAGGAAATGGTATGGCTACTCTGGAAAGATATTTGGGGGTCTAACTTAAAGCTGAGCACAGATCTTTCTCGACTCCACCAGTTGTCTCCTGGGTGTATATGCAACAGAAATTAGTGTTTATATCCACTAAATAATTATGAAAAATAATTATTCATAAAAACATTTTTCATAATCTCCAAACAATGTAAACAATACAAATGTCAACCAATAGGAGAGCGAAGAAATAGATCCTGATGTTTTCACACAATGTTATGGTACACAGCATACAGGATGAACTCAGCTCATGGACATAATGATGGTGAAAAGAAGCAGCACACAAAAGAGAAAATGGTTTGGGGCTTCAATTATGCCCATTCACAACCAATTAAAAACTAATCCCTAGGGAGAGAGTCTAAACAGTGGCTACCACTGCAGGAGGAGCTACTGACAAAGACAGGGTGACAGGAATTGCCAAGGTGCTGGAAATACTATAAATCTTGACCTAGATGAAGAATTCTTCAATTTGTAGAAATGCAAAAATTAAAGCTGAGCTCCTCAGATTTGTACATATTATTGTACACATAAGGGTTTTTTTTTTTTTAAATTTGGGAAATTTTAAACAAAATAAACATTAAAGTCAAGTGTAAACATCTCTTTCAAACATGAGACAACTCCAAGAAGCTTGGTTTTATAAGTGGGATCAACACAAGTTATAGGATATTGTAGGTGAAAAAATGTTTTGTCTGTTTTCCCTAAGTGTAAGCAGTAGTACACTTTTTTGTTGTTTAAACTTATATTGACTTTCTGCTTTTTTATTGAGCACACTTTTTATTTTGAATATAGAGAAGTTGAAGGCACAGACAAAACAGAGATTTTGTTAAAAACCAAGTTCCCGGCCAGGCGCTGTGGCTCAAGCCTGTAATCCCAGCACTTTGGGAGGCCGAGGCGGGTGGATCACGAGGTCAAGAGATTGAGACCATCCTGGTCAACATGGTGAAACCCCGTCTCTACTAAAAATACAAAACATTAGCTGGGCATGGTGGCACGTGCCTGTAGTCCCAGCTACTCAGGAGGCTGAGGCAGAATTGCCTGAACCCAGGAGGCGGAGGTTGCGGTGAGCCCAGATCGCGCCATTGCACTCCAGCCTGGGTAACAAGAGTGAAACTCCATCTCAAAAAAAAAAATCAAGTTCCCGGAGAACACAGCAGGTATGATGCAAGCACTGGTAAAGACACTGGCCATGAGTAGAGGTGAGATCTCCATAATGGACAAGAAAAGCCAGCTATGAGACTGCAGATGAATCTTTAAGAACATTAAATAATTCTGTTTTTAAAATGAAGTAAATTATATACTGAGACATCAGCTGCTGGGGAAGCAGTGAAAATCTGAAACACATCTGAGTGGCTCCAAGAGCCGGTGCAGGAACAAGAGCTCCCCAGAAGCATGGGGCAGATGTCGGGAGATTTATTAGCAGCCTCTGGTATGGTGCAGGCAAAAGATGATGAGAGCATGGACGACGGTGTTGGTGAAGGAGCCACTGAAAGCGGTGGAGGTGATGGACTCAGGAGATACGGATCACTTAAAATGAGCAGGACTGTGGATGAATGGATGCTGTGTTTGATGAAGTTAGGGGGGAATCCAGGAGCTACGTGACATTTCCAGCTTTCTGGCCTGCTTAGATGGCAAGATGTTCTCTGAACCAAGTGTCTTTTTAGGCATCAGGAGCTAGAGGTGCCTCTGAGACACAAGTGGAAATGTGGTATTGTGGGAATGGGTAGGGAGGTATTTGGAATACCCAGGGTTGCAGATGGGGCTGGCTGAGAAGCCTCAGAGGAGAGCCCATGACTCAGTGGTGATACCAATCCATGAGGCAGACAGCTCCAGCTACACTTATCAGCACAGATGTAGGGCAGAGAAGACCAAATGTCATGTTGGTGTTTTTTGGGGCAAGAAGAGCAGGAAGATACGGGGCAAAGGGCTGCTTCTGAGTGTCTGTTGGTCAAACTGGAGGATGGATGAGTGGATGGAGAAGGTGGAAAAAGAGTGGGATTCATAGCATAATGCAGATAGTAGATATATCAAGGGGAAGAAAGTCCCCTTTCTCTGAGTCCAGAAAGAAATGTGTGATACTACTTTTTTTTTTTTTTTTTAAGACGGAGTTTCGCTCTTGTTACCCAGGCTGGAGTGCAATGGCGCGATCTCGGCTCACCGCAACCTCCGCCTCCTGGGTTCAGGCAATTCTCCTGCCTCAGCCTCCTGAGTAGCTGGGATTACAGGCACGTGCCACCAGCTAATTTTTTTTTTTTTTTTTTTTGTATCTTTAGTAGAGACGGGGTTTCACCATGTTGACCAGGATGGTCTCGATCTCTCGACCTCGTGATCCACCCGCCTCAGCCTCCCAAAGTGCTGGGATTACAGGCTTGAGCCACCGCGCGTGGCTGATACTACTTTTTTTAAGGCCAGGTGTAGTTGCTCATGCCTGTAATCCCAGCATTTTGGGAGGCTAGGGCGGGCAGATCACCTGAGGTCAGAAGTTCGAGACCAGCCTGATCAACGTGGAGAAACCCCATCTCTACTAAAAATACAAAAAGTGTAGCTGGAGTCATCTGCTTCATGGATTGGTATCACCACTGAGTCATGGGCTCTCCTCTCGTGCTTCTCAGCCAGCCCCATCTGCAACCCTGTGTGTTCCAAATACCTCCCTACCCATTCCCTCAGTCCCACATTTCCACTTAAGTGTCTCACTACTTTTATTTATTTATTTATTTATTTATTTATTTATTTTTTTGAGATGGAGTTTTGCTCTTGTTACCCAGGCTGGAGTGCAATGGCGCGATCTCGGCTCACCGCAACCTCCGCCTCCTGGGTTCAGGCAATTCTCCTGCCTCAGCCTCCTGAGTAGCTGGGATTACAGGCACACGCCACCATGCCCAGCTAATTTTTTGTATTTTTAGTAGAGACGGGGTTTCACCATGTTGACCGGGATGGTCTCGATCTCTTGACCTTGTGATCCACCCGCCTCGGCCTCCCAAAGTGCTGAGATTACAGGCTTGAGCCACCGCGCCCGGCCTACTTTTATTTATTATAATTAAAACTACACATGGACAATACTAAAGAGCTGACATTTTCCGATCTATGGACCAGGAACTGAACTAAGCAGTGTCATGCATTATCTCTACATCCTCAAACAACTCAGTGACACAGAAATTATCTCACTCTGATTTTTTTGAGTAGAGGAGCCTGAGGTGATATAAACCAAACCCACTAACTCTTCTCCTTGGGCACCTAGCCAGATCACATTTGTCAGTCCTGAGCATACAGGTGTGGCCAAATGCCTAGTTCTTGTCAAGACTATGTGGTTGTAAAGTATGTGTGCAACTGGGTATGGCTTCTCCCCTTCCTGTTCGCCTTCTACCAGCTGGATTGAGCCAGAACAACCATAAAGATTCCTGTTTACAGTGGAAGGTACCTGTGTCAATGAATAACTGTGTGGCTCAGTGCGCACCTGATGAGGTACACTATACCCCATTGTGAGTTAGAAACAACCAGGCCCCGGACAGGCCACAATCAGCAGTTTCATGCAGAAATTCAGAGGCAATGGCGCCCTCACACTCCGAAGACTGCCGTGACTCTACCGGACCAGCTGGGGGCTGCTTACCTGCACAGGTAGGGTGTGAATGGTCTCTCTTCACTGTCCACAGCTCCTGCCCATGCTCTAGCAGGTGGACCAACTCTGGTTTGGGAACCCAATACCCTGTGGATAGCAAAAGAAATAGAACAGGGATAATTTAATGAGAAAATGAAGTCTCTCCATCCTGCCTAGGACTTTATGACAGGGGCCAGAACATAAATGAAGCTGCTCCCAAAATAAGCAAAATGCTGATGTGAGACCTGAAAATCAAGGCATTGTTCTGAGTGAACTGTGTTCCCCACAAAAGTCATATGTTGAAGCCCTAACACCCAGTGTGGCTGTATATGGAGACAGGATCTTTAAAAGGTGATTAAGATTAAAGGAGTTCATAAGGATGGAGCCTTAATCTGATAGGACTATGGCCTTATAAGAACAGGAAGAGAGGGACAGCGATCTCTCCTCCATGTGAGAACACAGCAAGGCAGCCATCTGGAAGCCAGGAAGAGAGGTCTCAATAGGAATCAAACTTACCAGCACCTTGATCTTGGACTTTCCAGCCTCCAGAAGTGTAAGAAAATAAACTGGTTGTTTAAACCACTGAATCCATGACATTTTATTATGGCAGCCAAGTAGATCAAGACAGGCACAAATCCCATTATTGGGCTACAACTGCCTTAGAGGGTAGTGCTGTCTACACTACACCCACTGCCCACGACCTCCATCTACAGAAGCCAACATTGTTAAGGCACACACCACTTTGACAGCCATAGGACACTGCAAAGGTAGGCCCTTTCCTCCAGACAGCATTTTCTTTCTTTTTTGTTTTTTTGTTTTTTGTTTTTGAGACAGAATCTCACTCTGTTGCCCAGGCTGGAGTGCAGTGCTTGGCTCACTGCAACCTGTGCGTCCCAGGTTCAAGGGAATCTCGTGCCTCAGCCACCGGAGTAGCAGGGATTACAGGCATATAAAACCACACCCAACTAATTTTTGTATTTTTAGTAGAGACTGGGTTTCACCATGTTGGTCAGGCTGCTCTCGAGCACCTGGCCTCAAGTGATCCTCCTGCCTCAGCCTCCCAAAGTGCTGGGATTATAGGTGTGAGCCACTATACCCGGCCCCAGAAGGCATTTTCTGACAAATGTAAATCATTGCTTCTCAAACACCTCATGCTTCAGAACCACCTGGGGATGCCAGATTCCAACCTCAAACCAAGTGAAACAAAATTTCTTTGTGTGAGACCTGGGCATCAGTACTTCTAAAATGTACAGAAGATTTTGGTGCCCAGATGGGGTTGAAAACCACTGGCTGAGCCTGGGCATGGTGACTCTTGCTGTAATCACAGCACTTTAGGAGGCCTAGGCAGGAGGATCACTTGAGGCCGGGAGTTTGAGAACAGCCTGGCCAACATAGTGAAACCTTGTCTCTGCCAAAAATACAAAAAAAATTAGCCAGGGGTGGTGGTGTGCACCTGTGGTCCTAGCTACTCAAAGGGCGGAGGTGGAAGGATTGCTTGAGCCTAGTAGGCAGAGGTTGCAGTGAGCTGAGATCATGCCACTGCACTCCAGCCTCAGTGACAGAACTAGACTCTATTTCAAAAAAATTAAAAAAGGAAAAGAAAAACCACTGTTTGAAATAAATTGGTAAACCAAGAGTCTTCATAAGGCAAGTGACCAAAGCTGGATTCTCATTGTGAAAAGAAGCATTTATGCCAGGGTGGAGGGAGGGATTGAACATGGGAGGCCTGCTGCCCCAGTCAGGGCTGCAGCACCCAGCATCCCTGTGCGGAGCCAGCCTGAGGACACAATAGAGTAGCCTGAACCAGGAAGGAGGAACAAGGAACTCTGACATTCTTGATGGCATCTTGGGCTTCACCACAGAACAAGCCTGGAGCCAACCACACCTCAGGCTTCTCATTTGGTGAGTTAGTGAAGCTCCCTCCAGATGAAGCCAGTTTGATCTGGTTTTCTGTTATGTGCAGTCAAATGCTTTCCACTAGATGTGGTGAGTAAAAGACAGGAGGATTCTGTATAGAAGACCACCAATGACTGAGGTACAAGGACCTACAGATAAAACCAACTGGCAGATTCTGATCCATAGCCCAGGATTCCTTCAAACATGTCTCAGTAAGGTCCACCAGTGTATGCTACATGCCTGGCTTTGAGCTCTGAGACAGTGCTGTGGGAAAGGTGAATCAGATGATACTTTGGCTCTGCCAATAGCTGAGCTCCCTGTCACTTTTCACACACTGGTTCCTCCACCTGGAACATCCTTCCTTTCCTTTACTTCTATCCAGCTGACTCCTACTCAGCTTTCAGGTCTCAGCTCCACCATCCCTTCCTAAGATGCCCTCTTTGGAGCACCTATATGAGGTTATGACTCCCTGGTTATTTATTCCTAGTTTCCCCTCATTTTTCTTTCTAGAACTCATTTTAGTTGTCTTCTGTGGATTGATGTCTGCCTTCCCAACTGAACTCAGAGTGTGCCGTCATTTCTAATAACTTCTTTATCCTGATCCATTTTTTCTTAAATATTGTATTCTAAAACGGAACCCTGTTTTGCTCTGGTAGATGAGAAAGTCAGTTTCACTTCCTACACATAGAAGTCTGCAGTCACAACACAACAAAATCAAAAAAATGCCACTAAGTCCCAGCAAGCCCATGTTGCTTTCTCAGGGCTGAACTGGAGGCTGTCTCCTCTATTGAAAAAAAGGAAGGAACTGCACTGGTGGGTGAAAGGAAAGTGAAAGACGCAGCAGTGATCTGAGACTTTTTTTTTTTTTTTTTTTTTTTTTTTTATGACAACAGCATGCTGGACAGAGAAAGTAAAAGGAATGACTTTATCAGGGTATCAACCCATGCCACTTGAGGACATTCCTGTGTACCCTCTAAAAAACACCTCCTGAATCACCAGAGCATGGATGTCCAGCATCAGAAAACAACTAATGATCATGCAGTCACACGGATGCCTTTTTATGGAGATTGTATTGCTTAGGAAGATATCCAGGGGACACTTAAGGACAAATGTCTGCTGGGGGGCTGCCTGACTTGCCCCCTTCTCTGAGAATAGCCCATCACCCATGGCCCCTGCTAACAGGGCTGTGGCCACAGCTGACCCCACCAGGATGGCCAATCAGCTTCCTTCTTGTGGAATCTGGAATAAGGACCTCAGAATGGGCTGAGCACTAGAGTGAGGGTTTCTGTTAAAAGGACGTTTCCTACCCGAGCAATCCCTGATGCAAACAAAGGGAGACCAGTCAGGAAGAGGTGGGACCAGAAAACTGCAGGGTCTGTGAAGGGAAAGGTAGATAGTTCCAGTGACCTTTTTGCCTGACCAGTAATCAAGAAGGTTAGGGTCCTCTTCAGGAATGAGAGACAAGCCATTACCTAGTGAAACCAGGAGCCCACAGGTCTCCAGCATCACCTCTTGGTACAGGGTCCTCTGGGCCAGGTCCAGCTGTCTCCACTCCTCCTGGGTAAAGGTCACAGCCACATCCTTGAAGGTCACGAACATCTGGAAAGTCAAACAGAAGTATTGCTGTTGGCCTCGTGTGGTCGGATAGGATCAGAACCTGTCAGTCAGTCTTTAGTCTTTAGTGCAGAGAGATCCAGGCCTGAATCAGCAAGATCTCTTTAGGGCTGACTTCTGTGTGGGACTCAGAGGGGAGGCAGATACCACTTTTGATATAATGAAATAGTGCCAGAGAGGAGAAAAGCCTTTCACGGGGAAGCCAGTGAAGATGACACAAACAATGGCAATCCCACGAGGACTGCAGGAAGCAGATACTAAGTACCCTGGCATATTAAAAGAATGGAGGAAAATGGCCAATACTAATTCCACTCCTGATAACAGCAACAGCAGCAGCTGAGTCCTCTGGTCCTCATTGTGTTCTTTCCCGGCTAAGGCTTCATTAGCGGTGGTAAAGCAAATAAAGGCATGATTTAAATCAGGCCTCCTGAATCGCACTTGCCAGCTATGTGACCAGGACAATGTCACATGATCTCCCTAAAGCTCAATTTCCAAATCAACAGAATAATTATTCCCATCTCAGCAGGCAGTTCTAAGAACTAAACAGAAAATGTTCACTTAACCTGTGGCGTGCCTAGCACATTGTAAGTGCTTCATGTGTTTGGCAACTTTATTAATCTGACAGGCCCAGAGGTAAATGTCGTTATCATTTCCATTTCACAGTCAACAACCAAGGGCTCAGGGAGCTTTAGAAATCATGCACAGCCTCACATTTAAGAAATAAAAGCAGCATTTGAGCACTAGTAAAAAATACCTCACCAAGCTGCCAGAGAGCAAGCAGCTGGGAGTAAGGGATGCTTTAGCTAGAGCTAGCACTGCCGGGAAGGATGTGGAGGGGCAGCCCTGCAGAGACCTGAGAACAGGGTCCCAAAGGGAAGTGCAAGGGCAAAGGCTGAAAACTGGGAAAGAGCTTGGCAAGTTCAAGACTCCATGGATGAATGCAGTGAGCAAGAGGAGATGGAAGAGAGTGAAGAATATGTGGTCAAAAGCGCAGACCAATCAGAGCCTTGCAGACCATGCTGGACGGAGGGGGTGGATTTATTGGAGAGATGATGGAAGCCCCTGAAAGAGAGGGCTATTCAGTCATCAACCATTTACTGAGTACAATAAATGTACTTAAGCCTGGCTGTTTTGGGTCTTGGGAGAGGGGAGCAACAGGCAATCACATTCCAGGGTTGGAAAACCATCCAAAACAGGCAACTAAATAAATGAGTAAAGCACTGTCAGATGACCTTAAAGATTCAGATGACAGGAAAACACAGCAAGGAGACAAAAGAGATTCTGGTCAACTTTAAACGATGCAAGAGACCAGGGCTCTTTACACAGCAGGCACCAGAGGGACTCAAATAAAGCGAGGGAGGGAGATGTGGATGAGAAATTAACAACTACTACAGGAACTGACTAATCAGGGCTATCATGAAAGTAATCGGGGTGACTACTAGAGATTAACCCTGGGCCTCATGTGTTACATCCAAAGGGACACTGCATTCTGCATGCCATCACCACTGAACATTTTAATGGACTCGTTTTTCACCTGTAACTAAATGTCTTACACAGGAAAATATGCTTAGTTGCAACCCAGCCTCACTTGCCCTAAACTAAGAGACAAATTCTTCAGCCTGCCTTTTCTCCCCAGGCACAGCAACAACTGCAAAAACGCTCCTCCCACCTCTTTCAGCCGCTGCCCTTCGTTTTTGAGAGACAGGAGGCCAGAGGATCAGACTCCTGCTGGGGTTGAGTCTGCAAACCTAGCACAGGTCCAGGAAGCATCTCTGGAAACGGCACCCTGAGCAATGCCCCAGACCGGGCTGTACACTGACAGACACACACACATCATCCAGAGATTAGTTCAAGTTCCCTCAACCCAGGGCGAAAAAAGTAAATATGTCTACTTTCCGCGCGCAGAAATGAAGGACGAGGTCAGTAACGGGACTTGTTGGAAGCCACAAGAAGGATCGCGGTCGCTCCTCTCACCTGTGAGGGGGTCCGGGGCCCTAAAAGCCCTATTTCACACCCTCCACCCCAACGCCGCACCCCAGAAACGGGGGCACACCCCGCGCCACCCCGGGCCTGGACTCCGGACCCGGGCCCGCTCGAGTCCCTTCTAGGCCTCCAAGACTTCGCAGACAGTGGTAGGGACTGCACGGCGAAGGATCCCGCACGCCGTCCTCCCGCTCCCCGGCCTGGGACGCTGAGGCCGAGTGGCAAGGGGAAAGCCGGCCCGCTCTGCTCACCTGCGCTGCGTCCTTCCCCTCCGCCATCGACCGATGGGACGATGGGGCCGCGAGGGACGGCTCCCACCACCAGGTCCTACGTCGGTGCGGAGGTGAGCCCCCGGCTCCTCACCATCCTTGGCAGCACAGTTCTGGGATGCGGACCAGTGCGCCCCACGACAAACATCCACACCGGGGCCGGAAGTCCCGCCCCTGTGTCGCGGCCACCTGCCACGCATTTTCCTGTGGCGACACTGGTTCGGTGCACGCGCGGCCCCAATGCCTTCTGGATAATGTAGTCTTGTCCCGCGACGGGCCAGGATTGGCTCTTTTTTTATTGCACACCATGATTCTGTGTATCTCAGATGATCTTAGGGGAGCAGGTGTACACACTGGATTGTAAATTTTTTAAACTTCCTATTGTTCGGATGCCTCAATGTCCCTACAAGCAGCTGTGAGCACTCGCCCAGACGCGCAGGTACACGTTTGATAAAGGGGGCCCTGCCACGAGGTTCCCTGTTTGCCTCCTCTGAGTGACCCAGTGACATTCCCATGTACCGGTAAAATCTTCGCCTGGTTATTGCGTCCTCCTCCACCCTGACCCGAATACAGGCACCATCACTGGGACTGCAGTCGATCTGGATCCCGGCTTCCTGCGGGGAGCCACTCCCGGGACTGGTTCACGGGGTTCCCTCTGCGGGGACCAGTGTTCCTAGGGCTCAGGGGGGTCTCCACGGGCCATGAGACCCCACCCGCTTCCCGAGTCCAGCTTCTTGACACCATAGCGAGAAAGAATTCAGGAAGGAGTCAAAATGAAGCCAAAGGCAGGAGGCTTTTTTTTTTTTTTTTTTTTGAGACGGAGTTTCGCTCTTGTTACCCAGGCTGGAGTGCAATGGCGCGATCTCAGCTCACCGCAACCTCCGCCTCCTGGGTTCAGGCAAATCTCCTGCCTCAGCCTCCTGAGTAGCTGGGATTACAGGCACGCACCACCATGCCCAGCTAATTTTTTGTATTTTTAGTAGAGACGGGGTTTCACCATGTTGACCAGGTTGGTCTCGATCTCTTGACCTTGTGATCCACCCGCCTCGGCCTCCCAAAGTGCTGGGATTACAGGCTTGAGCCACCGCACCCAGCCAGAAGAAAAAAAAAAAAAAAATTTTTTTTTTTTTTTGAGACGGAGTTTCGCTCTTGTTACCCAGGCTGGAGTGCAATGGCGCGATCTCGGCTCACCGCAACCTCCGCCTCCTGGGCTCAGGCAATTCTCCTGCCTCAGCCTCCTAAGTAGCTGGGATTACAGGCACGAGCCACCACGCCCAGCTAGTTTTTTGTATTTTTTAGTAGAGACGGGGTTTCACCATGTTGACCAGGATGGTCTCGATCTGTTGACCTCGTGATCCACCCGCCTCAGCCTCCCAAAGTGCTGGGATTACAGGCTTGAGCCACCAAGCCCGGCCTAATTTTTTGTATTTTTAGTAGAGACGAGGTTTCACCATGTTGACCAGGTTGGTCTCGATCTCTCGACCTCGTGATCCACCCGCCTCGGCCTCCCAAAGTGCTGGGATTACAGGCTTGAGCCACCGCGCCCGGCTGGCAGGAGGCTTTTATTGGGAAAAGAAAGTACACATTTTTGAGAAGAGTGTGCTTTCCCCAAGAGAAGAGAGAAGTGCGGACGTACGCAGGAGAGTGTGTCAGGCACAGTGGAGTTTGGATTTCTAATTTTATGGGCTCTTCTATTAGGAGGTGGAATAATCGTAAGGTTTTCTAGGAAAAGGTGGAAATTTCTCAGAATTGAGGTGCCAGGCATTTTTATACTAAATGTGGGCATGCTTGAATCTTCCTGGCACTGGTAGGTGTGTGATTTAATGTAGTAATGAGTGTATAATTAGGTCTAGGGTAGGAAATCGATCAAATCTAGCGTCATGGAGTAGCCTAGCCTCCGTCGTGTTTGTTAAGGTCTCATCAGCCCAGTCTTCTTGTTGGTGTAGCTAATTTATGAGCTTGATGTTTTCCTCCTCCTCCTGTGACCACGCAGCATTCCTATTTTGTGGGTGTTTCTTTAATTAGTGAGTGGAATAATTATTAGGTGTTCGGGAAAAGGAGGGAAATTCAGGGACCCACCTGGTTATCGCCCCCTTTCTCTCTCGTTTGGGTTTGCCCAGAAGAGTCATGGACATGTCATCCTGACGGAGATTTTGGCCATTCTCTCTCTCATTTTGGGTTTTCTGTTATCCTCTGGTTTATTTGCCTAGTTCTTGTTTTCAGTTGTAGTTTGAGTTTTTCCATCCTGCTGCAACCACCCAGTGTTATTCCTATATCACTGTGAGTATAAACATCCTTTAATCTTATAGGCTTCTTGAAGTATAATTCCCAAGGCCATGTTGCAGTGGTCCTTAAAGAACCGATAAGGCAAAGAGAAACAAACATGTTACAAATTGTGTTAACAGGAGTAAACCTTATTCAATTGTTAAAGGCTGTAGCTAGCTCAACAGAAGTTTCCTTGACTCTGAAAAACAAAACAAGGATCAGCAATGTTCCAAGCAAAAGTCAAAAAGATTATTTCAGTTTTTCTATTAGTTCAGTCTATTTTGTTAACTCTTGTTCTGCTTGATATTTATAAACATTTTAGCTTTTCCTGAGTCCTGTATGTTTTTCTGTTATCAGAAACCTGCATTTGGGAATACCTATTAAAGTCCTACAGCTAATTATTAACCATATTTGAAGAGACAACAATTGTCTGTAAATGACAAAATGTCCAGAGTGGTTAGTCAAATATATGATTGACAAAAGAATTTTGTTATCTCTATGGTTTGCAATAACTTAACATAACAGCCTTAATTGGGATTGATAGCAAATACTTAGACAATAGAATTTTCAAAATCCCATGCAATTTTGGAACATATATGAATAATATTTACCAAAATATAACCTGAAGAAGATTGGACATCATTTTGGCAATCCCTTGTATCTAAACATGTCAGATAATCCTGTTTACCTCTCTTCTGGATGCCCCAGGGGCCCTCTGTAGCATCCAAAAGCTAGGTGTCAGGAAAGACAATAGATTTGTGGAAACCTGTTAAACATGTTAACAGGTTTAAAATATTTGATGTTATGTAATCGAATTCCAAATTACTTATTTATTTTGCCAAAATGACTCACAAATCTGAAAAAGCAAAAATCTTTCATTAGCCTTTACTGTTACATGAAAATCATGTTCAAGAGGGAGAAAGCCAGATTTTACCCTTGCATTAGTCTACTATTAATGTTAACTCCAATTTTTAGTGAAACTTTATCAGCAAATCTGTCCAATCTTAATCAGTTTGACAATGAGGTGAGATTTTCACAAACCTTTTTTAACCCTTTACAAATGTTGCTAAAGAGTAGACTAGTGCATTGAGCATTCTTTGTGGCCGGGTGTGGTGGCTTATGCCTGTAACCCCAGCATTTTTGGAGGCTGAGGTGGGTGGATCACAAGGTCAAGAGATCGAGACCATCCTGGCCAACATGGTGAAACCCTGTCCCTGTAGTCCCAGCTACTCAGGAGGCTGAGGCAGGAGAATTGCTTGAACCCAGAAGGTGGAGGTTGCAGTGGGCCAGGATCACCCCACTGCACTCCAACCTGGAAGCAGAGTGAGACTCCGTCAAAAAATTAAAAAAAAGAGTTATTTTTATCAGTGCTCAATTTACAGGAAACCATATAATAACCCTTTTGAATTTAGTCAATATATGTTCACAGAGTTTCCTTTGCAAGATTAATTCTTATAATTTTCTCCCAATTTGCCTAAACCTTCAGCTGTATTTTACCTACTTTAAGACAATCGTTTATCCCTAGGCAAAATGTACATTTCCATGCCTTCTTATAACTTTTTAATGAAAAACACATTTTACTGTTTTTACACACCTTGCATGTAAATCTATTTCAGTAGTTTGAATGGCAACTTAGCAATTTTTTTTTTTTTTTCAGACAGAATTGCGCTGTCACCCAGGCTGGAGTGCAGTGGCATGATCTCAGCTCACTACAATCCCTGCCTCCTGGGTTCAAGCAATTCTCCTGCCTCAGCCTCCCAAGTAGCTGGGACTACAGTCACGTGCTACCACGCCCGGCTAATTTTGTGTATTTTTAGTAGAGATGGGTTTTCACTACCTTAGCCAGGATGGTCTCAAACTCCTGACCTCGTGATACGCGCTCCTTGGACTCCCAAAATTCTGGGACCACAGGCATGAGCCACTGTGCTCTGCCCTACCACTTAGCAATATTTAACTTTAAGGTAAAACTTGTTAAGTTGTTTTAATTATGTGCTAGGTGCAGATAAAGTTTAACTCCTTCCAGAATAAGTTAGGGGCGTGGTTACTTCCATATGTTCCCAGACCTTACCCATTGTGAAGAAGTTGAAAAATTCTTAAAGGCCAAAGCAGCAGTTTACAACCTGAAAACACTTAGCAAACCTAGTATATGGCAAGCATAATTTAGACCACATATTTATATCTTGAATATGTTTGTATTTTAGCAATAATCCCTAAAATTGTTTTATTTTTATTTTTATTTTTATTTATTTTATTTTATTTTATTTTTTTGAGACGGAGTTTCGCTCTTGTTACCCAGGCTGGAGTGCAATGGCGCGATCTCGGCTCACCGCAACCTCCAACTCCTGGGTTCAGGCAATTCTCCTGCCTCAGCCTCCTGAGTAGCTGGGATTACAGGCACGTGCCACCATGCTCAGCTAATTTTTTGTATCTTTAATAGAGACGGGGTTTCACCATGTTGACCAGGATGGTCTCGATCTCTTGGCCTCGTGATCCACCCACCTCGGCCTCCCAAAGTGCTGGGATTACAGGCTTGAGCCACCGCGCCCGGCCGATAATTTTAAATTGCTGTATTGTTTATAATACATGCTTGGTTATACTTATATAACTATTTTCTCCTTTATTGTACCTGAGGTAAGAGAAGCTCAGGGAATTCATTCAGGCAGCAAGTGGGGAAACTAGCTCTCAAACCTACATGTCAAACTTGTTTTATTTTTTTTTTAATTTTTATTTATTATTATTATTATTTTTTTTTTTTTGAGGCAGAGTTTCACTCTTGTTACCCAGGCTGGAGTGCAATGGCACCATCTCGGCTCACCGCAACCTCCGCCTCCTGGGTTCAAGCAATTCTCCTGCCTCAGCCTCCTGAGTAGCTGGGATTACAGGCACGCACCACCATGCCCAGCTAATTTTTTGTATTTTTAGTAGAGACGGGGTTTCAACATGTTGACCAGCATGGTCTCGATCTCTTGACCTCGTGATGCACCCACCTTGGCCTCCCAAAGTGCTGGGATTACAGGCTTGAGCCACCGCACCCGGCCCAAACTTGTTTTATTTTATTTTATTTTATTTTGAGACGGAGTTTCGCTCTTGTTACCCAGGCTGGAGTGCAATGGCGCGATCTCGGCTCACCGCAACCTCCGCCTCCTGGGTTCAGGCAATTCTCCTGCCTCAGCCTCCTGAGTAGCTGGGATTACAGGCACGCACCACCATGCCCAGCTAATTTTTTGTATTTTTAATAGAGACGGGGTTTCACCATGTTGACCAGGATGGTCTCGATCTCTTGACCTTGTGATCCACCCGCCTCGGCCTCCCAAAGTGCTGGGATTACAGGCTTTAGCCACCGCGCCCGGCCACTTGTTTTATTTTTAAAGATTAAGGTCACATGAACTAAGAGGCATTCACCACCATGCCCAGCTGATTTTTACATTTTTCGTAGTGATGGGGTTTCACCATGTTGGCCAGGGTGGTCTCAATCTCCTGACCTCATGATACACCTGCCTTGGCCTCCCAAAGTGCTGGGATTACAGGCATGAGCCACTGCACCTGGCCAGTTTCTTTTAAAATAAATTTTATCTTAAGAGATTCTACTCGTGAAAAAAAAGAAAAAGAAAATAAATTTTATCTAAGTGCTTATAGGCCAATCAATTAGAGCTCTTTTTTATAGCTATTACACACATAACACATATATGACTACACAGACAGATAGAAGATCTGGCAGCTCAGGGTGGAGCCCTTTAAGTATAAGGCTAGGGGCCTGGCACTGTGGCTCATAACTGTAGTCTTAGCACTTTGGGAGGCTGAGGCAGGTGGATCACCTGAGGTCAGAAGTTTGAGACCAGCCTGGCTAACATGGTGAAACCCCGTCTCTACTAAAAATACAAAAAATTAGCTAGTCATGGTGGTGCATGCCTGTAATCCCTACTACTCAGGAGGCTGAGGCAGGAGAATTGCTTGGACCCAGGAGGTAGAGGTTGTAGTGAGCTGATATCATGCCATTGCACTCCAGCCTGGGCAACAGGTGCAAAACTCTCCCTCGGAAAAAAAGAATAGGATAGTTTCTGGGGCCTCATAGACAAGCACAGCTTGAAGGCAAAAACAATTTTTGTGAGGGATTTATCCATCTCTAATTCTTGGGGTTCCATGAGGGAAACAGGGATTTCTCCCAAAATGGACTCTGTGGCACCTTGTCTGTTTTCCCAAGGAGTCCCAGGCCATCAGAAGTCATCCTAGAGCCTTTCATGCATGCACAAAGATTGGCAAGACAGAGTGGAGAAAAGTAGTTCAGTTGACTGAGATAAAAACCTTTTCTGGGCCGGGCGCGGTGGCTCAAGCCTGTAATCCCAGCACTTTGGGAGGCCGAGGTGGGTGGATCACGAGGTCGAGAGGTCGAGACCATCCTGGTCAACATGGTGAAACCCCGTCTCTACTAAAAATACAAAAAATTAGCTGGGCATGGTGGCGCGTGCCTGTAATCCCAGCTACTCAGGAGGCTGAGGCAGGAGAATTGCTTGAACCCAGGAGGCGGAGGTTGCGGTGAGCCGAGATCGCGCCATTGCACTCCAGCCTGGGTAACAAGAGCGAAACTCTGTCTCAAAAAAAACAAAAACAAAAACAAAAACAAAAAACCTTTTCCGGAAAAACAAGATCTCAGAAGAGAAAAACAAAAAGGCATTTCAAGTATGCCTATAGCTTGGATATCCACTTTTAATTAAGCTGAATATTCTTTCAGAAAATTATTTTTCACTAATTAAAACTTTATAGAGAATTACACAGGGATCCTTATCATTTTTCTTACTGGTTTGCATCACTCTCTGTTCACAATCATGTTCAGGTTCTTTAGTTTCCTTTTGGAGAAAGTGGCTGGGTTCAGTCAAGGACAGGTTTTTAACTGGACTGTAGATCCCTCCAACAGAAAAGCCTGATATTTGAGGAGGTGATTGTCTGTTAGCCAGAGACTTCCCTTAGAGGATAGCAGTCCTGCTATATTATGTGAGTTGTAAACAGTTATTTTCCATTATTAACTTGGTGGCCTCTGGCACGAGCAAAGCCACCACTGCAACTGCTCAGAGGCAGGCTGGCCATCCTTTAACCACCAAGTCAAGTTCCTTGCTTAGGTAACCCACTGACTGTTGAGCTGGACCTTGAACCTTTGTTAAAATTCCCTGGGCTATTTCCTTTCTTTCTGATACACAGAGATTAGATGCCTTCCCTATGAGAAGACTAAGGCTTGTTTTAGCTGGTTAAAGGCTTTCAAGTTTTAGGTTTCCAAGTTAGGGAGTGCTGGCTGTTTCAGCTTCTTTTATGAGGTAATATAAAGGCTGAGATATTCCACCCTATCCAGGTACCCACAATCTGCAAAATTCAGTAATGCCTAAGAATCCCCTTAACTGTTCAAGGAAATGGGCTTAATCTTTTTCTTACCTGGTGCTCTAGTGCCTTCTGATAAGAATAGACCTAGGTATTTTACTGAAGTCTGACAGAGCTGAGCTTTACACTTTGAGATCCTACATCCCCTTTCAGCTAAGAAATTGAGGAGAGTCTCAGTGCCTTCCTGATACTTCCTTGGTTGGGGCACAGAGAAGAGTGTTATTTACGTACTTCAAAGTTTAAACTTGAGGGTTTTGCATAACGGCTGCAGGATTTCCATCTGGTTTTTGATTAAACATGGGCAGTTTAGAGTAATTAAGAGGTTTGGTTTTGAGTTTTTTGCTTTAATATGCACATCAGAAAGTGTTTTTCACTTATCTATGGGATGACTACATTCCAGTTAGGGTTTTCAAGGGGCACTGTTTCTCTTCCTAATGGGAATGGGAATCCTGTCTCTTTGACCTCTTTCCGCTTTTGACTGGGTTTTTTGTTTTGACTGGGTATAGGATATGTGCTTTTGTCTCTGAATCTCTCTCCTGCCTTAGGGTTGCCTGTTTCTCAGCAGCAGTTAGGGTTTGGCTTAGGAGTAACATAACATCTCTTCATGCAAGATCAAACACTTGAGTTAGATTTTAGAACACCTCTGTACTATCAGGGTCATCAGAAAACTTGACTAAGACCCCTTTATTTGTCTAAGGTCCTGCAATAAGATAGGAACTTGAACTCTAGTAACACCATGTACGTTGGGCATTTCCTGCAGGGCCAACAGTGAAGTAAGGGTTTCTTGCGTGGCACAGCTGGAGGAGCTGATAAGGCTATTGGGGGCCCCAGATAAGGGGTGGGGAGGTAGGGCATCCAGAATTTGCATTTGAGGGTTCCCCCAGGGTCTTTTCTGACTTTGGGGTATTGTCCACTATAGGCTCATCTGATATGACTATTAAGAAGGCAGGGTCAATTTTACAGTGCTTAGAAAAATCTGGGCTATTTCACAGGGCAAAGAAGGCTTTCACATGGGGAACCTTGGACCATTTGCCCTCCCATGTGCAGAAAAGATCTAGTTGTTGGCTATTATTGAAATTAACACTTCCCTCAGCAGTCCAGGGCTGAAGCTGGTAAGATGGCTATGTCCTTGTACAGAATAACATGGGCCATTTTTTTCTTCAGTCTCAGGGTTAAAAGAGTCTCAGTGTCTCAGGATGCACTCAAGGAGTGCAGACTAAAGATGGTTTGTTACCCGTTTTTAAAAAAGAGTAGAAGAAAACGCATCCCTTAGTTGTTATCCTCTTTTTGGAGTGACCCAGGGTGGAGAGAAAGATCAAAAGTGCATTCCACTTCTTTTTCCTCTCGTACTCTGGGTCCTGGCCACCATCATAGGCACCACCCACAGATGTAGGCATGGCTTTCACTTGTGGATCTGGAAGAGCTAGTCAGGAGGAATAGTCACGCTTGCCTGTATAAGGACCTAACTCTCCACCCTGCTGGTTTCCCAGTCCCACGTGGCCCATAGGCTCCCAGGATACCCTAGCGTTCTGGGAGAGATTGTATTTGGATAAGGCCCTTTAATGTAGGGAGTGTTTTAATAATATATCTGGCTACCCTTGCTATGGCCCTAGCAAAACACCAGATTCCCAAAGAATGGGACTGATTGACTGCCAAACATGAAATCCCCTTTTCGTTTAAATGTCAATGTAGTTCAGTGCAGAGCAGGTGAGTCAAAAGAACATAAGGATTGAACAGCTGTTCTCACAGCTGTTAAAGGTGCACCTTTGCTGTTAACAAATGGGGCATGAAGCTTGGTCCCTAATAAAGGAACATAAAAGGGAGAGGAATTGGGAACTAACGGTTTTGAACAAGGGGCAGACAGGGCTCCTTCTGGAGAAAAAATAATCAATCCTATTTCACTTGGTGGTGCTGTAGGATCTGAAATGTTAGGTAAAAACTTGGACTCCAAATTCTTTCCAGGAAGAATTTAGAAAGAGAGGTTTGGGGCTTAATAGGTTGTCCCCAGTGTATGCCTTCCAGGAACTGTCTAGATTCATTGGGCAGTCCTGAACTTTTACATGGAGGAAAAAACCCAAATGGAGAAGGAGAAGGGTATTCACTTGAGGTAAAATATCCCCCCGTTCAGTGTCATGAATGTCTATCATTAGAGACAAAAAGCTCTCACTAGGTGACAGTTTAGATAAATCCTGAAGTCCCCCTGTCTCAAGGAAATCACAGAAGCAGCAATTCTTTTTTTTTTAGACGGTGTTTTGCTCTTGTTACCCAGGCTGGAGTGCAATGGCGCGATCTCGGCTCACCGCAACCTCCGCCTCCTGGGTTCAGGCAATTCTCCTGCCTCAGCCTCCTGAGTAGCTGGGATTACAGGCACGCGCCACCATGCCCAGCTAATTTTTTGTATTTTTAGTAGAGACGGGGTTTCACCATGTTGACCAGGATGGTCTCGATCTCTCGACCTCATGATCCACCCGCCTCGGCCTCCCAAAGTGCTGGGATTACAAGCTTGAGCCACCGCACCTGGCCTGGAAGCAGCAATTCTTTAAGTTACATTCCTGATAACTAAGATCCTTGCTGACTTTACCAACAAGACTACATCCCCAGGCTGTAATAACACCCACAACACTGCATACAAAGAAGGGATAGGAGACATGGTAGCCATGAAAAGAAATGAAGAAAATGCAATAGAAAAGTCTGGAAGTCCTGGTGCCAACACCTGATGGGTTGTCATGGTTTGGGTTTAGTCCAGGGGCCTTCAGATAACACCAAGGTGTAGCCTCAGCCAGAAACCTTCAGTTGCTCTAGGACCTCCTTTTAGCCCCATGTGATGGACGAGAAGCCTCAAAAATGAAAGTAAAGACTTAAGGGTCCGCTCCTACTCACCTTCGGATGAATCAATCCCACATGAGTTCCACTGATGAAACAGGTCAGGTTCGGTGGTCCTCTTGTCCAAGTTGTTATCTGAGCTCGTTGTCTCACAACCAGGAAAATTAAGGAGGATGGCCACAAATGGCGAGGTTGGAGTAAAAGTTTAATAAGCAAAGGAAGAAAGCTCTCTGCAGTGGAGAGGGGATCCTGAGTTGGTGGTTGTTTTCACAGTTGAATCCAAAATCTTTTATGAGAAACTCATCTCATTACTGTAGCTGTTTGAGTAACGTATCTGAAAAGCTGTCTGTATAACTCCCCTTATCTTATGCAGCTGTGAGATGTCTCTAAGCACCAAACACAGCTTCTCTTGTTTGTGTAACTGTGGGTTTGTTTTACATAAGCCCCCCTCCCCACCCTGTGCAAGCTCCCAGGGAGCCCACTAGGAGTGTACATGTCTGTAAAGGGGAGGAAACTTTTTCTTGGGAGCCTGCTAATCACAAAAAGAACAAAAGGCTTCTATGCTGGACCTTGCATCTTTATCAAGCAGCTGCAGTCTTAGTCTTCTCCCCAAGTTGCTCTGTTTTTAACTGTAGCTGTGATTTTTCAGGCAGGCTGCTTCTCTGAGGACTAACCTTCATTGTCTACCTTATTTTTCCTTTTCTCCTCCCTCATTATTATCCAAATATCTTTACATTTATTCCACCATTCCTATTTAAGAACATAATCACCTAAAAGAACTTTGCATTTTTGTTGTAAGTTCCTAAACATACTATTTTTATGTTTTATCACTATGATGAATGCTATCTTTTATACCTCTTTCTTAATAGTTGCTGCTTCTAATATAGTGCATTGGTCAAGGGGGTTCTCACTGAGCATGTAAAGATAAAAGGATATCTGGCTACAAGAAATAGGCTTTGTCACCAACTGTGGTTTTGTGCCTGGGGCTCATCTAACCCAGCTTCAGTTCAACTTAAAAACCACACTATGCCCTAGCTTATCCCATTGTCAATTTAGCACTGAACAGGACAATGCCTTGACAAAAGATTATGATATCAAAGAAACCATCTTTAGTTAACTGAAAGGAACAAGTGCTACAAGGAAATAAAACTATTTTAGGTTTATAAACTAGTTGAGAGATACTTTTCAGAATAGACTAAAATAGGTATAATTTTTTTTTTTTTTTTTTTTTGAGACGGAGTGTCGCTCTTGTTACCCAGGCTGGAGTGCAATGGCGCGATCTCGGCTCACCGCAACCTCCGCCTCCTGGGTTCAGGCAATTCTCCTGCCTCAGCCTCCTGAGTAGCTGGGATTACAGGCACGCACCACCATGCCCAGCTAATTTTTAAAATTTTTTTAGTAGAGACGGGGTTTCACCATGTTGACCAGGATGGTCTCGATCTCTTGACCTCGTGATCCACCCACCTCAGCCTCCCAAAGTGCTGGGATTACAGGCTTGAGCCACCACGCCCGGCAGGTATAAATTTTTAAGTACCTTATGCTGCTGTTGTAGCCATAATGCAGCTAAATACAACACACTTCAATTTAATAAAAGTGATTCTAAGATTAACTTAATTCCCATTATAGAGCCTGGGTTATTCTTGGAAAATTAGGTGCTATGTCCTTTTTTTTTTTTTTTTTTTTTTTCCGGTAGGAGGGTCTCACCCTGTCACCCAGATGGAGTGCAGCAATGTGAACATGGGTGACTACAGCCTCGAACTCCTGAGCTCAAATGATCCTCAGGCCTCAGCCAGCTAAGTGGCTGGGACCCCAGGCACACACCACCATGTTTGTATAAATTTTACATTTTTTGTAGAGATAGTATCTCACTTTAGCTTTGTTGTCAAGGCTGGTCTCAACTTTGTTGGCTCAAGCAATCCTCCTGTCTCAGCTTCCCAAAGTGCTGGGATGACAGATGAGCCACTGCTCCTGGCCTATGTCTTTGACCCTAAGAAAAGAATAGCAAAAAGAAGATCCCCAAATAATTTTCTTAAATCTCATATATGATGATATATAATTCTCTGTAATTTACAAAGTGGCAAAAACCATACCTGCTATAGTCTATGCTTTTCAGAGTTAAGTTCATCTATTTGCTGCTGTAGAACCTACTAACAGGCAAGGTCAGGGAAAGCACCAAGCGTGGAACATATCAAGAAGGAAGTGGTTGGATCAAAGGTTGTCGTGTTCATGGTTACACTGAGAAGGATCTAACTGCTTGGAAGATGGGCAGGTCCAAGTATGGAAAGAAATTGCTCCCTTTTGTGGTTTTATTTCCTTAAGATGTGATTTAGTCTTACCAAGATGCATTCTCATACAGAATTACTTCTTGGTAAATACCTATGTGGGAACTGCATTGGAAAATGATGCAAGCATTAGCATGTGCAAACACTTCTTGATGTAAGTTTTCTAATTACAAGGATTTATACTTATTTTATGTGAATAATACCACCCCATTTCCTGGTTATAAATATTGGGAGAAATGAATCAATGGAATGAAAAGCCTCTCACAGAATAGAATATAAACGTGGACACAAGAAAATTTTATAGAATGCATTTTTATAAAGATGCAATAGTTCTGGGTCCCCAAAGTCTGGTCCCTGTGCCAGCCGTATCAATGTTACCTGGGAACTTGTGACGAATGTTCATTTCCTGCCCCACCTCAGACTCAAGTAAAACCACTGGAACGTTTCCCAGGTATCCATGTCAGTGTCAGAAAGTGAAATAAAAATCCAGGGATTATATGGATAAAATACAAAACACTTTCATAAAATATGTAATCTCCCAGCACTTTTTTTTTTTTTTTTTTTTTTTTTAAAGACAGAGTTTCGCTCTTGTTACCCAGGCTGGAGTGCAATGGTGCGATCTCGGCTCACCACAACCTCCGCCTCCTGGGTTCAGGCAATTCTCCTGCCTCAGCCTCCTGAGTAGCTGGGATTACAGGCGTGTGCCACCATGCCCAGCTAATTTTTTATGTTTTTAGTAGAGACGGGGTTTCACCATGTTGACCAGGATGGTCTCGATTTCTTTTTTTTTTTTTTTTTTTTTTGAGACGGAGTTTCGCTCTTGTTACCCAGGCTGGAGTGCAATGGCGCGATCTCGGCTCACCGCAACCTCCGCCTCCTGGGTTCAGGCAATTCTCCTGCCTCAGCCTCCTGAGTAGCTGGGATTACAGGCACACGCCACCATGCCCAGCTGATTTTTTGTATTTTTAGTAGAGACGGGGTTTCACCATGTCGACCAGGATGGTCTCGAACTCTCGACCTCGTGATCCACCTGCCTCGGCCTCCCAAAGTGCTGGGATTACAGGCTTGAGCCACCGCGCCCGGCGGTCTCGATTTCTTGACCTCGTGATCCACCCGCCTCGGCCTCCCAAAGTGCTGGGATTACAGGCTTGAGCCACCGCGCCCGGCCAATCTCCCAGCACTTTAAGAGGCCAAGGTGAGTGAATTGCTTGAAGTCAGAAGTCCAAGACCAGCCTCAGCAGTATACTGAGACCCCACCTCTACCAAAAAAAATTTTTTTAATTAGCTAGTTGCAGTGGCATGCACCTGTAATCTCAGCAACTCAGGAGGGTGAGGTGGGAGGACAGAGTGAGCCCAAGACTTCAAGACTGCCAGGGAGCTATGATTGTGCTACTGCACTGCAGCCTGAGTAACGGAGTAAGACCCTGTGTCTAAAATAAAAATAATAAAAAATGTTAAAAAATTAAAATTAAATTCAGTCACATTAAAATGAGGAGCCACTGTTTCTCAGGAAATAGCATCAAAATTGAAGTGGAAGCCACATAGTAAGGAAGATGACATCAAGGTTTAAAAGTAACTTACAAATAAATGAGGAAAACCAACTCAAATATGTACAAAGGAAAATCACATTTAATTGTATAAGTAACCAAGAAAAATGTAAATTAAAGCAAAAATTATATTGACAAAACAGTAAGCCTGATATTGCCAAGTGTCCCAAAATTATAGAAATTAGTAATTCTGGACTGGTGCAATGGCTTACATCTGTAATCCTAGCACTTTGGGAGGCTGAAGTAGGAGGACTGCTAAGCCAAGGAGTATGAGACCTCCCTGGACAACATAGCAAGACCCTGTCTCTATTCACATAATTTAAAAAATCTGGTAAATCTTGTAAAATATTATTGGGTGTCTAAATTGGTAACATTCATTTTGGGGAATATCTTGGCATCACAGTTTATTTAATAATGTACCTGCTTATGCAAAATGAATTTCTATTCAAGAGAAACTTGTAAATATATACATCAGAAAACATGGCAGGTATGCGTATAGAAGTAATATTTATCAACATCAATAATGTAAAAAATTCCTCAACAAGAGGATGCATACATAAATTTTATTCCCACATGCTACACTAAGGAGGAAATAATTCACAGCCTCCGTGTGGCCACAGCAGCCTGGAAAAGGACTGGGGATATGAGTAGGGGACCCGGGAAAAGGAGCCTATGACAGGAGAAAATTTGGTGATTGCTGGAAACTGGCATTTTATGAACTGCTAAAAAATTTTAAAGTTGGAAAGCCCACACAAGGAATTGGTCCAATAAGGACAATTCACAGATGTCAGCTATCCTCTACTCTCACCTGTATCACCAAAGAGGACAGAGATTGGCATCTCACAATGAAGGAGTATATTTTGAATTGAGTTTTATAAGAGATTCACTGTATTGATGTATGTTTTTGCTTTGAAAGGAAAGTGATCCCATGAAGTTTAAATGAATGGCAGGAAAAGTGGCTGAAACAGGCATGAAATGTGGTCAATGTCAGGAGACATTAGTGATGGCCATTGTTTCAATTCAAAAGGGTCCACTATTTATTTACCTTAAATAGTGATACAATTTGGATACTTGTCCCCTCCCAAATCTCATGTTGAATTGTAATCTCCATTGCTGAAGGTGGGGCCTGCTCAGAGGTATGCAGGTCATGGAGGAAGATCCGTCATGGCTTGGTGCTGTCTTCACCATATAGTGAGTTTTCACAAGATTTGGTCTTTTAAAAGTGTGTGGCATCGCCTTCCACTCTCTCTCTTTGATTCCTGTTCCTGCCATGTAATATGTTTGCTTTGCCTTCTGCCGTGATTAGAAGTTTCCTGAGGGCTCCCCAGAAGCAGCTGGTGGTGCCATGCTTCCTGCACAGCCTACAGAACCATGAGCCAATTCAACCTCATAAATTATCCAGTCTCAGGTATTTATTCAGCAATGCAAGAATGGCCTAATATAAATAGATTTGAAAAAAGCACCTTGCAATGCTCTAGTAAGTGGGAAAACCAGTTTGATTTGACACAAATGAAAATTTACCCTCAAAACAACAAAATGAAAAAGAAATGTTACCAAGTCCCAGTGATCTCATGGCACCTGCCAAGGGCGGTGAGTCTGAAAATGCTCCCTCATTTAAAAGGCAAATTAGCCACAGTCAGGGGCATCAACTACCAAGCACACAACTAGACTTCCTCTTGAAAACATTTTTAAGGGAAAGAGAAGGCAAAAAATATCAACTTTCGGCCGGGAACGGTGGCTCACGCCTGTAATCCCAGCACTTTGGGAGGCCGAGGTGGGTGGATCACGAGGTCAAGAGATCAAGACCATCCTGGTCAACATGGTGAAACCCCGTCTCTACTAAAAATACAAAAAATTAGCTGGGCGTGGTGGCACGTGCCTGTAATCCCAGCTACTCCGGAGGCTGAGGCAGGAGAATTGCCTGAACCCAGGAGGCGGAGGTTGTGGTGAGCCGAGATCGTGCCATTGCACTCCAGCCTGGGTAACGAGAGCGAAACTCTGCCTCAAAAAAAAAAAAAAAAAAAAAAAATCAACTTCCTCTCCATGCCATTTGAGGATGTGTTGTGCACCTTCTGAGCTCATTCCTGTATCCACAGAGAAGCGAAAGCCAGGCAGCAGAAACAACAGACAATCACACACACATGGCAGGGGTTAGGGGTGTGCAATTTGGACCCAGATTGCTTCAATTAGGGAGACACCTGAGGGCTACCTGACTCTGTCTCTTCTCTGAAAACAGCCTATCATCCACAGCCCTGGGCTGTGGCACTTTACCCAACTAGACTGGGCAAATGAGCTTCTTTCCTGTGGATTCTGAAATAAAGACCTGAGAATGGAGGATGGAGCATGCTGGGCACTGGGGTGAGAGTTCATGTTCTGAAGGACTATGGTTCTTGTCCAATGGCCAAGCTGAAAGATGTGAGGCCAGAACATTGCAGGGGCTGTGGGTAGGACGAAGGCTTGCCAGGCCTTGCTCACCAGGCAGGCATGAGCAAGAGCAGCTCTCACTCAGCAGGACCAGATGCCCATAGTTGCCCAGTATTATCCTTGTATAGGGGCCTCTGGGTCAGTCCCAAATGTGTTCATTTCTTCCAGAAGGTCATGGTCTATCGTTTAAGGTCACCAATGTCTAGGAAGTCAGAGGGAGCAAGTCCACCCTGGGCTGTTGGATGAGATTAGAACCTATTGTGACACCACTAGAAGAGATGCAGAGACCCAAGTCCAAATCACTGAGCTCCGCTGAGGGTGGAGTTTTGTGCAGGGCTCACGGAGAAGCTAATGTAGTCTCTGGACACAATGCAGTTGGGACAGTGAAAAGGTTCCCTTCCAAATGGGAAAGCCTTCCCAAGTCCTGGGGCTCCATCGGATCAATTCGCCCTACATCCTCACATGCTCACGGGCAATCATCCTACACGTAAGCCTCTAGATCATGCCAAAACCAGCACCCAGCTCCCTGTTGTGACCCTCATCAGTGTATTATCAACCTGCAGGATGGTGAGGTGGTTCTCTCCTAGCCAGGCTGTGCTTCCATTGTCACACACAATGTGACTGTGCAATTGTGTATGTGTGTATTGGAAATTAGTAAGGATCAAACACGAATGTGCAAAGCCTAGTTATTCAGAGCTTGCTGCAGCAACAGCAATATAATGTGTGCCAGTGACCCAAACACCAGGCATTGGGCATCTCTATCACTATCACATCTCTCATAAATCTCTGTGCTGTATTGTGTGGCCACATCTGCTGTATCAGAACCTCCGTCCTGTCACACAGGTCCTTGGTGTGCTTTGCATATGCCAGTTATGGGTCTCATGTCTGTCAACATTTCCTGTGTGAACATGCTCTACCCATGTGTGAATCCAGGCTGAGTTGAGGGATGTCAGTTTCACACACCACCACACAGCGTTCCTAAGTACTGTCCCAAGATTGTGCTACAGGAAAACTATCACACACAGAAATACTTCCACTGTATTTGGGACACCTGGATCATACAATACCTGAAATGTCTTCTTATATTCGAGATCAGCCTGGGCAACATCACGAGACCCCATCTCTAAAAAAATTGTTAAAAATTAGCTGGAGGCCAGGTGTGGTGGCTCACACCTGTAATCCCAGCACTTTGGGAGGCCAAGGTGGGTGGATTGCTTGAACTCAGGAATTTGAGACCCTCCTTGGCAACATGCAAAATGCTGTCTCTACAAAAAGAAAAAAAATAGAAAAAATTAGCTGGGCATAGTGGCATGCACCTGTGGTTCTAGCTACTTGGAAGGCTGAGGTGGGAGGATCGCTTGAGCCTGGGAAGCAGAGGATGCAGTGAGCTGAGATCACACCACTGCACTCCAGCCTGAGTGACAGAGCGAGACCCTGTCTCAAAAAAAACAAAACAAAACAAAAAAAATTAAATAGGCCAGATGCAGTGGCTCACACCTGTAATCCCAGCATTTTGGGAGGCCGAGGCAGGCGGATCACCTGAGGTCAGGAGTTCGAGACAAGCCTGGCCAACATGGCAAAAACCCATCTGACTAAAAATAATAAAAATTAGCTGGGCATGGTGATGCATTCCTGGAATCCCAGCTACTTGGGAGACTGAGTCAGGAGAATCATTTGAACCTCGGAGGTGGAGGTTGTGGTGAACCAAGATCATGCCACTGCACTCCAGCCTGGGCAACAGAGTGAGACTCTGTCTTAAAAAAAAAAAAAAGAAAAAGAAAGCAAGCAATGTTGAGTTATTTAAGATACCTGGAGGATACTGATGGGCATGCTATCCTAGAGGGCTGCCTAACTCAGTCCCTTCTTTGAGAACAGTCCACCACCCACAGTCTTGTTAACCAGTCTCTGGGGACACCTGACCCAACTAGGCTGGATCAATCAAGTTCTCTCCCCTGAATTCTGGAATAAAGACCTCAGACAGAGGGCAGTGTGTGCTGGGCACTAGGGTGAAGGTTTGTGTTTAAAGGACTGTTTCTAGGGCTGGGCGCGGTGGCTCACTTCTGTAATCCCAGTACTTTGGGAGGCCAAGGTGGGCGGATCATGAGGTCAGGAGTTCGAGAGTAGCCTGGCCAACATGGTGAAACTGTGTCTCTACTAAAAACAGAAAATAAATAAATAAATTAGCCAGGCATGGTGCTGGTCACCCATAGTCCCAGCTACTCAGGAGCCAGAGGCAGGAAAATCACTTGAACCCGGGAGGCAGAGGTTGCAGTGAGCCCAGATCACACCACTGCACTCCAGCCTGGGCAACAGAGTGAGACTCTGTCTCAAAAATAAAGGGCCATTTCTACCTTGTTGATCCCCAATGCAGACACAGGAAGACCAGGCAAAAGGATGTGAGACCAAAACACAGAATACATCAGGACCTGTGGGTAGAAGGGGAAGGGTTTGAGATGCCCTTCTCACCAGGCAGGTATGTGCAAGAGAATGAAATCGAAGGACTAGGGTCACCCACATGGGACAGAAATAAAGCTTTACTCAGCAAGACCAAGAGCCCACAGGTCTCCAGCCTCTCATCTTGGTGCAGTGTCCTCTGGGCCAGTTCCAGATGTCCACATTTCTATCAGGGGAAGGTCAGGACCATGATCTTGAAAGGCACCAATGCCTGGCAAGTCAGAGGCAGCAAGTTGACCTCAGGCTGTTGGATGTTAGAACCTATTGCTTGGTCACTGGAAAAGGTGCAGAAAGCCAGTACATCTGAGAGTCGAGCTCCATATAGGGCACAAGGGAGAGGGACCCCGCCTCTGAAAATAGGGTAACTGTGGCAGAGGGTAAAGCCTCTGATGGGGGATGTCATTTTCAGGTTAAGGTTTCTGCTACTCAGGCTCCTTCTGATTCTCTACTTCCCCGTGTCCTCCTGCATTCACATTGTACCATCCCACGTAAGCCTCCAGATTGCTTGCCTGGCTCCATGCTATGAGGATCATGCCTGCAGAATGGAGTTGTTCCCTCCAAGGCAGGCTATGCCCACATGTCACACTTTGTACATGGAGATTGTGTGTGCTGGGAAAATAAAGACACAGCCAATTACTAGTGTAGATGTACTTTTACCACAGGCACATTTGTTTTGATACTAGCTCCTCCACTTTCTATTAATCATATCCAAAATTTCTGTACCAGTTATGTCCCATGCTTAGCTCCCATCAGCTTGAGTATCACCATCTATGGAATCATGGGCATCAGAGCATATGACTCCTTTGCAGAAGCTGGGAAAAAGCTTCCTCTCAACAGTGCTAGGGAACAATGCAACAAATCCATCTTATTCCCCAAAGCACAGGACAGCCGACTTGTCCTCAGGATGACTTCTAGTCCAGAGAAAGTGTAGGGATCCAGGCCACAAATTAGGACAATAAAACCCTTGCATTGTTTCCTAGCAGGCCTTGGGCAGCAAGGCAAATGGGACTAAAACCAGAATGAGAATTACTCTCTGTAATTTTACTTTTCCTGCACAGGCCAACAATATTGGGGCCCCAAAAAAGCTGTCCATTCCTTTAGGTAAG
The DNA here is from genome assembly GCF_048565385.1 of Saimiri boliviensis. NCBI lineage: Eukaryota > Metazoa > Chordata > Mammalia > Primates > Cebidae > Saimiri > Saimiri boliviensis. Next base: position 1,315,217 of record NC_133462.1, on the reverse strand, counting down.
AGCCCAAATGTGTTTTCCAGCCACCTCATACAGCAAACCAAACCCTAAGACTACAAATAGATTTTAAAATAAGGCCTTTATTACCACACAAACTAGAGCAATGTGAGGTAGCCAGCTACCAGGTGGTGACTTGTAGGGTGGGAAAACTACCACATGTCTTGTGAGAACAAGAATTTCCATGAAGGGAAGTCTTCCACATCAGTTTCCAGCAGAACCCAGGCTGGGCCCTTCTGGCCAAAGCTGGTCAGATATATGCTGCAATCAGTCAAAAAAGGGAATGAATTCCCCTTGAAGGCTCAGACTGCTCAAGGAATTTCCTCCAAGGAATGGGAGAACACAGGTTATCTGCCTTGCCCTGGTATGCAAAGGTGACTAATGATTTAATTCCAGCAAACGCTTCCAGCAGTTTAGAAGGGTGAGGTTTAGGCAGATGGCTCCTTCACAAAGGCTCTCTATAGCCATAACACTGAAGAAAGAGATGGCACATTCCCTGCAGGTGTAAGGCTTTTCTCAGGTGTGGAGTTACACAATGTTAGATCTTGGGCTAAAGAGTTTTCCACATTTGCTGCTTTCACGAGGCCTCTCCACAGTGTGAGATTTTCGGTGGAGAATGAGGCCAGAGTGTTGTGTAAAGGACTTCCCACACTTGCCACATTCATACGGCCTTTCTCCAGTGTGAACCACCTGGTGTTGAATGAGGCTAGACTTTTGGATAAAGGATTTTCCACACTGTCCACAGTCGTAAGGCCTTAATCCAGTGTGAATTTTCTGGTGTTCAACAAGGGTATAGCTTTGTCTAAAAAATTTCCCACATTCACTGCACTCAAAAGGCCTTTCTCCGGTGTGAGTTCTCTGGTGCCGAACAAGTTTAGATCTGAACATAAAAGCTTTCCCACATTCCCCACATATGTAAGGTCTTTCTGCAGTGTGAACTTTATGGTGTTTATTAAGGATAGTTCTTTGGCTAAAGGATTTTCCACACTGGTCACACTCAAAGGGCCTAACTCCACTGTGAATTAACTGGTGCTGAATGAGGCCGCACTTTAAGCTAAATGATTTCCCACACTGGCCACATTCATAAGGCCTTGCTGTAGTGTGAATTCTCTGGTGTACAACAAGGCTGAAGCTTTGTCTGAATAATTTCCCACATTCGCCACACTCATAAGGTTTTTCTCCTGTGTGAGTTCTCTGGTGCCGAACAAGAGTAGATTTGGACCCAAAGGCTTTTCCGCATTCATCACACTCATAAGGCCTTTCTCCAGTGTGAATTCTGCAATGTTCAATAAGGTTAGAACTTTGGCTAAAAGACTTCCCACATTCACCACACTCATAAGGCCTTTCTCCAGTGTGAACTCTGTGATGTTTAATGAGGGTGGCTCTTTGGCTAAATGATTTCCCACACTGACCGCACACATAAGGCCTTTCTCCAGTGTGGATCCTCCGATGGTCATTCAGATGAGAGGTTTGGCTAAAAGATTTCCCACATTCACTGCACTCATAAGGCCTTTCTCCAGGGTGGACTCTTTGGAGCTGAACGAGGGAGCACTCGCAGCAGCAGGCTTTCCCACATTTGCTAGATTCATAAAACCTTTTTCCAGTGCAGACTCTAGGGTGAACAAAAGTGTGTTTGTGGCTGGAATCTTCCCTGCATTCACCCCATTTGTAATGACTTATTCCAGCATGAAAGGCCTCCTCACATTTGCTGATTTTGTTTGGCTTCTCATAGTTAGTAATGGCCTGTGGCTGAAGAAGGCCCAATGGGGCGAGGAAGTCCTTCCTAACCTCACTACTGGTGAAAGGCATTCCTGACTCACGGAATAGGCAGCACTGCACAAATGAGGCCTCGTCCATGTCACTTTCCAAGGGTTTCTCCGCACTATGATGCTTCTGATCCTGGTGAAGGACCGCGCATGCCCCAGTCAAGTATGATTTCTGCCCAGGCAAATTGGTCAGGTGCAAAATGTCAGTCAGGAATGGGACACACATGTCACAGGATTGAGTCTTCTGGATGGATGGACTTGCCTCTGGAGTCCTGACCTGAGGTACTCCTTTTACAGAAATACATTGCTCAGGTGTCTCTTCATCCTCTATCCCATGCCAACAAACTGAAAGCAGAGAAATGTTGATGAAATGCATGTTGACTATGATGGGAGTATATTTATCATGTAAAAAATGCTTTTCTGAATAACTGATGTTCCAATATCTTAAAAACTTTGTTGGCCTGAGTCCAGGAGTTCAAGACCAGCCTGGGCAACATGGTAAAACCCTGTCTCTACTAAAAATACAAAAAATTAGCTGGGCATGGTGGCAGGCGCCTGTAATCCTAGCAACTCAAGAGACTGAGGCACAAGAATTGCTTGAACCCAGGAGGTGGAGGTTGCAGTGAGCCTAGATCATGCCATTGCACTCCAGCCTGGGAGACAAAGTGAAATTCTGTCTCAAAAACAAAACAAAACAGAATAAAAAATTTTGCTGGCTGGAAAGAGAATGGTGCTTCCAAAGTGAGCCAAATTTTAAGAGAGAGAAAAGGGCTCAGTAGGGAGCATACCAAATACACAGAGTAATCAATCCAGAGCCCATACTCCCATTTTCTTTTCTTTTCTTTTTCTTTTTTTTTTTTTTTTAAGACGGAGTTTCGCTCTTGTATCCCAGCCTGGAGTGCAATGGCGCGATCTCGGCTCACTGCAACCTCCGCCTCCTGGGTTCAGGCAATTCTCCTGTCTCAACCTCCTGGGTAGCTGGGATTACAGGCACGCACCACCATGCCCAGCAAATTTTTTGTATTTTTAGTAGAGATGGGGTTTCACCTTGTTGACCAAGGTTGGTCTCGATCTCTTGACCTTGTGATCCACCCGCCTCGGCCTCCCAAAGTGCTGGGATTACAGGCTTGAGCCACCGCGCCCGGCCATAGTCCCATTTTCTATGTGACTTGGATGCTTCAGGAGCTAATAATATCCCTCTGCTCTAACCGTCCCAAGGTCGGGAAGCAGGCAACTAAGCCTAGTGAGCCTCTTTGCCCCAAAGCAAACTACTCAGATTACCCAATCCTAAACAATTTATCATGTTTTGTGTTACCTGCAAAACCCCAGTTAAGGCTGTGGCTTAATATTTTCCCTTCTCTCTTGCTTTTACCTTCTGACCACTAAGCACTTCCTTCTGTGGCCCTGTATGGCACGGTGTTCACATGCTCTTGCTACTGCAGGTGATAAATTCCTATGTCATTGACATTAACTACTCTACCACTTTCATGAATTGAAATCCTGTGGGTACATTTTAAAACATGAGAGGGGAAGCACCTTCACATATACATTAAGGAATGAATTCACAGTATTACTTTGAAGCAAGATGGAGGAGCCGAAAGCAGGATTAAAAAGGGGCTGTTTGGTAGAAGTGGGCCTCTAAAGATCGCAAACTGGGGAGGCCTCACCAAACACAGGACATAAAGATGGGGTACAGCATGTAAGGAGAGGTGGGGTCTCCAATGTACTCTTTTGCCAAATCCTTTGGCAGGATCTTGTTGGCTGGTGACATGTGCATGCTGTGCTGAAGGCTGGTGTTACTCAGGCCCAATATAATGCAATTGGAACTGAACGGGAGATTCCAATTGCGATCATCTTGTGTTCAAGAACTATTTAATGGCATGTGCACAATTCACAACATATTGTGAGTGGCTCAGTGTTGGAAAACATGCTAGGGGGCAGTGCAGAGAAACTGGTGACACCTGGAAGGCAGGAAGATGGGGGCAGCATGAGGCCAGATGTCCCAGATAAAGCAATAAGCCAGCAAAGTGTCAAAGAAGAGAAAGAAAAGGTAGAAATGAGGTGTGTCCAGTAGTATTAGCACCAAAACTCTGGATGACACAGGGCAAGTTACTGGTAAGATGTCATGCCCTCACCTAGGTGCCACTGACTGAGGCCAGGCTTCCTCTGAAGCCACATTCCTATCTTCACCCTTTCCAAAACCAGGGCTTTCCTGGCATCTCTAGATGTGCCACTACTTGGGACCTGAATGAGGCAAGTCGTAAGGGAAAGCTGGGACAGGTGAGTATCCTTGCCCAGAGCAAGTCCGCATCCTTGAGAACACAAGAAAGAAAATTAATGTCACACAGATCCTCGAAAGAGGTTCTGGCAACAACAGCTCATGGTCCATGTAAATACTGATGAGGAAAATTCTGCAAATTCTTAACATAGGCAATCAAAGGAAATGTCACCTAGGAGGCAGCACTTGAGACACAAAGTGCCATGAATATGGACACAGCCACCCAAAGAGGAAGTGAAGAAGTAAACTGAGATGCATTAGGCTGACTCAAGACACCTAACACCCAGACCTATCCCTGCACACTTTGGGACAGCAAATGTCAGGGCTGACCGAGGAATGTAACAATTTCATTCCTTACACCACAGCACATATGCCAAGACAGTGGGGAGGCCAGCAGAGCCCACAGTACAGCAATGGAAAGGGCAGAGCTGCCTCTGGGGAAAAAGAGGATAGACAAAGACCAGGACATGAGAGTGGGTGTGAGGGCCTTACCCAGTGAGGTTAAAAGTGCAAAGTTCTCCAGCATCACATCACGGTACAGGAGCCTCTGAGCCTCATCAAGGAGCCCCCATTCTTCCTGGGAGAAGTAAATGGCCACGTCCTCCAAGGTCACAGAGCCCTGCCATAATGGGGACAGATCTTTCCATGATCAGATTCTCTCCTAGGACCCCAAGTTCATGCTCCCCACACATCCTTCCCCTGCTTACCCTCATCCCTAAGCCCCATCTCAGAGGAGACACCAAGCCCCGATTCCTGCCTTCTCCTCATGGTCCCATCATCACTGTGTCTTCCCACAGTACCAACAGGCAGGTGGACCAGGAAATGCCATTTAAACTCTGGGTCAAGCATATAGGGTTGGATTTTGTCTTGTCAGACAATTCTTCTGGGATTTCCAAGATTATGCCTCTCACACACAAACAAATATGGGGTTAGCCATCATTCTTATATCCTCAATGCCATTGCCATAGGGTGTTGAGTTCAGACTTTCTCTCCATTTGCGTATCACTTTTTGGAGCACACACTCTCAAACAAGCCCGCTCCCATAGCTATTTCCACCCCATCGCCCCACACCATAAGCATCTCTCTGGCATCCCCACGATACTTGGAAGGTGCTTTGCAGAAAGTGCTTTGCAAATTGAAACAGGGTCCGGTGCTACTCAGAGGTTGAATGGTCCCCAATGCCAAAGGCAGCCTTCAGAGCCCCATCCTGCTCTGAAGGCCTCCCTGCCTGACTCTGTCTCTTGCTACATCCTCAGTCACCCAGAAATACCTGAGGATCTGACACCCATGGCCGTCTTTCACTAGTGCTGCACTTGATGTCCCCTCTTCAGTCACAGCCTTCCTTTCCCATTAACCCTCATTCAAAGTCTGCCCCGGAGGACCCCCCACCTCAGGCCCAGTGATTTTCCCAGATGACCACTTGTGCCCTTCGACTTATCTACCTCCCTGAAATTCCTGACACCCCAAGGGTTACCACAAAACGCTGAGTAAGCACTATTCTGGCCTCAGTATCATTTTGTCGCAGTTACTTCCAGGCATTGATCTCATGCCCACTCTTTTCCTACAGCCTTGGCCACCTGCCAGATCATCCTTGCTCTCACACCCTACCATGGCCACCTCGCTCCCATACCTGTCTTTGTGATTCCCACCATGACCAACCGTGTTCCCAAGCAGAAGATCCGGTAGTGACCCCCAACTTCCCTTTCCTGGGCTGGTGATAGCGTTACCAGAGTGATCAGGATTCCACCTCCTAATTGTGACCCAAGCTAAGCCCCTAGGCAAATAGTGGCCACCACCTTTTAAATGTGTCCATCCTGAATCCCTCCCCACAGTTCTAATCCTGTAGGATAAACTATCCACTTGATGTCTAAACCAACTGTTCTTTGCATGTTGAGATGATGATTTTAAAAAAAATTTTTTAAATAACGATATTCCAAAACAAAACTTCTGATTATCTCCAGAGATAACTGACTCAACTACCAACTTTACAATCTTGGCTAGTGGAGCTTCCCTATTTCCAGCTGTTAAACCCAAACACCTTGCCTTTGCCCCTGATTCTTACTTTTCTCTCACCTTTAACATCTCAAAATCCAGACTTTCCTACTTAAAAAACTGATCTAGAATCCTACTACTACCTCCACAGCCACAACACAAGTCCAGTCACCAGTAACACTCACCTGGACTACTGCAGCAGGCGTCTTCACTATTTTCCTATCTCATCGCTCACACTCAGCCTGTTCTCTCAGCCTTCCCCTGTTCTCACACGCAGGGAACCTAATGAAACCTGGGTCACATCACATACCTCCTCTGCCCCCGAGCTCTCATTGCTCATCACACACTCCAGAAAAAACACCCAACATCTGAGAACCATTTATGGTCTGATTCCTGCAGCCCAGCGTTCACTTCCCATGAGAAAGAAAAAAAGCTGTAGTTCCCTAAACCAGCTCAGCCTGACCTTAAAGCACTTGCTCATCTGGGTATCTAAGCCTGAGACAACCTTCCATACTACTCTTACTGGTTTCCAGCAATAGGAGCCGTTCTATACCAGCCTCCAGCCTCGATGTATGACCCTGGGATTGATGTTTGTTCAGGGTCCCTAGAACCAAGGACCAACAGAGTGCCAAGAAAAGAGTCCCAGAACACAACCTCAGAGACAAAAACAGGTCAGCACCAGTGAAGGCCCGAAATACTCTCCACTCACCTGTGTGAAGCCCGTAAATTTAGCTTCTGCAGTCATGGGTACCTGCGGGTAGAGGAAGGCTGTGAGAGGCAGGTAACTGTGCTGAAAGCTCCATGGGCTCATACCTCCTTGTCTCCCTGAGCAGCCCTGGAGCCAGATGACTTGGTGATGACTAAATTATGCTTGCTACTCAGCTCCGCGGTCCTCAGTGTGATCCCTACCTGCTCTGGGACCTTGCACAAGGACTCAACCTCCCGGTGCTATCCCCCTTCCAGGCTGCTCTAACTCAGAGTAGCTTTAGGAAATTTCTGAAGTCTAACTCAGACCATGTGCCTCTTGTGTGCACAACCACCCGTGGCTCCCAGCGTTTGGAGATGAGCGAGCCTCACTTTGCCATTCCAGCGCGAACGCTCCTGGCTCAGCTGTCCCAACAACAGTCACAGAAGCCGGTCCCTCCACCTGCCACACCCTCCACAAACCACGACACCAGGCCTGTAAATGGGAGTCCGGGCTCCTGGAATCTGGGGCCGGGCTGCAGGGACGCGAGCAGGTGCCCCTCACGCGGGGCATTCGATTTCGGGCGGGAGGGCAGGTGAGGCTCGCGGGGACGCAGCACTCACCGGAGTCAGAGCCCTCAGCACGGACGCCGCCATCGGATTACGGGCAGAGCGGGGCCGGAAGTGGCGGGCGACCCGGGGCGGGAACCCAGACACGGCTGCCACCAGCGCCGGCCACCCACGGACCGCTGTGCAGCTGGGCGATCCCGGCTCTGCGCCGGACGCAGCGTTCCTAACTCAGTTGTGGGCCAGAATAGAGAACAACCAAAACGAGCACCTCCGAGTGGCGCCGGAAGTCCCGCCTTACTCTATGCAACAACCGCCGACACGCCCGGTCCTGAACGTTGATTAGCTCCTCCTTTGTGCGGCTTGGCGCTCGGCGTTGTGGGTAATGTAGTTCTCGGAAGCCCAGGTGTGGGAAGTAGAAAAGTTATCTTCAAACTTTCCATTCTTGTTAAAGAATAATCATAAGTGTTAGAAATAATAGTTTGTTTTAACACTTTCTTCAAAGCCTTCTTGCTTTTTGCTGGTAGCTCTTTGTTAAGCCCTATCCTATGTGGCTGTTAGACATGCTTATAGGCACCTAGTGTATTCTGTGTCCTTGTACCTTAACCAAGATATCTGTGCTGGACGTGCTAACAGGCATGTCCCAGCTTGCAGCCTATGCCCCTTCCTTTATTTGGACTTGCATTTTCTTCTCCATTGCTTTTACCTGTTTAGAAAAGTTTTAATTTTTCAGCCAATTGGGTTTTAGTTTAGATTGTGAGGTCTCGCTCTAACCAGCAGAGATTAGATACAGCAGTAAGGACAATCCCAAATGCGTAAGGGATAAATATGTCTGCTTTTTCTTTGTTTGTTGTACTCTCTTGGCAAGATTGCTGCTGAGGGTACCCTTTCTGCAGGAATTCCTTGCTAAGATCCTTTGTCCCAGTGCTGACTTTTCTTTGTGGCACTGAAAATTTACATATAACACCAGGGTTCCAGTGCCCTCCCTGACACAAGGTCCAAGCGGCCACTGGGAGGGTGCTAGGAAAAGGCACAACACCATCAACAGGGAGACAGGGTCTTGCCACACCTTAAAAAGGCCACTGGCTGCGCCGGGCGCGGTGGCTCAAGCCTGTAATCCCAGCACTTTGGGAGGCCGAGGCGGGTGGATCACGAGGTCAAGAGATCGAGACCATCCTGGTCAACATGGTGAAACCCCGTCTCTACTAAAGGTGCAAAAAATTAGTTGGGCATGGTGGCGTGTGCCTGTAATCCCAGCTACTCCGGAGGCTGAGGCAGGAGAATTGCCTGAACCCAGGAGGTGGAGGTTGCGGTGAGCCGAGATCGCGCCATTGCACTCCAGCCTGGGTAACAAGAGCGAAAACTCCGTCTCAAAAAAAAAAAAAAAAAAAAAAAAAGGCCACTGGCTGATTTCCAAGGTCCCATACCAGACTGAGCACCCACGTGGCTAGAGATGTTGATTCAAGTTCAGGAAGCTAAGGCTCCGGATCCACACTGAAGCGTCACTCTACAGGCCAGGTGGACACCGTGGCCGCCCTGCCCAATGGGAGGGAAGGAGCCTCATCCTCATGTGCAGGGCCGAGGCATTTGAGGCCATTTTGGGGACCTCAGCAGTTCCGTAGGCGGCAGAAGCTACCCACAGATCAGGATCAGGCTCAGGGCCGCTGGTCCACGAGGCCACTTGGGGGCCATGCCCTCTAGCTGCCCCTCCCCTGAGCCCACTGATGGTTCCCAGGTGCAGGAGGCTGGGCCAAGAAGTTCCTGGGGCAGAGTTCCTGGGTAGCTTCACCCAGGGGATGCCTCCTCTAGGAGGACCCTCCACCCTGGGTGAGCTGGGAAAAGGGTGTTTCCTTGACTAGCAGGCTGCGTGAAACACAGAGAATCGAGTGACACCATGAATAAGCACAAGGGGACTGAACGCTGGGAAACATGAGGACAAAATCATAGAGATGTCCACCAGCCACTGACCTGGAATAACAAATAGAGTCATCCAAATGTGCAAAAGAGAGGAGAGTGAGTAAAAGGAAAGAAAGGTGCTCACAAAGATCAAAATGGTGCATGTGGCTCTGGCCTCTTGAGAAGCTCTGGAGGAAAGTCTGTTGCTGTGAATGAGTTGAACTCGCTGCTTGTGTCTGTGCAGGAAAAGGACCATGGAACCACTGGCCCAGACCATGAGGCCCAAATTCATAAAGTCAATTGCAGAGAATGTGAATACGACTAGAAACTTTATAGATCTAGCTGGTTTGAGTGAAGAACAGTATATATAATTTATTTTCACACTTATATTTTTGCTGTTTAATGGACTAATCATTCTCATAGGAACAAAGATATTTGCCAACACCTGCAGGATCCAGCAGAGAAAACAGCAGAAGCCAATGCACTTTGGGGATCTCATTGTGAGCTCCAACCACCTAGAGAAACTGGGACAAAGCTTTATGGCCTGGAAGCCACTGAGAAGACAGGTGGTGCCAAGGGAAACGCCTCTGGCCACTCTGTGAAAATAAAAGAGAATTTTGCATCCAGCGTCATCCAGGAAAAAGTTCAATCCAAGAGCTACTATTGTTTGAGGGATCCCTTTAGAGAAAAGCACAGACAAATTGGCAAAGGCCAGTTGATTAATAGTAAGATCCATGGGTCTAATCTCGTGTCCAGTAAGCAAAGTGAAGTTAAAAAGACAAAGAAGGAAGGAGTTTCCAAGGATTCCCACTACCATCTGAGTGAGAATGGTCAACCCCATTTGCAGATTGGTGGGAGCCATCATGTTATTATCTATAAGACGTTGATTTTAATTGGTGCCAGAACAATGAAGAGTTCAACAAACGAAAAGAAATATGTTGGGCAGGCATGATGGTTCATTCCTGTAATCCTAGCACTTTGGGAGGCTGAGGCAGGAGGATTGCTTGAGGCCAGGATTTCAACACCAGCTTGGGCAATATAGCAGGACCCCATATCTAAAAATAACAAATAGCTAGGTATAGTAAAATTGAGGCCAATGAGATATGATCACAACGCTGCACTCCAGCCTGGGTGACAAAGCAAGACCCTGTCTCTTTTTTTTTTTTGAGATGGAGTTTCACTCTTGTTACCCAGGCTGGAGTGCAATGGCGCGATCTCGGCTCACCGCAACCTCCGCCTCCTGGGTTCAGGCAATTCTCCTGCCTCAGCCTCCTGAGTAGCTGGGGTTACAGGCATGCGCCACCATGCCCAGCTAATTTTTTGTATTTTTTTAGTAGAGACGATGTTTCACCATGTTGACGAGGATGGTCTCGATCTCTTGACCTTGTGATCCACCCGCCTCGGCCTCCCAAAGTGCTGGGATTACAGGCTTGAGCCACCACACCCGGCCTGACTCTGTCTCTTTTTTTAAAAACAGAAAGAAAATTAAAGAAATAAATTATCATACCATGCCCAATAACCTCCAGTACTAAACCTAATATGTATTTTCCTAATTCAAGTGGGCCCTAAGCATGTGTGCTTATGGATGCCAAAGCTACTCTTGAAATTTCTATGTGGAAACAGTTTAAATGTCTGTCTACAAAAATGAAGCGAATGCTTTATGGTCCATCTGCACAACATAACTTTTTGCACCTGTAATTTAAATGAGGAGGCTGTCTAAACTCTGAACTAGTTATCAAGTGGATGCTTTCTGAAATGAAAAGCTAGGTAAAGAACAGTGTAGAACCCCGTCTCTACTAAAAATACAAAAAATTAGCTGGGCATGGTGGCACGTGCCTGTAATCCCAGCTACTCAGGAGGCTGAGGCAGGAGAATTGCCTGAACCCAGGAGGCGGAGGTTGCGGTGAGCCGAGATTGCGCCATTGCACTCCAGCCTGGGTAACAAGAGCGAAACTCCGTCTCAAAAAAAAAAAAAAAAAAAAAAAAAAAAAAAAAAAAAAATAACAGTGTAGAATATGCTAAGGTTGTTCCATGTATCTGAAAGAATAAAAATATAGACTCAGAATATATAGAAAATGGTGCAGAACTTAAGCTAGACTTTTAAGAAAAATTTATGTTATAATGTTTTCTAAAATAAATATTTCACGTAATTATTAAACAGTATTAAGCCAAATTAAATGTTTTAAAAACATAACATTTAAAGGTTAAAAAATGATTGCATGTCCAGTTGGTGGCCTCTAAGAAAATGAATTATTTCAAGTAAATGGAAAATACAAAGTTTTGACTGCATATTCCTAGAAGGATATCTTAAGGCAAAACTAGCTGCAAAGAAATCTTAAACCTGTATGTATATTTTACTACAATTACTAATATGGTATTTTTGAAGTAAATATAGTAATGTAAATGGAAATAATGCTTTCTATGAAAGCAAGTATGAAATTAAAGGCTGGGCACAGTGGCTTATGCCTGAAATCCCAGCATTTTGGGAGACCAAGACGGGCGGACCATATGAGGTCAGTAGTTTGAGATCAGCCTGGCCAACAAGGTAAAACCTGATTCTACTAAAAATACAAAAATTAGCCAGATATGGTGGTACACACCTGTTGTCCCAGCAACCTGGGAGGCCAGGGTGGGAGAATCACTTGGACATGGGAGGTAGAAGTTGAAGTGAACTGAGATCATGCCACTGCATTCCAGCCTGGGTAACAAAGTGAGACTCCATCTATATAATTAAAGATTTTGAATAAAACTCTACAACCTCCATTTGTTAGAAATAATCAGTATTAACTTATATAGTATTTAATTCCAAACATACATCTATTTCTTCTCTCTTTACATTGAAAAAATCTAGAAATCATGAATAATCATAAAACAGTGCCTAATTCTATCACCCAGTTGTTTGACTCTTAATATACTTTCTCAATATAAGAAAGTGGATGGGGAGAGAAAATAAAACAACTTTATGTCAGAATTCCATACATGGGGCAGGAACTTTCCACAATTCTCTTAAAACCTCTAGTCAAATAAAGGAATCAGGGAAACTGTCATAATGCTGAATGCAATTTCAGTGATCATGGGATCACAGGATTCCACCTGCAGGAGCTACTATTGTCCAATATTGTTACAATAACTCCAAAAGATAAACCAAAATGTATATGGCAGAAGTGATAGATAAAAATAACTGCTAAGATTAATGCTGGGAGGTGTTTGGGAAACTACTCATTATTCTAAAAACTGATAAATGGAAACTATCAACCAGTTCTCCTACCTATATCTCTACAGACTGTTTTACATTGAGAAATTTCTGTTCAGTCACACAAAACCGGCCTTGCTGGAATGAGACCTGTGGATGTCACATAAAAACATTTTATACCATCAGTAATGATAAATATGCAAAATAAAATTTAAAAAATAAATTCAGTGAAATTTAGAGAGACTTCCTCATGAAAACAATTCCTTCTTCCAGTTGCAATGATGTTTCAGTATTGAATGATGAAGTATGTGGATGTTTTGAAATAGGGAAGGAAAAAAAAACCATGCAGGAGAGCACCTTATTGAGTCACCATCTTCCTAGCATGGTGATAAACACTCCAGAAACACATAAAATGTCATTAGGATCAATAATATAATTTAGTCACAAATCAATATAGCCAGTTTCCCCTTTAATATAGGCAATCATCTGCTTAAATGTGTAAGTGAAGATACATTAGTGAAAGACAAGTGAAATTTTGGAAAATGACATTAAAATTAAATAATAATAAAAACATTGAACACGAAAGATGACATTTACATCATACAATTCATTTTAAATAATAGCAAAGAAACTTGTTCTGCCGGGCGCGGTGGCTCAAGCCTGTAATCCCAGCACTTTGGGAGGCCGAGGCGGGTGGATCACAAGGTCAAGAGATCGAGACCATCTTGGTCAACAAGGTGAAACCCCGTCTCTACTAAAAATACAAAAAAAATAGCTGGGCATGGTGGTGCGTGCCCATAATCCCAGCTACTCAGGAGGCTGAGGCAGGAGAATTGCCTGAACCCAGGAGGCGGAGGTTGCGGTGAGCCGAGATAGCGCCATTGCACTCCAGCCTGGGTAACAAGAGCGAAACTCCGTCTCAAAAAAAAAAAAAAAAAAAAAAAAAGAAACTTGTTCTATATGGAAATGTTTCAAATGTTACTAATTTAGTGCACGATAACAAGTAGTTATTGAATAAGATCCAGTGAAAATATTAACACATCCAAAATTCTTTTACTAATATCAAAAGTATACAAGCTTTCTAGAAGATTTTTTAAAATGAGTAATCAAAATAACTCCCCTTACTATGTAAAGAGTATAATAATTACTACAATTTCTAACTCAAAAACAAAACATGGGGCGGGTGCGGTGACTCACACCTGTAATCCCAGCATTTTGGGAGACCGAGATCATAAGGTCAAGAGATCGAGACCATGAGGTCCAGAGATTGAGACCATCCTGGCCAACATGGTAAAACCCCATCTGTACTAAAAATGCAAAAACTAGCTGGGCGTGGTGGCACGCACCTGTAATCCCAGCTACTTAGGAGGTTGAGGCAGGAGAATTGCTTGAACCCAGGCAGTGGAGGTTGCAGTGAGCCAAGATCCCACCATTGCACTCCAGCCCAGAGATGGAGCGAGACTCTGTCTCAAAAAAACCCCAACAACACATGGACCCAGGGAGAGGAACATCACATGTTGGGGTCTTTTGGGTAGTGGGAGCTAGGGGAGGGATAATGGGTGGGGAGATTGAGGAGGGATAAATTAAGAGAAATATCTAATGTAGGTAACGGGGTGGGGGGGGATGGAGGCAGCAAACCACTATGGCATGCGTGTACCTATGTAACAGTCCTGCAAGATCTGCACATGTACCCCAGAACTTAAAGTAAAATTTAAAAAAACAACAACGAAAAACCCCAAAAACGTAATAAACTTATATCTCTACCCTTGTCATGCCAGCTACTTGGGTGCCTCAGGTAGGAAGGTTGCTGGAGCACAGGAGTTAGAAGCTACAGTGGCCATGGCACTGCATGTGAATAGCCAGTGAAATAGTAAGACCTTGTGATTACTTAAAAAAAAATATATATATATACTTCATTTTAAAAAAAGCCAGACACTGTGGCTCATGCATGTAGTTTCAGCTCCTCCTAGAGGCTAAGGTGAGATGATCCCTTGAACTCAATTAGAGTCTAGATTGGGTTGGGCAACAGATAGAGACTCCATGTCTAAATAAAATTTTTTAATTGCACCTGTCCTGTGTCCTCTCCTGTGGCCACATCTGACTTAACATAAAAAGAAATACAAAACATCTGCAAGTTCCATGGTTTTTTTTGAAACCATTTAGAATGCTAAATATATACAGTTTTATGTATCTTTTCCAATTTTGTTTTTCAAAAAAAAGTGCAATTTAAATGTTGAGTAAATTAAACCCTTTATAAAAATTTTACAATCATATTTCCATAATTGAAATAAAGAGAACTATTTGAATGTAAGTTTGAGGGAGGCACGTCATTTTTGCTCAAACCACTACAGCAGTGATGAGAAAATCTTGGGGTGTGTAGTGGGAAAATGTGAATATCTTAGTAGACATGATCATGCATATCCCTTAGGCACTGATTACTACATTTCACAAGAGAAGGCTGAAGATTAATGTACTCAGCAATAAACCAAGCAGATGTGAGTTAAGAGAGAACTAAGTGGGCTGGGCGCGATGGCTCAAGCCTGTAATCCCAGCACTTTGGGAGGCCGAGGCGGGTGGATCACGAGGTTGAGAGATCGAGACCATCCTGGTCAACATGGTGAAACCCTGTCTCTACTAAAAATACAAAAAATTAGCTGGGATGTTGTCGCATGCCTGTAATCCCAGCTACTCAGGAGGCTGAGGCAGGAGAATTGCTTGAACCCAGGAGGCGGAGGTTGCAGTGAGCCAAGATGGCGCCATTGCACTCCAGCCTGGGTAACAAGAGCGAAACTCCCTCTCAAAAAAAAAAAAAAAAAAAAAAAAAAAAAGAGAGAGAACTAAGTGAATGAATACATACTGGTCTGGAGGGATCCTTACCAAGCAGTATTACCTCTCTAGGTGTTAGAGTGAATATCTGTGTTACATTTATACAGACATTGGTTTCTTAAGAATTTTATAGTGAAATTTATAGTCTTTAAATTAAAATTTAACATTGTATAATTTGTAAGATACCAATTAGTAAATGTATAAATTGAGCATATTGTTATTTTATTATCATCTTAAATAATTCAAAAATAAAGGTTCATGATATTTCCCTTATCACAAGATTTTGTGGAGATACAGGGAGGATTTAAATTAAGTGACTCCTCCTCTCAGAGAGAGGGATGTTAACCTGCTAGTTAAAAGAATTCTCCAAGCCGGACGCGGTGGCTCAAGCCTGTAATCCCAGCACTTTGGGAGGCCGAGGCGGGTGGATCACGAGGTCAAGAGATCGAGACCATCCTGGTCAACATGGTGAAACCCCGTCTCTACTAAAAATACAAAAAAAAATTAGCTCGGCATGGTGGCATGTGCCTGTAATCCCAGCTACTCAGGAGGCTGAGGCAGGAGAATTGCTTGAACCCAGGAGGTGGAGGTTGCGGTGAGCCGAGATCGCGCCATTGCACTTCAGCCTGGGTAACGAGTGAAACTCGGTCTCAAAAAAAAAAAAAAAAAAAAAAAAAAGAATTCTCCAGTCAACATTTTATTTTGTTGTTTTTGTTTTTGTTCTTATCTTTTTAGTTTGGTAAAAACACATCTTGGAAGGCAGAAAAAGTAATATATTAATAGAAGAAGTAGAATAGCAAGGCATTTTTAATATCTGGCTACATGCCTGGGTAATATTACTATCTTTAGACTACTGAAGTCTCTCATAATTCCTTTTATTCTCTCCTAAGCCTCACACTTAATAGCCACACTGTCTTTTAAATGTACATTTATTTTCCTTAAATGAGGAATAAGATTAGTCTTTCAGTGCTCTATACTGGAGATAATAAATGTTAACTCTCTTTTACTGATGACAGAAACTTTTGAGCTGTCTCAGTTCAGATGCTAACTTAGCACAACATGCTCACAATAAAATACAACAAAGCCAAATGTGCATGTCAGCAACTGTCACTCAGGTGCCAGGCAGCTAACTACTCAGAGCTGGAAACTTAGCATCCTTGTCTAAGTGCTAGGCACATGTCTGCAACGTGAAGTCTTTAGAATGCTGTGAAGTTCATCATTTTTTTTTTTTTATCATTAATAGTGGAAGATTTCCAAAGTCCTCACTGTGAGGAGAGAAATGCCAGGCATCCCTAAAGCAGGTGGGCACAAGGGCTGGTGTAGATTAGATGTTCTCAGAAAGTGTCGTTTCTCACTATATAACAAAATGTTTGTGTTCAATCACAGAAAACATATACAATATGTTTGTATGTTTGTGGGTTTTTTACTGGATTTTCTGTGATATAATTCTCCTGTAAATCTGACACTTAGCTGAAAAAAAATAGACACTTACCAAATGACATTTGCAATCAGGTCAGTGGGTGCTGGAGCAACATCTGTGCAAGTTTGCAAAGGGGACATCTGACCCTGAGATAAAGGTTTGAGGCTCCATGATCTCATCTCCTTGCTGGGAAGTAATTATCATTTCA
Organism: Saimiri boliviensis; assembly: GCF_048565385.1. Taxonomy (NCBI): domain Eukaryota; kingdom Metazoa; phylum Chordata; class Mammalia; order Primates; family Cebidae; genus Saimiri; species Saimiri boliviensis. The sequence continues at coordinate 1,298,393 of NC_133462.1, read as the reverse complement.
CCTGTAACTTCAGTGACATTATGTGCACAGGAAGTTGAGAACATGTTTGAAAAATATTTGTGTATTATACAAATTACTGAAGGTAATTAATTTGAATTATAAAGTTTTCTGTAAATAACTGCAGAAACAGCTGAAGAACCACTTTCCTGTGAAATATTTTTTTTAAATCTTGAGAAACTCTGAGCAGACCTGTATTGAGGTTCCAGTGTTGGTTGGGCTCTTTGGTAGCTATGCTGTACCATCAGTGCACAGAACACAGAACCTAACTTCTAGTAGAGGGAAATCTACAGCATTAAATAAAAATAAGTTACTAATTTGTTAGCATATGAGAAAGAAAAAAGAGCAGAACATGATGATGAAAAGTTGAGGCAGTAAGGAAGGACTGCAACACTAAGATATCCATAATAGAGACGGTCAACATGGTGAAACCCCGTCTCTACTAAAAATACAAAAAAATTAGCTGGGCATGGTGGCACGTGCCTGTAATCCCAGCTACTCAGGAGGCTGAGGCAGGAGAATTGCCTGAGCCCAGGAGGCGGAGGTTGCGGTGAGCCGAGATCGTGCCATTGCACTCCAGCCTGGGTAACAAGAGTGAAACTCCGTCTCAAAAAAAAAAAAAAAAAAAAAGAGATAAAGGGGCAGGATTATTTTAAATCTTTAAATGTTGACATTTTCTTGCATTATTGCAATTGATAGGATTACAATTATATGACACTAATATACAGTAGTGGAAATAATGCAAATTCCTTTTGCGTCTCCTTACAAGAAAAATATTTTAATATTGGACCGGTGGTTATGATGCTGATATGGGTTTATGTAGATCCTATTTGCTTTTAGACAGTCTCTTCTTTTTCTAGCTGTTTTCTTAATGATGAGATCAGATAATATTAAATTACTTTTAAGCTACAATTGACATTTTATGTGATATTTCTTTTTCAGCTAAAGTACTGAAATGCATGGATTGGATTGATATTTCTAAGTTTTTTTTTTTTTTTTTTTTTTTTGAGACGGAGTTTTGCTCTTGTTACCCAGGCTGGAGTGCAATGGCACGATCTCGGCTCACCGCAACCTCCGCCTCCTGGGTTCAGGCAATTCTCCTGCCTCAGCCTCCTGAGTAGCTGGGATTACAGGCACGCGCCACCATGCCCAGCTACTTTTTTTTGTATTTTTAGTAGAGACGGGGTTTCACCATGTTGACCAGGATGGTCTCGATCTCTTGACCTTGTGATCCACCGGCCTCGGCCTCCCAAAGTGCTGGGATTACAGGCTTGAGCCACCGCGCCCGGCCTCTAAGTTTTTGTTTTTATGCAGTCTTTTTTTTTTTTTTTTTTTTGAGACGGAGTTTCGCTCTTGTTACCCAGGCTGGAGTGCAATGGCACGATCTCGGCTCACCGTGACCTCCGCCTCCTGGGTTCAGGCAATTCTCCTGCCTCAGCCTCCTGAGTAGCTGGGATTACAGGCACGCGTCACCATGCCCAGCTAATGTTTTGTAGTTTTAGTAGAGACGGGGTTTCACCTTGTTGACCAAGGTGGTCTCGATCTCTTGAGCTCGTGATCCACCCACCTCGGCCTCCCAAAGTGCTGGGATTACAGGCTTGAGCCACTGCGCCCGGCAGAAAAGGAGTTTTATTAGAGAAAGTAGAAAAAATACTTATAAGGAGGCAATGGGCAGCCTGCAAGAGAGAAGCAGACTGCAGAGAAACAAGGGCTTGCTGGAGATTTTATAGAATAGAACTTGATAATGCCAAGGCAGCAGGGAGCTTAATTTGCTTTATTTAGTCAGCTGGAGTGTTTGATGAATTGAGGCATTTGATGTTTGTGAGTTACGTATGTTATCTGAGCAGGAGGGCCATATATGTCTTGGGCCATATGTCCTGGACCACAAAGAAAAACAGATTTATAGCTTATTTGCTTTATCTCTTGACTTTCTCCTGGTCTCATTAGCCTGACTCTTTTTCTCTAATTTGGACTCCACAGGAGAGAGTTCTTCTGATGAGCATTCATCTGTTCTACTTTAATGCAGCACTCGAATGTCCATAGGGCTGTGTTCCATATAGGCATCCCTTTAAGTGTCCGGGTTTTCATTGCCCTTCTGCCTGAGTGGCTAGGCCACTGGGCATTGCCCATGAGTCAGGAAAAACCCAAACACAGGGACTTCCACCACTATTCAGTTCTTCCATTACTGTTAGAAAAACAGCATACAATTCGGCCCACCCAGCTGATCTGTTTTTACCTTCTTTGATCAAAGTAGCAGTCTTCCAAACAGGATGTTGTACATTCACTTTGAAACTAATGTCTTCTCCTTCTGCTATCAGTCCTAGAAAAAAGAAAGAAAGAAAGAAATGTGTGTAAATCAAGTAGCTCTTTCTTGGTCAGTTGAAAGCTATTCATAGTACACTGTCCAAGTGTCAGTAGAATCCAGCAGCATCTCACACAGTTCCAGAGTACGTTCGGAGGTAAAGACGGTTCCTTCTTTTGTTTCTCAACTACCACCATCCTGTAGAAACCATTTTCGTTTTATTATGGACCATTTCTTGGCACTGCCATCCCCATTTCAGCATTTCTCTGACATCACCCAAAACCACGTATTTCAGGTTTTGAGATCATTTTATGTCCTTCATTCATAGGGGTAGGTTCAATTAATGTCCAATAACAAGGTTGTAAATGCCCCTGAAATGGAAATTCTCTAGACCAAAATCTCAGTAGTTGTTGCTGGGAGGCTTGCCTAGGCCTTTGCCATAAGCCCCAGTAAATACTCCAAAAAAGGCTTTTAAATGAAGAATTTGTCCCTACCAGCACTATTTCCACTATGCACTGTGTGGGCTTGAGGAATCTTACTGGCTCCTATTTAGCATGTCCAATTAACATTGTTTAAAGAGCAGATTTATGTACTTCCTGTTTTATGGCACTAGTCAGATACAATGTTCATTTCCATGGTAAGATCCGTAAGAGACACAACCACTTCACAGGAAATGTTTCAAATATACCAATTTTCCTAATCCAGTCAGCCTTTACATTTTATGTTCTAGTTCCAGGAACTTCTATTCTTCTCCCCAAGACCATTTTACCCTCTGTTGTGCACAAGGCTTTGGGTCCCTAGCCAAAGGTTGAGCCAAAGGACCCGGCTATTTTGTCAATCTTTATCTTGATTAATCTATGTAACTATTGCTTCAGGCAACTTCAGATGAGATTTCTCATGGTAATCTCTGCCTTCCAGCTTTTAAAATTTTTCCAAATTGTAGAAAATACAGCAAACCGGGTTGAGGCCCTTTACTGTTGAGGGTCAGCAAGGGCTTCCTTTGGCCAACCCAGCCTTCAACAGTGTTCTGTTAAGATCTTTGTTTTCACCTTATCAATATCCATTTTATTCATTCCGTTTCTTGTTTTTATTTATTTATTTATTTTTAGATAGGGTCTTGCTCTATCACCCAGGCTGGAATGCAGTAGTGTAATTATAGCTCGCTACAGCTTTGAACTCCTGAGCTCAAGTGATCCTCCCGCCTCAGCTTCCTAAGTAGCTGGAACCACAGGTATATGCTACCACACCCAGCTAATTTTTATTTATTTTGTACAGCCAAGGTCTCATTGTGTTGCTCAGCCTGATCTTTAACTCCTGGACTCAAGAAATCCTCCTACCTTGACCTCCCAGAGTGCTGGCATTATAGGCATGAGCCACCGTGCCTGTCCATTCCATTTCTTTCTTTCTTTCTTTTTCTTTTTTTTTTTTTTTGAGACGGAGTTTCGCTCTTGTTACCCAGGGTGGAGTGCAATAGCATGATCTCGGCTCACCGTAACCTCCGCCTCCTGGGTTCAGGCAATTCTCCTGCCTCAGCCTCCTGAGTAGCCGGGATTACAGGCATGTGCCACCATGCCCAGCTGATTTTTTGTATTTTTAGTAGAGACGGGGTTTCACCATGTTGACCAGGTTGGTCTCTATCTCTTGACCTCGTGATCCACCCGCCTCAGCCTCCCAAAGTGTTGGGATTACAGGCGTGAGCCACTGCGCCCGGCCTTCCATTTCTTAACAACTAAATATTTTCACCCTGCTGAGATGAGTCCCATGACTTTCCCCTTTGTTTTCCCTCATAGTTTCAACCCATCAATGTTCTCTGTATTCACCTTATTTCTTAATAACCATTTAAAAACTTCCACCCTCCTGGGATGAATCCTTTCCCTCTGTCTTTTGCCTTTCCCCATTCTCTTGTTAATTAACCTGATGTTTTTATTAGGATCTGAAAGATCAAGAGAGGAAGCTGAAGTAGCAAATTTGATAAGGCTTCTCAAACTGTTGTCTGATTCTGCAGAAAAAAACATCACATGGGGTGCCCATGTAGATGGGGCCTCCTTAACCACAGCATTTAGCATGATCTAGGTAATGATAATATTTAAAAAATAAATATCTCGGTAATCATAAGCCACTCCCACAAAGCTAGCACATAAAGTATATCAGCTGCCTCATCTGGGACGTTGATTCAGAGGCTCAGGAAGCTCAGGGCATTGATGAGGCATTGATTCAGGCTCAGGGAGCTGAGGCCAAATCCACATGGACGAGTACTCCAAAGGGCCGCCCTGCGTGAGCGAAGAAGCCTCCTCCCGCTCATGTGCAGGGTCGAGGCGTTCGTTCGAGGAGGTTCTGTGAAAGACAGGAGCCACCTAGGTATCGCGCTCTGCGCAGGTGTTCCAGAAGGCCACGTGACGGCCTCACTGCTTGCCGCACCTGCTCAGACCTGAGCCCCTTGACTGATCCCAGATGCGGGAGGCAGGGCCGAGATGTCCCAGGAGCAGAGGTGCTGGGCAACTCCACCCCGGGGGCGTCACCTCGGGAGCCACGGAGGAAAGCGACTCTGCTTCCCTGAGACTGTTTCGCAGAGGGCCCCACTTGGCATTTATAGATGGAGTTAGACCCTTTCTCAGGGTACACCGGTATTATAGTACCTTTTATCTAGTCCACCAGGCTGGCTGTTCCCTCAGGAATTACATATACCCATCTACTATTGTTCAATAGGGAGCTGCGGGTCCTGCATCAATCCAAGCAGGCTCTCCACTCTGCAGCATTGAAGACTAGATACTGCCGGCCAGGCATGGTGGCTCCTGCCTGTAATCCTAGCACTTTGGGAAGTCCAGGTGGGCGGATCACTTGAGATCAGGAGCTCAAAACCAGCCTGGCCAACATGGTGAAACACTATCTCTACTAAAAACACAAAAAAATTAGTCGTGCATGATAGCGTGTGCCTGTAATCCCAGCTACTCAGGAGGCTGAGGCAGGAGAATCGCTTGAACCTAGGAGGTGGAGGCTGCAGTGAGCCGAGATCGTGCCACTGCACTGTAGCCTGGGCAACATAGGGAGATTCTGTCTCAAAAAACTAAACAAAAGAAAACTACATACTGTCCCCAAATTAGTTACTCTCTGACTACATTCTTGGTAACCTCGCCTAGCACTAAAGTCTGTCCCAGCACTCTCTTTTACTTTCTTTTTGGGTTACAGATAATAATAACCAAGGAATTGAATATTTCACTTTAGTTTTTAAATTTAAAAATACATTTTAAATTATCTTTTAAAAAAATAAGACCAGGTGGGAGTGCAGTGGCTATTCACAGGTGTGATCCTAACTACTGAGCGGCATGGGAGTTTTTATGTGCTCCATTTCTAACCCGGGCCAGTTCACTCCTATTTAGGCAACGTGGTGATCCCCTACTTCCCGGAGGTCACCATATTGACGCTGAACTTAGTGTGGACACCAGATCCGCATACTCCTGGACTTAAGCCATCCTCCTGCCTCAGCCTCCTGAGTAGCTAGGATTACAGGTGCACCACCACACCCGGATAATTTTTTATTTTTTTGTGGAGAGGGGATCTGGCTGTGCTGCCCAAGAGATCCTTCCATCTAAGCCTCCCAGTGTTTGGATTACAGGCGTGAGCCACCGCGCCGGGCCTGACATTTTCTTTTCTTTACATTCTCTAGCTGTGTAACTTGCAACTCTTTAGCTCTGTGTCTGCAGAGGAACTGAACATTCTGTTAACAACAGAGCATGGCCAGATGAGACTGGTCCAGCGGTTATACCTGCACCTTCGAGGAGGCCATTATGAGTATCCTACAGGCCAAGTCTCAGGGTGCCCCCAGAAGCCCGTACCTGCTGCTGTAAGGCAGAGCATGGACTTCCCCTGGGGGGACTAAATCCCATCTTTGGGCTCCAGAAGCCTCGTTCCTACCACGTGGGGCGCCCTGGGAACCCGCCTGCTTCCCTGTTGTCCTGAGGGCGGTTGGAGATGGTCCCAGCCGGTGTGGGAGGCTAAGTAGGAGACTTCCTCGATGGGGATCAAGGCTCATCTGGACCTAGTTTTCAGCCGAAGGGCGGTGGAGGGGCTGTCGGAAAACGCAGGAGCGGCTCCCAGGCCCCCCGCCCCCGCCCCCAGGAGGGGACTCAGGGAAGCAGAGGCGCTTTCCTCCGCCGCTCCGGGGCCTCCCCAGCCGGCCCGACCCCAGACCTCCCGCGGGGTGGAGCCGCCCAGGATCTCTGCCCCTGGGACATCTCGGCCCCGCCTTCTGCAGCTGGGGACAGTCGGGGGCTCAGGTCTGAGCAGGTGCGGCAAGGGGCCAGGCCGCCACGTGGCCTTCCGGAACACCAGGCAGAGCGCGACACCTAGGTGGCTGCTGCCCTTCACGGAACCGCCTCGGCCCGCACGGCCTGAACGCCTCGACCCTGCACGTGAGGAGGAGGAGGAGGCGTCCTCGCTCCCGCAGGGCGGCCCTGTGGAGTACGCGTCCGTGTGCATCGGGCCTCGGCTCCCTGAGCCTGAATCAACGCCTCTCATCACCTGGGCGCTCAGCCGCGACGGGACCACAGAAATCGACCAGCAGCCCCATTAAGGAACAACAAAGCCCAGCCCTCTCCTGGACGGTGGCGACGCCATTTCCCAGCGCCTCCAGCGCGGCCGCTCGGCCTTTGTTCCGGGTCACTCTGGGCCGCAGCTTCCTTCCCTGCCCCCTGGGTACCAGGGACGACTACATTACCCACAAGGCTCTGTCTCCAGCTGCAGGGATGCTCAGCCAATCAGCGCTGAGAAAAGGGTCGTTTCCGCTTTTAGGCCACTGGGTCTGGGCGGGACTTCCGGTATCGCTTAAGTGGCGGTCGTTTTAGCAGCCCTTGAGTGAATGCAGACCTTGAGAGCTTTGGGAGCGCTTTGTTTGGCGAGAAAGCCCGAAGGCGCGAGGGGAGGGGTCCTTCCGCTGAACAGTGGCGGCTCTAAGGGGCAGCGGCGGCGGGTTGACGGTTTTGCCCAGGACCCCTCACCGGTCGCTCGCGGGTCCCGCCCCCGCTCTGCCCACAGGCTCCGATGGCAGCGGCCGCGCTGAGGGCCCCGACTCAGGTGAGCGCCGCCTCCACTGGGCCTCACCCTCCTTCATCCCCATTCAAATTCTAAGGCCCAGTAAGGGGTGCCTTCTTGAGTCGCTGCGGTCGAGATCCCTGTGTCCAGTACAGTGGGGACTCGTGGGTGGGGTCCCAATTTCCAGACCTTGGGTGATTAGGCATGGAAGAGGGTGACAGGGGCCGGCGTTTTGTTAGAGATTGAGTCAAGACCGTTGATACCTGGAGTGCCAAAGTGGGGAGTTTTCCCTGAATTCTTAGGATGCTAGGAGCCGTGGAGGGTTGTGTACAGAAGAGGCATATGGTCTGAGTTAGGTGTTTCGAAGTTTTCCAGAAGCCGCATGGAGTTAGACTAGAAAAGAACGGAATAATACGGAGGCATAGGAAGGTTGAGTTCTTGTGCAAGGTCCCACAGTCGCTAGGAGCAGGGACTGCAACGCTGAGGTTCAGAAACAATGCAGACATCCTCAGTCCACAGGGCTCTGGCCTGGACAGGAATACAAGGGAGCCTGAATCAGTAGAGCCCTGCTCTGGTCACCTGCCTCTCATGATCTTTGGCTTTCCACAGGTTACCGTGACTCCAGACACACATATGGACCTCACAAAGGTGAGTGGAGGGTGTCCCAGGCCCTCACTGGTCCTGACCCCATCCTGGGGTTTTTTTCATGGATTTTTTTTTTTTTTTTTTTTTTGCCGCTTAACCACTTTTTTGACTTAAGGACGCTTTACAAACCCCAAGCTTGACTTCCCGATTCTAGACTGACGGTTACTTAGAGAAGTTTTTATTGGTGGCAGACAGTGGAATGAGATGTAAAAGGTTGTCCCGGCTACTTACAATAATGTGTAAGGTCGGCAGTGAAGCTGAGCTGGTTGAGGGAAACCCAACTCTCTTTTCTTTCTCACAGGAACTGAGAGCATCAGGGCAGGATTCAGGCCTGGAATGGCTCTGAGAAACTGGGTGTTTTTTCTGGAGATGATGGGAGCAATGGGCAGTTTAGAGAAGAGGAGGGAGGTTATCTGACACTGGTCTTATCAGGTTCACTGTTAATGAAGCATAGAGAATACTCTGTGGGTGTGAGGGAGGCAATAGAAAGACCAGGGAGGAGGCTACTGCAGTGGCCAAGGTGAGTTTTGAAGTGATCATGGGAAGGTTGTAGGAAAGAGGATGATCTGGTGTATTAGTCTGTTTTCACACTGCTGATAAACACAAGTCTCTAGGAAGTTCCAGACTTTCCCACATTTTCCTGTCTTCTTCTGAGCCTTCCAAACTGTTCCAACCTCTGCCTACTACCTAGTTCCAAAATCGCTTTCACGTTTTCTGGTATCTTTACAGCAGAGCCCCACTACTCATATCGATTTTCTATATTAGTGCGTTTTCATGCTGCTGAGAAAGATGTGCTCAAGACTAGGTAATTTATAAGGAAAAAGAGGTTTAATAGACTCACGGTTCCACGTGGCCGGGGAGGCCTCACAATCATGGCAGAGGACAAAAGGCATGTCTTGCATGGCAGCAGACAAGAGAGAACTTGTTCAGGGGAACTCCCCCTTATAAAACAATCAGTTCTCGTGAGACTTATTTACTATCATGAGAACCATGGGAAAGACCTACCCCTATGATTCAATTACCTCCCACTAGGTTCCTCCCGTGATGTAGGAACTGTGGGAGCTACAATTCAATATGAGATTTGGGTGGGGACATAGCCAGATCATATCATCTGACAAGTGATCGAGGCTTCCAAAGCATTAGGGACAAAAGACAGACATGGAGACAAAGAAATAATTGGTAGAAGATAACACTGAGGCCAGGTATAGTGGACTGTGTCCCTGCAAACTTCATATGCTTAAACCCTAATTCCAGTGTGATGGTATTTGCAGGTTGGGCCTTTGGGGGTAATTAGGTCATGAGGGTGGAGCCCTAATGAATCGGATTAGTGAGTACTCTTAAACTAAGAGGCTAGAGAACTACCCGGTGCTCTTTCCACCATGTGAGGATACAAGTGGTCAGCAGTCTGCAACCTGGAAAGAGTCACCACCAGAACCTGGCCATGCTGGCACTCTAACCTCAGGCATCTACCTGCAGATCTGTGAGAAATAAATTTCTGTTACTGATAAGCCACCCAGTTTATGATATTATGCTAGCAGCCCAAACTGACTATAACACTAGGACTAGTGCTTATTCACATGGTAAAAACTCACCAGGAATTTGTTGTGACCCTTGGCGTGTCTGGGGAGGGTGTCAGTCAAGCAGTTGGATAAGTTTAGGAGTACAAGTGTTCATCTGTATGAGTCATTAGGTTGGGGGTAGAGAGCCTGTGCCACTGAGGCCACTGATTTTGAATGAGGGTTAAGTGGTGAGAGGAAGTTCATGATTGAAGAGGGGACATCAAGTGCAGCACAAGTGGAGGGCAGCCGTCACTGTCTGGCATCAGGTGATTCTTGGTGGCTGAGGTTGAAGCAAGGAACAGAGTCAGGAAGATAGGCCTTCCAAGCAGGATAGAGGCTGTTTATGACAGTAGAAACCATCAGATATCTGCGTAGCTGTCTCAATTTGCCAGGCAGAGGGGTGAACGTGGCTGTGGGAGTGAGACTGAGCGAGTATGGTTCAAAGAATGATGTACACATGGAGAGGGAGTGTGAACTGAAGGACCCAAGGCCCTGGCATTGAGGACTTAAGGGTGAAAGGTGAACTCACATTTCATTGTATTTAGGAGGCACCATCTGAAAGACTCTTGGGGAACTGCCTGACAAGAAGGGATGCAACCCTACATACTGGGCCCAAAGTTTAGATGTGGTACATCCTGCTCACCTCCTGGTTGATGCTGTAGAAGGACACAGTGATTATTGGGACCATGAGGAGAGAGTGGGCATCTGTGTCACCAGGGCTTGTATTTCCTGTAAGGTGGGGATGAATGAGCGGGTGGATGAACTTGATTGTGGAGGTGTTGATTGTGGAGTGACCTGTCCCCATCATGACAGGGCTGTGTGACCTTTGAGGACATCGCCATTTACTTCTCACAGGAAGAGTGGGGACTTCTTGATGAGGCTCAGAGACTCCTGTACCTTGAAGTGATGCTGGAGAACTTTGCCCTTGTAGCCTCACTGGGTAAGGCCCTCACACCAACTCCAGTTTCCTGATCTGTCTATGCTCTTTTGCTGACTTCCCCACTTTCTTGGGATATGTGCAATGGGTGCCAGCACTGTACACTGTCTGAGCAGCCCTAACACTTGCTGCCTAGTGGTCTGGGAAGCAGGTGTTCTGCAGTCAGCCAAATGAATCTTCATTGCCTGCCCTCTTCTTGGCTGGGTGACTGTGTTCAGATCCATGACACCTTGTGTCCCAAGTTCCCCACACCCCCATCTGCTAGCTGATATTTTCTTGTGGCTACCTGTGTCATGATTATAGTCATTGTCATGGTCTATACTTACGGGGACAGTGGGCTCTTCTTACTGCTTCTAGTTTTTTTGTTTTTTAATATTAACTTTCTTTCCCTTTCTGAGTCCTGATCACTCACATGTTCTGTGTTTCTGGTAGGACTTGGCTTCATGAAGGTCCCACATATCTAGACAACTGAGGGTATGCAGAGAAACCTGGTTGCTTTATAGGGTGAACATGGTCTCAGAGAAGGCCTGGGCTTGTTGAGTGGCAACTGGTAGGGGTCACAATATCCAGGCCGTTTTCAGATCATATAAAGAGGCTGTCCTGTCTTCACCACTGTTTGGGTGCACATGCCACTAGCCAAACCACATTTATGTATTTTCTTCCCTGTACTTTACACTTTTCTATCTTCTTATTTTCATCTATGACTTCTAGTACCTGGCTACCTTTACCTTTCTGGTCTTCATGCATTATCTACTCCTTTGCACTGCTCCCTCAATGTTATCCAACATTGATGCATATATAATGTCTCATGAAGTATGCATATATGACCACATGAAGATATGTGACCATATCACTTGCTACTCAGTTTCAATTGGATTTCCCTGGGCTTGGGCATAATCAACCTTCTGTACATCATGCAGGTGTTACCAGCAGACAAAGTCCTCCTCAAGACTGTGTGGTGAGTTTTGGGAATTTGAAGGCTACTCAAAGATAACTTTTGAGGCCATTGGTAGAGGAATGGTTTGAAGACTATGCCATTCCCTGTCCTCCATCCCATCCATATGTCCTTTATTTGGTGAGGGCTCCCTCATTCTGTGATCATTAGTGATCCAGTATTGCAAAGCAACCTCTTCCTCAACCTGCCCCCAGCTCCATTATCCTCAAAACAAACCTAATGAATCATTCCTTTGGTATGTGTATAATGGAGCTTCCTGTTCTTAGCATAGTCAATATATATTTCATCTGCTTTTAGGTTGTGGCCATGGAACAGAGGATAAAAAGATACCTTCTGAGCAGAATGTTTCTATAGGAGTGTCACAGTCAAAGGCAGGTTCATCCACACAGAAGACTCAACCCTGTGAGATGTGTGTCCTAGTCCTGAAAGATATTTTGCATCTAGCTGATCTCCCTGGGCAGAAACCATACTTGGTTGGAGAATGTGCAAACCATTGTGAGCACCAGAAGCATCACAGTGCAAAGAAATCCTTCAAGAGGAATATGGACAGAGCCTCATGTGTGAAACGATGCCTATTCCGTATGTCATTGAAGCCCTTTTGCAAATTGGAAGTTGGGAAGGACCTACCAGCCATGTTGGGACTTCTGAGGTCCCTGGTCTTTCCTGGAGGCAGGAAACCCAACACAGTTACTGAATATGAGGAGGACATTGACAGTCAAGAAAGTCATTACAAGTCAGGTGAATGTGGGAAGAATTCCAGCCACAAACACACACCTGTTCACCATCCAAGAGTTTACACAGGAAAAAAGCTTTATGAGTGTAGCAAATGTGGGAAAGCCTTCCGTGGCAAGTACTCACTTGTTCAGCACCAGAGAGTCCATACTGGAGAAAGGCCTTGGGAGTGCAGTGAATGTGGAAAATTCTTTAGCCAAACCTCCCACCTGAATGACCATCGGAGAATCCACACTGGAGAAAGGCCTTATGAGTGCAGTGAATGTGGGAAATTATTTAGACAAAACTCCAGCCTTGTTGACCACCAGAAAATACACACTGGAGCAAGGCCTTATGAGTGTAGCCAATGTGGGAAATCTTTTAGCCAAAAAGCCACCCTTGTTAAACACCAAAGAGTTCACACTGGAGAAAGGCCTTATAAGTGTAGTGAATGTGGGAATTCCTTTAGTCAAAGTGCCATTCTTAATCAACACCGAAGAATTCACACTGGAGCAAAGCCTTATGAGTGTGGCCAGTGTGGGAAATCCTTTAGTCAAAAAGCTACCCTCATTAAACACCAGAGAGTTCACACTGGAGAGAGGCCTTATAAGTGTGAATGTGGGAAATCCTTTAGTCAAAGCTCCATTCTTATTCAACACCGGAGAATTCATACTGGAGCAAGGCCTTATGAGTGTGGCCAGTGTGGAAAGTCCTTTAGCCAAAAGTCTGGTCTCATTCAACACCAAGTGGTTCACACTGGAGAAAGGCCTTATGAGTGTGACAAATGTGGGAATTCCTTTAGCCAATGCTCCAGCCTCATTCATCACCAAAAATGTCATAACACATAGAGGCCCCATGAATGCAGCAAATGTGGAAGCACCTTTAACGCAAGATCTATCATCATTAACTCCTGAAAGTCCACACTTCAGTAGAGCCTTAGGCCTACAAGGAATGTTCTGTCTCTGTGGTATTGTAGCAGTAGAGAGCCTTTGAGAGGGAGCCATCTGCCTGAAATTGAATCTCATTCTTCCTTGTTTCTCTGGTAGAAACCATCTCCCCTCTACCACCTTGCACTGTGGGGATTGGTCACCCTGATGTGCTAAAGCAAGGCTGACATCTATGTATTCTCTTAGTCTTTGGAGAAAATCTTGAGTAATCTGAGCCTTTAGAGAAAATTCATTCTCTTTCCTGACTGATCACAGCATACATGTGACCCAGTCTTGGTCAGGTGGGCCCAGCCATGGTTCTGCTGGACACTTAAGTGCAAGGATTCCCTTCATGGAAATTCTTGGTCTCACATGACATTTGGTCATTCTTCTAGCCTCCAAGTCACCACCTGGTGAATGGCTGCCTCACAGTGCTCCAGTTTGAACACTAATAAAGGCCTTATATTTGAATCTACCTGTAGTCTTGGGGTTTTGTTTACTGTGGGGTGGCTGGGAAGCAGACTTAACTCTATATGACAGAATGGACAGCTTTTGTGGGCCTCTGCAGGAAAAGTAAGATGACGGAGTAATTCTCGTTCTTGTTTTGGTCATATTTGCTTTGCTACCTAAAATCTAGAAACAATGCAAGATTTTGGTTATTCTAATTTGTGGCCTGGATCCCTATTCTTTCTGTGGGACTAGAGGTCATCCCAAGGAGAGGCCAGCTGTTTTGACAAGTGCCTGTGTTTCAGGGAATAGGACAGTTTTATTCCATTGTTTCCAGAGGATGTCCTATGATGTGCATATATGCTGTTGAGAAACTTTTGATGAGGTTTTATAAGGAGACATGCCCTGACAGCAAACATTTCATAGGCTGATGTCGCTCAGAAGACAATGGGAGTCACGAGTGCACTGCAGTTGCTACAAAAATACTGGGTATGGTGGAGCCTGCAACAAACTAGTTGGAATGTGCCTCTTGTAACATTGCATTTAGAAATCTTCCCATGACTGTGGCTTTGAGCAGTCATAGGACCTAGAAATCTGTGTATGTCCAATAATTGAGGTTATTGTCACGAAAAATAATTAAGGTTTTTAAAATATATATATATTTTTATTCTTGTTGGCTTTCTGGGTGTTCACCTCAAGTTCATTGCTGTAGAGGCAGAAAAAGGAGGATAAAGATAATAGAAGTCCTACAGGCCAAGGATGTATTAATAGCTCTTGTGATTTCTATCAGTGTTGCTGTTGTCTCAAATTGCCACAGCCTTCATTGCTTGCCAGTATTTCCTGCACTGAGGGATGCATGGTAGCCCTTCCCCAGGCCTGAAGAGAGAGTGCAGTCAACATGAGATTGACAGGCATTCTGGTTTCTGAAAGATGGAAGATCAGGTATTTTATTTGAAACATGCTTTACAAACTTTCTTGATGTATAAGTGACCTGCCATAGTTTATATATTGTATATTTTGAAGAGTTTGTCATATAAGCCTATGAAACCATCATAATCATGATCATGAACATATTCATGATTCACTTCATGCTGTTTTACAGTCTCTGCCTGCACTTTCCAGGCCTTCGAGAGTCTAGTCTACTTTCCTTGCGGGAGAATAGTGTGTGTTTTCTAGGATTTTACATGAATTGAATCATAAAATACTCCATTTTTACTGTTGCTTTTCATGATGCACAATTATTTTTAAGATTTATCCATATTATGTGAATACTTCATTTGTATTGCTGAGAAATAGTCACAGCAATATTGCTGAGAAATATCCACAGCAATATTGTGGATATGTCACAATTTGGATAAACAGTTGGATGCTTTACAGTTTGAAGCTGTTACAAATAATGCTACTATGAAAATAAGCATATAATTTTTTTTTTTTTTTTTTTTTTTTTTGGAGACGGAGTTTCACTCTTGTTCCCCAGGCTGGAGTGCAATGGCGCGATCTCGGCTCACCGCAACCTCCGCCTCCTGGGTTCAGGCAATTCTCCTGCCTCAGCCTCCTGAGTAGCTGGGATTACAGGCATGTGCCACCACGCCCAGCTACTTTTTTGTATTTTTAGTAGAGACGGGGTTTCACCATATTGACCAGGATGGTCTCGATCTCTCGACCTCGTGATCCACCCGCCTCGGCCTCCCAAAGTGCTGGGATTACAGGCTTGAGCCACCGTGCCCGGCCTAATTTTTTTTTTTTTTTACGATGGGTTCTTGCTCTGTCTCAAGGACAGAGTGCAGTGGTGCAATCTCGGCTCACTGCAAACTCCGCCTTCTGTGTTCAAGCGATTCTTCCGCCTCAGCCTCCCGAGTAGCTGGGACCACAGGCGTGTGCCACCATGCCTGGCTAATTTTTGTATTTTTAGTAGAGACAGTGTTTCACCATGGCCAGGATGGTCTAGATCTCTTGATCTCGGCCTCCCAAAGTGCTGGGATTACAGGTGTGAGCCACTGCGCCCAGCTGGCATATAATTCTTAATAGGCAGAAAGGCTTTATTCCTCCAGTGCCAGTAGTACAATATGTGAATGCTTCACTTTTATAGAAATGACCAGACTATAACCTAACTTTACCATTTGCATTCCCATCTACAGTATGTGAGCCTTCCTGTTTCTCTCTTTTTTTTTTTTTTTTTTTTTTTTTAAGATGGGGTTTCACCATGATGGCCAGGCTGGACTTGAACTCCTAACCTCAGGTGATCCACCCACCTCGGCCTCCCAAAGTGCTAGGATTACAGGCCTGAGCCTTCCTGTTTCTCTACATTCTTGCCAATACTTGGTTTGGTTAGTCTTTTTAACTTCAGTTGTTTTAATAGTTATATAATAGCATCTCTCTGTAATTTTATTGCATTTTTCTGGTATTTTATGATATTGAACATTTTTCTTGCGTCTAGTTGCCACCTGTATACCCTCTTTGGAAAAATGTTTATTAATGTCTTTTGCTTATTTTTAAATGGATGTTGGTGATATTTCATTTTTCATTAATAAATAGACATGTGTAACAAAGACTTATGTTGGAACGTCACTCAGTATTCAGTAATGTGATGCACTTCTTTGCTAAATGATAAAAATTGCTTTGAAATACTGGGAAAATATTTTCTCAAAATTTTTTGGTATGTTCACAGCATAACAACCACAGACAATATATACTTGAAACACTACCTTCATTGACAAATTCTACATCAATTTCTTAGGTCTAACCATTCAACAAAACAAGCCCTGGCTTTTAATATTTGTAAATTTCCTTGGTAAAATAATCCCTTCATGGCCAATTACAAGTTGTCCAAGTAATGTCACCAAACATGAATTGAGAAGAAGTGGATAGCATCACACCATTGTATTCTATTTTCACCGTGCTGATATAATAGCTACGATGACCTCAAGAACAATTATGTAGGAACATACAGCATATGGTGTGGCAAGACTGATGCCATCTTGAAGTGAAACTGTTACCATGACTATGTTCTGAAGCAGTAGCATAGGTATCACTTAATAAAAATGCTTATCTCCCCCAGTGCTCACAAGTCTTGGCAAGAAAGTCTGAAGACATGAGCAGCTGCACATTTTACCCTAAAAACTCCAGGCCAGGCATGGTGGCTCACATCTGTAATCCCAGCACTTTGGGAGGCTGAGGTGGGAATACCACAAGTTCAGGAGATGGAGACCATCCTGGCCAACATGGTGAAACCCCGTCTCTAGTGAAAATATAAAAATTAGCTGGACGTGGTGGCGGTCCAGGTACTTGGGAGTCTGGGGTAGGAGAATCACTTGAACCTGGGAGGCAGAGATTGCAGTGAGCCAAAATCGCACCACTACATTCCAGCCTGGCGACAAATCGAGACTCCATCTAAAAAAAAAAAAAAAAAAGTATTCATGAATGAAAAGATCAACTTTTTAATAATACAAACCCTCAGACTGTCCAAAGATTTCAACACAGTTTAATTTAATTTTTAACTCATTTGGATTCTATTTTCTCTCATTCAATTTTCTCTGAGATTTTAGCTTTTTTTTTTTTAACCCTTTACTATGGTTTTCCCAGAGGCATTACTTCCACTATTTCTTAATAGCCACATAATTATTAATAGTTGTGAATGTTTAATGTTTTGTGTCAACTCACCTGCATTAATGGGTACCCAAATAGTTGGGAAAACCTTATGACAGGATGTGTCTGTGAGAATGTTCATGGAAGATACTGGCATTTGAGCCTGCAGAAGATGTAAAGGAGATCTGGCCTCATCAGTGTTAGAGGGCAACATCTTTTTTTTTTTTTTTTTTTTTTTTTTTTTGAGACGGAGTTTCGCTCTTGTTACCCAGGCTGGAGTGCAATGGCACGATCTCGGCTCACCGCAACCTCCACCTCCTGGGTTTAGGCAATTCTCCTGCCTCAGCCTCCTGAGTAGCTGGGATCACAGGCACGCGCCACCATGCCCAGCTAATTTTTTGTATTTTTAGTAGAGACGGGGTTTCACCATGTTGACCAGGATGGTCTCGATCTCTTGACCTCGTGATCCACCCGCCTCGGCCTCCCAAAGTGCTGGGATTACAGGCTTGAGCCACCGCGCCCGGCCAGAGGGCAACATCTAATGCATTGAGAGCCCAGATACAACAAAAAAGCAGAGAAAGAGCAAGTTTCTGCTCTTGACCTGGGTCATCCACCTTCTCCTGTTTTCCAACATTAAAGTTCTCAGGTCTTGGGCCTTTGGACTCGAACCTACAAGAGTGACCCTCACCCAGTCGTCAGGCCTTCAGTCTCAAACAGAATTTCTTTTTTTTTTTTTTGAGACGGAGTTTCACTCTTGTTACCCAGGCTGGAGTGCAATGGCGCGATCTCGGCTCACCGCAACCTCCGCCTCCTGGGCTCAGGCAATTCTCCTGCCTCAGCCTCCTGAGTAGCTGAGATTACAGGCACGTGCCACCATGCCCAGCTAGTTTTTTGTATTTTTAGTAGAGATGGGGTTTCACCATGTTGACCAGGATGGTCTCGATCTCTCTACCTCGTGATCCACCCGCCTCGGCCTCCCAAGGTGCTGGGATTACAGGCTTGAGCCACCGCGCCCGGCCAAACTGAGAATTTCATCATAGGCTTCCTTGGTTTTCAGGCCTTCAGATGCAGACTGAATGATAACACCTACCTTCATGTTTAACCAGACTGCAAAACGCATATCCTGGGACTTCTTAGCCTTCATAACTGGATGAGCCAATTCCCATAATCAATCTCCTCTTGAACATCTATGTACCCTTCTGGTTCTGTGTTTCTGTGGAGACTCCTGACTAGTACAATAGCTTTCAGTAATTTTCATTTCACAGCTGTTTTTCTGAGATAACTCCCCATGCAGGCACTGCCCCTGCAGTAGCAGTATCAATGATCAAAATTTCCCATCAAAGAGATGAGAGCTAGGTGTCCCAAACCTTTATTCTGGCATTCTGATGTCCCCTTTGCAGAAGTGCTCTGACTCTGAGCACTAGAGAGACTGCTCTACTTTAAAATGACGTATGCGGCCGAGCGCAGTGGCTCACGCCTGTAATTCCAGCACTTTGGGAGACAGAGGCGGGGAGGATCACAAGATCAAGAGATTGAGAACATTCTGGCCAATATGGTGAAACCCTGTCTCTACTAAAAATACAAAAATAAGCTGGGCGTGGTGGTGTGTGTCTGTAGTCCCTCCCAGCTACTCAGGTGGCTGAAGCAGGAGAATCGCTTCAACCCGGGAGGCGGAGATTGCAGTAAGCAGAGATTGCGCCATTGCACTCCAGCCTGGTCAACAGAGTGAGACTCCATCACAAACAAACAACATATGCTAAGTGGCTCTTTTTACAAGTTGCTACAATCCTAAAAGAAGCATATCTAGGAATATGGAGGAAGAAATATTACTTGAATAAAACACTGTTCCTTACAGAGTTAGACACACTCACTAATTACACAGGCATGAGAAGCATTTTCTGTTGAGAACCAGAGACACAATTCCACTTTTGTCCTCCTGCTTTGGTGCCATCTAACGGATGTTTCATCGTTCCTGTCATGGCTCTTTGTGAACCCTGTATCTCTTCTTCCTCACTGAGTATAATGAAACTCACAAAGCTGGCTCTAACGTTCTACTCTACATAAATGTGAGGAGAAATAAAGTAATGTTTACTAGGTTCTCGCCAAGTCTCAGAATGACTGTGACTACGTAGGCGACTAGTTGTACACAATACTCCAAAAATTTATTTTTTTAACTTTATTTATTTATTTATTTATTTGAGACAAAAAACTCTTGTTACCCAGGCTGGAGTGCAATGGCACGATCTCGGCTGACCGCAACCTCCGCCTCCTGAGGCAATTCTCCTGCCTCAGCCTCCTGAGTAGCTGGGATTACAGGCACGCGCCACCATGCCCAGCTAATTTTTTGTATTTTTAGTAGAGACGGGCTTTCACCATGTTGACCAGGATGGTCTCGATCTCTTGACCTCGTGATCCACCCGCCTCGGCCTCCCAAAGTGCTGGGATTACAGGCTTGAGCCACCGCGCCCGGCCATCCAAAAATTTCTGTATGGTACCTTAAAAAAACAGCGAAGCTTCTCCCTAGTTCTAGGAGGCTGGAGAAACCACCTCTCTCTCAGGCTTCTCCTCCATTCTTCTCCACAGCACGTGGCCTTTTCTCCCTGAGGTCCTGCAGAAGGGCGACCTCTGCCAGCCCGGGAAGCGTTGAGAACTACAATACCCAGAGGTCTGTGCGCCAGGCGTGTCGCATGGAGCCAATGAGGCCCAGGGAAGGGACGTTTCCGCTCTGCCCAATTTGCCGGGCGGGACTTCCGGCGTCCGCCCAGTGGCGGGCACTTTGCCTTGCGTCAGTTCCGTCCGCGGGCGCCGGGTCTGGATCGCCGTGCTGAGAAGGCGCGGAGAGAGTCGTTTTCCTAGCTGCGCGGTGGGGCCTGACCGTCGCTGGCGGTGGTGACGGCTTTGCTCGCGTCTCCGCCCGGATCGTCCACTGCTCCCGGCCCGTTCCGCCCAGAGTCCGATGGCTTCGGCGCTGAGGGTCCCAACGCAGGTGAGCGCTGCGTCCTCCCGGCCTCCTCCGCCCTCCCCAGCCGAAACTGAGCGGCGCTTGAAGAGTTTTCTGCAGCCCGGGCCGCACTGTCCGGCACAGAGACGCGCCGGTGCTGGGCCTCGTTTCTGGCAGTGTGGCGGGTAGCGGGAGCGTGAGACGGGCCGGGGGCCGCGCGGGCGACGGCTCGGAGCTCCGCCTGAGCCGGGAGACTCGGGAGACCCAGGCCGGTTTCGCGTGTGCGGGGAGCAGAGGGTGGGACAGCGCCACGCTGCATTGGCCCCTCTGACTTTGACCAGCACCCTCAGGGCCACAGCTCTGTGTGGACAGAAGAGGGACACGGCCCCAGTCACGCTTCTAAAAGTTTCACGAAAGCTGTTCAGGGGGCCGGGCGCAGTGGCTCACGCCTGTAATCTCAGCACTTTGGGAGGCCGAGGCGGGTGGATCACGAGGTCAAGAGATCGAGACCATCCTGGTCAACATGGTGAAACCCCGTCTCTACTAAAAATACAAAAAACTAGCTGGGCATGGTGGTGCGTGCCTGTAATCCCAGCTACTCAGGAGGCTGAGGCAGGAGAATTGCCTGAACCCAGGAGGCGGAGGTTGTGGTGAGCCGAGATCGCGCCATTGCACTCCAGCCTGGGTAACAAGAGCGAAACTCCGTCTCAAAAAAAAAGGTGTTCAGGGGAGCGCTCTGGAAGGACAATGATGATAGGTGTAGGAGAACTTAGTCCTTTCACAAGGTCACATAGCTGGTAAAAGTACCAAGGAGTGACACCCAGATAGAAAGCAGTCGTCCCAAAACACCTGACTCTAGTGTTGCACGGGGGAACCAGAAGCCCATGGAGCCACACTGTGGTCACCTGCCTCTCAGAATATCTCTTGTCCCACAGATTACCACAAGTACTTATAGGTCTGTAAGAAGCACTTACAGATCCTACTGTAAGGCGGGTTGCCTCGCTGGGAGCCGGATGGACAACACCCACCCCTCTCCATGTCTCCTAACAGCCTTATCATTCCGGACGCCTTACTCAGCATCTGGCTTCTCCATGCGGGCTCCCCTCACCCACTTCTGCATTCTGCTTCCAGATCTATATCCAGCACTAGACTGTGAATTTGAACCCGCCAAAATTTAAAAAAAATCCCGCCATGTCTTACCCAGTGGCAGTTTGCTCCATACGTCCTTAGCCAGCCCACCCCCAATAAGTCCCACCTCCCCACCTATAGTGGCTTTCCCCGTCTGGGCCCTGTCTCCCTGCAACTAATGAAATTGCCTATGCTTTGTTTCCCCAATAGCCAATCAATCGCCTCTAACCCCTATGAAAACCCCCTGCCCCGAGAAGTTAAGCGCGACTTCTCTGGCCCCATTCTGGACCATAGAACCTCGCGCGGGAGCTGAATAAATTGGATTTTCATTTTCGTATACTGTCCTCGGTTTCCTCATTTCGACTGGGCAATATACCTTACACCTGCAAGGGTGAATAAAGGAAATCCAGAACCTCACTGATTCCAGCAATGAGATCTCTGGAACTTTGGTGATCTGGGATCCTGTATTTACCACTTTTCCAGACTTTGAACCTAGGGACTCTGAACAGATCCTATGTCCAGGGTGGGCGTTATATGAGGTGGTGCCTGTTGCTGGCATATAATAGGATGAATGTAGAAGTTTGTCCCAGAGATAAGTACAGGTGTTTGGAGCTGCCTGGAGGTGAGGCTGAGCTGGTTCAGAAAGACTCAAGTCTTGTTTCCTTCTCATGGGAACAGAGAGCAGGGATAGAGGAGTTAGAAACTAAATGGCTGTCTCAGATGTGTTCACCGTGGAGTTGATGGCAGCAATGAAGGTTTGGAGCAGAAGAGGGAGGTGATCTTCCCCAGGCCTCGTGAGACTCCTGTAGCTGAGCACAGACAATAGACTGAGTTTAAGGAAGGTGGTAGCAATACCGGAGAGGGAAGAGGATACTACTGCAATAGTCCAAGTGAGTGTAGATGATGTGGGCCAGAGAAGAGTGTGGCCACAGTGTGGCAGAAATGGTTGAATTTTGGCTTGTAGGTCAGCTCTTGATTTTCTGGTATTGGGACTAAGAGAGAAGAAGGGGTGACTCTTGCCTTTTCCAAATTAAAAAAAGAAAGGATGAGTCAAGGCTTTTTGGGTTTAGCAGCTGGTGTGCCAAATAGATAGTAAGATTATTTTTCACTCAGATATCTGGAATGTGTTTCATCCATGTTAAAAATATGAGATGTTTTAGAGAATAAATAAGTAGCTGTATCAAGTGGCTGGGTGGACACACAGGTCTTGAACTCTGAGAAGGGGTGCAGGATAGAGACATACAAAGAGTGGCGGATACTATTGAACTAGGATGGAGCCCTGTGTCTGTATTAGGCCTTTGCATTACTATAAAGAAATACCTGAGGCTGGGTAGTTTATAAAGAAACAAGGTTTATTACAGCTTATAGTTCTGCAGGCTGTACAGGAAGGTTGATGAGCTGAGGTCGATGAAAGGAATAGACACAAGTAGGTCTAGTGCTAGTGTCCATTTCTGGTGAGGGCCTCAGGAAGCTTCCAGTCATTGCAGAAGGCAAAAAGGGCGCAAGCGAAACAGGACGGAGGCACAAGTCTCTTTTTACCAACCAGGTCTTATATGAATTTATTACTGTGGGGAGGACACTGTGTCATTCATGAGGGATCCATCTCCGTGACCCAGATAACCTCTCACTAGGCCCTACTTGCAACTTTTGGGATTACATTTCCATGTGAGATTTTTTTTTTTTGAGACGGAGTTTCGCTCTTATTACCCAGGCTGGAGTGCAATGGCACGATCTTGGCTCACCGCAACCTCTGCCTCCTGGGTTCAGGCAATTCTTCTGTCTCAGCCTCCTGAGTTGCTGAGATTACAGGCACGAGCCACCATGCCCAGCTAATTTTTTGTATTTTTAGTAGAGACGGGGTTTCACCTTGTTGACCAAGATGGTCTCGATCTCTTGACCTTGTGATCTACCCGCCTCGGCCTCCCAAAGTGCTGGGATTACAGGCTTGAGCCACCGCGCCTGGCCCTCCATGTGAGATTTGAAGGGGACAAACATCCATTCTTAGACTCATTCTTTTCTGTCTGACACACATTTTTGGTATAACTTCTCATGCCATAATGAACCTGCATTTTCTCACCATTTCTCTTTTTTCAGGTTTGTTGGTGTGGAGCAGAAGATAAGGAGGCACCTTCTGCAGAGAGCATTTCTGAAGAAGAACTGTCAGAGGGCAGGACTCCAAAGGCAGATCCATCCACCCATAAGAGTCACCCCTGTGAGATTTGTACCCCAGTCCTGAGACATTTTACACCAAAGAGTTCACACTGGAGACAGGCCTTATGAGTGCAGTGACTGTGGGAAAGTTTTTAGCCAAAGCTCTGGCCTCCTTAGACACAGACGAGCTCACACTAGAACAAAGCCTTATGAGTGCAATGTATGTGGGAAATCTTTTACCTGAAAAACCCATCTCATTTGACACCAGACTGTTCACACCAGTGAAAGGCCTTATAAGTGTAATGAATGTGGGAAATCTTATAGCCAAAGCTCAGCATAGGAGAGTTCACTCTGGAGAAGGGCCTTATGAGTGCAGTGAATGTGGGAAATCTTTTACCCGCAAAAATCACCTAATTCAACACAAGACAGTTCACAATGGAGAAAGGACTTACGAATGCCATGAATGTGGAAAATACTTTAGCCAAAGCTCTGGCCTCTTAAGACACAAAAGAGCTCATGTGCAGTGAATGTGGGAAATTATTTTGTCACTTTTTTTGTTTGTTTCTGAGACAGGAGTTTCGCTTTTGTCACCCAGGCTGGAGTGCAATGGCACGATCTCCGCTCACTGCAACCTCCTGGGTTGAAGTGATTCCCCTGCCTCAGCCTCCCAGGTAGCTGAGATTACAGGCGCCTGCTGCCATGCCCAGCTAATTTTTTTTTTTTTTTAGACGGAGTTTCACTCTTGTTACCCAGGCTGGAGTGCAATGGCGCGATCTCGGCTCACCACAACCTCCACCTCCTGGGTTCAGGCAATTCTCCTGCCTCAACCTCCTGAGTAGCTGGGATTACAGGCACGCGCTACCATGCCCAGCTAATTTTTTGGATTTTTAGTAGAGACGGGGTCTTACCGGTTGACCAGGATGGTCTCAATGTCTTGACCACATGATCCACCCGCCTTGGCCTCCCAAAGTGCTGGGACTACAGGCGTGAGCCACCACGCCCAGCCCATAATTTTTGGGTTTTTTTTAGTAGAAATGGGGTTTCACCATGTTGGTCATCAAATGAATAGATAAAGAAAATGTAGTATATATACACAATAGGATACTATTTGGCCACAAAAAAAAAAGTATGAAATCATATCACTTGCAGCAACATGAATGGAACTGGAAGTAATTAAGCCCGGCACAGAAAGACAAATATCACATACTCTCACTCATATGTGGGTACTAATAACATAGATCACTTGGAGATAGGAAGTGGAATGACAGATACCAAAGACTGGGAAGGCCATGTTAAGGAGGACGGGAGAGGATGAAGAGAGGATAGTTAATGAGTATAAACATACAGTTATATTAAAAGAATAAGTTTTAATATTTCATAGCAGAGACAGTAACTATAATTAACAACAATGTGTTGTTTGTTTTTGAAAGAGTCTTGCTCTGTTGACAGGCTGGAGTTCAGTGGCATCATCTCAGCCCACTGCAACCTCTGCCCCCTGGGTTCAAGCAATTTTCCTACGTCAGCCTCCTGAGTAGATGGGTGGACAAGCACACCACCATGCCCAGCTGATTTTTGTAGTTTTAATAGAGATAGAATTTCACCATGTTGGCAAGGATGGTTGATCTTCTGACCTTATGATCTACCCATCTTGGCTTCACAAAGTGCTGAGGTTACAGGCATCCATCCTGTATTTCTTTAAAAAACTAGGAGACCTGAAATATACCCAACACATAGAAATAATAAATATTTGGGAGATGGATATTCTAAATTGCTTGACTTGATTATTATACATCCTGTGCATGTAACAAAATTTCACATGTACCCCATAAAGTATGTAAAAATATAATGTATAAAAAATATTTTTACAATTTTAAAAAATGACGACTTTTTTTGGATAATTATTCTGTTCTTAATAAGAGATAGTAAAAGGTTTTCTTTAAAAAATTTTTTTTTTTTGAGACGGAGTTTCGCTCTAGTTACCCAGGCTGGAGTGCAATGGCGCGATCTCGGCTCACCACAACCTCCGCCTCCTGGGTTCAGGCAATTCTCCTGCCTCAGCCTCCTGAGTAGCTGGGATTACAGGCACGCGCCACCACGCCCAGCTAATTTTTTGTATTTTTAGTAGAGACGGGGTTTCACCATGTTGACCAGGATGGTCTCGATCTCTTGACCTCGTGATCCACCCGCCTCGGCCTCCCAAAGTGCTGGGATTACAGGCGCCACCGCGCCCGGCCTCTTTTAAAATTTTTAAGTAATATACCTAGAAAACAAAGATTCTGCACCTTACCAGAATAATTTTGTTTTATGTTAACCTTAATTATGTCATTGGTATTTAAGAAAATGACATGTCTCACTTTAAAAATAGCTCAAATTGGCCAGGCATGATGGCTCACACCTGTAATCCTAGCACTTTGGGAGTCTGAGGCGGGCAGATCATGAGGTCAAGAGATCGAGACCATCCTGGCCAACATGGTGAAAGCCCGTCTCTACTGAAAATACAAAAATTAGCTGGGTGTGGTGGCACACACCTGAAGTCCCAGCTACTTGGGAGGCTGAGGCAGGAGAATCGCTTGAACCAGGGAGTCAGAGGTTGCAGTGAGCCTCAATCACACCACTACACTCCAGCCTGGTGACAGAACAAGACTCTGTCTCAAAAAAAAAAAAAAAAAAAAGCTAAATTTGTTTTGTTTTGTTTTTACATTTTTGATAATTTTGCCTTCCCAAAATCAATATCTAAATAAAAATCTCGTTCTCAAACTGACCCTGAGATTTCCCAAAGCACCTCTGGAAAATCTAAAAAGATTTATTGATTCACCTTGTAAAAAGGAAAATGTTAAGCAAAAAGTTTCGATTATTTCTTCTCCATGTTGAATTGTATAGGAACTGTTGTGAAATAACTGATGCTTAACCTCTCCTAGGTTATACTGGTATAATAAATGTTGTTAATATAAATATTTCAGAAATTAGATGAAATTCTTAGAAAGTTTTCAGTGTCCTTGTTGTCCATGATCAATGTTGGTATAATGTTGTGTCATAAATCTAGTTATTTAAAAAATATTGTATGTCAAAGAAATAACCAAATTTTCCTGTCAAATGAACTCTCATCAGATCTTTCACTTCAGTCATTTAAAGCCTTTATCATTCATAGATAATTATCGTTTGACCCTGATGCTTTCCTAAACGTACTTGCAGTCAGCTACAGGCCAAAATGTTTCATGATGGCATACCACTAACCTGAGTAAGGATTTCCAGAATTCTAGTGGATAATCTGAGCACCTAATGGATTCATGAAATGACTAACACAAGATCAATTCTAACAAAAATGAATTACATGGATGTAATGATCTGACCAAATATAATTATGGTGTTTGTTTGGAACATTAGTGGTTCTATTTTCCACATATAAGTAAACTCTTTCCATTCTCTTCAGTTATTTATACTCATGATATTGGTAGATTATACTTTTCTAAACAGAAATGAAACATTTAATTTTCCTTCTTGCCTGATCCCTCCAAAATTTGGAATATATATTTTTTGAGACAGGGTCTTGCTCTGTCACCCAGGCTGCAGTGCAGTGGCGCAGTCTTGGCTCACTGCAACCTCTGCCTCCCTTGTTCAAACAATTTTCCTGCCTCAGCCTCCAGGTAGCTGGGATTACAGGAACATGCCACCACACCCAGCTAATTTTTGCATTTTTAGTACAGACAGTTTTCACAATGTTGGCCAGGCTGGTCTCAAACTCCTGACCTCAGGTGATCTGCCCGCCTCAGCCTCCCAAAGTGCTGGGATTACAGGTGTGAGCCAACGTGCCTAGTCTGAATATTCTTATTTTCACAGCAGGATGAACATTTGTATAAGTTGAAAAAGAATCTGTTCATGTGATAGGACATAATTGGAAACATGGGATATATTACCAAGGCTTGGACTAGAACATCATATTTGAAAATGATCACTGGTTTTAATGAACTAAGGTTGAGTTTATGGAGCCAATGCTTAGAAATGTCTCTTGGAAAACTGGCCTGGTACCTGGCTTATAGGGTTAGCAGACTTATAGGTAGGTTAGGAAGGGCATTTTCTGGCAGGCCCAGTGATGTGCTTTAGCTGTGTTCCCACCCATATCTCACCCTGAATTGTAGTAATCCCCACGTGTCAAGGGTGGGACCAGGTGGAGATAATTGAATCACAGGGGCGATTTCCCCCATACTGTATTGGTGTTATTGAGTGAATTACCACGAGATCTGGTGGTTTTATATGGCGCTTTCCCCTTTGCTCAACACTCATTTCTATCTCCTGCTGCCCTGTGAAGGGATGACTTGCTGTGATTGTACTTTTCCTGAGGCCTGTGTGGTCATTGGAATTGTGAGGCAATTAAGCCTCTTTCCATTATTAAAAAAGTGAACTATGAGTGGACTCAGAGTGACACTGGTTGTTCTATGTCCATTTGGTTTTGTGGCTTTGGGGAACAGATGTAAGAATGTATCTCTCAATATTTAGGGGATCCCTAGAGACTTCACAGGAAAGGGATGAGGGTCCTTTAAGAGGAGCGAAGCTACGCCCTGCCATCAGATTCTTAGGGCATAATTTCCCTGCACCTCTCGCAGTATCATTTAGCCTTCGCCCTGCGAGTAGTGGTGTTAGCAGTGGTCTCGGCCCAGTGCACATGGGAACTACATTGCCCAGAAGCCTCTGCGCCCCGCGGCGGCGGCCGTGTTACGGGCGTTTCCCAGCGGCCTGAAGGTCTCTGGGCGGGACTTCCGTCATCTTCCTCGCGGCAGACATGTTGTCAACTCTCCAGTGGAATCATCTGAGCAAAAGCTCGGGGTTGCTGAACGGTTCCCAGGTGACGGAAGCGGGAGGGTGCGGGAAGAGACCTTGTTCGCCCTGCCGAGTGTCTCGCCAGTGAGGACTCCCGCCTTCGCCCCCGGGGTCGCACCATCGCGGTCCCGGGGTTCCGCGACCTGGGTGTACCTCGCGACTTGGTGTCTACCAGCTGTGATGGCGGCGGCCGCGGTGTTGGGCCTGGCGCAGGTGGGTGCTGCGTTACCCAGACTTTGCCCTCCCGGAATCCTGAAGTCCTGAATGAGGAGCGCCTGCCTCAGTCCCTGCAGCGCAGATCCCAGTGTCAGGGCAGCGGGGCGCTGGTGGGTGGGGCCCGTTCCTAAAACCGGTGTGTAAGGTAGGAGCGAGCGTGAGGGGCAGAGGGGCCGGGCAGCCTGACCTTAGGCTCGGAGCGGGACTGAGCCCGGAGCAGTCGCGAGCGTGTGTGAGCGGTAGTCACGCCTGCAGTGTCGCGGGGAAAAGTTGTACCTTCATTGTGAGGACGATAGGAGCCATGGTGAGTTTATAAGGGTGGAGGGTCCTTTCACAAAAAAGTTGAAATTGTGTTAAAAGGCCGGTCGCGGTGGCTCAAGCCTGTAATCCCAGCACTTGGGAGGCCGAGGCGGGTGGATCACAAGGTCAAGAGATCGAGACCATCCTGGTCAACATGGTGAAACCCCGTCTCTACTAAAAATACAAAAAATTAGCTGGGCATGGTGGCGCGTGCCTGTAATCCCAGCTACTCAGGAGGCTGAGGCAGGAGAATTGCCTGAACCCAGGAGGCGGAGGTTGCGGAGAGCCGAGATCGCGCCATTGCACTCCAACTTGGGTAACAAGAGCGAAACTCTGTCTCAAAAAAAAAAAAAAAAAAAGAAATTGCATTAAAAAAAAAAAAATACAAGGGTGGAGGGAAGGAATCTGATAAGCATTTTAAAGTATTCCAGCGTTCGCTGAGGAGAAGACAGACTAGAGTGAGGTAGAAACGGTGAGGATAGAGGCAGGGAGACTTTTGAGGAGACCCCTGCAACAAACTCCAGGAGTGTTGCCTAATGGCTGGGCCCGAGCAGTGGCAGGAGGGGTTGGGGTGGGGAAGTCATAAGATTCTGGATGGACTTTTTTTTTTTTTTTTTTTTTTTTTTTTTGAGACCGAGTTTCGCTCTTGTTACCCAGGCTGGAGTGCAATGGCGCGATCTCTGCTCACTGCAACCTCCGCCTCCTGGGTTCAGGCAATTCTCCTGCCTCAGCCTCCTGAGTAGCTGGGATCTGCGCCATCATGCCCAGCTAATTTTTTGTATTTTTAGTAGAGACGGGGTTTCACCATGTTGACCAGGTTGGTCTCGATCTCTCGACCTTGTGATCCACCCGCCTCGGCCTCCCAAAGTGCTGGGATTACAGGCTTGAGCCACTGCGCCTGGCCTCTGTATGGATTTTTAAAGATGGAACCAACAGGGTTTCCTGCTGCATCAGATGTGGTCATGAGTATATGTAGGGAGGGAAGGACTCTCCAGGTTTTTTTTTTATTGCCGGTTTGTTTGCCTTCTTGAAGGTGTGAAAGAATGGAAATTGGTAAGTCAGATAAGGGAGCTCCCTTCAGGGGGATCAGCAATTGGATTTTGGACTTGGTGAGTCTCAGGTGTTTCTGCATTGGAGGTTCTCATGGGTAGCTGAACATGCAGGTCTGGAGTTCGAGAGAGAGAGAGTTGTGCTAGAGACGTACAATACATGAGGCATAAGGTCAAAGCCTGTAGATGACATTTAGAGGGTGGGATATTAAGGATGTTATTTTATGTGGTCTCTGAAGTGAGAGGTAGGGTTAGGGTGGCAAACCAGGGAAGAAGGTGTGGACACTTAAGATTCCTTCCAGAAAGGAGGGGTCCTGGCATGTGAAAGGATTCTTTATGGTGTCAGGAAGAGGAGAGGGCCATAGAGCATAAGTAGCGTGGCATGCACTGGAGACCAAGAGATACAGGAGATTTGCCTCTCTACAGGCTCAGCACACTTTCATGGGCACTGCCTGTGGAGCAGTCCCATCCCCAACCAGTCTGTGCCTCAGTTACCCAAACAGGTTAAGCAAAATGATGAACATCTCTAATGAGGGATCATGCAGCTCCCCTTTATAGGAATATGTATCAGATAGGCTGGTTTAGTGCAAGGGCTAGTGTATACTTTGCAAGTACACAGAAGTAGGGAACTAAAAAATGTACATATAAGTTAAATTTATACCAGCAGTTAATGATTGGTCCAAATATTAATTTGTCTAAAGTATTTTATTACAGTGGGAAATCTTACAAAATTTTCCGAAAAGCTTTTTTTTTTTTTTTTTCTTTTTTTGAGACGGAGTTTCGCTCTTGTTACCCAGGCTGGGGTGCAATGGCACGATCTTGGCTCACTGCAACCTCTGACTCCTGGGTTCAGGCAATTCTCCTGCCTCAGCCTCCTGAGTAGCTGGGATTACAGGCACGCGCCACCACGCCCAGCTAATGTTTTGTATTTTTAGTAGAGACGGGGTTTCACCATGTTGACCAGGATGGTCTCGATCTCTTGACCTCGTGATCCACCCGCCTCAGCCTCCCGAAGTACTGGGATTACAGGCTTGAGCCACCGCGCCCGGCTCCGAAAAGCTTTTAAAGCAAGCAAAACAAACCTAATTTTTCAAAAACTCACAGTTCATTTGCATGGATAGTAGTAGCTGTTTCACAGGCACTTCACATGTACAGATAAGATTGATAAAAACAATAGCCCTGGCTGGGCGCGGTGGCTCAAGCCTGTAATCCCAGCACTTTGGGAGGCTGAGGCGGGTGGATCACGAGGTGGAAAGATCGAGACCATCCTGGTCAACATGGTGATACCCCGTCTCTACTAAAAATACAAAAAATTAGCTGGGCATGGTGGCGCGTGCCTGTAATCCCAGCTACTCAGGAGGCTGAGGCAGGAGAATTGCCTGAACCCAGGAGGAGGCGGAGGTTGCGGTGAGCCGAGATCGCGCCATTGCATTCTAGCCTGGGTAACAAGAGCGAAACTCCGTCTCAAAAACAAAAACAAAAACAAAAAAACAATAGCCCTATGAGGTGGGTGCCATTATTATCCCCACTTGTAACATGAGAAATCTGAGACACGAGTCTTTATTTATGTTCACACAGCTGGCAGGAGCCAGCACTGAGGTCTGAGTATCTGAAGTTAGATAGTTAACCCAAAATTGGCCAGGTGTGATGGCTCACGCCTGAAATCCAAGCACTTTGGAGGCCAAAGCGGGTAGATCACCTGATTGGGAGTTCAAGACCAGCCTGACCAACATGGTGAAACCCTGTTTTGTTTTGTTTTTTTTCTGAGACAGAGTTTCGCTCTTGTTACCCAGGCTGGAGTGCAATGGCGCGATCTCGGCTCACCGCAACCTCCGCCTCCTGGGTTCGGCAATTCTCCTGCCTCAGCCTCCTGAGTAGCTGGGATTACAGGCACACGCCACCATGCCCAGCTGATTTTTTGTATTTTTAGTAGAGACGGGGTTTCACCATGTCGACCAGGATGGTCTCGAACTCTCGACCTCGTGATCCACCCGCCTCGGCCTCCCAAAGTGCTGGGATTACAGGCTTGAGCCACCGCGCCCGGCTCCGAAAAGCTTTTAAAGCAAGCAAAACAAACCTAATTTTTCAAATACTCACAGTTCATTTGCATGGATAGTAGTAGCTGTTTCAAAGGCACTTCACATGTACAGACAAGATTGATACAAACAATAGCCCTATGAGGTGGGTGCCATTATTATCCCCACTTATAACATGAGGAAACTGAGACACGAGTCTTTATTTATGTTAACACAGCTGGCAGGAGCCAGCACTGAGGTCTGAGTATCTGAAGTTAGAGAGGTAACCCAAAATTGGCCAGATGTGGTGGCTCATGCCTGAAATCCAAGCACTTTGGAGGCCAAGGCGGGTAAATCACCTGATTGGGAGTTCAAGAGCAGCCTGACCAACATAGTGAAAACCCGTTTTTTTTTTTTTGTTTTTTTTTTAAAGAGGTAACCCAAAATCATTCCTGCCAAAGAGCAGGGTTGGCAGGGGTTAGGGAAACAGTTCAGTCCATGAGATCCCACTGTGGGAACCTGCCACTCCCAGCTTCCCTCTTCTTGTGAGGTTGCCATGGTGGCAGAAGCTTGTGATTCCTACCTAGGTGAGTCCAGATTGTCTCAGAGCCTCACTTAGCCCAACACACCCCCATTATCTCAGCAACTCAGTATAGAGAATTAAGAGTGTTCTGAGACTCTTCAGTGTCTCTTCTACCTACCGTTTGGGGAGGTCCTGCAGTCATGCAAAGCTCTATGTTGTAAATTCTGTTTTGGAATTATGTGGAAGGGTTTCCATTTCTGGCAAGCAGTGGGATGGAGTATGGAGCATTATCTCAGGCACAGGAACCAGCACGTGCAAATACTTCACTTGAGGCTAAACTAGGAGTGTTTGGGGAACCTCAGGTCTCCATTATGTCTGGTGTGATCAGACAGCAGGAACAGGATTCAGCCCAGGAACCGTAGGCAGCCTGAGGATCTGGGTTTCTCTGCTGAGAGAGGTAGGAGCCACTGCAGGTTTGGAGCTAGGAGGGAATGATCTGACTTCGGTCTTAACTAGCTTTGTCTTCACTGTCGAGTGAAGAAAAGACTGTGGGAGTGAGGATGAGGGAAGGAATACCACTGAGGAGCTTAATGTAACAGTTTAGGTTGGACCAGAGTGGTGGCTGTAGAAGTGGGAGATGTGGATGGATTCTGAATCATTTTCCTTAAAGAGGGACCAACCAGATTTTGGAGGATGAGATAGGAAAGGGAAGGGGTGAAGGATGACCCTGCTTTTTTTTTTTTATTCTGAGAAGATACAAGGATGCCATCAACTGAGGGGACAAAGTTGGTGATAGGAGTACTTTTCAGAGGTTATATCACGACTGTAATTTGGCTATGTGGAATCTGCCATGTTCCAAAGACACTTGAGTAGAGGTGTCAAGTAGACAGCTGGGCACAGAGATCTGAAGTTCAGAGAAGGGATTCAGGTTGGAGCTATCCACAGGGTGGCAGCTGGCATGTGGATCAGGATGGAGTTTTGCTTCCAGTTTAGAGGGAGAATCTTTAGATCATGGTGGCAGTGCCATCAGAGAGCACCAATGTAAGGGCAGGCACAGCAGGGTGGGGGTAGGGGCCATCTTAGAGGCTAGAAGAGGGAGGGAAGTGTCCTTGGGAGGAAGGGGAATAATGAGGTCAGGCAGGTGGCAAAGTGTTTCCGGGAGAGAGTGGATGTGAGGTGAAGTACTGTAGTAATAGAAGTGAAGTGGCAGTGAGGCCAGAGCCAGTGTTTATTCAGCTCTTTATGTGTCTTCAGGCTTCCGTGGTGGCCCCTGTGGAGTTTCAAGCTAGTGAATTAGCCCAGGGACAGATTGGGTCAGTAGGCAGAATCACTGTGCTTGGGGTAGGTGCCCAGCGGGTGTGGGTTTTTTTTTGTTGTTGTTTGTTTGTTTTCTTTTTTTAAAGAATAAAGAAGAGGAAGAAAGAGAGAGGAAGAGGGAGAGAGGATGGGGGTATTGCTTTATTGCCCAGGCTAGAATGCAATCTAAATATGGGTATGCCTATAATTGTCCTTAATAATGGAGATATAAAAGAAAATGAGGGGAGAGAATAACAAACAAGGAGCCAACCAACATTTCGTTTAAACTTCTTCTTTTTTTTTTTTTGAGACGGAGTTTCGCTCTTGTTACCCAGGCTGGAGTGCAATGGCGCGATCTCGGCTCACCGCAACCTCCGCCTCCTGGGTTCAGGCAATTCTCCTGCCTCAGCCTCCTGAGTAGCTCGGATTACAGGCATGTGCCACCACGCCCAGCTACTTTTTTGTATTTTTTTTTTTTTTTTTTTTTTTTTTTGAGACAGAGTTTTGCTCTTGTTACCCAGGCTGGAGTGCAATGGCGCGATCTCGGCTCACCGCAACCTCCACCTCCTGGGTTCAGGCAGTTCTCCTGCCTCAGCCTCCTGAGTAGCTGGGATTACAGGCACGCCTCACCATTCCCAGCTAATTTTTTTTTGTAATTTTAGTAGAGACGGGGTTTCACCATGTTGACCAGGACGGTCTCGATCTCTTGACTTTGTGATCCGCCCGCCTAAGCCTCCCAAAGTGCTGGGATTACAGGCTTGAGCCACCGCTCCCGGCCTCTTTTTGGTGTTTTTTTAGAAAGGCTGATACTGTTTGTTCCTTTCTATGTGTAGTGGTTCTTTCAGAAGCTCTTGTAAAGCAGGCCTGGTGGTGATGAAATCTCTGAGTCCTTGCTTATTCACAAAAAAACTTTATTTTTCCTTCATTTGTGAAGCTTAGTTTGGCTGGATGTGAAATTCTAGTTTGAAAGTTCTTTTCTTTGAGGATGTTGAATATTGGTCCCCACTCTCTTCTGGCTTGTAGGGTTTCTGCTGAGAGATCTGTTGTAAGTCTGATAGGCTTCCCTTTGTGGGTAACCTGACCTTTCTCTCTGGCTGCCCTTAGTATTTTCTCCTTCATTTCAACCCTGGTGAATCTGACGATTATGTGCCTTGGAGTTGCTCTTCTTGAGGAATATCTCTGTGGTGTTCTCTGTATTACCTGGAGTTGAATATTATCCTGCCTTACTAGGATGGGAAAATTTTCCTGAATAATGTCCTGAAGCGTATTTTCCACCTTGGATTCATTCTATTCGTCACATTCAGGTACACCTATCAAGTGTAGATTAGGTCTTTTCACATAGTCCCATATTTCTTGGAGACTTTGCTCGTTCCTTTTTATCCTTTTTTCTCTAATCTTGTCTTCTTGTTTTATTTCATTGAGTTGGTCTTCGACCTCTGATATCCTTTCTTCTGCTTGGTCAATTCAGCTGTTAAAACTTGTGCATATTTCACGAAGTTCTTGCATTGTGTTTTTCAGCTCCATCAATTCACTTATATTCCCAGGTGTGGTTCTTGAATGAGTTAAATGTTGAGCAGAAGCCGGAGACTGACCTCAGTAGTACAGCAGCAAAACAGAAAAGTGCTGAGTTCAACTGAGCTTTACCCATGTGTCTGGATTGCTGAACTGACCCATGAAATAGAGCCAGGAGAGTAGGATTTAATAGCCGGATTCAGGATACCATGGCAGTGGGGCTATTGACCAAGACCAGATATAATCCTGAATACATTATCCAAGCATTCTCTGGATGCCGTGTGATGTGCACTTGGGGAAGCCAGGGAAGTACCTATGTAGTAGGTGTCCATAGATGTGAAGTAGGTATGGCCAAAAGGGTGATGTGCACATGTAGATGGAGTGTGAATTCATGGGCCCAGAGCTTTGCTACTGAGGGTTTCTGAGAGAATGCTGAGCTCAGGTTTGTATATGAGGCATAATCAGTTGTTTCCAGGGGAGCAGGGTGTTAGGAGAAGCCAGGCCATGGTGTTTTGCCTGTCCACTTGCCTGTTCTAGGCTGGACAAAAGGATTAATGGATTATGAGGGGAAAACGGACACCAATCACATCAGGGCCTGTTGTCTCGTTTGAGTTAGATGTGACAAGGAGTTCCTAGAGAGAGAGACTGCCCTTAAGCTCAGTTGTCCACCACCTCACACAGGACTATGTGATCTCTGAGGACTTATTTGTGTGCTTCTCTTAGGAGGAATGGGAGCGGATTGATGAGGCTCAGAAACCTTTCTATGATGAAATAATGATTTCTGTGCTTTGCATTTATAGCCTCCCTAGGTAAGGCCCCAGTATCCCATTTTTGTGGGCTGGGCTCTGCTCTGCTCTGCTCTTTTTGCCCTAGAGATTGCTCTTGCATGTACTATGGAAAGGCAAGAGCAATAGGGCAGAAAGGAAGAGCATGGGCACTGCTGTCTTTCCTGATTCCCTCACATAGGTCCCCTGGTGTGAAGGCTCAGCTAGATGCATTGCCTCCTCTGTTCCCTGTGTTCCTCAACTCCTGCTTCCTTGAAGCCTTGCCAGGAATGGTTTAGGGGTCAGGAGTCCTAAGGTAAACCACTGAATCCTGCTTGGCCTCTCCCTGGCCAGGTGACTGTCCATATTCATGAAACCTCTGTACTCCACACTTCACCCCCTTCCTCTAATTGCAGTTTCTTTGAGTCTGCTCGTGTGTCATCAATTTCAGTCATCATGGTCACTACTTGTGGGCCCACTGGACTGTTACTGTAGGACAGTTTTCTGAGGTTCATTTTGTAGTATTTGTTTTCTTGTGATTTTGCATGGGTTTCATCTTTCCCCTATGCTTTGTATCTTCCAGGTCCTCTGTCATTGCTGAATTGTAACAAGAGAGAGAACTCCGGGTACCTAACTGAAGAGGACATGACCCTAGTCACAGCAGGAGGGGCTTGGGCAGGCCCTGGTGAGTAGGAGCTGAAGCTGAGGGAGGGCATAACCTCAGAGCTGGGTTCTTACAGTTCCAGAAACCTATGTTGTGCCCATCACTGGTGCCAAGACCAGAGGCCCTAACTTATTTCTACCTTTTTTTCCCTGTTCTGTACACTCTTGTCCAGGCATCTCCAAACTGCGGCCCCCTGAGGCCATTTATCCGGCCCCCCACCGCACTTCAAGAAGGGGCACCTCTTTCACTGGTGGTCAGTGAGAGGAGCACAGTATGTGGCGGCCCTCCAACCGTCTGAGGGACAGTAAACTGGCCCCCTCTGTAAAAAGTTTGGGGACACCTGCTCTTGTCATTTCTACTCTGACTTCTCACCCAGGGCTGTTCTCTCCCACTCTGTACCAGAGGGGCTCTAGTAGAGCAACAGGACTCTCTTCAGTGCTGTCCAGTATTGGACTACACTTAAACACTAATGTGTCGTAAGATGCGTACATATCCTGAAACAGTCCCTGAACACATCACTCACTTGTAATCACATGTTCATGGGCCTGGACACACATTTCTGCATAGCAGTCTCCTGTCACCCACAGTCAGCCAAGGTCCAGCCAAAAGTCATTGCAGAGGATTAAGTTGGAGACCTTGCACTTCTCCCTGCACTACACCCCATCCTTGTGTCTTTGTTTCTTGGGAGGCCATCTCCATTCTGTGACTCATAGATTCCAATACTGTACATCAGCCCTGTACTTCAGTACTGTACTTCAACCTGATCCTAGCTGTGTTCCACCAGGAAGCTTAGGTATGTACTCAGTCCTGGGTACACCAGACAAACTTTTGTGATGGAGTTACCCCACTCATCAAAGTCACCATGTAGATCAGTGGTATTTTTCTGCCTTCAGGTTGTTGGCATGGAGTGAAGGATGAAGAGGCGTCTTCTGAACGGAGCGTTTCTATAGCAGTGTCACATGTTAATACTTCCAAGGCAGGTTTGCCCACACAGACAGCTCACCATTGTGATATATGTGGTCCCATCTTTAAAGATATTTTGCACCTGGATGAACACCAGGGTACACACCGTGGACTGAAACTTCACACATGTGAGGCTTGTGAGAGACAATTCTGGGTCAGTTCAAACCTTCACCAGCACCCAAAGTGTTACAGTATAGAGAAACCCTTAAGAAGGGATGAAGGTGAGGCCTCGTTTGTGAAGAACTGCACAGTTAGCAAAGAACCTCACCCATCAGAAAAGCCCTTTGCCTGTAAGGAGGAGCAGAAAAACTTCCAGGCTACTTTGGGTGCTTGCCAACAAAAAGCCACCCGAAGCAAGAGGAAGACACATAGGAGCACAGAGAGTGGGGATGCATTTCATGGTGAACAAATGCATTACAAGTGCAGTGAATGTGGAAAAGCTTTCAGCCGCAAAGACACACTTGTCCAGCACCAGAGAATCCATAGTGGCGAGAAGCCTTATGAGTGCAGCGAATGTGGAAAAGCCTTCAGCCGCAAAGCTACACTTGTCCAGCACCAGAGAATCCATACTGGAGAAAGACCTTATGAGTGCAGTGAATGTGGAAAAACTTTCAGTCGAAAAGACAACCTTACTCAGCACAAGAGAATCCACACTGGAGAAATGCCTTATAAGTGCAACGAATGTGGGAAATATTTTAGCCATCACTCCAATCTAATTGTACATCAGAGAGTTCACAATGGAGCAAGGCCTTATAAGTGTAGTGATTGTGGGAAAGTCTTTAGACACAAATCTACTCTTGTTCAGCATGAGAGTATTCACACTGGAGAAAATCCTTATGATTGCAGCGATTGTGGGAAATCCTTTGGCCACAAATACACCCTCATTAAACATCAGCGAATTCACACTGAGTCAAAGCCTTTTGAGTGCATTGAATGCGGGAAATTCTTTAGTCGAAGTTCTGACTTTATTGCACACCAGAGGGTTCACACTGGTGAAAGGCCTTTTGTATGCAGTAAATGTGGGAAAGATTTTATCAGAACCTCCCACCTTGTTCGGCACCAAAGAGTTCACACTGGAGAAAGGCCATATGAGTGCAGTGAATGTGGGAAGGCCTACAGCTTAAGCTCCCATCTTAATCGGCACCAGAAAGTTCACACTGCAGGCAGGCTCTAGGACTGCTTTGACTACAACAGAACTCATCAGTCAGATGTTGAACTTCATATATCTGAACATTAACACAAGGGAGGTACCTTATGTTGTCAGGAATGTAGGAAGCATCTAGAGATATGTTGCACTTTCTGACCTGGTCAGGTTTTTTGCCGGAGTTACATCACTGTCAATGCCTGTGGCCAAAACCGTCTTTATGAGCTTAGATACCCCAGCATTCGGGAAGGCAGGGTTTTATATTCTCCGGTCCCTGGAGAAAATCATGAAATGCCTGAGTTCATTGGGGGTCCTCATTCCCTTCTGTGTGACAGGTATAGATATGGACATGACCCATCTTTAGCCAAGAAGGTCTGAGCTGTATCTGCTGGTGGCTTATACAAAAGGTTTGCTTTCTTCATGGATAGTCTTGGTCTCACATACTTGTAATGAATATTTCCAGCCTCCAAGTCACCTGGCCTGGGAAAGTACTTGCCTCATGTTGCTCTGGTTTGTGATAATAAAGGCCTTACAGTTTAAGCCACCTTTAATCTTGGGGGCTCTTTTCACTGGAGTGGACTGAAAACAGGCTCTGCCGAACTGAAGACCGCCTTTGTGGGGGCCTCCAACTTTGTG
Source organism: Saimiri boliviensis (assembly GCF_048565385.1). Taxonomy (NCBI): domain Eukaryota; kingdom Metazoa; phylum Chordata; class Mammalia; order Primates; family Cebidae; genus Saimiri; species Saimiri boliviensis. Next base: position 1,259,184 of record NC_133462.1, on the reverse strand, counting down.
CCTCAAATGGGACAGTGGGTTGAGGGAGAACAGTTCTTAGTCCAGTTTTCGAGTGGACTAAGTTACCTTCCATAGCTGACTAAGCTTGTTACGTAAGGATTCAGATCTTTGTGGGCCCAATTTGTCCGGATTTTAGAGTTATTTGAGAGCCCATATGTCACGTTGAGGAGGGTGCTGCTGCTGACAGCCTTCAGTGTTTTGAAACAGCATGGATCAGGTGTCTTGTTTCTAGCATAGGTCCCATGTTCCCCAACACTGTTGAGGGAAAGCTGTTCCTCAGCCCCTGCTGAGTGGTCATATTCCCTGAAGGCCAGAATCTGGTACACAGGTCACTCTTAGTAAGAACTAAAGCATCCAGTATGGAAATAAAACTGATAAATATTTGGCGTGAATAATTGCAATTGCGTGATTTGTGGCAAACTAGAGGAGAAGTGCCCATTATAAAAACATCTGGCTGGGCACAGTGGCTCATGCCTGTAATCCCAGTACTTTGGGAGGCCAAGGCAGGTGGATCATGAGGTCAGGAGTTTGAGAACAGCCTGGTGAACGTGGTGAAACCCCATCTCTACTAAAAAATACAAAAATTAGCTGGGCGTGGTGGTGCACACCTGTAGTCCCAGCTACATGAGAGACTGAGGCAGGAGAATCGCTGGAACCCAGGAGGTGGAGATTGCAGTGAGCCGAGATCAGCCACTGCACTCCAGCCTGGTGGACAGGAGAGACTCCATCTCCCCCCCCACCCCCCCCAAAAAATCCAGACAGTCCAGGTACTATGGCTGAATGGGATCAGGATATCTAAAAATCTCAGGATCTGCAGGGCCGTGTTATGGCCAGGGTCACTGGTGCAGCAACAAATGTAGTTTTCCTAGATCCTGTACTTCCCCGGGCTCTTTACCTAATGTCTTTGCTGCACATTCAGTAATCCTGGGAGTAAAGAAGTGTAGGAGTCCAAGCTGGTAGCTTTTGTGACCAACTAGAGATTCTGGTGACTCTGTTGGCAGTGGTCCTCATTGTTGGCCAATTTTTCTTATTACTGAGGAAGAAATAAATTGTCTTCCCAAGGCATTTGAGTGATAAGAGTCACCGTAGTGAGGTAGAGTCACTCAGTGATGTCCAGTTGTCCAGTTTTCAATAGAAGTAGGAGAGCCAGATTTGTTTTTGTTTTTTTTTTTGTTTTTTTGAGACAGAGTCTTGCTCTGTCTCCAGGCTGGAGTGCAGTGGCACCACCTCGGCTCACTGCAACCTCCGCCTCCCAGGTTCAAGTGATTCTACTGCCTCTGCCTCCCGAGTAACTGGGACTACAGGTACACACCACCATGCCCAGCTAATTTTTGTATTTTTTAGTAGAGATGGGATTTCACCATGTTGGCCAGGATGGTCTCCATCTCTTGATCTCGTCATCCGCCTACCTCAGTCTCCCAAAGTGGTGGGATTACAGGCGTGAGCCACCGTGTCCGTCTGGGAGACCCAGATTTTTAAATGGAATAACTTTGTATAGGTTCATTCAGGTGTAATCAACATGCAATATACTGCACATATTTAAGGTGTATCAGTAAGTTGTAATACATACACACACACTTTTGGAACTATCACCCTATCAATGGTATTGGACATACCTGTTACCCCTGAAGTTAGCCTCAAGCCCTTACTTAACCTTTCTCTCAGTGCTCTCCTTCCCCCCCAAATCCCTAGGCAACCACTGAGTAGTTTTCACTATAGGTAAATTTGTCTTTCCTAGAATTTTATGTAAGTCTATAAAGTTAATTTTGTCTCCTGTCTTTGATGCAACATAATTTGAAATTTGTCCATGGTATGAAAACCCATTTTAAAATTAGTGATATTCACTGTGGATATAACACAGTTTATCCATTTATCTTAATTGCTGTCTGCACTGCAACCTCCGTTTTTTTCTTTTTTTTTTTCTACAGCCTGATAGACTGAGCAACCTCCATTTTTAATATTAAAATACTAAGCTGCTACAAATATTGATGCATGAGTATATGAACATTTAGCTGAGAACATTTTTAAGCAGAAGTTTTCAAAGTGTGGCCATGTTTTTTACTGATTATAGGGAAGAACTGCAAAAGAAAAGACTTGAGATTTGATGCTTTGGGAAATGCTCAGCCCATCTTAATTCACAAAAAAAATTGAAATTAAGAGATTCGTTGTCAGGAAAGAATGTTTTAGAGAGATAGCCAGGAGTGTTTGCTATTATCAAGATCAAAACATACGTAAGAACATTGTCACACAAAAAGATATTTGAAAAGATTAAATGCGGCTTGCAGGTCTCAGTATGAGCGGAGAGCTTTAAACTATACCAGGAGAAGTTTAAACTATCAGTCATATCAGCAAAAGCCTAAAATAGGAGATTCCCTAGGGAAAATAATCTGCATAAACCTCTTTTCTAATGGTGTGAATTTCAGTGACATACAGGAGACTCACAAAGTTCTTGAAAATTTTATACCAGTGAGAATGCTCACCTTGGGTCTAAAGGAACCTTGTCAATATGAAGTTAACGGGTGTAATATTCTATACATGGGACTGGCTGAGGAAACAGTTGCAAGTCCTTGCTGTCTTTTATGAGAAAGGAAGGATGACTCAGAGCAGAGGAGAATCCAGTGGGCAGATCCCTGAACCACCTGATAGCCCATGGCTTGACTCCCAGTGGCATTTCCCTAACTAGATTTCAAAATTTCTTGGGACTGGCGATCCCATTGTTTTGTCTTCCCACTTCCATTTCCTCCTGCTTTGAAGCAATGCATATGTATATATAACTATTATCCTGGGTCTTTCCTACCCTTTTGTTTGGGGTCAGAAAACTAGCTTTCTAGTGTTATGGATCTAAATGAGACAAGAATAGCACTGGATGGTCACAGGATTGAAAATCTCAAACACAAAAGCCGGGTGTGGTGGCTCATGCCTGTAATCCAAGCAGTTTGGAGGCCAAGGCGGGCAGATCACCTGAGGTCCGGAGTTCAAGACCAACCTGACCCCAACATGGTGAAACCCTGTTTTTAAAAATTAAAAAAAAAAAAAAGGAAAGAAAAAAATCTCAAACACTACCCTGGTTTTGGTGCAGGTGGAAAAAAGTAAAAAAAAGAAAAACCCAAACAGCTGAAACGGAAACTAGGTGAAGAAAACGGAATAACAGAAAACCAAAAATAAAAGGGAAAACAGCCAGAACCCCAGTCAGCGTGATGTGTCCATGACTCCTCAAGGTAAACCCAAATAAGGGAAGAGGGTGGTATTGGGGGTCCTTGAAATCCCCTCCCTTTTCAGAATATTGAATGATTATCCCTTGCTTAAAGGAACACCCATACAATTAGAAACCCAAACTCTGTTGTGCATGACTCGCTCTCAGGGGCCTGCCCTCATTTCTGTGTGTACTTCTGCTTTGCAATAAAAGCTGCTTGCCTTTGCTTCATTCTGACTCATCACTGAGTTCTTTCAATGTTGTTAAAAACCTGGATCTCACTGACAATGTCCAGAGACCCTCCTGAATCCCCCGGCAACACAGAGAGGAATTGTGCCCCAAGATGGATTATACCCAGGGCCTCATCAATATTGGACTTAGACAATTTAGATGAGAATGGGGACTTATGAGCTAATTAGGTTTTGATATTTGGATTTTGAGCTGATAGTATAATGGGATGAGACCTTTTGGGAACCTGAAGTGGGATCAATATATTTTGCATTCAGAACGGATGTGAATCTTGAGGGTCCAGAGGGAAAACTTGTAGGAAGAATAATGCTTCTGAAAGATGTCTATGCCCTAATCCCTACCTGTAGATACGTTACTTTACACAGCCAATGGGACTTTGCAGATGCGATTAGTGTTTCAAGACACTTCAGATGGGCATAATCTAATCACAGGGTCCAACCTTTTCCAGCTACAAGGAGAAAGATGCAAGGACAAAGGAGTCAGAGAGATGGAAGGGGGAAATACGGGCTATCCAGTACTGGAGAGGGGCCCCTAGGAGCTAAGGGAAGCACACATCTCACAGCAAGGAAACACACCTCAGGCCTGCAACCACGTGGAACTTAATTCTGTCAACAAGCCAAATGAGAGGAAGCTGATGCCATAGAGCCCCCTGAAAGTAGCAGCTTGCCAGCATTGGGAATAGCTGGGGCCACGGGGACTTTGTAGGTATAAAGGTGCTGGGGCTGGCCAGGCCTGGCTGCCTCTGCGGGGCTTGGGTTCCAAGGAGGTGGGCACCTAGTTGGTAAGTCTCAAGAGAGCTCTGGAGCCATCGGCCCGCCTCTATGGGCTTTCTGGCCTCCAGGCACCAGGTCCTGTTGCCCTGACCCCTGTGGCCCCAAGCAGCCCAGCTTCTGGGATATCCATGGGTGTAGCTGGAGTCTGCTGAGCGTTTCTTCTGCACCTGATGGGTTTTCAGGAGCTTCATCCAATTCCTGGGCTGCCACTGTGCCTCGCCCAGCCTCCAGCCCCAAACTATGGATTTGTAGGCATAGCTGCCACAGCAGAGTCCCAGGGCTCCTCCACCCTGCATGCCTCCGCGCACTCCAGCCTGCACCACACCTTGGGCTGAATGTGGTTTTTTTTTTTTTTTAGAGACGGAGTTTCGCTCTTGTTACCCAGGCTGGAGTGCAATGGCGCGAACTCGGCTCACCGCAACCTCCGCCTCCTGGGTTCAGGCAATTCTCCTGCCTCAGCCTCCTAAGTAGCTGGGATTACAGGCACGTGCCACCATGCCCAGCTAATTTTTTGTATTTTTAGTAGAGACGGGGTTTCACCATGTTGACCAGGATGGTCTCGATCTCTCGACCTCGTGATCCACCCGCCTCGGCCTCCCAAAGTGCTGGGATTACAGGCTTGAGCCACCGCGCCCGGCCTGAATGTGGTTTTGATTTGCGTTTTTCTAATGACCAGTGATGATGAGCATTTTTTCATATGTTTGTTGGCTGCATAAATGTCTTCTTTTGAGAAGCGTCTGTTCATATACTTTGCCCACTTTTTGATGAAGTTGTTTTTTTCTTGTAAATTTGTTTATGTTCTTTGTAGATTCTGGATATTAGACCTTTGTCAGATGTGTAGATGGCAAAATTTTTTCCCCATTCTGTTGGTTGCTGATTGACTGTAATGATTGTGTCTTTTGCTGTGCAAAAGCTCTTAAGTTGCATTAGATCCCATTTACCTATTTTGGCTTTTGTTGTCATTGCTTTTAGTGTTTTTTGTTTTTGTTTTTGTTTTTGTTTTTTGTTTTCCAGGAGCACATGCGCTTTATTGAATGCCACTGCAGAAAAGTGTGTGAGGGTAAAGGGTTGACACAGGGTGGGCTGGGGGCAGGGCGAGGGATGGAAGCTGGAGTACCAGGGAGACAGACAGGTCACGGGCAGAGCCCCTGGCCCGGGTGATTCCTCTGGATCTACTGATAGGCTTGCAGAATCAGGATTGGGATGATGATCATCAGAATGATCATGATGATGCCCAGAATCCGGGCCCAGATGTTCAGGCACTTGGCAGTGGAGGCGTAGGCCTGGGCCCCGGTCAGGTCGCCAACCATCTTCCTGTCCCTAGACTTCACGGAGTAGGCGTAGGCTATGAAGCCCAGGCAGCAGGAGTTCATGAAGATGGTGTTGAACAGGGACCAGACGACGTGGTCAGGCACGGAAGTCTTGCTTCGCATGTGGATCACGGTGGATGTTGGGGGTGCAGGGTTGTGGGGCACCCCCAGCGCAGCCACCTCATGCTCCTCCTTCAATATCTCATAGTTCGGGGGATGGTGGGTGTTGGCGGGAGTGAAGAAGGTTTGGACAGTGTGATTCATAGTGTCCAGTGAAGACCGGCCATGGTGGGGTTGCTGGGATGCTTCTTAGTGGCGCTTTTAGTGTTTTAGTCATGAAGTCCTTGCCTATGCCTATGTCCTGAATCGTATTGCTTTGCTTAGGTTTTCTTTTAGAGTTTTTTTGTTTGTTTTTTTTTTGAGATGGAGTTTTGCTCTTGTTACCCAGGCTACAGTGCAATGGCACGATCTTGGCTCACCACAACCTCCACCTCCTGGGTTCAGGCAATTCTCCTGCCTCAGCCTCCTGAGTAGCTGGGATTACAGGTGCGTGCCACCATGCCCAGCTAATTTTTTTTTGTCTTTTTAGTAGAGACAGGGTTTCACCATGTTGACCAGGATGGTCTCGATCTGTTGACCTTGTGATCCACCCGCCTCGGCCTCCCAAAGTGCTGGGATTACAGGCATGAGCCACTGCACCCGGCCTTTTCTTCTAGAGTTTTTATGGTGTTAGGTCTTAAATCTTTAATCCATCTGGAGTTATTTTTATTTTATTATTATTTTTTAATTCATCGACACAGCCAGAGAAGTAAGGAGTTAATTTTTGTAAAAGGCATAAGGAAGGGGTCCAGTTTCAGCTTTCTACACATGGGTAGCCAGTCTTTCCAACACCGTTTATTAAACAGGAAATCCTTTTCCCATTGCTTCTTTTTGTCAGGTTTGTCAAAAACCAGAAGGTTGTAGATGTGTGGCATTACTTCTGAGGCCTCTGTTCTGTTCCATTGGTCTATATCTCTGTTTCGGGTACCAGTACCATGCTGTTTTAATTACTGTAGCCCTGTAGTATAGTTTGAAGTCAAGTATTGTAATGCCTCCAGCTTTGTTTTTTTGGTTTGTGTTTTTTTTTGGTTTGCTTTTTTTGCTTAGGATTGTGTTGGCTATGTGGGCTTTTTTTTTATTCCATTTGAAGTTTAAGATGGTTTTTTCCAGTTCTGTGAAGAAGGTCAATGGTAGCTTAATGGGGATAGCATTGAATCTATAAATTATTTTGGGCAGTACGGCCATTTTCACGATACTGATTCTTCCTAACCATGAGCATGGAATATTTTTCCATCTCTTTGTGTCCTCTCTCATTTCCTTGAGCAATGGTTTGTCGTTCTCCTGAAGAGGCCCTTCACATCCCTTGTTAATTGTATTCCTAGGTATTTTATTCTCTTTGTAGCAGTTGTGAATGGGAGTTCGCTCATAATTTGGCTCTCTGTTCGTCTGTTATTGGTACATAGGAATGCTTGTGATGTTTGCACATTGATTTTGCATCCTGACACTTTGCTGAATTTGCTTATCATCTTAAGCAGATTTGGGGCTGAGACAGTGTGGTCTTCTAAATATACAATCATGTCATCTGCAAACAGAGATAATTTGTCTTCTTCTTTACCTAACTGAATACTCTTTATTTCTTTTTCTTGCCTGATTGCTCTGGCCAGAACTTCCAATACTGTGTTGTGTAGGAGTGGGGAAAGAGGGCATCCTCCAGTTTTTGCTCATTCGGTATGATACTGGCTGTGGGTTTGTCATAAATAGCTTTTACTGTTTTGAGATATGTTCCATCAATACCTAGTTTATTGAGAGTTTTTAGCGTAAAGGGCTGTTGAGTTTTGTGGAAGGCCTTCTCTGTTGAGATATAATCCTGTGGTTTTTGTCTTTGGTTTCTGTTTATGTGATGTATTACACTTGTAGATTTGCATTTGTTGAACTAGCCTTGAATCTCCGGAATGAAGCTGACTTGGTTATGATGGATAAGCTTTTTTTTTTTTTTTTTTTTTTTTGAGACGGAGTTTCGCTCTTGTTACCCAGGCTGGAGTGCAATGGCGCGATCTCGGCTCACCGCAACCTCCGCCTCCTGGGTTCAGGCAATTCTCCCGCCTCAGCCTCCTGAGTAGCTGGGATTACAGGCACACGCCACCATGCCCAGCTAATTTTTTGTATTTTTAGTAGAGACGGGGTTTCACCATGTTGACCAGGATGGTCTCGATCTCTTGACCTTGTGATCCACCCGCCTCGGCCTCCCAAAGTGCTGGGATTACAGGCTTGAGCCACCGCGCCCGGCCTCAAAGATGTTTTAATAGTAAGTATAAACAAAAACTCCAGACCAATGTCCCTGATGAACATACATGCAAAAATTCTCAAAAAATGGGTTCATGAAATGACTAACACAAGATCCATCAGAACAAAAATGAGTTTCATAGATGTAATGACCTGACCAAAGATAATTATGGTTTTGTTTGGAACATTAGTGGTATTTAATGTCCTATTTTCCAGATATAAGTAAATCCTTTCCATTCTCTCAAGTCTCTTGAATTATCTACACTCATGACATTTGGTAGATTATACTTTTATGAACAGAAAGCAAACATTTATTTTTCCTTTTTGCCTGATCCCTCCAAAATTTGGAACTCCTATTGAATATATATTTTTTGAGACAGGGGCTTGCTCTGTCACCCAGGCTGGAGTGCAGTGGTGCAATCTTGGCTCACTGCAACCTCTGCTTCCTGGGTTGAGGCAATTCTCCTCCCTCAGCCTCCTGGGTAGCTGGGATTACACACACATACCACCACACACAGCTAATTTTTACATTTTTAGTAGAGACAGGTTTTACCATGTTGGCCAGGCTGGTCTCGAACTCCTGACCTCAGGTGATCCTCCTGCCTTAGACTCCTAAAGTCCTGAGATTACAGGTGTGAGCCACCATGGCTGGCCTGAATATTCTTCTTTCACAGCAGTGCGAGCATTTGTCTAAGTTCGAAAAGAATCTGTTCTCCTTGTAACAGAACATAATTGGAAACAAGGCTTTGACTAGAATGTCATATTTGAAAATGATGACCAGTTTTAATGAACTAAGGTTGAGTTTATAGAGCCAATGCTTAGAAATGCCTCTTGGAAAACTGGCCTGGTACCTGACTTGTAGGGTAACCATTCTTACGTGTAAGTTAGGAAGGGGATTTTCTGGCAGGCCTGATGATATGCTTTAGCTCTGTGCTGCCACCCCAATCGCACCTAGAATTATAGTACTCCCCACGTGTCAAGGGTGGGACCAGGTGGAGATAATTGAATCATGAAGGCAGTTTCCCCCATACTGTTCTCCCGGTGGTGAGTTCTCACAAGATATGGTGGTTTTATAAGGGTCTTCCCTCTTTGCTCAGCAGTGATTCTGTCTCCTGCTGCCCTGTAAAGAGGTGCCTTTTGCTGTGATTTTAAGTTTCCTGAGGCCTCTTCAGTAGTTGGAACTGTGAGTCAGTTTAGCCTCTTTTCATTATAAATCACCCAGTCCTGGGTATTTTCTTATAGCAATGTGTGAATTAACTAATACACTCAAGAAACTTAGAATATTTGGAGGATCTTGAATCCACCCAAATCTACAGAGGGCAACATCTGGTAGCAAGTTCTTGGCTCAGCTTCCAAGTCTTGAGTCTTAAAAACTCTAATTTGTGGGTTTTGTTTTTTTTTTTTTTTTTTGAGATGATGTCTTGCTCTGTCAGCCAGGCTGGAGTGCAATGGGACGGTCTCAGCTCACCGCAACCTCTGCCTCCCAGGTTCAAGGGATTTTCTTGCCTCAGTCTTCTGAGTAGGTAGGATTACAAGTGTGTGCCAACCGGCTAATTTTTGTATTTTTGGTAGAGACGGGGTTTCACCATGTTGACCAGGTTGGTCTCGATCACTCGACCTCGTGATCCACCCGCCTCGGCCTCCTAAAGTGCTGGGATTACAGGCTTGAGCCACCGCGCCCGGCCTGGATAAGCTTTTTGATGTGCTGTTGGATTCAGTTTGCCAGTATTTCATTGAAGGTTTTTACATCAATGTTCATCATGGATTTTGGCCTGAAATTTTCTTTTTTAGTTGTATCTCTTCCAGGTTTTGGTATCAGGATGATGCTGATCTCAGAAAATGAGTTAGGGAGGATTCCCTCTTTTTATATTGTTTGGAATAGTTTCAGAAGGAATGAAACCAGCTCCTCTTTGTACCTCTGATAAAATTCAGCTGTGAACTCATCTGGACCTAGACTGTTTTTGGTTCGTAGGCTATTAATTGCCACCTCAACTTCAGAGCTTGTTATTTGTCTATTCAGGGATTTAACTTCTTCCTCGCTTAGTCTTAGGAGGGTGTAAGTGTCCAGGAATTTATCAATTTCTTCTAGATTTACTGGTTTATGTGCATAGAGGTGTTTGTAGTAATCTCTGATGGTAGCTTGTATTTCTCTGGGATCAGTGGTGATAGACCCTTTATCATTTTTTTTATTGCATCTATTGGATTCTTCTCCCTTTTTCTTTTTCTTTTTTTTTTTTTTTTTTTTGAGGCGGAGTTTCGCTCTTGTTACCCAGGCTGGAGTGCAATGGTGCTATCTCCGCTCACCGCAACCTCCGCCTCCTGGGTTCAGGCAATTCTCCTGCCTCAGCCTCCTGAGTAGCTGGGATCACAGGCACGTGCCACCATGCCCAGCTAATTTTTTGTATTTTTAGTAGAGACGGGGTTTCACCATGTTGACCAGGATGGTCTCGATCTCTCGACCTCGTGATCCACCCGCCTTGGCCTCCCAAAGTGCTGGGATTACAGGCTTGAGCCACCGAACCCAGCCTCTCTTTTCTTTTTTATTAGTCCAGCTAGCGGTCTATCTATTTTGTTGATCTTTTGAGAAAAACAGCTCCGGGATTCATTGATTTATTTTTTATTTTTATTTATTTTTTATTTATTTATTTTTTTTGAGATGGAGGTTCGCTCTTGTTACCCAGGCTGGAGTGCAATGGCACGATCTCGGCTCACCGCAACCTCCGCCTGCTGGGTTCAGGCAATTCTCCTGCCTCAGCCTCCTCAGTAGCTGGGATTCTGGGCACGCGCCACCATGCCCAGCTGATTTTTTTGTATTTTTAGTAGAGACGAGGTTTCACCATGTTGACCAGAATGGTCTCGATCTCTCGACCTCGTGATCCACCCGCCTCGGCCTCCCAAAGTGCTGGGATTACAGGCTTGAGCCACCGCGCCCGGCCAATTTTTTTTTTTTTTTTAAGCGTTTTTTGTACCTCTATCTCCTTCAGTTCTGCTCTGATCTTAGTTATTTCTTGTCTTCTGGTAGCATTTGAACTTGTTTGATCTTGAACCTCTAGTTCTTTTTTTTTTTTTTTTTTTTTTTTGGAGACAGAGTCTTGATCTTTTTGCCAGGTTGGAGTGCAGCAGCACGATCTTAGCTCACTGCAGCCTCTGTCTTCCGGATTCAAGTGATTCCCCTGCCTCAGCCTCCTGAGTAGCTGGGACTACAGGCATGCACCATCACACCCAGCTAAGTTTTTGTGTTTTAGTAGTGAAGGGGTTTCACCAAGGCTAGGATTGTCTCAATCTCCTGACCCCATGATCCACCCGCCTCAGCCTCCCAAAGTGCTGGAATTATAGGAGTGAGCCACCATGCCCTGCCGCTCCTCTAGTTCCTTTGTGACCATAGGGTGTCAATTTTAAATCTTTCCTTGCTTGTCATGCAGGCATTTGGTGATATAAATCTCCCTCTAGGCACTGCTTTAAATGTGTCTCAGAGGTTCTGGTATGTCTTGTTTTTGTTCTCATTGGTTTCAAAGAACAGCTTTATTTCTGCCTTCATTTCATTATTTATCCAGTAGTCATTCAGGAGCAGGTTGTTCAGTCTCCATGTAATTGTGCAGTTTTGAGTGAGTTTCTTTTTTTTTTTTTTTTTTTGAGAGGGAGTCTCGCTCTTGTTACCCAGGCCGGAGTGCAATGGTGCGATCTCGGCTCACCGCAACCTCTGCCTCCTGGGTTCAGCAATTCTCCTGCCTCAGCCTCCTGAGTACCTGGGATTACAGGCATGCGACACCATGCCCAGCTAATGTTTTGTATTTTTAGTAGAGATGGGGTTTCACCATGTTGACCAGGATGGTCTCGATCTCTTGACCTTGTGATCCACCCACCTTGGCCTCCCAAAGTGCTGGGATTACAGGCGTGGGCCACCGCGCCCGGCCCTGAGTGAGTTCCTTAATCCCGAGTTCTAATTTGCACTGTGGTTTGAGAGACTGTTATGATTTCCTTTCTTTTGCATTTGCTGAGGAGCAATTTACTTCCAATTATATAGTCAATTTTAGAGCAAGTGTGATGTGGTGCTGAGAAGAATGTATATTCTGTGGATTTGGGGTGGAGAGTTCTGTAGATGTCTATTAGGTCCACTTGGACCAGATCTGAGTTCTAGTCCTGGATATCCTTGTTATTTTTCTGTCTTGTTAATCTGTCTAATATTGACAGTGGAGTGTTAAAGTCTCCCACTATTACTTTGTGGGAGTATAAGTCTCTTTATAGGTCATTAAGAACTTGCTGTATGGGCCGGGCACGGTGGCTCAAGCCTGTAATCCCAGCACTTTGGGAGGCCGAGGCGGGTGGATCACGAGGTCAAGAGATCGAGACCATCCTGGTCAACATGGTGAAACCCCGTCTCTACTAAAAATACAAAAAATTAGCTGGGCATGGTGGTGTGTGCCTGTAATCCCAGCTACTCGGGAGGCTGAGGCAGGAGAATTGCCTGAATCCAGGAGGCGGAGGTTGTGGTGAGCCGAGATCGCGCCATTACACTCCAGCCTGGTTAACAAGAGCGAAACTCTGTCTCAAAAAAAAAAAAAAAAAAAGAACTTGCTTTATGTATCTGGGTGCTCCTGAATTGGGTGCATACATATTTAAAACAGTTAGTTCTTCTTGTTGCATTGATCCCTTTACCATTATGTAATGCCCTTCTTCCCTTCTTTGTCTCTTCATCTTTGTTAGCTTAAAGTCTGTTTTATCCGAGACTACGATTACAACCCCTACTTTTTTTTTTTTTTTTTTTTTTGCTCTCTGTCCACTTGGTAAATCTTTCTCCATCCCTTTATTTTGAGCCTATGTGTGTCTGCACATGAGATGGGTCTCCTGAATACAGCATATCAGTGGGTGTTGACTCTATCCAATTTGCCAGTCTGTGTCCTTTGTTTCGGGCATTTAGCCTATTTATATTTAAGGTTAATACTGTTATGCGTGAATTTGATTCTGCCATTTTGATACTAACTGGTTGTTTTGCCCATTAGTTGATGCAGTTTCTTCATTGTGTTGATGGTCTTTACCATTTGGTATGTTTTTGCAATGTCTGGTACTGGTTGTGTTGTTACTTTCCATTTTTAATGATTCCTTCAGGAGCTCTTGTAAGGAAGGTCTGGTGGGGACGAAATCTCTCAGCAATTGCTTGTCTGTAAAGGATTTTATTTCTCTTTCACTTATGAAGCTTAGTTTGGCTAGATATGAAATCCTGGGTTGAAAGTTCTTTTCTTTAAGAATGTTGAATATTGGCCCCAGTCTCTTCTGTCATGTAGGGTTTCTGCCAAGAGATCCGCTGTGAGTCTTAAGGGATTCCCTTTGTGGGTAAATTGACCTTTCTCTCTGGCTGCCCTTAGCATTTGTTCCTTCATTTCAACCTTGGTGAATCTGACAATTATGTGCCTTGGGGTTACTCTTCTTGAGGAATATCTTTGTGGTATTCTCTGTATTTCCTGGATTTGCATGTTGGCCTGCCTTGATGGATTGGGAAAGTTCTCCTGGATAATATTCTGAAGAATGTTTTCCAACTTAGTTTCATTCTCTTTCCAACCAGTCTCATTGAGATGAACCTGGGAACGTGGTACCTCAGTTGGAAATTCAGAGATTACTCGCCTTCTGCATCACTCTCGCTGGGAACTGTACACCGGAGCTGTTCCTATTTGGCCATCTAGCCATGTTGGTGGAAGATCTTTTTTTTTTTTTTTTTTTTTTGTGGGAGAGTCATGCTCTGTCACCAGGTTTGAGTGCAGTGGTGTGATCTTGGCCAATTGCAACCTCCCCCTCTTGGGTTCAAGCTGAACCCATTCTCCTGCCTCAGTCTCCTGAGTAACTGGGACTTCAGGTGCACACCACCATGCTCAGCTAATTTTTGTATTTTTAGTAGAGACAGGGCTTCATCATGTTGGTCAGGATGGTCTTGATACCCTGACCTCATGATTTGTCTGCCTCAGTCTCACAAAGTGCTGGGATTACAGGCGTGAGCCACGATGCCTGGCTAACCAATTTTTTTGCTTTTAAATTTGCCGCTTGTGTATTTTCAGTGAATTGCCTATTTCACCTGTCTCATATATTACGAGTTTCGGTTCCTTTTCTGTCAGTAAAAATAGACAGTGGAACAACAAATACATGTTGGAATTTTTTTCATTCGGTAACATGAATGACATTTTTGCTTTTGCATACTAAACATATTTTCTAATTTTTTTTTTTTTTTTTTTTTTTTGAGACGGAGTTTCACTCTTGTTACCCAGGCCGGAGTGCAATGGCGCGATCTCGGCTCGCCGCAACCTCCGCCTCCTGGGTTCAGGCAATTCTCCTACCTCAGCCTCCTGAGTAGCTGGGATTACAGGCACCGCCACCATGCCCAGCTAATTTTTTGTATTTTTAGTAGCGAGGGGGTTTCACCATGTTGACCAGGATGGTCTCGATCTCTTGACCTCGTGATCCACCTGCCTCGGCCTCCCAAAGTGCTGGGATTACAGGCTTGAGCCACCGTGCCCGGCCTCTAATTTTTTTTTAATCTTGTTGTACAACATAATGGCTTCCTTTAGTATATACTTTTATGTTTCATCAGCGTATATTAACATTTTTCACCACTTTTCTAATTGTAAAATTTTAATAATAGAAATGCAGCCGAGTTTACGGTGTTTGCCATTCCCTTGATACTAGGAATCTCACCATGGCCAATTTCAAATTGCCAATATTTTGTCACTGAACATGGAGATGTGCAGAATTGTCAGTAGCACACCATCCTATTTGTGCCATATTGATGTAGTGGCTGCAAATAATATCAAGCACATAGGTAACACACATAGTAAAATACTTGAGTGATAAGGTTTGAATATAACTTAAACAGCTTAATTGATTAAATCAGTTATATAGCTGACCTAACTCCTAATTAAAATGTACATGTTCTTGTTTGGGTACATAAAGTTTTATCCTGCTCTTGCAAATTTTTCTTACACATAAAATACTGATACAAGGGGATACTTTATGTTTCGTAGTGGCTGTTTTCAAATATACACAAAAGTGGTAAACACTCTTAGGAAGCTCCATGGTTTCCCCCTCAGTCTTCTATTATAATTTATGATCATTTTTGTTGCATGCATTCTTATGCACATTAATGAGTTATTTTACTGTTAAAGCCGGATATGTAATTTAATACATAGTTTCTTTAGAATAATTTTCTGAAGTACATGGGATTTTCGTATAGCTGATTAATATTTTACAAAATATAAAAATATTTTTAAATATGCTGTCAGTGCTAAATATTACTAAATTTTTCAAAGATTTTTTTTTTTTTTTGAGACGGAGTTTCGCTCTTGTTACCCAAGCTGGAGTGCAATGGCGCGATCCCGGCTCACCGCAACCTCCGCCTCCTGGGTTCAGGCAATTCTCCCGCCTCAGCCTCCTGAGTAGCTGGGATTACAGGCACACGCCACCATGCCCAGCTAATTTTTTGTATTTTTAGTAGAGACGGGGTTTCACCATGTTGACCAGGATGGTCTCGATCTCTTGACCTTGTGATCCACCCGCCTCGGCCTCCCAAAGTGCTGGGATTACAGGCTTGAGCCACCGCGCCCGGCCTCAAAGATGTTTTAATAGTAAGTATAAACAAAAACTCCAGACCAATGTCCCTGATGAACATACATGCAAAAATTCTCAAAAAATGGGTTCATGAAATGACTAACACAAGATCCATCAGAACAAAAATGAGTTTCATAGATGTAATGACCTGACCAAAGATAATTATGGTTTTGTTTGGAACATTAGTGGTATTTAATGTCCTATTTTCCAGATATAAGTAAATCCTTTCCATTCTCTCAAGTCTCTTGAATTATCTACACTCATGACATTTGGTAGATTATACTTTTATGAACAGAAAGCAAACATTTATTTTTCCTTTTTGCCTGATCCCTCCAAAATTTGGAACTCCTATTGAATATATATTTTTTGAGACAGGGGCTTGCTCTGTCACCCAGGCTGGAGTGCAGTGGTGCAATCTTGGCTCACTGCAACCTCTGCTTCCTGGGTTGAGGCAATTCTCCTCCCTCAGCCTCCTGGGTAGCTGGGATTACACACACATACCACCACACACAGCTAATTTTTACATTTTTAGTAGAGACAGGTTTTACCATGTTGGCCAGGCTGGTCTCGAACTCCTGACCTCAGGTGATCCTCCTGCCTTAGACTCCTAAAGTCCTGAGATTACAGGTGTGAGCCACCATGGCTGGCCTGAATATTCTTCTTTCACAGCAGTGCGAGCATTTGTCTAAGTTCGAAAAGAATCTGTTCTCCTTGTAACAGAACATAATTGGAAACAAGGCTTTGACTAGAATGTCATATTTGAAAATGATGACCAGTTTTAATGAACTAAGGTTGAGTTTATAGAGCCAATGCTTAGAAATGCCTCTTGGAAAACTGGCCTGGTACCTGACTTGTAGGGTAACCATTCTTACGTGTAAGTTAGGAAGGGGATTTTCTGGCAGGCCTGATGATATGCTTTAGCTCTGTGCTGCCACCCCAATCGCACCTAGAATTATAGTACTCCCCACGTGTCAAGGGTGGGACCAGGTGGAGATAATTGAATCATGAAGGCAGTTTCCCCCATACTGTTCTCCCGGTGGTGAGTTCTCACAAGATATGGTGGTTTTATAAGGGTCTTCCCTCTTTGCTCAGCAGTGATTCTGTCTCCTGCTGCCCTGTAAAGAGGTGCCTTTTGCTGTGATTTTAAGTTTCCTGAGGCCTCTTCAGTAGTTGGAACTGTGAGTCAGTTTAGCCTCTTTTCATTATAAATCACCCAGTCCTGGGTATTTTCTTATAGCAATGTGTGAATTAACTAATACACTCAAGAAACTTAGAATATTTGGAGGATCTTGAATCCACCCAAATCTACAGAGGGCAACATCTGGTAGCAAGTTCTTGGCTCAGCTTCCAAGTCTTGAGTCTTAAAAACTCTAATTTGTGGGTTTTGTTTTTTTTTTTTTTTTTGAGATGATGTCTTGCTCTGTCAGCCAGGCTGGAGTGCAATGGGACGGTCTCAGCTCACCGCAACCTCTGCCTCCCAGGTTCAAGGGATTTTCTTGCCTCAGTCTTCTGAGTAGGTAGGATTACAAGTGTGTGCCAACCGGCTAATTTTTGTATTTTTGGTAGAGACGGGGTTTCACCGTGTTCATCAGGCCGGTCTCAAACTACTGACCTCATGATCTGCGCACCTCAGTCTCCCAAAATGCTGGGATTACAGCTTTAGCCACAGCGCCCGGCCTAATTTGAGATTCTTTATGAAACAGTCTAGCAAAGCAAACTTAAAAAGGCCTAAGTAGTTAATTATCATTTTTGCTGCACTAATATAAATTATCCAGCCAAATATAATGAAACCAGACAAATTCTGCAAACAAGAATCAAAAGTGGGTAATTGTAGATGAAAATCGTATGTTGAAATGGAAAATTATACTGACCCCTGTGGGTTCTCAATTCTTATTTCTCCAGTATCTGGCTATGACTCTCCAAACTAACACTTCCAATTTTGTCCCACCCTCCTGAACTGGCATCACTGATCATTAAAATGACCTTTCCCTGAAGCCCTGAAAGTGGAAGATGGACATCTTGATAGAAACTTAAAAGAGCCGGGCACGGTGGCTCACGCCTGTAATCCCAGCACTTTGGGAGGCCGAGGCGGGTGGATCACAAGGTCAAGAGATCGAGACCATCCTGGTCAACATGGTGAAACCCCGTCTCTACTAAAAGTGCAAAAAAAAGTATCTGGGCGTGGTGGCACGTGCCTGTAATCCCAGCTACTTAGGAGGCTGAGGCAGGAGAATTGCCTGAACCCAGGAGGCGGAGGTTGCGGTGAGCCGAGATCGCGCCATTGCACTCCAGCCTGGGTAACAAGGGCGAAACTCCGTCTCAAAAAAAAAAAAAAAAAAAAAAAAAAAAAAAAGAAAGCTCCTGCCACAAACTCCAGGAGTGTTGCGATGTTGGCTGGGCCTGAGTAGTGATAGGAGGAGTTGCGGTTGTTAAGCGCGTTGCTCGGTAAAGAAACCCCCAGGCAGGCTTCATGTCGCCCACGAAGTTTTATTTAGCGCTTGGGTGCAAGCGGGCCAAGTCCAAGATAGGAGTTAGGCAAGGGGAGTAGGAAAGGGGACTGATTTTATAGCTTGGTGCAAATGGTCAAAGATGGTAATCTGAGCTGGGCGCGGTGGCTCAGGCCTGTAATCCTAGCATTTTGGGAGGCTGGGGTGGGTGGATCACCTGAGGTCAGGAGTTCAAGACCAGCCTGGCCGTCATGGTGAAACCCCATCTTAAAAAAAAAAAACAAAACATGGTAATCTATTTTAGGGAGGGGAAGAGCGACACGGGATGCAAGGTCACAGGGGTGGGGGTTGTCTATTACCAACTGGCGTAGTCATAAGGGTGGGGATTATCTGTTGCTAGCAGAGGGGAAGGTGTGGTAAATTACAAACAGCAGTGGGGATCTTGAGAAACCTGATGTCTGGGGGGAAATTTTGCAGGGCTGAGTAGGAACAATGGTCAGACACTGTAGGGGGAGAGCAATCAGTTGAGGCAAGAACTCGTTTCACTTTTCTTTATGGCCATCCGGTTACTTCAGACTTTCTGGCTCTTGGAGACCATTTGGAGGTGTATGTGCAGGTCACCGAGGATATAATGGCCAGGCTTGGACATGGAGGCCTGACAGTCCTATCTTCTTATATATGTATAAAGAAAAAGTTTAAAAAGAGAGGGGAGTAGGGGTGATGTTTCTCAAGGCTTCTTTAAGCATGACAGAGGGCTGTGCGGACAGCTAAAATAAAAGTCTTTGATTTTTGTAGTTTAGTAAGTATTTAGTTTAAGTCTTTGGCTTAGGGCACCATTTTCTGTATTTAACAAGGTGCCAATTGGCATATTTTTGAGCTTGAAATTTTCCTAATAGGGTGAATTTTCTAAAAATAGCCTTTAAATGTAATGGCTTTAATGGGGAAAATGATGAAGCCTTGGGTCAAGGTTGGAATAGTGTCCAGTCAACCAGTGCTTTTCGTCCCCATTTTCAATCATATGAATAAGACTGCATGTCGTCAAGCCAGTAATCTATTATATTACCCTTTTCCCATAAGTTTAAGTGGTGTTCTGAATGGAGGAGTTCAATAGTTCTGATTGCCGACCCTATACAAGAGAGATAAGTATAATTACTCTTTATCTCCTGAGTTGAGCTGAGGCTGGCAAAAGTAAAAGTGTCCCAAGCCCTCTAGTAGCCACTGGTATACTTTGTGGTGACCTGGATGTTGGTTTGGCTGCCAAATACGGGGTACAGGCTCTGTATGTGTGTACTGCAGTTTATCTTCATAAGTTTGGGCCTGGGGACACCATGGGCAAGTGTCTGATGGCTGCCACCCCATTACATCTTAGGATTTTTTTGCCAGAGGCTTTTCAATTCAGGGATAGGGAAGATTCTTGAGACTAGGTCAAACTACTATTATGGGGAGTTGATCCTAGAAGACTTGGATTGAAAGGGATATGTGTGGGTTCTGGAGAGGTATTAAACTGCATCTTGACCTTAGCCAGGTGTTGCCTGGGATTATTATTTTATTTTTATTTTTATTTTTAAAAAGATGGGGTTTCACCATGATGGCCAGGCTAGTCTTGAATTCTGACCTCAGGTGATCCATCCACCTCGGCCTCCCAAAGTGCTAGGATTACAGCCGTGAGCCGCGCACCTAGCTGCCTGGAATTCATGAGTGGTGAACTGGTGCTTGTGGTTGATCCTAGAAGAGTGAAGGCTATGAAATAGGACTGGAGACTAGACAGGCAAATGAGGCGGGAGGATTGGTAAGGCGTCTTGTCTTAAGCTGCTGAGAGGTCCTGGGACAGGGGTTGATATTGTGGGGTTGTTAAAAGTAGCATTTGCCGCCGGGCACGGTGGCGCAAGCCTGTAATCCCAGCACTTTGGGAGGCCGAGGCGGGTGGATCACGAGGTCAAGAGATCGAGACCATCCTGGTCAACATGGTGAAACCCCGTCTCTACTAAAAATACAAAAAATTAGCTGGGCATGGTGGCGCATGCCTGTAATCCCAGCTACTCAGGAGGCTGAGGCAGGAGAATTGCCTGAACCCAGGAGGCGGAGGTTGCGCTGAGCCGAGATCGCGCCATTGCACTCCAGCCTGGGTAACAAGAGCAAAACTCCGTCTCAAAAAAAAAAAAAGAAAAAAAAAAAATTGCCATATAGAGTGATTCATTATGGCCTGCATATGGTTTTGTAGGAATTGAGAGACTAAGTGGAAAATGCAAGGTTTGAATAGGAGGTGAAGGAAGATGGTTATTAACGGAGTAAGGATCAGAGAAAGCCAGCAAGAAAACAGCCAGGTGGGTTTGGCATAGTTATTTGCCGGGTTAGTAAATTTCTGGGCTCTGTCGTTGAGCCTTCTGATATTGTCATAAACTAAGCCAGACTGATTTAAGTAAAAGCAGCATTCCTCATTTAGAAATATAGAGTCCTTTCATTTCTGAAGTAAGTCGAGGCCATGAAGATTCTGGAGGACAGTTGCAGCTAAAGAATTAATTTGAGCCTGAAGGACAGATAAAGTATTATATATGTCAGTAATGCTAGCAGAGAAATCAATATACAGACTACAGAATGTTGTGACAGAGGGGGTGACCCCCACTATGCCAGTTCCGAGGCCCACAAAGGAGGTTGCAAACCCTGTTCCCAGGAGTAATGGAATTAGCTGAATGACTCTTTTTTGTCTAGTGGGTGTCATTAGGAGGACATGCAGTTGTTTATTACCATTGGCAAATTGCATTTTAGGAATAAGGAAGACTAAGGCACAGGTGCCTGTCCAGTTAGTAGGTAAACACATATAGGTGGAGGATCCACATAAGAAGAGGCCTGGGGCAAGGCAGAATTGAAAATGTAGGTGAAAAGGTGGGAGGGAGCTTTGAAAGGGGAGTCAGATACCCAAAGTCTTAAAGATCCAGTAGGGACAGCAGCCTTTAGAGGTTGAAAGGGAGATTGATGGGGGAATTGTGTAGTGGAAGTGGTCTGATTTTCATGTTGTATGTGGAAGCACGTCGTATCAACAAATAGTCTGCTATTAACATTTGTAGGGCCATGTATGAGTAAGCATCAAAAGTGTCTAAGAGGAAAATCTGAGGAACAAGGAGACAGTATCCAAGGATGGAGTGAGAGACAAGGAAGGTGCTGACCTAGACGGTAATGACTGTTAACATTTTTGAGGTTATTAGTGATAAAGGGTTTGTCAGTGAAGTGAAGTGAGTATGCTCCTGCAGGCATATTCACGTGTGCGCCAGGGCCTTGGAGATGGAGAGTAACGGAGCACTTGGAAGGGGGAAAGTGACACAAGGGAATTACATTGGTTCGTTGACGGGAAATGCATAGAGGAGCAAGAGTGGGGATAGTTGTCTCTGTAGTAAGGGTTCCTAATACGGACGGAGTGGAGTTCATATGAGGTAAGAGTTGCCGTAGATAGTTGAGGACAAGTATAGCAGCTTGTTGGTATGAAATGTCTGAGGAGTTTTTCCTAAACTTGTCTAAGAAAGAGAGAGGCTCCACGGGAGGGTAGAGATGGGGACTGTTAAAAGAGATGCAGAGGTATAGGGAGATGGAAGAGGTAGCCCAGTCAGCTACAGGGCAGGAATAGTGGTATAAGAGGAAGAGCAAAGAGAGATGAAGAGCCAGCAATTATTCGCCAACAACGGGTTGGAATTAGTGAGGAGGAAATGGGTTGGATTGATGGTATGTTGAAGATAATTAGGAAGGGATAGGGAGTTACAGAATGGGACTGAGAATAAGAGTGAGTAGAAGAGTAAGGAAGAGAACTTCATTAGGGTAAAAGAATTGGAGTGTCCCTTGCTACATAAGGTCATCTATCCATTCAAGGAAGGAGTCAAGGGTGAGTGTTTGTGGGTAGAATCAGGAGATGTCAGCCAAAATGCTCTCGAGGAAAATAGTAAACCAGCAAGGCCAGCAGGCCTAGGGCATTTAAATGTAGATGAGAAGGGTGATTAGAAGTATAGTTAGACAGAAAGCAACAGAAATAGAGAGCTTGTGAGGTACAGACCAAGCTTTAGGGGTGACCGTGTAGAGTCCTGCTGCAAATTAAGATGAGGATTCCTGTTGATGTTGAAATATAAACTAAACTGGTGTGTGGCTTGTGTCTACTCTTCAGGAATTTGAGTAGGCTTAAGAGAAGTAGGAGAGAGTACTTGCGCTTTCAAGAGGAGATAGATGGGCTAGGCTGGTTGTCTGATGGGCACAATTTAATCCTGGACCGGTGAACCCAGTGGGGAGGGTTTTGTGGATGGACAGCAGTTGGAGTAGTGTAGATAACCAGGTAGGGGCCCTTCCACTGAGGCTGTAGAGCTGGAAAGGTTAGATCCTTGAGCAGCACTTATCATCCAGTTAGGGTGTCCTCATAAGGCCGTGTATGTGGAGTGGGGAGGAGGTTAGCAGCTTGATGAATTTCCTGCCTATTTTGTTGTGAAATGGGAAGATAGTCTCCAGGAGGGCTAGTGTCTGGGAGAAGGTTAGGCCCAAGCAAAAAGGTATAGCCATGTAAGAGTTCAAAGGGAGGCCGGGCACGGTGGCTGACGCCTGTAATCCCAGCACTTTGGGAGGCCAAGGTGGGCGGATCACGAGGTCAAGAGATCGAGACCATCCTGGCCAACATGGTGAAACCCTGTCTCTACTAAAAATACAAAAATTAGCCGGGTATGGTGGCGTGCACCTGTGGTCCCAGCTACTCAGGAGGCTGAGGCGGAAGAATTGCTTGAACCCAGGAGGCAGAGGTTGCAGTGAGCCGAGATTGCGCCACTGCACTCCAGCCTGGTGACAGAGCAAGACTCCATCTCAGAAAAAAAAAAGAGCTCAAAGGGGCTGTATCTTGTGGGTTCCTGACGAGTGACATGAATTCAGAGAAGAGCAGTAGATAAAAGGGATACCCAGTTCTTCTTTAATTGAAGGGTGAGTTTGATAAGATTTGTTTTTAGGAGGCGATTAGCTTTTTCTACTTTTCCTGATGACTGAGGGTGCTAAGGGGCATGGAGATTCCTTTGAATGCTAAGGGCCTGCAGAGACTGCTTGGGTGATTTGGCTAATGAAAATGGGACCGTTGTCAAATTATATGGAAGTCAGCAGGCCAAATAGGGGAATGATATCATTTAACAGACAAGAAATAACAGCAGTGGCCTTTTTTGTTCCAGAAGGGAAGGCTTCAATACACTCTGTAAAGATATCCACCTGTACAAGAAGATATTTGAATTTTCGGACACAAGGCTTATGAATAAAGTCAATTTGCCGTATTACATGTGGGTAAATCCCCGGGCTTGGTGAACGGGAAAGGGAGGGAGGTCTTAGAAGTCCCTGGGGGTTGGTAGAGTGGCAGATGGAGCACTGAGATGTAATTGTTTTATGGATGGATTTCCACGAAGGGAAGGAGATAAGAGGTTCTAAGAAACGGGCCAAAGGCTTATATCCCAAATGAAAGTGGTTGTGAAAGGCAGAGAGGTTAGACTGGGCTTGCAAGGCAGGAAGAGGGAATTTTCCTTGATCGAAAAACCAACTATCTTGAGTGGGGAGCAACTGGTCGGTTAAGGATTCAGAAGGAGAGTAAGTAGGAGTAATTGAGGAAAAAGAAAAATATTGTCCGCTGGTGGGGGATATTGGTGCGTAGGCTGCCTTCTTGGCTGTCTCATTGGCATAAGCATTTCCTTGGGCAATGGGATCTAAAGTTTTTTGGTGTCCTTGAAAGTGGACAACTCCGGCCTTGGCTGGGAGAAGGGCAGCTTTAAGGAGAGGTCTTTTTTTTTTTTTTTTTTTTTGAGATGGAGTTTCGCTCTTGTTACCCAGGCTGGAGTGCAATGGCGCGATCTCGGCTCACCGCAACCTCCGCCTCCTGGGTTCAGGCAATTCTCCTGCCTCAGCCTCCTGAGTAGCTGGGATTACAGGCACGCGCCACCACGCCCAGCTAATTTTTTGTATTTTTAGTAGAGACGGGCTTTCACCATGTTGACCAGGATGGTCTCGATCTCTTGACCTCGTGATCCACCCGCCTCGGCCTCCCAAAGTGCTGGGATTACAGGCTTGAGCCACCGCGCCCGGCCCAGGAGAGTTCTTATTAAAGAAGCATTGATAATGGAAGATCACTGTGTAGTGAGAAAGCACCTTTCTGCCCAGATGACAGTGTGGTGATGGAAGATGTGGAAAGCATATTTGGACTCATGAAGATGTTGACTTTTAGCCCTTTTGCCAGGGTGAGGGCACATGTGAGTGCTATCCGTTCAGCTTGTTGAGAAATAGTAGACAGGGGAAGGATGGCAACTTCAATGATAGAAGTGTGGGAGACAACAGCACAGCCAGCCTGTCCTGGAGAGGACTGGTTAGGTTTTGAAGAACTGCCATTAATAACCCATGTGTGATCAGTCTCGGATAGGAAAAAGAGAGATGTGGGGGAAAAGAGGAGACAGCAATGTGAGTCAGGGAGATACAGTCATGTGGTGCGGGTTTTGCATTTGTGTTTGGTATTAGATGAGAGGCTGGATTAAAATTGGGATCATGTGCAGTAGTCACAGTGGTAGTCTCAATAAAGAGCGAATAGAGTTGAGTAAGATGTGGGGCAGATAACAGATGTGGAAGAAGCCAAGAGGATGCTAAAGATTGAAGATTGTGAAAGCTGTATAGAGTGAGGCATAGCTTGTGATTTTGGAAGTCTCAAAAAGTAGATCAGATCAGACTGGGCGTGGTGGCTCATGCCTGTTTTCCCAGTACTTTGGGAGGCTGAGGCGGGTGGATCAGGAGGTCAAGAGATCGAGATCAGGGGCCGGGCGCGGTGGCTCAAGCCTGTAATCCCAGCACTTTGGGAGACCTAGGCGGGCGGATCACGAGATCAAGAGATCGAGACCATCCTGGTCAACAGGGTGAAACCCGGTCTCTACTAAAAATACAAAACATTAGCTGGGCATGGTGGCGCGTGCCTGTAATCCCAGCTACTCAGGAGGCTGAGGCAGGAGAATTGCCTGAACCCAGGAGGCGGAGGTTGTGGTGAGCCGAGATCGCGCCATTGCACTCCAGCCTGGGTAACAAGAGCGAAACTCCGTCTCAAAAAAAAAAAAAAAAAAAAAAAGTGAATATATAAAAAGAAAAACGAACAATAAAAAAAAGTGAGTATAAGAGAAAAGAAAATAACAATTGGGGTCAACAATTGGAGACTTCCCTGCCACTGAAGGTTATCTATTCACTCTAAGAGAGAGTTAAGGTTGGCAGCTTGAGGGTAAAACCATGAAATACTAGCTGTAGTTGCCTGGAGGAAAAATGTAAACTGGCAACTTAAACAAAAGCAGGGCATGTAAAAGTAAATGAGTACAGTGAATTTGAGCACAATTAGACAGAAAATTATAGCAACAGAGACTTTCTGAGGTGTGGTTTAAGTAACGGGGGCGACTGTCTAAAGGCCTTTTGCAAATAGTAGTGTTAAGAAAAAGATGATTCCACTTCGCAGATGCGGGTGAGTTAAAGAGAAGTGGGAGCTGTGTTATTACAATGGGTCCAGGGGTGAATAGTCATGCAAGGGGTATGTCTGCCAACACAAAACCCTGATTGTTAAGCAAAGAGGTGGTGCTGATTATTGGGGGTCCTGTAAAGCAGACAGATAGGCTAAATGAAGCGGTTTGGGTAACTGGAAAGTTTTTTTTTTTCTTTCTTTTCTTTTCTTTTATTTTATTTTATTGCATTTTAGGTTTTGGGGTACATGTG
The DNA here is from genome assembly GCF_048565385.1 of Saimiri boliviensis. NCBI lineage: Eukaryota > Metazoa > Chordata > Mammalia > Primates > Cebidae > Saimiri > Saimiri boliviensis. Next base: position 1,233,572 of record NC_133462.1, on the reverse strand, counting down.
ATGAACATGCAAGATTGTTGCATAGGTACACACATAGCAGTGTGGTTTGCTGCCTTCCGTCCCCTCACCTATATCTGTCATTTCTCCCCATGCTATCTCTTCCCACCTCCCCACCCCCCCGCCCCTCCCCCATTTCCCCCCAACGGACCCCAGTGTGTAGTGCTCCCCTCCCTGTGTCCATATGTTCTCATTGTTCAACACCCGCCTATGAGTGAGAATATACGGTGTTTGATTTTCTGCTCTTGTGTCAGTTTGCTGAGAATGATGGTTTCCAGGTTCATCCTTGTCCCTACAAGGGACGCGAACTCATCGTTTTTGATGGCTGCGTAATATTCCATGGTGTATATGTACCACATTTTCCCTATCCAGTCTATCATCGTTGGGCATTTGGGTTGGTTCCAGGTCTTTGCTATTGTAAACAGTGCTGCAATGAACATTTGTGTGCACGTGTCCTTGTAGTAGAATGATTTATAATCCTTTGGATATATACCCAGTAATGGGATTGCTGGGTCAAATGGGATTTCTATTTTTAGGTCCTTGAGGAATCGCCACACTGTCTTCCACAATGGTTGAATTAATTTACATTCCCACCAACAGTGTAAAAGTGTTCCTATTTCTCCACATCCTCTCCAGCATCTGTTGTTTCCCGATTTTTTAATGATCGCCATTCTAACTGGTGTGAGATGGTATCTCAATGTGGTTTTGATTTGCATTTCTCTGATGACCAGTGATGATGAGCATTTTTTCATATGTTTGTTGGCCTCCTGTATGTCTTCTTTTGTAAAGTATCTGTTCATATCCTTCGCCCATTTTTGAATGGGCTTGTTTGTTTTTTTCTTGTAGATCTGCTTTAGTTCTCTGTAAATTCTGGATATCAGCCCCTTGTCAGATGGGTAGGCTGCAAAAATTTTTTCCCATTCTGTTGGTTGCCGATTCACTCTACTGACTGTTTCTTTTGCCGTGCGGAAGCTGTGGAGTTTGATTAGGTCCCATTTGTCTATTTTGGCTTTTGTTGCCATTGCTTTTGGCGTTTTGGTCATGAAGTTCTTGCCTACACCTATGTCCTGAATGGTTTTGCCTAGATTTTCTTCTAAGGTTTTTATGGTATTAGGTCTGATGTTTAAGTCTTTAATCCATCTGGAGTTAATTTTGGTGTAAGGTGTCAGGAAGGGGTCCTGTTTCTGCTTTCTGCACATGGCTAGCCAGTTTTCCCAACACCATTTATTAAACAGGGAGTCCTTTCCCCATTGCTTGTTTTTGTCAGGTTTGTCGAAGATCAGATGGTTGTGGGTATGTTGTATTTCCTGTGAGGCCTCTGTTCTGTTCCATTGGTCTATATCTCTGTTTTGGTACCAGTACCATGCTGTTTTGGTTACTGTAGCCTTGTAGTATAGTTTGAAGTCCGGTAGTATGATGCCTCTTGCTTTGTTCTTTTTGCTTAGAATTGACTTGGCTATGCGGGCTCTCTTTTGGTTCCATATGAAGTTTAAGGTGTTTTTTTTTTTTTTTTTGAGACGGAGTTTCAGTCTTGTTACCCAGGCTGGAGTGCAATGGCGCGATCTCGGCTCACCGCAACCTCCGCCTCCTGGGTTCAGGCAATTCTCCTGCCTCAGCCTCCTGAGTAGCTGGGATCACAGGCATGCGCCACCATGCCCAGCTAATGTTTTGTATTTTTAGTAGAGACGGGGTTTCACCATGTTGACCAGGATGGTCTCGATCTCTCGACCTCGTGATCCACCCGCCTCGGCCTCCCAAAGTGCTGGGATTACAAGCTTGAGCCACCGCGCCCGGCCTGAGTTTAAGGTGTTTTTTTCCAGTTCTGTGAAGAAGGTCGTTGGTAGCTTGATGGGAATAGCATTGAATCTGTAAATTACTTTGGGCAGTATGGCCATTTTCACGATGTTGATTCTTCCTAACCATGAACATGGAATGTTTCTCCATCTGTTTGTATCCTCTCTTATTTCGTTGAGCAATGGCTTGTAGTTCTCCTTGAAGAGGTCCTTTACGTTCCTTGTTAGTTGTGTTCCTAGATATTTTATTCTCTTTGTAGCAATTGTGAATGGCAGTTCGTTCTTAATTTGGCTCTCTTTAAGTCTATTACTGGTGTATAGGAATGCTTGTGATTTTTGCACGTTGATTTTGTATCCTGAGACTTTGCTGAAGTTGTTTATCAGTTTCAGGAGATTTTGGGCTGAGATGATGGGGTCTTCCAGATATACAATCATGTCATCTGCAAATAGAGACAATTTGATTTTCCTCCTTTCCAATTTGGATACCCTTTATTTCTTTTTCTTGCCTGATTGCTCTGGCTAGAACTTCCAGTACTATATTGAATAGGAGTGGTGAGAGAGGGCATCCTTGTCTTGTGCCAGATTTCAAAGGGAATGCTTCCAGTTTTTGCCCATTCAGTATGATATTGGCTGTTGGTTTGTCGTAAATAGCTTTTATTGTTTTGAGATACGTTCCGTCGATACCTAGTTTATTGAGGGTTTTTAGCAGAAAGGGTTGTTGAATTTTGTCAAAAGCCTTCTCTGCATCAATTGAGATAATCATGTGGTTTTTGTCTTTGGTTCTGTTTATGTGGTGAATTACGTTTATGGACTTGCGTATGTCCATAAATGACTTGCATCCCCGGGATGAATCCTACTTGATCATGGTGGATGAGCTTTTTGATAGGCTGTTGCAATCGGTTTGCCAGTATTTTATTGAAGATTTTTGCATCTATGTTCATCATGGATATTGGCCTGAAATTTTCTTTTCTTGTTGAGTCTCTGCCGGGTTTTGGTATCAGGATGATGTTTGTCTTGTAAAATGATTTGGGAAGGATTCCCTCTTTTTGGATTGTCTGGAATAGTTTCAGAAGGAATGGTATCAGCTCCTCTTTGTATGTCTGGTAGAATTCAGCTGTGAACCCATCTGGACCTGGGCTTTTTTTGGGGGGTGGTAGGCTCTTTATTGCTGCCTCGACTTCAGACCATGTTATCGGTCTATTCAGGGTTTCGGCTTCTTCCAGGTTTAGGCTTGGGAGGATGCAGGTGTCCAGGAATTTATCCATTTCTTCCAGGTTTACTAGTTTATGTGCATAGAGTTGTTTGTAATAATCTCTGATGATGGTTTGGAGTTCTGTGGAATCTGTGGTGATATCCCCTTTATCGTTTTTTATTGCATCAATTTGGTTATTCTCTCTTTTCTTTTTTATTAATCTGGCTAGTGGTCTGTCTATTTTGTTGATCTTTTCAAAAAACCAGCTCCTGGATTTATTGATTTTTTTGAAGAGTTTTTTGTGTCTCTATTTCCTTCAGTTCTGCTCTGATCTTAGTTATTTCCTGTCTTCTGCTAGGTTTTGAGTTTTTTTTGATCTTGCTCCTCTAGCTCTTTCAATTTTGATGATAGGGTGTCAATTTTCGATCTCTCCTTTCTTCTCATGTGGGCACTCATTGCTATATATTTTCCTCTAGAGACTGCTTTAAATGTGTCCCAGAGATTCTTGTATGTTGTGTCTTCATTCTCATTGGTTTCGAAGAACATCTTTATTTCTGCCTTCATTTCATTGTTTATCCAGTCAACATTCAAGAGTCCGTTGTTCAGTTTCCATGAAGCTGCGGGGTTCTGAGTTAGTTTCTGCATTCTGAGTTCTAACTCGATTGCACTGTGATCTGAGAGACTGTTTGTTATGATTTCTGTTCTTTTGCATTTGCTGAGGAGTGATTTATTGCCAATTATGTGGTCAATTTTAGAGTAGGTGTGATGTGGTGCTGAGAAGAATGTATATTCTGTGGATTTGGGGTGGAGAGTTCTGTAAATGTCTATTAGGTTTGCTTGTTCCAGGTCTGAGTTCAGGTCCTGGATATCCTTGTTGATTTTCTGTCTGGTTGATCTGTCTAATAGTGACAATGGGGTGTTAAAGTCTCCCACTATTATTGTGTGGGAGTCTAAGTCTCTTTGTAAGTCATTAAGAACTTGCCTTATGTATCTGGGTGCTCCTGTATTGGGTGCGTATATATTTAGGATCGTTAGCTCTTCTTGTTGCAGTGATCCTTTTACCATTATGTAATGTCCTTCTTTGTCTCTTTTGATCTTTGTTGCTTTAAAGTCTATTTTATCAGAGATGAGAATTGCAACTCCTGCCTTTTTTTGCTCTCCATTTGCTTGGTAGATCTTCCTCCATCCCTTTATTTTGAGCCTTTGTGTATCCTTGCGTGTAAGATGTGTTTCCTGGATACAGCACACTGATGGGTTTTGGCTTTTTATCCAATTTGCCAGTCTGTGTCTTTTGATTGGGGCATTTAGTCCATTGACATTTAGGGATAGTATTGTTATGTGTGAATTTGATACTGTCATTTTGATGCTACCTGGCTGTTTTGTTGGTTAGTTGATGCAGATTCTTGAATGTGTTGATGCTCTTTTACCATTTGGTGTGTTTTTGGAGTGGCTGGTACTGGTTGTTCCTTTATATGTGTAGAGCCTCTTTCAGGAGTTCTTGTAGGGCAGGTTTGGTGGTGATGAAATCTCTGAGGGCTTGCTTGTTCACAAAGGATTTTATTTTTCCTTCACTTATGAAGCTTAGTTTGGCTGGATAGGAGATTCTGGGTTGAAAGTTCTTTTCTTTAAGGATGTTGAATATTGGCCCCCAATCTCTTCTGGCTTGTAGGGTTTCTGCTGAGAGATCTGCTGTGAGTCTAATGGGCTTCCCTTTGTGGGTAACCCGACCTTTCTCTCTGGCTGCCCTTAGCATTTTCTCTTTCATTTCAACCCTGGTGAATCTGACGATTATGTGCCTTGGGGTTGCTCTTCTTGAGGAATATCTTTGTGGTATTCTCTGTATTTCCTGGATTTGAATATTGGTCTGCCTTGCTAGGTTGGGGAAGTTTTCCTGGATAATATCCTGAAGAGTATTTTCCAGCTTGGATTCATTCTCTTCATCACATTCAGGTACACCTATCAGACGTAGATTAGGTCTTTTCACATAGTCACACATTTCTTGAAGATTTTGTTCTTTCCTTTTTGCGCTTTTTTCTCTGTTCTTGCCTTCTCTTTTTATTTCATTGAGTTGATCTTCGACCTCTGATACCCTTTCTTCTGCTTGGTCAATTCGGCTGTTGAAGCTTGTGCATGCTTCACGAAGTTCTCGCGTTGCGTTTTTCAGCTCCATCAATTCACTTATACTCCTCTCTATGCTGTCCATTCTCGTCAGCAGTTCGTCCAATCTTTTTTCAAGTTTCCTCTTTTCTTTGCGTTCGGTTAGAACATGTTCTTTTAGCTCACTGCAGTTTCTTACTACCCACCTTCTGAAGTCTGATTCTGTCATTTCATCACCCTCCCTCTCCGTCCGGTCTGGTTCCCTTGCTGGTGAGGAGTTGTGATCCCTTTTAGGAGGAGAGGTGTTCTGGTTTTGGGAGTTTTCATCCTTTTTGTGCTGGTTTCTTCCCATTTTTGTGGGTTTATCCACCTGTTGTCTGTCTCTGTCCCAGGGAGTTGGAGCTTTATGAGTTTCCCTTGCACTACTGCCTTTTTTGATTTTTCTTTCAGGTCTGACCCGCCCAGCTAGCAGCACCCCTAGCCACTGCCTGCCCGCAGGGGCTTTGCTGAGCTGCTGTGGGCTCCGCCCAGCTGCCCTGAGCTCTTCCCTGTAGTCTTTTTTATATGGGCGTAGTTAGAACTGTCTGGGCAGTGGTGGCCCCGCCTCTGTTATGGCGGACTCTGTCTGTTGTGGCAGGTTGCCTCGGCAACGGCGGGTTGCCTTGGCAACGGCAGCCTGCCTCCATAGCGGTGGAGAGTCTCAGTAATGGCGGAAGCCCCTCCCCCACGGAGCCGGACCGTCCCGGTTCAGCTGTGCTTGGTTTGAAGGCCTCCACCCAGAGGGTTTCCAATTATTGTTTTTGTTTTCGTTGTTGTTGGGGGTGGAGGGGTGGGACCGACCCAGCCTGATCACCTGGCTCCCTGACTCAGAGTCTTTTCTTTTAAGTTGAACGACCCCGCCTTCCGGTCCCTTGCTGAAAAGGGGCCGGGATCGCCCGTGCTGTGAGGAGTCGGCTGGAACTGCGGCGCCGGCTCCTGGCGGATTTTTTGCCTAGGAATCTCCTGGCCTGACTCGCCATTTCAGATGAGTGGGGAACTCTGCCGTCTCAGGGCTCTGCTCGCCAGCTAAGAGGGCTCCCAGACCAGTGGCTTTTGTACGGAGAACCGCAGCAACAGGGCGTGGTCACAGCAGGGGCGCGGGCGGAATCAGCCCCACGGGGGCCAAAACAGCCGCACCGGCTGGGACTGCGATGCTGGCGACCCCTCTGCCTGGGTATCTCCTGGTCTGTGGGCTGTAAGAGTTCGTCTGGAAATGCGGCGTCCACTCACCCTCTGCACTTTCACTGGGAGCTGAAGTCCTGCGCTGTTCTTAGGTGGCCATCTTCCCAGCATTCGTAACTGGAAAGTTTTGATAGTCTCTTGGGGCCTGGAGTTGTAAGGTAAAGTTGCATTCATGGGGGAGTAGGTGGCCAAGAGAGGGGCTGGAGGACCGATCGCGTTGGAAGCGTAAAGGGGACTGACATCTTTTTCCTAACACTGCTGTTTGCAGAAGGCCTTTACGCAGTAAAGGTTGTGTAAACCACAGGGTTACAGAACCGTGTATGGGTTTATTACCTGTATATGGAGTGAGGCTGGAAATGCAGGCGTGCAGACGCTGTACTGCGTGTCCTGTTAGGGTATGTTCCGTTATGTCAGTGATGGAGAACTCAGCTAACGACTGCATGTTTAAGAGTTGAAAGGGGCTTTTTCCTTCATAACGAGGGTGATAAGTTAGGCAAGTAAGAACCCATGTTTTTGCAGGGATGGGAGTGGCAGGATAAGTTGTAGCTGACAGATGCAAAGCCAGCAAGCTTTTGTTAGGGTTGGGCTGGACTGGTTTAGCAAAGGATGGGTAAGTTAAGGGTTTTGTTGAGGTAATGGAAATAATAGGTGCAATTATATGGAGCAGCCAAGGGAGCAGGAGGAATAGGCAGACATGGAATGGAGAGGAAAGTAAACAGTTTTACTTCATTGGGGGAGAAGTCACATGGGGTACCTTGGAAAAGAGGGTTATTCACTTTAGGAGAGACTTAACGGTGGCAGCCAGGGGTTGAACCAGGAAATGTTTTGGCACACAGAATGGAGGAAGAGGGTGAAGCGGCAAGACAGACAGGAGCGGGGCGTTTAAGTTTCTTCAGAAATTCAGGTGAGTTTCAGAGAAGTTGGGGAGGGTATAAGGGTTTGGTGCTGCAGAATGGATGGGGAGCACTAGCTGCTTAATAAGGTGAAGGTTTTGGACTAGCCTGTAGGATTTATCTGGTTTTTGGGTGGGTAGGATGGGGGTCTTATAGGGAGTTAGTGAGAACTCAAAGGCCATGTTGTAGTAAGTGAGTTATAACAGGTTTTAGGCCTTTTAAGGCTTGTGCTGAGATGGGGTACTGGTGCTGGGCAGGATAAGGGTGGTCAGGTTTTAAGGGGATGGCGATCGATGAGTGAGCAAGGGATGGAAAGGTAGTGTTCCACGCTGTAAGGTGAAGGGAAGGTAGTGTTCCACCCCGTAGGGTGAAGGGAGGGGGACATAAGGGAGCTATTGAGGGAGGTGGGGTTTGGGGAGGAGGGCGGTAGTGAGGTGTGGCTGTAGTCCACAAATAGCTCAGGCAGACAATTGTTTTAGGATATCTTGGCCTAACAGGGGAACTGGACAAGTGGGGATAATCAGGAAAGAATGTGGAAATGATTGCTGGCGTAATTGACACTAGACTTTGGGAGTTTTGGAAGCCTTGCCGTCAACTCCCACAACAGTTATGGAGGCCAAGGAGACGACCCTGAAAAGAAGGCAGCATGGAGTGGGTGGCCCCTGTATTGATTAAGAAGGGGATGGACTCTACCTCCACTGTAAGAGTTAACCCAAGCTCGGCGTCCATGATTGTCCAGGGGGCCTCGAAGATGTTCAGGCAGCGTCAGTCTTTAGCTGCCAAGCCGAGGAGCAGTGATGTGAGTCAGTCCAACTTCCAGTGGGGACCCCACAGACAGGGCAGGGCTTAGGAGGAATCCCTGACTTTGGGCATTCCTTGGCCCAGTGGCCAGGTTTCCGACACTTGAAGCATGGTCCGGGAGGGGCAGTGGATGCTGCATTCCCGGTGCTTTGAAGTCTTTGTGAGCTGGTGGTGTGGCTGAGGTTTGTTCTTGTGACAGAGGCAAGCATCTGTGGGCAGCTGCTTCTTCCCTATTATTGAACACCTTGAAGACCGGGTTGATTAATTCCTGTTGTGGCGTTTGAGGGCCAGATTTAAATTTCTGTAGCTTTTTTGTAATGTCAGGGGCTGACTGAGTCATAAACGTCTTTTAGGAGTGGCGTAGAAGTAAGGATGATATTTAAGCCACTCCAGGTGAGATTATAGGACTGGGTTAAGTATTGGAGAATCTGATGAAAATGAGCCTAACCATTGGCCAAGTTGGGAAAGATTGGATAAGGAGAAAGAAATGTGCACCCTAATTTTGCCTTTGGCTCCAGTTATCTTTGGAAGGGGGAATTGTTGGGCAGAGGCAGAGGAGTTTGCCCTGGGACTCAACTGTAAGCTGGACCAGATATGAGGTGGGGAGGTGACGGAAGGCATAAGGAGGTGGGTTGTGGGCAGAGGAAGAGGAGGGAGGCTTTGGGGGGCAGGGGATTAGGGCCTGCATTAGGGCCTGGTTTGGACAGGTGAGGAGGAGAAAGATTGGAAGAGTTAATAGACAAGGAAGATTCTGAGTTACTGGCGGAGGTAAGAGTGGTGGACAGAGGCCGGGCACGGTGGCTCAAGCCTGTAATCCCAGCACTTTGGGAGGCCGAGGCGGGTGGATCACGAGGTCAAGAGATCGAGACCATCCCTGTCAACATGGTGAAACCCCGTCTCTACTAAAAATACAAAAAAATCAGCTGGGCATGGTGGCGCGTGCCTGTGATCCCAGCTACTCAGGAGGCTGAGGCAGGAGAATTGCCTGAACCCAGGAGGCGGAGGTTGCGGTGAGCCGAGATCGCGCCATTGGACTCCAGCCTGGGTAATGAGCGAAACTCCATCTCAAAAAAAAAGAGTGGTGGACAGAGGAGAGAAAAGGAAAATTTGGGATTGGCTGCATTGAAAGCAGAAATTAGAGAGGGATTGGTGTGTAAAAAAATGCTTGGACATCAGGCACCTTAGACCATTTGCCTATTCATTTGTGAAAATTGTCTAGGTCTCACAGAATAGAAAAATTGTAAGTATTGTTTTCTGACCATTTGGAACCGTCGTCTAACATGTACTGGGATCAGGCTGTATTGCAGAAAAAAAGACGTTTAGGTTTCAGTTTGGGCTACAGTTGAAGAGGTTTTAGGTTTTTAGGATGCAGGCTAGAGTCGAAGACTGAGGAAGAGGGCAGAACACTGCTCATAGCGAAGGAGATAAGTTTTAAGGAAAGAACTAGAGAAAAGACAAGGAGATGGAGTGAGCAGCTACCAGGATTTTCAGTAGGCATTCCTGACCGAGTCCTGGACTGTAACATGGGTGAGTGATCAAAGCAGGCATCCCTGCGAGTGACCAGACACCAAGGAAGGCCCGTCTGACCTAGTGGATTTCATGACTAACATTGCGGATGCAGAGTCTCCTTTGCCTCTACTTAGAAGCAGAAGGAGTTAGGCCGGGCGTGGTGGCTCACGCCTGTAATCCAAGCACTTTGGAGGCCAAGGCGGGCGGATCACCTGAGGTCAGGAGTTCAAGACCAACCTGACCAACATGGTGAAACCCCCATCTTTAAAAAAATAAATAAATAATTTTTTTTTGTTTTTGTTTCTGTTTTTTTGAGACGGAGTTCCGCTCTTGTGACCCAGGCTGGATTGCAATGACGCGATCTCAGCTCACCGCAACCTCCGCCTCCTGGGTTCAGGCAATTCTCCTGCCTCAGCCTCCTGAGTAGCTGGGATTACAGGCACGTGCCACCACGCCCAGCTAATTTTTTGTATTTTTAGTAGACACGGAGTTTCACCATGTTGACCAGGATGGTTTCGATCTCTTGACCTCGTGATCCACCCGCCTCGGCCTCCCAAAGTTCTGGGATTACAGGCTTGAGCCACAGCGCCCGGCCTAAATAAATAATTTTTTAAAAATAAAATTAAAATTAAAAAAAAAAAAAGAAGCAGAAGGAGTTAAAGGAAAAGAGCCGGGGGGCTGGGAGGGTTTGGGAGAGACTTGTCCCTGAGACGGCTCTTCTTTACTTAGAAGGAGAAAGATTTAAAGGAAGAGAGAGGGAGAGACTGCTTCCCTGATCTGAAGGTGGTGAGAAGGTTGTCGGGCTGGTCTGAGGTGCTGAGGTCACAGGTGGGTTTCTTCACAGAGTAAGAGCAGGGCCAGGAGTTGGTCTCCCACAGGAGTATCCCTGTCCCAGGTTTCAACACCAGATGGTAGGCGTGCTATGAATGACAAGACCACCAAAACAGGCTTTGTGTGAGCAACAAGGCTGTTTATTCACTCGGGTACAAGTGCGCTGAGTCTGAAAAGAGAGTCAGCGGAGGGCGGTGGGATAAGAGTTGCTTTCAGAGGTTGGGGTAGGCAGTGGGAAGTTACAATTCAGCGCGCTTTTTCAAGCTGCCAGCCGCGGGGAGGGGCACCGGGTTCGATGGGGGGAGAGGGTAGTGTCACAAGGTCTAGTGTCACAAGGTTGGGTTATCATTTAAGGCACGAATGGTTGAGGCAAGAACAATGGGAAAATGGAAGATCAGTTAATCGGGTACTGCAGGAACCAGCCCTGCATCTTCTTCTGTGGTTTTCCCTTTCCTTCAGACTTTCTGGCTCCAGGAGGCCTTCTGGAGTTGTACGTGTGGGTCACAGGGGTCACCACGCTGTAGTCCATGGTGCAGCCAATTCAAAGAATCTTGCAGGGAGGATTCTATATGGTGTCAGTAAGCGGAGAGGGCTGTAGAGTATAAGTAGCAAGGCCTGCACTGGAGACCGAGGTGTGGAATGCAGTAGATTTGCTACCCGAAAGTCTCACCACGCTGTCACGGGCACTGCCTGTGGAGCAGTCCCATCCCCAGCCAGTGCGGGTAAGCAGAAAGGATGAACATCTCTAATGAAGGATCATGCAGCTCCCTTTCAGAGGAATATGTATCAAGTAGGCTGGTTCAGTGCAAAGGCTAGCGTACACCTTGCAAGTACACAGAAGTAGGGAACTAGAAAATCTGTATATATTATAAGTTAAACTTACACCAGCACTTAATGATTGCTCAAAGTATTAATTTGCCTAAAGTATTTTATTGCAATGGCAAATCTTCCCAAATTTTCTGAAAAGTATTTAAAGCAAGCAAAACAAACCTAATTTTTCAAAAACGTATCAGTTTATTTGCATGGATAGTAGTAGCTGTTTCAGAGGCACTTGACATGTACAGACAAGCCTGATAGAAACAACAGCCCTGGCCGGGCGCGGTGGCTCAAGCCTGTAATCCCAACACTTTGGGAGGCCGAGGCGGGTGGATCACGAGGTCGAGAGATCGAGACCATCCTGGTCAACATGGTGAAACCCCGTCTCTACTAAAAATACAAAAAATTAGCTGGGCATGGTGGCGCTTGCCTGTAATCCCAGCTACTCAGGAGGCTGAGGCAGGAGAATTGCTTGAACCCAGGAGGCGGAGGTTGCGGTGAGCCGAGATCGCGCCATTGCACTCCAGCCTGGGTAACAAGAGCGTAACTCTGTCTCAAAAAATTAAAAAGGAAAAAAAAAAGAAAAAAGAAACAACAGCCCTATGAGGTGGGTGCCATTATTCTTCCCACTTGTAACATGAGGACACCGAAACACCACTCTGTTTACGTCCACACAGCTAGTAGGAGCCGGCACTGAGGTCTGAGTATCTGAAGTTAGAGAGGTAACCCGAAATCATCCCTGCCAAAGGGCAGGGTTGGCAGGGGTTAGGGAAACAGTTCAGTCCATGAGATCCCACTGTGGGAACCTGCCACTCCCAGCTTCCCTCTTCTTGTGAGGTTGCCATGGTGGCAGAAGCTTGTGATTCCTACCTAGGTGAGTCCAGATTGTCTCAGACCCTCACTTACCCCAACACACCCCATTATCTCAGCAACTCAGTATAGAGAATTAAGAGTGTTCTGAGACTCTTCAGTGTCCCTTCTACCTACCGTTTGGGGAGGTCCTGCAGTCACCCAAAGCTCTGTGTTGTAAATTCTGTTTTGGAATTATGTGGAAGGGTTTCCATTTCTGGCAAGCAGTGGGATGGAGTATGGAGCATCATCTCAGGCACAGGAACCAGCATGTGCAAATACTTCACTTGAGGCTAAACTAGGAGTGTTTGGGGAACCTCAGGTCTCCATTATGTCTGGTGTGATCAGACAGCAGGAACAGGATTCAGCCCAGGAACCGTAGGCAGCCTGAGGATCTGGGTTTCTCTGCTGAGAGAGGTAGGAGCCACTGCAGGTTTGGAGCTAGGAGGGAATGATCTGACTTCGGTCTTAACTAGCTTTGTCTTCACTGTCGAGTGAAGAAAAGACTGTGGGAGTGAGGATGAGGGAAGGAATACCACTGAGGAGCTTCATGTAACAGTTTAGGTTGGACCAGAGTGGTGGCTGTAGAAGTGGAGATGTGGATGGATTCTGAATCATTCTCCTTAAAGAAGGACCAACCAGGCTGGGTGTGGTGGCTCACGCCTGTAATCCTAGCACTTTGGGAGGCCGAGGTGGGTGGATCACCTGAGGTCAGGAGTTTGAGACCAGCCTGGCCAACATAATGAAACCTCATATCTATTTAAAAAAAAAAAAAAAAAAGGAGAGATCAACCAGATTTTGGAGGATGAGATAGGAAAGGGAAGGGGTGAAGGATGACCCTGCTTTTTTTTTAATTCTGAGAAGATACAAGGATGCCATCAACTGAGGGGACAAAGTTGGTGATAGGAGTACCTTTCAGAGGTTATATCACGACTGTAGTTTGGCTATGTGGAATCTGCCATGTTCCAAAGACACTTGAGTAGAGGTGTCAAGTAGACAGCTGGGCACAGAGATCTGAAGTTCAGAGAAGGGATTCAGGTTGGAGCTATCCACAGGGTGGCAGCTGGCATGTGGATCAGGATGGAGTTTTGCTTCCAGTTTAGAGGGAGAATCTTTAGATCATGGTGGCAGTGCCATCAGAGAGCACAATGTAAGGGCAGGCACAGCAGGGTGGGGGTAGGGGCCATCTTAGAGGCTAGAAGAGGGAGGGAAGTGTCCTTGGGAGGAAGGGGAATAATGAGGTCAGGCAGGTGGCAAAGTGTTTCTGGGAGAGAGTGGATGTGAGGTGAAGTACTGTAGTAATAGAAGTGAAGTGGCAGTGAGGCCAGAGCCAGTGTTTATTCAGCTCTTTATGTGTCTTCAGGCTTCCGTGGTGGCCCCTGTGGAATTTCAAGCTAGTGAATTAGCCCACGGACAGATTGGGTCTGTAGGCAGAATCACTGTGCTTGGGGTAGGTGCCCAGCGGGTGTGCGATTTGAATGAGTTAAATGTTGAGATGAAGCCTGTGGCTGAACTCAGTAGTACAGCAGCAAAGGAGAACAATGCTGAGTTTATCTGAGATCTGCATGTGGTTTTCCACTGCTGAATTGACCCATGAAATAGAGCCAGGAGGGGAGAGTTTAATAGCTGGATTCAGTGAAACCATGGCAGTGGGGCCATTGACCAGGAACAGATATGGTCCGGCATGCCTCATCGAAGCATTTTCTGGATGCTGTATGTAGATTTGAATGTTGGGAAGCCAGGGTGGTACCTACGTAGTGGGTGTCCATAGATGTAAAGGAGGTATGGCTAGAAGGGTGATGTGCACCTGTAGATGGAGTGTGAATTCATGGGCCCAAAGCTTTGCTACTGAGGGTTTCTGAGACAATGCTGAGCTCAGGTTCTGTATGAGGCATCATCGGTTGATCCTAGGGGAGCTGGCTGATAGGAGAAGCCAGGCCATGGTGTTTAATCTGTCCACTTGCCTGTTAGGGGCTGGACAAAATGAATAATGGAATACGAGGAGAGAAGAGGCATCAGTCAAACTAGGGCCGGTTATCTCATTACAGTTAGATGCGACAAGGAATCCTGGAGAGAGAGGCTGACCTTAGGCTGAGTTGTCCACCACTTCACACGGGACTATGTGATCTCTGAAGACTTATTTGTGTGCTTCTCTTAGGAGGAATGGGAGCTGCTCGATGAGGCTCAGAGACTCTTCTGTGATGAAATAATGGTTTCCGTGCTTTGCATTTATACTCTCCCTAGGTAGGGCCTCAGTGTCCCATTTTTGTGGGCTGGGCTCTGCTCTTCCTTTCTGCCCTAGGGATTGCTCTTGACTTTCCATGGCTAGAGCATGGGCACTGCTGTCTTTCCTGATTCCCTCACATAGGTCCCCTGGTGTCAAGGCTCAGCAAGATGCATTGTCTCCTCTGTTCCCTGTGTTCCTCAGCTCCTGCTGCCCTGAAGCCTTGCCAGGAATGGTTTAGGGGTCAGGGGTCCTAAGGTAAACCACTGAATCCTGCTTGGCCTCTCCCTGGCCAAGTGACTGTCCACACTCATGACACCTCCAGACTCCACCCCCTTCCTCTGATTGCATTTTCCTTGAGTCGGCCTGTGTCATCAGTTTCAGTCATCATGGTCACCACTTATGGGCCCACTAGACTGTTCCTGCTGCAGGACAGTTTTCTGGGGTTCATTTTGTAGTTTGTTTTCTTGTGATTTTGCATGGGTGGGCTACTCTGAGCTAGTGCTTTCTCACTCAGCCTGTTTCATCTTTCGCCTGTCTATGCTTTGTATCTTCCAGATCCTCTGTGGTTGCTGAACTGTAGCAAGAGAGAGAACTCCAGGTGCCTAACTGAAGAGGGCATGACTCTAGTCACAGCAGGAGGGGCTTGGGCAGGCCCTGGTAAGTGGGAGCTGAGGCTGAGAGAGGGCATGACCTCAGGGCTGGGTTCCTATAGTTCCAGAAACCTATGTTGTGCCCATCACTGGTGCCAAGGCCAGAGGTCCTAACTTATTTCTACCTTTTTTTCCCCGTTGTGTACACTCTTGTCATTTCTAATCTGACTTCTCACCCAGGGCTGTTCTCTCCCACTCTGTACCAGAGGGGCTCTAGTAGAGCAACAGGACTCTCTTCAGTGCTGTCCAGTATTGGACTACACTTAAACACTAATGTGTCGTAAGATGCGTACATATCCTGAAACAGTCCCTGAACACATCACTCACTTGTAATCACATGTTCATGGGCCTGGACACACATTTCTGCATAGCAGTCTCCTGTCACCCACAGTCAGCCAAGGTCCAGCCAAAAGTCATTGCAGAGGATTAAGTTGGAGACCTTGCACTTCTCCCTGCACTACACCCCATCCTTGTGTCTTTGTTTCTTGGGAGGCCATCTCCATTCCGGGTGACCTTAGATTCCAGTACTATATAGCAGCCCTTTCTTCACCCCGATCCTAGCTCTGTCCCACCAGGAAACTTAGGTGCTCAGTCCTGGGTACACCAGACACTCATTTGTGATGGAGTTGCCCCACTCACCATAGTCACCATGTACATCAATAGTACTTTTCTGCCTTCAGGTTGTTGGCATGGAGTGAAGGATGAAGAGGCATCTTCTGAACAGAGCCATACTAATATGTCACATATTAGTACTTCTAAGGCAGGTTCACCCACTCAGACGGCTCACTTTTGTGACATATGTTACCCTATCTTGAAAGATATTTTGCACCTGGATGAACACCAGGGTACACACCATGGACTTCACACATGTGAGGCTTGTGGGAGACAATTTGGGTTCAGTGCAAACCTTCTCCAGAACCAGAAGCATTACAGTATAGAGAAACCCTTAAGAAGGGATGAAGGTGAGGCCTCGTTTGTGAAGAACTGCAAAGTTAGCAAAGAACCTCACCCATCAGAAAAGCCCTTTGCCTGTAAGGAGGAGCAGAAAAACTTCCAGGCTACTTTGGGTGCTTGCCAACAAAAGGCCATCTACCACAGCAAGAGGAAGACACATAGGAGCACTGAGAATAAGGATGCATTTCATGGTGAACAAATGCATTACAAGTGCAGTGAATGTGGGAAGGCTTTCCGCCACAAAGACACACTGGTCCAACACCAGAGAATCCATAGTGGAGAGAAGCCTTATGAATGCAATGAATGTGGAAAAGCCTTCTGCCAGAAAGCTACACTTGTCCAGCACCAGACAATCCATACTGGAGAAAGACCTTATGAGTGCAGTGAATGTGGAAAAACCTTCAGCCACAAAGCTACACTTGTCCAGCACCAGACAATCCATACTGGAGAAAGGCCTTATGAGTGCAGCGAATGTGGAAAAACCTTCAGCCTCAAAGCTACACTTGTCCAGCACCAGAGAATCCATACTGGAGAAAGGCCTTATGAGTGCAGTGAATGTGGAAAAACCTTCAGCCGCAAAAGTACACTTGTCCAGCACCAGAGAATCCATACTGGAGAAAGGCCTTATGAGTGCAGTGAATGTGGAAAAACCTTCAGCCACAAAGCTACACTTGTCCAGCACCAGACAATCCATACTAGAGAAAGGCCTTATGAGTGCTGCGAATGTGGAAAAGCCTTCAGTCATAAACACAGCCTTACTGTGCACAAGAGAATCCACACTGGAGAAAGGCCTTATAAGTGCAATGAATGTGGGAAATATTTTAACAATCACTCCAATCTAATTGCACACCAGAGAGTTCACAGTGGAGCAAGGCCTTATAAGTGCAGTGATTGTGGGAAAGCCTTTAGACACCAGTCTACACTTATTCACCATGAGAGTATTCACACTGAGTCAAAGCCTTTTGAGTGCATTGAATGTGGGAAATTCTTTAGGCGAAGGTTCGATTTTATTGCACACCAGAGGGTTCACACTGGTGAAAGGCCTTTTGTATGCACTAAATGTGGGAAAGACTTTATGAGAAACTCCCACCTTGTTCGGCACCAAAGACTTCACA
Organism: Saimiri boliviensis; assembly: GCF_048565385.1. Classification (NCBI taxonomy): domain Eukaryota; kingdom Metazoa; phylum Chordata; class Mammalia; order Primates; family Cebidae; genus Saimiri; species Saimiri boliviensis. The sequence continues at coordinate 1,216,627 of NC_133462.1, read as the reverse complement.
CTGGAGAAAGGCAGTGAATGTGGGAAGGCCTACCACCTAAGCCTTCACCTCAGTCGGCACCAGAAAGTTCACACTGCAGGCAGGCTCTAGGACTGCTTTGAATACAACAGAACTCATCAGTCAGATGTTGAACTTCATATATCTGAACATTGACTCAAGGGAGATAGCTTATGGTGCCAGGTATGTAGGAAACTTCTAGGGATATGTTGCACTTTCTGACCTGGTCAGGTTTTTTGCTGGAGTTACGTCACTGTCAGTGCCTGTGGCCAAAACCATCTTAACTCTACCAGCTCACATACCCCAGCATCAGGGAAGACAGGGTTTTATATTTTCCGGTCCCTGGAGAAAATCATGAAATGCCTGAGTTCATTGGGGGTCCTCATTCCCTTCTGTGTGACAGGTATAGATATGGACATGACCCATCTTTAGCCAGGAAGGTCCGAGCTGTATCTGTTGGTGCCTTATACAAAAGGTTTGCTTTCTTCATGGATAGTCTTGGTCTCACATACTTGTAATGAATATTTCCAGCCTCCAAGTCACCTGGCCTGGGAAAGTACTTGCCTCATGTTGCTCTGCTTGTGATAATAAAGGCCTTACAGTTTAAGCCACCTTTAATCTTGGACGTTCTTTTCACTGGATTGGATTGAGAACAGGCCCTGCCAAACTGAAGACCGCCTTTGTGGGGGCCTCCAACTTTGTGCCTCAAATGGGACAGTGGGTTGACGGAGAACAGTTCTTAGTCCAGTTTTCGACTGGACTAAGTTAACTTGCAAAGCTGACAAAGCTTGTTAAGTTACAATTCAGATCTTTGTAGGCCTGATTTGTCCGGATTTTAGAGTTATTTGAGAGCCCATCTGTCACGTTGAGGAGGGTGCTGCTGCTGTGACAGCCTGTAGTGTTTTGAAACTGCATGGATTGGGCATCTTGTTTCTAGCATATGTCCCATGTTCCCCAACACTGTTGAGGTAAACCTATTCCTCAGGACCTGCTGAGTGGCCATGTTTTCTGAAAACCGGAATCTGGTACACAGGCCACTTGGTAAGATCTAAAGCATCCAGTATGGAAACAAAATTGATAAATATTAGGTGTGAATGATTGGGCTTGAGAAGATCGAGGCAAACTAGAGGACAAGTGTCCATTATAAAGACACCACAGACAGCCCAGGCACTATGGCTGAATGGGATCAGTGTATCCAGAAATCTCAGGATCTCCAGTACTGTGTTACTGTTACGGACAAGGTCCCTGGAGCAGCAATGAATGTAGTTTTCCTAGATTCCTGTACCTCCCTGGGCTCTATACCTAATGTCTTTGCTACTTTAGTGTCTTTGCTGTACATTCACTAACCCTGGGAGTAAAGAGGTGCGATGGGCCCAAGAAGTACCTTTTGTGACCAGCTAGAGTTTCTGGTGACTCTGAGTAATACCTGGAGGGGCAACTAAAGAAAACATTTAGAAAGCACTATCAGAATGTGGAGGTGAACAGGGATGCTGTAGTATTCATGCTTATTCATAGTTGTAACAAATGTTCAGTAAATACCTGCTGTATTTCAGGCACTGTCTTTACTGCAGGAGACATTTGCAAAACAAGAGACAGACCCCAGTAGCTTACATTGTACTGAAGAAAGAGGAGGAAATATGAAAAAAAAAAATTCTGAATTATATGGAGTCTTAGATTGTGGCAGGCATAATGGAGAAAAGAGAAGGTGAAGGCATTGAGACGTGCTGGAGTGATATGTAATATTACACAGCCAAGAAAGGCCAATTTGTGGATGGATCTTTATTGGAAAAGGACATGGAGAGCTCAATGCCACTGAAATAAAAGTTCAGCGTTTCTGAGAATTTCCCTAGAAATCTGAAGCACAGTGTGCCATGCAGGGCCCCAGGAGGAACAGGTTTTAGTGTGAAGGAAGAGGCAAGAGCTAGGGGAAAGCCTAGACCAGATCCTTTATTGTGTTTTCCATGGGAAAGGCAAGGCAGATCAGAGCCGACATCTGAGTACTGGCTAGTCTGAATAATTGTGGTTGGCTTTGATTTACAGGAGTAGTCTCTACTTGCCTCCCACCTCGTCCTGGTGTTACAGTAGGTGGTTGGAGATCACGCCATTACACTCCAGCCTGGACAACAGAAGGAAATCTCTGTCTCAAAGAATAAGTGGTGACCAGGTGCAGTGGCTCACGCTTGTAATCCCAGCACTTTGGGAGGCTCAGGCGGGCAGATGACAAGGTCAAGAGATCGAGACCATCCTGGACAACATGGTGAAACCTCGTCTCTGCTGAAAACAGAAAAATTAGCTGGGTGTGGTGGCGGGCACCTGTAGTCCCATGTACTCAGGAGGCTGAGGCAGGAGCATCTCTTGAACCTGGGAGGCGGAGGTTGCAGTGAACCAAGATCACGCTTGCACTCCAGCCTGGGCAACAGAGTGAGACTTTTGTCTCAAAAAATAAAAGTCAATAAGTGGCACCCAAATTAAATGATTTCTTTAAAATTGAACAATGGTGAATGAAAATGAAACCCTTAAAGTTTTCTTTAAGTGATAATGACTGCCACATATTCTAAAAGTTACTTTTATTTTTAAAAATGACAGTGTCTAAGGTATATTTCAAGAAACCAGCACTGGATACTATCTAAAGTGGTAAAAGCAGATTTCAATTAGGACTTATTGGAATAGGGAGAGAGCGACCTCGAAACGAGGCTCAATTCCGAATACAGCGCAGACAGGGAATTTCTAGCCAGTAAACAGACTGTGTAGTCAGCTCATGGTTAATTACTAAGAGGAAACGACAGAGCTAAAGGGAGATTCTTTTTCTTTTTAAACAGTCTCTCTCTGTCACTGCTCACTGCAACCTCCCCTACCCAGGCTCAAGCAATTGTCTTGCCTCAGCCTCCCAAGTAGCTGGGATTACAGGCGCCCACCCACACACCCAGCTCATTTTTGTATTTTTGGTAGACGTGGTGTTTCACCATGTCGTGACCTCAAATGATCCATCCACCGCAGCTTCCCAAAGTGCTGAGATTACAGGGGTAAGCCACTTCGCCTGCTCAGGAAATTCTTTTTTGTTGTTTTTGTTTTTTTTGAGACAGAGAGTCTCACTTTGTTGCCCGGGCTGGAGTGCAATGGCGGTCATGGCTCACTGCAACCTCCGCCTCCCGCATTCGGGTTCAAACAGTTCTCCAGCCTCAGCCTCCCAAGTAGCTGGGATTCCAGGCACCGGTCACTAAACCCGGCTAAATTTTGTATTTTTAGTAGAGATGGGTTTTGACTATGCTGGCCAGGCTCATCTTGAACTCTTGACCTTATAATCCACCCGCCTCAACCTCCCAAAGTGCTGGGAGTACAGGCGTGAGCCACCTCTCCTGGCTGGGAAATTCTTATAAAAGGATCTAATAGGATTCCTGCTGAAGGTGTGCGAGCTTGGTCAGGTATCACCTGCAGGATAGTCAGGGCTCAATAATTTGATTAGATATTGAAGTCAACCGAATATCAAAGGTGCAGGATTCTTGCTAAGGCAACTTATCGGAATTCTTACTGAAATTGGGCAATGCATAGATGAATATCAAAGTTCAAAAGTCAAGGGCTGATTGGGAGGAAGATTCAGAGGAGGCTGACTGAAGTTTGGTCATGAAGAGCCTGCCAGTCCCTCCCTTGTTCAAGGAAAGAAGAATTTGAACAACTCAAGTCAATTTCTCAAGCAATCACCTTTTTCTTCACTAAGAATCAGCTGAACTATCTGCTGGACTTGGCAATAGAGAATATTTGCTGAATGGTGCAAGCAGTCAGATATTTATTGAGGGGAATTCCTATGAAAATACAAAGATTTAATACATAGAAACCCATTTTCTTGAGTCGAGGGACAGTTAGTTGAGGTTTTCTAGATGTTGGGCTTAAAACATCTTTTGTAGGCCAAGTGCGATGGCTCATTCCTGTAATCCCAGCACTTTGGGAGGCCAAGGTGAGTGGATCACCTGAGGTCAGGAGTTTGAGACCAGCCTGGACAACATGGCGAAACCTCTTCTCTACTAAAAATAACAAAAATTATCCAGGCATGGTGGCAGGTGCCTGTAATTCCAACCACTTTGGAGGTGGAGGCAGGACAATCACTTGAACCCAAGGGACAGAGGTGGCAGTAAGCCAAGATCTTACCACTTATTCTAACCTGGGTGACAGAGTGAGACTCTAGCTCAAAAAAGCAAAAAGGAAAACAAAAAACCCAGCATCTTTTGCAGGTTAAATGTTTTATGTTATGGCATCAGGTGTTCTGGTAAACCTTCATAGTCACCCTATGGCCATGACCCACGCAGTAGGTATGAAGGTTTATCATACATGGACTGTTGAAATAATTTCTTTTAAGTTTCTTTCTTTTTTTTTTTGAGATGGAGTTTCGCTCTTGTTACCCAGGCTGGAGTGCAATGGCACGATCTCGGCTCACCGCAACCTCCGCCTCCTGGGTTCAGGCAATTCTCCTGCCTCAGCCTCCTGAGTAGCTGGGATTACAGGCACGTGCCAGCATGCCCAGCTAATTTTTTGTATTTTAGTAGAGACAGGGTTTCACCATATTGATCAGCACCGTCTCGATCTCTTGACCTCGTGATCCACCCGCCTCGGCCTCCCAAAGTGCTGGGATTACAGGTTTGAGCCTCCGTGCCTGGCAATTTCTTTTAAGTTTCTATCAAGTTGTTCAGCTTTCACTTCTAGGGCTTCAGGAAAAGGGCAGTTTTAATGATCAGTGATGCCAGTTCTTAAGGGTGGGACAAAACTGGAAGTGTTAGTTTGGAGAGTCATAGCCAGATACTGGAGAAATAAGAATCGAGAACCCACTGGGACCCAGTATAGTTTTCTATTTAAACTTTAAACATACAATTTTTTTTTTTTTTTTTTTTTTTTTTTTTGGAGACATAGTGTCACTCTTGTTACCCAGGCTGGAGTGCAATGGCGCGATCTCGGCTCACCGCAACCTCCGCCTCCTGGGTTCAGGCAATTCTCCTGCCTCAGCCTCCTGAGTAGCTGGGATTACAGGCACGCGCCACCACGCCCAGCTAATTTTTGTATTTTTATTAGTAGAGACGGGGTTTCACCATGTTGACCAGGATGGTCTCGATCTCTTGACCTCGTGATCCACCCGCCTCGGCCTCCCAAACTGCTGGGATTACAGGCTTGAGCCACCGCGCCCGGCTAAACATACAATTTTTATCTACAATTACTGATTCTTGTTTGTAAAATTTGTCTGGTTTCATTATATTTCGTTGAGTTATTTACATTAGTGCGGCAAGAATGATTATTAACTACATAGGCCTTTTAAAGTTTGCTTTGCTAGAATGTTTCATAAAGAATCTCAGATTAGAAAGTGTGGGATGTCCGACTTCTGAGCGGTAACCCTTGTTGCCCTAACGACAAAAAAGAATTAAATATGGGTGATGTTGAGAAAGGCAAGAGGATTTTTATTCAGAAGTGTTCCCAATGTCACACCGTGGAAAAGGGAGACAAGCACAAGACTGGACCTAATCTCCATGGTATCTTTGGGCGGATGACAGGTCAGGCCTCTGGATTCGCTTACACTGAAGCCAGTAAGAACAAAGGCTTTATCTGGGGAGAGGATACACTGATGGAATATTTGGAGAATCCCAAGAAGTATATCCCTGGAACAAAAATGATCTTTGTCGGCATTAAGAAGAAGGGAGAAAGGGAAGAGTTAATAGCTTATCTCAAAAAAGCTACTAATGAGTAATAATTGGCCACTGCCTTATTTATTTATTTATTTATTTATTTATTTATTTATTTATTTATTTTTTGAGACGGAGTTTCGCTCTTGTTACCCAGGCTGGAGTGCAATGGCACGATCTCGGCTCACCGCAACCTCCGCCTCCTGGGTTCAGGCAATTCTCCTGCCTCAGCCTCCTGAGTAGCTGGGATTACAGGCACGCGCCACCATGCCCAGCTAATTTTTTGTATTTTTAGTAGAGACGGGGTTTCACCATGTTGACCAGGATGGTCTCGATCTCTTGACCTTGTGATCCACCCGCCTCGGCCTCCCAAAGTGCCGGGATTACAAGCTTGAGCCACCGCGCCCGGCCTAGGAGTGTATATTTTGTATATTTAAAGTGGAGAGTTCTATAAATGTTAATTATGTTTACTTGTTCCACATCTGAGTTCAAGTCCTGGATATCGTTGTTAATTTTCTGTCTCATTGATCTGTCTAATATTAGTGTTGAAGTCTCCCACTATTATTGTGTGGGAGTCTAAGTCTCTTTATAAGTCTTGTATGTCTGCGTATTCCTGTATTGGGTGCGTATATATTTAGGATCTTTAGCTCTTGTTGTTGCATTGATCCTTTCATCATTATATAATGTGTTTCTTAGCTTCTTTTGATCTTTGTTGCTTAATTGTAACTTCTGCTTTTTGTTTATTTGTTTTAGCTCTCTGTTTGGTTGGTAAATCCTTCTCCATCCCTTGTTTTGAGTCTTTGTGTATCCTTGAATGTGAGATGGGTCTGGATGCAGCATACTGATGGGTTTTAGTTTTTTATTCAAATTGCCTGTATGTCTTTGGATTGGGGGATTTAGTCAATTTAAATTTAGAATTAATAATAATATATGTGAGTTTAATACTGCCATTTAGTATTAGCTGGCTATTTTGCCCATTAGTTGATGTAAATTCTTCATTATATTGATGCTCTTTTTGGTATTTTTTTAGAAAGGCTGATACTGTTTGTTCCTTTCTATATGTAGTGGTTTTTTCAGAAGCTCTTGTAAAGCAGACCTGGCGGTGATGAAATCTCTGAGTGCTTGCTTATTCACAAAAAACTTTATTTTTCCTTCACTTGTGAAGCTTTGTTTGGCTGGATGTGAAATTCTGGGTTGAAAGTTCTTTCTTTGAGGATGTTGAATATTGGTCCCCACTCTCTTCTGGCTTGTAAGGTTTCTGCTGAGAGATCTGCTGTGAGTCTGATAGGCTTCCCTTTCTGGGTAACCTGACCTTTCTCTCTGGCTGCCCTTAGTATTTTCTCCTTCATTTCAACCCTGGTGAATCTGATGATTATGTGCTTTGGAGTTGCTCTTCTTGAGGAATATCTCTGAGGTGTTCTCTGTATTACCTGGAGTTGAATATTATCCTACCTTACTAGGTTGGGAAAATTTTCCTGAATAATGTCCTGAAGCGTATTTTCCAGCTTGGATTCATTCTCTTCGTCACATTCAGGTACACCTATCAAGTGTAGATTAGGTCTTTTCACATAGTCCCATATTTCTTGGAGACTTTGCTCGTTCCTTTTTATCCTTTTTTCTCTAATCTTGTCTTCTAGTTTTATTTCATTGAGTTGGTCTTCGACTTCTGATATCCTTTCTTCTGCTTGATCAATTCGGCTGTTAAAACTTGTGCATACTTCACGAAGTTCTCGTATTGTGTTTTTCAGCTCCATCAATTCACTTATATTCCCAGGTGTGGGTTTTGAATGAGTTAAATGTTGAGCAGAAGCCGGAGACTGACCTCAGTAGTACAGCAGCAAAACAGAAAAGTGCTGAGTTCAACTGAGCTCTACCCATGTGTCTGGATTGCTGAACTGACCCATGAAATAGAGGCAGGAGAGTAGGATTTAATAGCCGGATTCAGGATACCACGGCAGTGGGGCCATTGACCAAGACCAGATATAATCCTGAATACATTATCCAAGCATTCTCTGGATGCCGTGTGATGTGCATTTGGGGAAGCCAGGGAGGTAACTATGTAGTAGGTGTCCATAGATGTGAAGTAGGTATGGCCAAAAGGGTGATGTGCACATGTAGATGGAGTGTGAATTCATGGGCCCAGAGCTTTGCTACTGAGGGTTTCTGAGAGAATGCTGAGCTCAGGTTTGTATATGAGGCATAATCAGTTGTTTCCAGGGGAGCAGGGTGTTAGGAGAAGCCAGTCCATGGTGTTTTGCCTGTCCACTTGCCTGTTCTAGGCTGGACAAAAGGATTAATGGATTATGAGGGGAAAACGGACACCAATCACATCAGGGCCTGTTGTCTCGTTTGAGTTAGATGTGACAAGGAGTTCCTAGAGAGAGAGACTGCCCTTAAGCTCAGTTGTCCACCACCTCACACAGGACTATGTGATCTCTGAGGACTTATTTGCGTGCTTCTCTTAGGAGGAATGGGAGCTGATTGATGAGGCTCAGAAACCTTTCTATGATGAAATAATGATTTCTGTGCTTTGCATTTATAGCCTCCCTAGGTAAGGCCCCAGTATCCCATTTTTGTGGGCTGGGCTCTGCTCTGCTCTGCTCTTTTTGCCCTAGAGATTGCTCTTGCATGTACTATGGAAAGGCAAGAGCAATAGGGCAGAAAGGAAGAGCATAGGCACTGCTGTCTTTCCTGATTCCCTCACATAGGTCCCCTGGTGTGAAGGCTCAGCTAGATGCATTGCCTCCTCTGTTCCCTGTGTTCCTCAACTCCTGCTTCCTTGAAGCCTTGCCAGGAATGGTTTAGGGGTCAGGAGTCCTAAGGTAAACCACTGAATCCTGCTTGGCCTCTCCCTGGCCAGGTGACTGTCCATATTCATGAAACCTCTGTACTCCACACTTCACCCCCTTCCTCTAATTGCAGTTTCTTTGAGTCTGCTCGTGTGTCATCAATTTCAGTCATCATGGTCACTACTTGTGGGCCCACTGGACTGTTACTGTAGGACAGTTTTCTGAGGTTCATTTTGTAGTATTTGTTTTCTTGTGATTTTGCATGGGTTTCATCTTTCCCCTATGCTTTGTATCTTCCAGGTCCTCTGTCATTGCTGAATTGTAACAAGAGAGAGAACTCCGGGTACCTAACTGAAGAGGACATGACCCTAGTCACAGCAGGAGGGGCTTGGGCAGGCCCTGGTGAGTAGGAGCTGAAGCTGAGGGAGGGCATAACCTCAGAGCTGGGTTCTTATAGTTCCAGAAATCTATGTTGTGCCCATCACTGGTGCCAAGGCCAGAGGCCCTTACTTATTTCTACCTTTTTTTCCCTGTTCTATACACTCTTGTCCAGGCATCTCCAAACTGCGGCCCCCTGAGGCCATTTATCCGGCCCCCCACCGCACTTCAAGAAGGGGCACCTCTTTCACTGGTGGTCAGTGAGAGGAGCACAGTATGTGGCGGCCCTCCAACCGTCTGAGGGACAGTAAACTGGCCCCCTCTGTAAAAAGTTTGGGGACACCTGCTCTTGTCATTTCTACTCTGACTTCTCACCCAGGGCTGTTCTCTCCCACTCTGTACCAGAGGGGCTCTAGTAGAGCAACAGGACTCTCTTCAGTGCTGTCCAGTATTGGACTACACTTAAACACTAATGTGTCGTAAGATGCGTACATATCCTGAAATAGCCCCTGAACACATCACTCACTTGTAGTCACATTTTCATGGGCCTGGACACACATTTCTGCATAGCAGTCTCCTGTCACCCACAGTCAGCCAAGGTCCAGCTAAAAGTCATTGCAGAGGATTAAGTTGGAGACCTTGCACTTCTCCCTGCACTACACCCCATCCTTGTGTCTTTGTTTCTTGGGAGGCCATCTCCATTCTGTGACTCATAGATTCCAATACTGTACATCAGCCCTGTACTTCAGTACTGTACTTCAACCTGATCCTAACTGTGTTCCACCAGGAAGCTTAGGTATGTACTCAGTCCTGGGTACACCAGACAGACTTTTGTGATGGAGTTACCCCACTCATCAAAGTCACCATGTAGATCAGTGGTATTTTTCTGCCTTCAGGTTGTTGGCATGGAGTGAAGGATGAAGAGGCGTCTTCTGAACGGAGCGTTTCTATAGCAGTGTCACATGTTAATACTTCCAAGGCAGGTTTGCCCACACAGACAGCTCACCACTGTGATATATGTGGTCCCATCTTTAAAGATATTTTGCACCTGGATGAACACCAGGGTACACACCATGGACTGAAACTTCACACATGTGAGGCTTGTGAGAGACAATTCTGGGTCAGTTCAAACCTTCACCAGCACCCAAAGTGTTACAGTATAGAGAAACCCTTAAGAAGGGATGAAGGTGAGGCCTCGTTTGTGAAGAACTGCACAGTTAGCAAAGAACCTCACCCATCAGAAAAGCCCTTTGCCTGTAAGGAGGAGCAGAAAAACTTCCAGGCTACTTTGGGTGCTTGCCAACAAAAAGCCACCCGAAGCAAGAGGAAGACACATAGGAGCACAGAGAGTGGGGATGCATTTCATGGTGAACAAATGCATTACAAGTGCAGTGAATGTGGAAAAGCTTTCAGCCACAAAGACACACTTGTCCAGCACCAGAGAATCCATAGTGGCGAGAAGCCTTATGAGTGCAGCGAATCGGAAAAGCCTTCAGCCGCAAAGCTACACTTGTCCAGCACCAGAGAATCCATACTGGAGAAAGACCTTATGAGTGCAGTGAATGTGGAAAACCTTCAGTCAAAAAGACAACCTTACTCAGCACAAGAGAATCCACACTGGAGAAATGCCTTATAAGTGCAACGAATGTGGGAAATATTTTAGCCATCACTCCAATCTAATTGTACACCAGAGAGTTCACAATGGAGCAAGGCCTTATAAGTGTAGTGATTGTGGGAAAGTCTTTAGACACAAATCTACTCTTGTTCAGCATGAGAGTATTCACACTGGAGAAAATCCTTATGATTGCAGCGATTGTGGGAAATCCTTTGGCCACAAATACACCCTCATTAAACATCAGCGAATTCACACTGAGTCAAAGCCTTTTGAGTGCATTGAATGCGGGAAATTCTTTAGTCGAAGTTCTGACTTTATTGCACACCAGAGGGTTCACACTGGTGAAGGGCCTTTTGTATGCAGTAAATGTGGGAAAGATTTTATCAGAACCTCCCACCTTGTTCGGCACCAAAGAGTTCACACTGGAGAAAGGCCATATGAGTGCAGTGAATGTGGGAAGGCTACAGCTTAAGCTCCCATCTTAATCGGCACCAGAAAGTTCACACTGCAGGCAGGCTCTAGGACTGCTTTGAATACAACTCAGATGTTGAACTTCATATATCTGAACATTAACACAAGGGAGATACCTTATGTTGTCAGGAATGTAGGAAGCATCTAGAGATATGTTGCACTTTCTGACCTGGTCAGGTTTTTTGCCGGAGTTACATCACTGTCAATGCCTGTGGCCAAAACCGTCTTTATCAGCTTAGATACCCCAGCATTCGGGAAGGCAGGGTTTTATATTCTCCGGTCCCTGGAGAAAATCATGAAATGCCTGAGTTCATTGGGGGTCCTCATTCCCTTCTGTGTGACAGGTATAGATATGGACATGACCCATCTTTAGCCAAGAAGGTCTGAGCTGTATCTGCTGGTGGCTTATACAAAAGGTTTACTTTCTTCATGGATAGTCTTGGTCTCACATACTTGTAATGAATATTTCCAACCTCCAAGTCACCTGGCCTGGGAAAGTACTTGCCTCATGTTGCTCTGGTTTGTGATAATAAAGGCCTTACAGTTTAAGCCACCTTTAATCTTGGGGGCTCTTTTCACTGGAGTGGACTGAAAACAGGCTCTGCCGAACTGAAGACCGCCTTTGTGGGGGCCTCCAACTTTGTGCCTCAAATGGGACAGTGGGTTGAGGGAGAACAGTTCTTAGTCCAGTTTTCGAGTGGACTAAGTTACCTTCCATAGCTGACTAAGCTTGTTACGTAAGGATTCAGATCTTGGTAGGCCCAATTTGTCCGGATTTTAGAGTTATTTGAGAGCCCATATGTCACGTTGAGGAGGGTGCTGCTGCTGACAGCCTTCAGTGTTTTGAAACAGCATGGATTAGGTGTCTTGTTTCTAGCATAGGTCCCATGTTCCCCAACACTGTTGAGGGAAAGCTGTTCCTCAGCCCCTGCTGAGTGGTCATATTCCCTGAAGGCCAGAATCTGGTACACAGGTCACTCTTAGTAAGAACTAAAGCATCCAGTATGGAAATAAAACTGATAAATATTTGGCGTGAATAATTGCAATTGCGTGATTTGTGGCAAACTAGAGGAGAAGTGCCCATTATAAAAACATCTGGCTGGGCACAGTGGCTCATGCCTGTAATCCCAGTACTTTGGGAGGCCAAGGCAGGTGGATCATGAGGTCAGGAGTTTGAGAACAGCCTGGTGAACGTGGTGAAACCCCATCTCTACTAAAAAATACAAAAATTAGCTGGGCGTGGTGGTGCACACCTGTAGTCCCAGCTACATGAGAGACTGAGGCAGGAGAATCGCTGGAACCCAGGAGGTGGAGATTGCAGTGAGCCGAGATCAGCCACTGCACTCCAGCCTGGTGGACAGGAGAGACTCCATCTCCCCCCCCACCCCCCCCAAAAAATCCAGACAGTCCAGGTACTATGGCTGAATGGGATCAGGATATCTAAAAATCTCAGGATCTGCAGGGCCGTGTTATGGCCAGGGTCACTGGTGCAGCAACAAATGTAGTTTTCCTAGATCCTGTACTTCCCCGGGCTCTTTACCTAATGTCTTTGCTGCACATTCAGTAATCCTGGGAGTAAAGAAGTGTAGGAGTCCAAGCTGGTAGCTTTTGTGACCAACTAGAGATTCTGGTGACTCTGTTGGCAGTGGTCCTCATTGTTGGCCAATTTTTCTTATTACTGAGGAAGAAATAAATTGTCTTCCCAAGGCATTTGAGTGATAAGAGTCACCGTAGTGAGGTAGAGTCACTCAGTGATGTCCAGTTGTCCAGTTTTCAATAGAAGTAGGAGAGCCAGATTTGTTTTTGTTTTTGTTTTTGTTTTTGTTTTTTTTGAGACAGAGTCTTGCTCTGTCTCCAGGCTGGAGTGCAGTGGCACCACCTCGGCTCACTGCAACCTCCGCCTCCCAGGTTCAAGTGATTCTACTGCCTCTGCCTCCCGAGTAACTGGGACTACAGGTACACACCACCATGCCCAGCTAATTTTTGTATTTTTTAGTAGAGATGGGATTTCACCATGTTGGCCAGGATGGTCTCCATCTCTTGATCTCGTCATCCGCCTACCTCAGTCTCCCAAAGTGGTGGGATTACAGGCGTGAGCCACCGTGTCCGTCTGGGAGACCCAGATTTTTAAATGGAATAACTTTGTATAGGTTCATTCAGGTGTAATCAACATGCAATATACTGCACATATTTAAGGTGTATCAGTAAGTTGTAATACATACACACACACTTTTGGAACTATCACCCTATCAATGGTATTGGACATACCTGTTACCCCTGAAGTTAGCCTCAAGCCCTTACTTAACCTTTCTCTCAGTGCTCTCCTTCCCCCCCAAATCCCTAGGCAACCACTGAGTAGTTTTCACTATAGGTAAATTTGTCTTTCCTAGAATTTTATGTAAGTCTATAAAGTTAATTTTGTCTCCTGTCTTTGATGCAACATAATTTGAAATTTGTCCATGGTATGAAAACCTATTTTAAAATTAGTGTTATTCACTATGTATGTAACACAGTTTATCCATTTATCTTAATTGCTGTCTGCACTACAACCTCCGTTTTTTTCTTTTTTTTTTCTACAGCCTGTTAGACTGAGCAACCTCCATTTTTAATATTAAAATACTAAGCTGCTACAAATATTGATGCATGAGTATATGAACATTTAGCTGAGAACATTTTTAAGCAGAAGTTTTCAAAGTGTGGCCATGTTTTTTACTGATTATAGGGAAGAACTGCAAAAGAAAAGACTTGAGATTTGATGCTTTGGGAAATGCTCAGCACATCTTAATTGACAAAAAAAAATTGAAATTAAGAGATTCGTTGTCAGGAAAGAATGTTTTAGAGAGATAGCCAGGAGTGTTTGCTATTATCAAGATCAAAACATACGTAAGAACATTGTCACACAAAAAGATATTTGAAAAGATTAAATGCGGCTTGCAGGTCTCAGTATGAGCGGAGAGCTTTAAATTATACCAGGAGAAGTTTAAACTATCAGTCATATCAGCAAAAGCCTAAAATAGATAGGAGATTCCCTAGGGAAAATAATCTGCGTAAACCTCTTTTCTAATGGTGTGAATTTCAGTGACATACAGGAGACTCACAAAGTTCTTGAAAATTTTATACCAGTGAGAATGCTCACCTTGGGTCTAAAGGAACCTTGTCAATATGAAGTTAACGGGTGTAATATTCTATACATGGGACTGGCTGAGGAAACAGGTGCAAGTCCTTGCTGTCTTTTATGAGAAAGGAAGGATGACTCAGAGCAGAGGAGAATCCAGTGGGCAGATCCCTGAACCACCTGATAGCCCATGTCTTGACTCCCAGTGGCATTTCCCAAACTAGATTTCAAAATTTCTTGGGACTGGCGATCCCGTTGTTTTGTCTTCCCACTTCCATTTCCTCCTGCTTTGAAGCAATGCATATGTATATATAACTATTATCCTGGGTCTTTCCTACCCTTTTGTTTGGGGTCAGAAAACTAGCTTTCTAGTGTTATGGATCTAAATGAGACAAGAATAGCACTGGGTGGTCACAGGATTGAAAATCTCAAACACAAAAGCCGGGTGTGGTGGCTCATGCCTGTAATCCAAGCAGTTTGGAGGCCAAGGCGGGCAGATCACCTGAGGTCCGGAGTTCAAGACCAACCTGACCCGAACATGGTGCAACCCTGTCTTTAAAAATTAAAAAAAAAAAAAAAAAAAAAAAAAAAAAAGGAAAGAAAAAAATCTCAAACAGTACCCTGGTTTTGGTGCAGGTGGAAAAAAGTGAAAAAAAGAAAAACCCAAACAGCTGAAACGGAAACTAGGTGAAGAAAACGGAATAACAGAAAACCAAAAATAAAAGGGAAAACAGCCAGAACCCCAGTCAGCGTGATGTGTCCATGACTCCTCAAGGTAAACCCAAATAAGGGAAGAGGGTGGTATTGGGGGTCCTTGAAATCCCCTCCCTTTTCAGAATACTGAATGATTATCCCTTGCTTAAAGAAACACCCATACAATTAGAAACCCAAACTCTGTTGTGCATGACTCGCTCTCAGGGGCCTGCCCTCATTTCTGTGTGTACTTCTGCTTTGCAATAAAAGCTGCTTGCCTTTGCTTCATTCTGACTCATCACTGAGTTCTTTCAATGTTGTTAAAAACCTGGATCTCACTGACAATGTCCAGAGACCCTCCTGAATCCCCCGGCAACACAGAGAGGAATTGTGCCCCAAGATGGATTATACCCAGGGCCTCTTCAATATTGGACTTAGACAATTTAGATGAGAATGGGGACTTATGAGCTAATTAGGTTTTGATATTTGGATTTTGAGCTGATAGTATAATGGGATGAGACCTTTTGGGAACCTGAAGTGGGATCAATATATTTTGCATTCAGAACGGATGTGAATCTTGAGGGTCCAGAGGGAAAACTTGTAGGAAGAATAATGCTTCTGAAAGATGTCTATGCCCTAATCCCTACCTGTAGATACGTTACTTTACACAGCCAATGGGACTTTGCAGATGCGATTAGTGTTTCAAGACACTTCAGATGGGCATAATCTAATCACAGGGTCCAAACTTTCCCAGCTACAAGGAGAAAGATGCAAGGACAAAGGAGTCAGAGAGATGGAAGGGGGAAATACGGGCTATCCAGTACTGGAGAGGGGCCCCTAGGAGCTAAGGGAAGCACACATCTCACAGCAAGGAAACACACCTCAGGCCTGCAACCACGTGGAACTTAGTTCTGTCAACAAGCCAAATGAGAGGAATCTGATGCCATAGAGCCCCCTGAAAGTAGCAGCTTGCCAGCATTGGGAATAGCTGGGGCCACGGGGACTTTGTAGGTATAAAGGTGCTGGGGCTGGCCAGGCCTGGCTGCCTCTGCGGGGCTTGGGTTCCAAGGAGGTGGGCACCTAGTTGGTGAGTCTGAAGAGAGCTCTGGAGCCATCGGCCCGCCTCTATGGGCTTTCTGGCCTCCAGGCACCAGGTCCTGTTGCCCTGACCCCTGTGGCCCCAAGCAGCCCAGCTTCTGGGATATCCATGGGTGTAGCTGGAGTCTGCTGAGCGTTTCTTCTGCACCTGGTGGGTTTTCAGGAGCTTCATCCAATTCCTGGGCTGCCACTGTGCCTCGCCCAGCCTCCAGCCCCAAACTATGGATTTGTAGGCATAGCTGCCACAGCAGAGTCCCAGGGCTCCTCCACCCTGCATGCCTCCGCGCACTCCAGCCTGCACCACACCTTGGGCTGAATGTGGTTTTGATTTGCGTTTTTCTAATGACCAGTGATGATGAGCATTTTTTCATATGTTTGTTGGCTGCATAAATGTCTTCTTTTGAGAAGCGTCTGTTCATATACTTTGCCCACTTTTTGATGAAGTTGTTTTTTTCTTGTAAATTTGTTTAAGTTCTTTGTAGATTCTGGATATTAGACCTTTGTCAGATGTGTAGATTGCAAAAATTTTTCCCCATTCTGTTGGTTGCTGATTGACTGTAATGATTGTGTCTTTTGCTGTGCAAAAGCTCTTAAGTTGCATTAGATCCCATTTACCTATTTTGGCTTTTGTTGTCATTGCTTTTAGTGTTTTGTTTTTGTTTTTGTTTTTTGTTTTCCAGGAGCACGTGCGCTTTATTGAATGCCACTGCAGAAAAGTGTGTGAGGGTAAAGGGTTGACACAGGGTGGGCTGGGGGCAGGGCGAGGGATGGAAGCTGGAGTACCAGGGAGACAGACAGGTCACGGGCAGAGCCCCTGGCCCGGGTGATTCCTCTGGATCTACTGATAGGCTTGCAGAATCAGGATTGGGATGATGATCATCAGAATGATCATGATGATGCCCAGAATCCGGGCCCAGATGTTCAGGCACTTGGCAGTGGAGGCGTAGGCCTGGGCCCCGGTCAGGTCGCCAACCATCTTCCTGTCCCTAGACTTCACGGAGTAGGCGTAGGCTATGAAGCCCAGGCAGCAGGAGTTCATGAAGATGGTGTTGAACAGGGACCAGACGACGTGGTCAGGCACGGAAGTCTTGCTTCGGATGTGGATCACGGTGGATGTTGGGGGTGCAGGGTTGTGGGGCACCCCCAGCGCAGCCACCTCATGCTCCTCCTTCAATATCTCATAGTTCGGGGGATAGTGGGTGTTGGCGGGAGTGAAGAAGGTTTGGACAGTGTGGTTCATAGTGTCCAGGGAAGACCGGCCGTGGTGGGGTTGCTGGGATGCTTCTTAGTGGCGCTTCTAGTGTTTTAGTCATGAAGTCCTTGCCTATGCCTATGTCCTGAATGGTATTGCTTAGGTTTTCTTCTAGAGGTTGTTTTTTTTTTTTGAGATGGAGTTTCGCTCTTGTTACCCATGCTGGAGTGCAATGGCGCATCTCGGCTCACCGCAACCTCCACCTCCTGGGTTCAGGCAATTCTCCTGCCTCAGCCTCCTGAGTAGCTGGGATTACAGGTGCGTGCCACCATGCCCAGCTAATTTTTTTTTGTCTTTTTAGTAGAGACAGGGTTTCACCATGTTGACCAGGATGGTCTCGATCTGTTGACCTTGTGATCCACCCGCCTCGGCCTCCCAAAGTGCTGGGATTACAGGCATGAGCCACTGCACCCGGCCTTTTCTTCTAGAGTTTTTATGGTGTTAGGTCTTAAATCTTTAATCCATCTGGAGTTATTTTTATTTTATTATTATTTTTTAATTCATCGACACAGCCAGAGAAGTAAGGAGTTAATTTTTGTAAAAGGCATAAGGAAGGGGTCCAGTTTCAGCTTTCTACACATGGGTAGCCAGTCTTTCCAACACCGTTTATTAAACAGGAAATCCTTTTCCCATTGCTTCTTTTTGTCAGGTTTGTCAAAAACCAGAAGGTTGTAGATGTGTGGCATTACTTCCGAGGCCTCTGTTCTGTTCCATTGGTCTATATCTCTGTTTCGGGTACCAGTACCATGCTGTTTTAATTACTGTAGCCCTGTAGTATAGTTTGAAGTCAAGTATTGTAATGCCTCCAGCTTTGTTTTTTTGGTTTGTTTTTTTTTTGGTTTGTTTTTTTTGCTTAGGATTGTGTTGGCTATGTGGGCTTTTTTTTTATTCCATTTGAAGTTTAAGATGGTTTTTTCCAGTTCTGTGAAGAAGGTCAATGGTAGCTTAATGGGGATAGCATTGAATCTATAAATTATTTTGGGCAGTACGGCCATTTTCACGATACTGATTCTTCCTAACCATGAGCATGGAATATTTTTCCATCTCTTTGTGTCCTCTCTCATTTCCTTGAGCAATGGTTTGTCGTTCTCCTGAAGAGGCCCTTCACATCCCTTGTTAATTGTATTCCTAGGTATTTTATTCTCTTTGTAGCAGTTGTGAATGGGAGTTCGCTCATAATTTGGCTCTCTGTTCGTCTGTTATTGGTACATAGGAATGCTTGTGATGTTTGCACATTGATTTTGCATCCTGACACTTTGCTGAATTTGCTTATCATCTTAAGCAGATTTGGGGCTGAGACAGTGTGGTCTTCTAAATATACAATCATGTCATCTGCAAACAGAGATAATTTGTCTTCTTCTTCTTTTTTTTTTTTTTTTTTTTTTTTTGAGACGGAGGTTCGCTCTTGTTACCCAGGCTGGAGTGCAATGGCACGATCTCGGCTCACCGCAACCTCCGCCTGCTGGGTTCAGGCAATTCTCCTGCCTCAGCCTCCTCAGTAGCTGGGATTCTGGGCACGCGCCACCATGCCCAGCTGATTTTTTTGTATTTTTAGTAGAGACGAGGTTTCACCATGTTGACCAGAATGGTCTCGATCTCTCGACCTCGTGATCCACCCGCCTCGGCCTCCCAAAGTGCTGGGATTACAGGCTTGAGCCACCGCGCCCGGCCAATTTTTTTTTTTTTTTTAAGCGTTTTTTGTACCTCTATCTCCTTCAGTTCTGCTCTGATCTTAGTTATTTCTTGTCTTCTGGTAGCATTTGAACTTGTTTGATCTTGAACCTCTAGTTCTTTTTTTTTTTTTTTTTTTTTTTTGGAGACAGAGTCTTGATCTTTTTGCCAGGTTGGAGTGCAGCAGCACGATCTTAGCTCACTGCAGCCTCTGTCTTCCGGATTCAAGTGATTCCCCTGCCTCAGCCTCCTGAGTAGCTGGGACTACAGGCATGCACCATCACACCCAGCTAAGTTTTTGTGTTTTAGTAGTGAAGGGGTTTCACCAAGGCTAGGATTGTCTCAATCTCCTGACCCCATGATCCACCCGCCTCAGCCTCCCAAAGTGCTGGAATTATAGGAGTGAGCCACCATGCCCTGCCGCTCCTCTAGTTCCTTTGTGACCATAGGGTGTCAATTTTAAATCTTTCCTTGCTTGTCATGCAGGCATTTGGTGATATAAATCTCCCTCTAGGCACTGCTTTAAATGTGTCTCAGAGGTTCTGGTATGTCTTGTTTTTGTTCTCATTGGTTTCAAAGAACAGCTTTATTTCTGCCTTCATTTCATTATTTATCCAGTAGTCATTCAGGAGCAGGTTGTTCAGTCTCCATGTAATTGTGCAGTTTTGAGTGAGTTTCTTTTTTTTTTTTTTTTTTTGAGAGGGAGTCTCGCTCTTGTTACCCAGGCCGGAGTGCAATGGTGCGATCTCGGCTCACCGCAACCTCTGCCTCCTGGGTTCAGCAATTCTCCTGCCTCAGCCTCCTGAGTACCTGGGATTACAGGCATGCGACACCATGCCCAGCTAATGTTTTGTATTTTTAGTAGAGATGGGGTTTCACCATGTTGACCAGGATGGTCTCGATCTCTTGACCTTGTGATCCACCCACCTTGGCCTCCCAAAGTGCTGGGATTACAGGCGTGGGCCACCGCGCCCGGCCCTGAGTGAGTTCCTTAATCCCGAGTTCTAATTTGCACTGTGGTTTGAGAGACTGTTATGATTTCCTTTCTTTTGCATTTGCTGAGGAGCAATTTACTTCCAATTATATAGTCAATTTTAGAGCAAGTGTGATGTGGTGCTGAGAAGAATGTATATTCTGTGGATTTGGGGTGGAGAGTTCTGTAGATGTCTATTAGGTCCACTTGGACCAGATCTGAGTTCTAGTCCTGGATATCCTTGTTATTTTTCTGTCTTGTTAATCTGTCTAATATTGACAGTGGAGTGTTAAAGTCTCCCACTATTACTTTGTGGGAGTATAAGTCTCTTTATAGGTCATTAAGAACTTGCTGTATGGGCCGGGCACGGTGGCTCAAGCCTGTAATCCCAGCACTTTGGGAGGCCGAGGCGGGTGGATCACGAGGTCAAGAGATCGAGACCATCCTGGTCAACATGGTGAAACCCCGTCTCTACTAAAAATACAAAAAATTAGCTGGGCATGGTGGTGTGTGCCTGTAATCCCAGCTACTCGGGAGGCTGAGGCAGGAGAATTGCCTGAATCCAGGAGGCGGAGGTTGTGGTGAGCCGAGATCGCGCCATTACACTCCAGCCTGGTTAACAAGAGCGAAACTCTGTCTCAAAAAAAAAAAAAAAAAAAGAACTTGCTTTATGTATCTGGGTGCTCCTGAATTGGGTGCATACATATTTAAAACAGTTAGTTCTTCTTGTTGCATTGATCCCTTTACCATTATGTAATGCCCTTCTTCCCTTCTTTGTCTCTTCATCTTTGTTAGCTTAAAGTCTGTTTTATCCGAGACTACGATTACAACCCCTACTTTTTTTTTTTTTTTTTTTTTTGCTCTCTGTCCACTTGGTAAATCTTTCTCCATCCCTTTATTTTGAGCCTATGTGTGTCTGCACATGAGATGGGTCTCCTGAATACAGCATATCAGTGGGTGTTGACTCTATCCAATTTGCCAGTCTGTGTCCTTTGTTTCGGGCATTTAGCCTATTTATATTTAAGGTTAATACTGTTATGCGTGAATTTGATTCTGCCATTTTGATACTAACTGGTTGTTTTGCCCATTAGTTGATGCAGTTTCTTCATTGTGTTGATGGTCTTTACCATTTGGTATGTTTTTGCAATGTCTGGTACTGGTTGTGTTGTTACTTTCCATTTTTAATGATTCCTTCAGGAGCTCTTGTAAGGAAGGTCTGGTGGGGACGAAATCTCTCAGCAATTGCTTGTCTGTAAAGGATTTTATTTCTCTTTCACTTATGAAGCTTAGTTTGGCTAGATATGAAATCCTGGGTTGAAAGTTCTTTTCTTTAAGAATGTTGAATATTGGCCCCAGTCTCTTCTGTCATGTAGGGTTTCTGCCAAGAGATCCGCTGTGAGTCTTAAGGGATTCCCTTTGTGGGTAAATTGACCTTTCTCTCTGGCTGCCCTTAGCATTTGTTCCTTCATTTCAACCTTGGTGAATCTGACAATTATGTGCCTTGGGGTTACTCTTCTTGAGGAATATCTTTGTGGTATTCTCTGTATTTCCTGGATTTGCATGTTGGCCTGCCTTGATGGATTGGGAAAGTTCTCCTGGATAATATTCTGAAGAATGTTTTCCAACTTAGTTTCATTCTCTTTCCAACCAGTCTCATTGAGATGAACCTGGGAACGTGGTACCTCAGTTGGAAATTCAGAGATTACTCGCCTTCTGCATCACTCTCGCTGGGAACTGTACACCGGAGCTGTTCCTATTTGGCCATCTAGCCATGTTGGTGGAAGATCTTTTTTTTTTTTTTTTTTTTTTTGTGGGAGAGTCATGCTCTGTCACCAGGTTTGAGTGCAGTGGTGTGATCTTGGCCAATTGCAACCTCCCCCTCTTGGGTTCAAGCTGAACCCATTCTCCTGCCTCAGTCTCCTGAGTAACTGGGACTTCAGGTGCACACCACCATGCTCAGCTAATTTTTGTATTTTTAGTAGAGACAGGGCTTCATCATGTTGGTCAGGATGGTCTTGATACCCTGACCTCATGATTTGTCTGCCTCAGTCTCACAAAGTGCTGGGATTACAGGCGTGAGCCACGATGCCTGGCTAACCAATTTTTTTGCTTTTAAATTTGCCGCTTGTGTATTTTCAGTGAATTGCCTATTTCACCTGTCTCATATATTACGAGTTTCGGTTCCTTTTCTGTCAGTAAAAATAGACAGTGGAACAACAAATACATGTTGGAATTTTTTTCATTCGGTAACATGAATGACATTTTTGCTTTTGCATACTAAACATATTTTCTAATTTTTTTTTTTTTTTTTTTTTTTTGAGACGGAGTTTCACTCTTGTTACCCAGGCCGGAGTGCAATGGCGCGATCTCGGCTCGCCGCAACCTCCGCCTCCTGGGTTCAGGCAATTCTCCTACCTCAGCCTCCTGAGTAGCTGGGATTACAGGCACCGCCACCATGCCCAGCTAATTTTTTGTATTTTTAGTAGCGAGGGGGTTTCACCATGTTGACCAGGATGGTCTCGATCTCTTGACCTCGTGATCCACCTGCCTCGGCCTCCCAAAGTGCTGGGATTACAGGCTTGAGCCACCGTGCCCGGCCTCTAATTTTTTTTTAATCTTGTTGTACAACATAATGGCTTCCTTTAGTATATACTTTTATGTTTCATCAGCGTATATTAACATTTTTCACCACTTTTCTAATTGTAAAATTTTAATAATAGAAATGCAGCCGAGTTTACGGTGTTTGCCATTCCCTTGATACTAGGAATCTCACCATGGCCAATTTCAAATTGCCAATATTTTGTCACTGAACATGGAGATGTGCAGAATTGTCAGTAGCACACCATCCTATTTGTGCCATATTGATGTAGTGGCTGCAAATAATATCAAGCACATAGGTAACACACATAGTAAAATACTTGAGTGATAAGGTTTGAATATAACTTAAACAGCTTAATTGATTAAATCAGTTATATAGCTGACCTAACTCCTAATTAAAATGTACATGTTCTTGTTTGGGTACATAAAGTTTTATCCTGCTCTTGCAAATTTTTCTTACACATAAAATACTGATACAAGGGGATACTTTATGTTTCGTAGTGGCTGTTTTCAAATATACACAAAAGTGGTAAACACTCTTAGGAAGCTCCATGGTTTCCCCCTCAGTCTTCTATTATAATTTATGATCATTTTTGTTGCATGCATTCTTATGCACATTAATGAGTTATTTTACTGTTAAAGCCGGATATGTAATTTAATACATAGTTTCTTTAGAATAATTTTCTGAAGTACATGGGATTTTCGTATAGCTGATTAATATTTTACAAAATATAAAAATATTTTTAAATATGCTGTCAGTGCTAAATATTACTAAATTTTTCAAAGATTTTTTTTTTTTTTTGAGACGGAGTTTCGCTCTTGTTACCCAAGCTGGAGTGCAATGGCGCGATCCCGGCTCACCGCAACCTCCGCCTCCTGGGTTCAGGCAATTCTCCCGCCTCAGCCTCCTGAGTAGCTGGGATTACAGGCACACGCCACCATGCCCAGCTAATTTTTTGTATTTTTAGTAGAGACGGGGTTTCACCATGTTGACCAGGATGGTCTCGATCTCTTGACCTTGTGATCCACCCGCCTCGGCCTCCCAAAGTGCTGGGATTACAGGCTTGAGCCACCGCGCCCGGCCTCAAAGATGTTTTAATAGTAAGTATAAACAAAAACTCCAGACCAATGTCCCTGATGAACATACATGCAAAAATTCTCAAAAAATGGGTTCATGAAATGACTAACACAAGATCCATCAGAACAAAAATGAGTTTCATAGATGTAATGACCTGACCAAAGATAATTATGGTTTTGTTTGGAACATTAGTGGTATTTAATGTCCTATTTTCCAGATATAAGTAAATCCTTTCCATTCTCTCAAGTCTCTTGAATTATCTACACTCATGACATTTGGTAGATTATACTTTTATGAACAGAAAGCAAACATTTATTTTTCCTTTTTGCCTGATCCCTCCAAAATTTGGAACTCCTATTGAATATATATTTTTTGAGACAGGGGCTTGCTCTGTCACCCAGGCTGGAGTGCAGTGGTGCAATCTTGGCTCACTGCAACCTCTGCTTCCTGGGTTGAGGCAATTCTCCTCCCTCAGCCTCCTGGGTAGCTGGGATTACACACACATACCACCACACACAGCTAATTTTTACATTTTTAGTAGAGACAGGTTTTACCATGTTGGCCAGGCTGGTCTCGAACTCCTGACCTCAGGTGATCCTCCTGCCTTAGACTCCTAAAGTCCTGAGATTACAGGTGTGAGCCACCATGGCTGGCCTGAATATTCTTCTTTCACAGCAGTGCGAGCATTTGTCTAAGTTCGAAAAGAATCTGTTCTCCTTGTAACAGAACATAATTGGAAACAAGGCTTTGACTAGAATGTCATATTTGAAAATGATGACCAGTTTTAATGAACTAAGGTTGAGTTTATAGAGCCAATGCTTAGAAATGCCTCTTGGAAAACTGGCCTGGTACCTGACTTGTAGGGTAACCATTCTTACGTGTAAGTTAGGAAGGGGATTTTCTGGCAGGCCTGATGATATGCTTTAGCTCTGTGCTGCCACCCCAATCGCACCTAGAATTATAGTACTCCCCACGTGTCAAGGGTGGGACCAGGTGGAGATAATTGAATCATGAAGGCAGTTTCCCCCATACTGTTCTCCCGGTGGTGAGTTCTCACAAGATATGGTGGTTTTATAAGGGTCTTCCCTCTTTGCTCAGCAGTGATTCTGTCTCCTGCTGCCCTGTAAAGAGGTGCCTTTTGCTGTGATTTTAAGTTTCCTGAGGCCTCTTCAGTAGTTGGAACTGTGAGTCAGTTTAGCCTCTTTTCATTATAAATCACCCAGTCCTGGGTATTTTCTTATAGCAATGTGTGAATTAACTAATACACTCAAGAAACTTAGAATATTTGGAGGATCTTGAATCCACCCAAATCTACAGAGGGCAACATCTGGTAGCAAGTTCTTGGCTCAGCTTCCAAGTCTTGAGTCTTAAAAACTCTAATTTGTGGGTTTTGTTTTTTTTTTTTTTTTTGAGATGATGTCTTGCTCTGTCAGCCAGGCTGGAGTGCAATGGGACGGTCTCAGCTCACCGCAACCTCTGCCTCCCAGGTTCAAGGGATTTTCTTGCCTCAGTCTTCTGAGTAGGTAGGATTACAAGTGTGTGCCAACCGGCTAATTTTTGTATTTTTGGTAGAGACGGGGTTTCACCGTGTTCATCAGGCCGGTCTCAAACTACTGACCTCATGATCTGCGCACCTCAGTCTCCCAAAATGCTGGGATTACAGCTTTAGCCACAGCGCCCGGCCTAATTTGAGATTCTTTATGAAACAGTCTAGCAAAGCAAACTTAAAAAGGCCTAAGTAGTTAATTATCATTTTTGCTGCACTAATATAAATTATCCAGCCAAATATAATGAAACCAGACAAATTCTGCAAACAAGAATCAAAAGTGGGTAATTGTAGATGAAAATCGTATGTTGAAATGGAAAATTATACTGACCCCTGTGGGTTCTCAATTCTTATTTCTCCAGTATCTGGCTATGACTCTCCAAACTAACACTTCCAATTTTGTCCCACCCTCCTGAACTGGCATCACTGATCATTAAAATGACCTTTCCCTGAAGCCCTGAAAGTGGAAGATGGACATCTTGATAGAAACTTAAAAGAGCCGGGCACGGTGGCTCACGCCTGTAATCCCAGCACTTTGGGAGGCCGAGGCGGGTGGATCACAAGGTCAAGAGATCGAGACCATCCTGGTCAACATGGTGAAACCCCGTCTCTACTAAAAGTGCAAAAAAAAGTATCTGGGCGTGGTGGCACGTGCCTGTAATCCCAGCTACTTAGGAGGCTGAGGCAGGAGAATTGCCTGAACCCAGGAGGCGGAGGTTGCGGTGAGCCGAGATCGCGCCATTGCACTCCAGCCTGGGTAACAAGGGCGAAACTCCGTCTCAAAAAAAAAAAAAAAAAAAAAAAAAAAAAAAAGAAAGCTCCTGCCACAAACTCCAGGAGTGTTGCGATGTTGGCTGGGCCTGAGTAGTGATAGGAGGAGTTGCGGTTGTTAAGCGCGTTGCTCGGTAAAGAAACCCCCAGGCAGGCTTCATGTCGCCCACGAAGTTTTATTTAGCGCTTGGGTGCAAGCGGGCCAAGTCCAAGATAGGAGTTAGGCAAGGGGAGTAGGAAAGGGGACTGATTTTATAGCTTGGTGCAAATGGTCAAAGATGGTAATCTGAGCTGGGCGCGGTGGCTCAGGCCTGTAATCCTAGCATTTTGGGAGGCTGGGGTGGGTGGATCACCTGAGGTCAGGAGTTCAAGACCAGCCTGGCCGTCATGGTGAAACCCCATCTTAAAAAAAAAAAACAAAACATGGTAATCTATTTTAGGGAGGGGAAGAGCGACACGGGATGCAAGGTCACAGGGGTGGGGGTTGTCTATTACCAACTGGCGTAGTCATAAGGGTGGGGATTATCTGTTGCTAGCAGAGGGGAAGGTGTGGTAAATTACAAACAGCAGTGGGGATCTTGAGAAACCTGATGTCTGGGGGGAAATTTTGCAGGGCTGAGTAGGAACAATGGTCAGACACTGTAGGGGGAGAGCAATCAGTTGAGGCAAGAACTCGTTTCACTTTTCTTTATGGCCATCCGGTTACTTCAGACTTTCTGGCTCTTGGAGACCATTTGGAGGTGTATGTGCAGGTCACCGAGGATATAATGGCCAGGCTTGGACATGGAGGCCTGACAGTCCTATCTTCTTATATATGTATAAAGAAAAAGTTTAAAAAGAGAGGGGAGTAGGGGTGATGTTTCTCAAGGCTTCTTTAAGCATGACAGAGGGCTGTGCGGACAGCTAAAATAAAAGTCTTTGATTTTTGTAGTTTAGTAAGTATTTAGTTTAAGTCTTTGGCTTAGGGCACCATTTTCTGTATTTAACAAGGTGCCAATTGGCATATTTTTGAGCTTGAAATTTTCCTAATAGGGTGAATTTTCTAAAAATAGCCTTTAAATGTAATGGCTTTAATGGGGAAAATGATGAAGCCTTGGGTCAAGGTTGGAATAGTGTCCAGTCAACCAGTGCTTTTCGTCCCCATTTTCAATCATATGAATAAGACTGCATGTCGTCAAGCCAGTAATCTATTATATTACCCTTTTCCCATAAGTTTAAGTGGTGTTCTGAATGGAGGAGTTCAATAGTTCTGATTGCCGACCCTATACAAGAGAGATAAGTATAATTACTCTTTATCTCCTGAGTTGAGCTGAGGCTGGCAAAAGTAAAAGTGTCCCAAGCCCTCTAGTAGCCACTGGTATACTTTGTGGTGACCTGGATGTTGGTTTGGCTGCCAAATACGGGGTACAGGCTCTGTATGTGTGTACTGCAGTTTATCTTCATAAGTTTGGGCCTGGGGACACCATGGGCAAGTGTCTGATGGCTGCCACCCCATTACATCTTAGGATTTTTTTGCCAGAGGCTTTTCAATTCAGGGATAGGGAAGATTCTTGAGACTAGGTCAAACTACTATTATGGGGAGTTGATCCTAGAAGACTTGGATTGAAAGGGATATGTGTGGGTTCTGGAGAGGTATTAAACTGCATCTTGACCTTAGCCAGGTGTTGCCTGGGATTATTATTTTATTTTTATTTTTATTTTTAAAAAGATGGGGTTTCACCATGATGGCCAGGCTAGTCTTGAATTCTGACCTCAGGTGATCCATCCACCTCGGCCTCCCAAAGTGCTAGGATTACAGCCGTGAGCCGCGCACCTAGCTGCCTGGAATTCATGAGTGGTGAACTGGTGCTTGTGGTTGATCCTAGAAGAGTGAAGGCTATGAAATAGGACTGGAGACTAGACAGGCAAATGAGGCGGGAGGATTGGTAAGGCGTCTTGTCTTAAGCTGCTGAGAGGTCCTGGGACAGGGGTTGATATTGTGGGGTTGTTAAAAGTAGCATTTGCCGCCGGGCACGGTGGCGCAAGCCTGTAATCCCAGCACTTTGGGAGGCCGAGGCGGGTGGATCACGAGGTCAAGAGATCGAGACCATCCTGGTCAACATGGTGAAACCCCGTCTCTACTAAAAATACAAAAAATTAGCTGGGCATGGTGGCGCATGCCTGTAATCCCAGCTACTCAGGAGGCTGAGGCAGGAGAATTGCCTGAACCCAGGAGGCGGAGGTTGCGCTGAGCCGAGATCGCGCCATTGCACTCCAGCCTGGGTAACAAGAGCAAAACTCCGTCTCAAAAAAAAAAAAAGAAAAAAAAAAAATTGCCATATAGAGTGATTCATTATGGCCTGCATATGGTTTTGTAGGAATTGAGAGACTAAGTGGAAAATGCAAGGTTTGAATAGGAGGTGAAGGAAGATGGTTATTAACGGAGTAAGGATCAGAGAAAGCCAGCAAGAAAACAGCCAGGTGGGTTTGGCATAGTTATTTGCCGGGTTAGTAAATTTCTGGGCTCTGTCGTTGAGCCTTCTGATATTGTCATAAACTAAGCCAGACTGATTTAAGTAAAAGCAGCATTCCTCATTTAGAAATATAGAGTCCTTTCATTTCTGAAGTAAGTCGAGGCCATGAAGATTCTGGAGGACAGTTGCAGCTAAAGAATTAATTTGAGCCTGAAGGACAGATAAAGTATTATATATGTCAGTAATGCTAGCAGAGAAATCAATATACAGACTACAGAATGTTGTGACAGAGGGGGTGACCCCCACTATGCCAGTTCCGAGGCCCACAAAGGAGGTTGCAAACCCTGTTCCCAGGAGTAATGGAATTAGCTGAATGACTCTTTTTTGTCTAGTGGGTGTCATTAGGAGGACATGCAGTTGTTTATTACCATTGGCAAATTGCATTTTAGGAATAAGGAAGACTAAGGCACAGGTGCCTGTCCAGTTAGTAGGTAAACACATATAGGTGGAGGATCCACATAAGAAGAGGCCTGGGGCAAGGCAGAATTGAAAATGTAGGTGAAAAGGTGGGAGGGAGCTTTGAAAGGGGAGTCAGATACCCAAAGTCTTAAAGATCCAGTAGGGACAGCAGCCTTTAGAGGTTGAAAGGGAGATTGATGGGGGAATTGTGTAGTGGAAGTGGTCTGATTTTCATGTTGTATGTGGAAGCACGTCGTATCAACAAATAGTCTGCTATTAACATTTGTAGGGCCATGTATGAGTAAGCATCAAAAGTGTCTAAGAGGAAAATCTGAGGAACAAGGAGACAGTATCCAAGGATGGAGTGAGAGACAAGGAAGGTGCTGACCTAGACGGTAATGACTGTTAACATTTTTGAGGTTATTAGTGATAAAGGGTTTGTCAGTGAAGTGAAGTGAGTATGCTCCTGCAGGCATATTCACGTGTGCGCCAGGGCCTTGGAGATGGAGAGTAACGGAGCACTTGGAAGGGGGAAAGTGACACAAGGGAATTACATTGGTTCGTTGACGGGAAATGCATAGAGGAGCAAGAGTGGGGATAGTTGTCTCTGTAGTAAGGGTTCCTAATACGGACGGAGTGGAGTTCATATGAGGTAAGAGTTGCCGTAGATAGTTGAGGACAAGTATAGCAGCTTGTTGGTATGAAATGTCTGAGGAGTTTTTCCTAAACTTGTCTAAGAAAGAGAGAGGCTCCACGGGAGGGTAGAGATGGGGACTGTTAAAAGAGATGCAGAGGTATAGGGAGATGGAAGAGGTAGCCCAGTCAGCTACAGGGCAGGAATAGTGGTATAAGAGGAAGAGCAAAGAGAGATGAAGAGCCAGCAATTATTCGCCAACAACGGGTTGGAATTAGTGAGGAGGAAATGGGTTGGATTGATGGTATGTTGAAGATAATTAGGAAGGGATAGGGAGTTACAGAATGGGACTGAGAATAAGAGTGAGTAGAAGAGTAAGGAAGAGAACTTCATTAGGGTAAAAGAATTGGAGTGTCCCTTGCTACATAAGGTCATCTATCCATTCAAGGAAGGAGTCAAGGGTGAGTGTTTGTGGGTAGAATCAGGAGATGTCAGCCAAAATGCTCTCGAGGAAAATAGTAAACCAGCAAGGCCAGCAGGCCTAGGGCATTTAAATGTAGATGAGAAGGGTGATTAGAAGTATAGTTAGACAGAAAGCAACAGAAATAGAGAGCTTGTGAGGTACAGACCAAGCTTTAGGGGTGACCGTGTAGAGTCCTGCTGCAAATTAAGATGAGGATTCCTGTTGATGTTGAAATATAAACTAAACTGGTGTGTGGCTTGTGTCTACTCTTCAGGAATTTGAGTAGGCTTAAGAGAAGTAGGAGAGAGTACTTGCGCTTTCAAGAGGAGATAGATGGGCTAGGCTGGTTGTCTGATGGGCACAATTTAATCCTGGACCGGTGAACCCAGTGGGGAGGGTTTTGTGGATGGACAGCAGTTGGAGTAGTGTAGATAACCAGGTAGGGGCCCTTCCACTGAGGCTGTAGAGCTGGAAAGGTTAGATCCTTGAGCAGCACTTATCATCCAGTTAGGGTGTCCTCATAAGGCCGTGTATGTGGAGTGGGGAGGAGGTTAGCAGCTTGATGAATTTCCTGCCTATTTTGTTGTGAAATGGGAAGATAGTCTCCAGGAGGGCTAGTGTCTGGGAGAAGGTTAGGCCCAAGCAAAAAGGTATAGCCATGTAAGAGTTCAAAGGGAGGCCGGGCACGGTGGCTGACGCCTGTAATCCCAGCACTTTGGGAGGCCAAGGTGGGCGGATCACGAGGTCAAGAGATCGAGACCATCCTGGCCAACATGGTGAAACCCTGTCTCTACTAAAAATACAAAAATTAGCCGGGTATGGTGGCGTGCACCTGTGGTCCCAGCTACTCAGGAGGCTGAGGCGGAAGAATTGCTTGAACCCAGGAGGCAGAGGTTGCAGTGAGCCGAGATTGCGCCACTGCACTCCAGCCTGGTGACAGAGCAAGACTCCATCTCAGAAAAAAAAAAGAGCTCAAAGGGGCTGTATCTTGTGGGTTCCTGACGAGTGACATGAATTCAGAGAAGAGCAGTAGATAAAAGGGATACCCAGTTCTTCTTTAATTGAAGGGTGAGTTTGATAAGATTTGTTTTTAGGAGGCGATTAGCTTTTTCTACTTTTCCTGATGACTGAGGGTGCTAAGGGGCATGGAGATTCCTTTGAATGCTAAGGGCCTGCAGAGACTGCTTGGGTGATTTGGCTAATGAAAATGGGACCGTTGTCAAATTATATGGAAGTCAGCAGGCCAAATAGGGGAATGATATCATTTAACAGACAAGAAATAACAGCAGTGGCCTTTTTTGTTCCAGAAGGGAAGGCTTCAATACACTCTGTAAAGATATCCACCTGTACAAGAAGATATTTGAATTTTCGGACACAAGGCTTATGAATAAAGTCAATTTGCCGTATTACATGTGGGTAAATCCCCGGGCTTGGTGAACGGGAAAGGGAGGGAGGTCTTAGAAGTCCCTGGGGGTTGGTAGAGTGGCAGATGGAGCACTGAGATGTAATTGTTTTATGGATGGATTTCCACGAAGGGAAGGAGATAAGAGGTTCTAAGAAACGGGCCAAAGGCTTATATCCCAAATGAAAGTGGTTGTGAAAGGCAGAGAGGTTAGACTGGGCTTGCAAGGCAGGAAGAGGGAATTTTCCTTGATCGAAAAACCAACTATCTTGAGTGGGGAGCAACTGGTCGGTTAAGGATTCAGAAGGAGAGTAAGTAGGAGTAATTGAGGAAAAAGAAAAATATTGTCCGCTGGTGGGGGATATTGGTGCGTAGGCTGCCTTCTTGGCTGTCTCATTGGCATAAGCATTTCCTTGGGCAATGGGATCTAAAGTTTTTTGGTGTCCTTGAAAGTGGACAACTCCGGCCTTGGCTGGGAGAAGGGCAGCTTTAAGGAGAGGTCTTTTTTTTTTTTTTTTTTTTTGAGATGGAGTTTCGCTCTTGTTACCCAGGCTGGAGTGCAATGGCGCGATCTCGGCTCACCGCAACCTCCGCCTCCTGGGTTCAGGCAATTCTCCTGCCTCAGCCTCCTGAGTAGCTGGGATTACAGGCACGCGCCACCACGCCCAGCTAATTTTTTGTATTTTTAGTAGAGACGGGCTTTCACCATGTTGACCAGGATGGTCTCGATCTCTTGACCTCGTGATCCACCCGCCTCGGCCTCCCAAAGTGCTGGGATTACAGGCTTGAGCCACCGCGCCCGGCCCAGGAGAGTTCTTATTAAAGAAGCATTGATAATGGAAGATCACTGTGTAGTGAGAAAGCACCTTTCTGCCCAGATGACAGTGTGGTGATGGAAGATGTGGAAAGCATATTTGGACTCATGAAGATGTTGACTTTTAGCCCTTTTGCCAGGGTGAGGGCACATGTGAGTGCTATCCGTTCAGCTTGTTGAGAAATAGTAGACAGGGGAAGGATGGCAACTTCAATGATAGAAGTGTGGGAGACAACAGCACAGCCAGCCTGTCCTGGAGAGGACTGGTTAGGTTTTGAAGAACTGCCATTAATAACCCATGTGTGATCAGTCTCGGATAGGAAAAAGAGAGATGTGGGGGAAAAGAGGAGACAGCAATGTGAGTCAGGGAGATACAGTCATGTGGTGCGGGTTTTGCATTTGTGTTTGGTATTAGATGAGAGGCTGGATTAAAATTGGGATCATGTGCAGTAGTCACAGTGGTAGTCTCAATAAAGAGCGAATAGAGTTGAGTAAGATGTGGGGCAGATAACAGATGTGGAAGAAGCCAAGAGGATGCTAAAGATTGAAGATTGTGAAAGCTGTATAGAGTGAGGCATAGCTTGTGATTTTGGAAGTCTCAAAAAGTAGATCAGATCAGACTGGGCGTGGTGGCTCATGCCTGTTTTCCCAGTACTTTGGGAGGCTGAGGCGGGTGGATCAGGAGGTCAAGAGATCGAGATCAGGGGCCGGGCGCGGTGGCTCAAGCCTGTAATCCCAGCACTTTGGGAGACCTAGGCGGGCGGATCACGAGATCAAGAGATCGAGACCATCCTGGTCAACAGGGTGAAACCCGGTCTCTACTAAAAATACAAAACATTAGCTGGGCATGGTGGCGCGTGCCTGTAATCCCAGCTACTCAGGAGGCTGAGGCAGGAGAATTGCCTGAACCCAGGAGGCGGAGGTTGTGGTGAGCCGAGATCGCGCCATTGCACTCCAGCCTGGGTAACAAGAGCGAAACTCCGTCTCAAAAAAAAAAAAAAAAAAAAAAAGTGAATATATAAAAAGAAAAACGAACAATAAAAAAAAGTGAGTATAAGAGAAAAGAAAATAACAATTGGGGTCAACAATTGGAGACTTCCCTGCCACTGAAGGTTATCTATTCACTCTAAGAGAGAGTTAAGGTTGGCAGCTTGAGGGTAAAACCATGAAATACTAGCTGTAGTTGCCTGGAGGAAAAATGTAAACTGGCAACTTAAACAAAAGCAGGGCATGTAAAAGTAAATGAGTACAGTGAATTTGAGCACAATTAGACAGAAAATTATAGCAACAGAGACTTTCTGAGGTGTGGTTTAAGTAACGGGGGCGACTGTCTAAAGGCCTTTTGCAAATAGTAGTGTTAAGAAAAAGATGATTCCACTTCGCAGATGCGGGTGAGTTAAAGAGAAGTGGGAGCTGTGTTATTACAATGGGTCCAGGGGTGAATAGTCATGCAAGGGGTATGTCTGCCAACACAAAACCCTGATTGTTAAGCAAAGAGGTGGTGCTGATTATTGGGGGTCCTGTAAAGCAGACAGATAGGCTAAATGAAGCGGTTTGGGTAACTGGAAAGTTTTTTTTTTTCTTTCTTTTCTTTTCTTTTATTTTATTTTATTGCATTTTAGGTTTTGGGGTACATGTGATGAACATGCAAGATTGTTGCATAGGTACACACATAGCAGTGTGGTTTGCTGCCTTCCGTCCCCTCACCTATATCTGTCATTTCTCCCCATGCTATCTCTTCCCACCTCCCCACCCCCCCGCCCCTCCCCCATTTCCCCCCAACGGACCCCAGTGTGTAGTGCTCCCCTCCCTGTGTCCATATGTTCTCATTGTTCAACACCCGCCTATGAGTGAGAATATACGGTGTTTGATTTTCTGCTCTTGTGTCAGTTTGCTGAGAATGATGGTTTCCAGGTTCATCCTTGTCCCTACAAGGGACGCGAACTCATCGTTTTTGATGGCTGCGTAATATTCCATGGTGTATATGTACCACATTTTCCCTATCCAGTCTATCATCGTTGGGCATTTGGGTTGGTTCCAGGTCTTTGCTATTGTAAACAGTGCTGCAATGAACATTTGTGTGCACGTGTCCTTGTAGTAGAATGATTTATAATCCTTTGGATATATACCCAGTAATGGGATTGCTGGGTCAAATGGGATTTCTATTTTTAGGTCCTTGAGGAATCGCCACACTGTCTTCCACAATGGTTGAATTAATTTACATTCCCACCAACAGTGTAAAAGTGTTCCTATTTCTCCACATCCTCTCCAGCATCTGTTGTTTCCCGATTTTTTAATGATCGCCATTCTAACTGGTGTGAGATGGTATCTCAATGTGGTTTTGATTTGCATTTCTCTGATGACCAGTGATGATGAGCATTTTTTCATATGTTTGTTGGCCTCCTGTATGTCTTCTTTTGTAAAGTATCTGTTCATATCCTTCGCCCATTTTTGAATGGGCTTGTTTGTTTTTTTCTTGTAGATCTGCTTTAGTTCTCTGTAAATTCTGGATATCAGCCCCTTGTCAGATGGGTAGGCTGCAAAAATTTTTTCCCATTCTGTTGGTTGCCGATTCACTCTACTGACTGTTTCTTTTGCCGTGCGGAAGCTGTGGAGTTTGATTAGGTCCCATTTGTCTATTTTGGCTTTTGTTGCCATTGCTTTTGGCGTTTTGGTCATGAAGTTCTTGCCTACACCTATGTCCTGAATGGTTTTGCCTAGATTTTCTTCTAAGGTTTTTATGGTATTAGGTCTGATGTTTAAGTCTTTAATCCATCTGGAGTTAATTTTGGTGTAAGGTGTCAGGAAGGGGTCCTGTTTCTGCTTTCTGCACATGGCTAGCCAGTTTTCCCAACACCATTTATTAAACAGGGAGTCCTTTCCCCATTGCTTGTTTTTGTCAGGTTTGTCGAAGATCAGATGGTTGTGGGTATGTTGTATTTCCTGTGAGGCCTCTGTTCTGTTCCATTGGTCTATATCTCTGTTTTGGTACCAGTACCATGCTGTTTTGGTTACTGTAGCCTTGTAGTATAGTTTGAAGTCCGGTAGTATGATGCCTCTTGCTTTGTTCTTTTTGCTTAGAATTGACTTGGCTATGCGGGCTCTCTTTTGGTTCCATATGAAGTTTAAGGTGTTTTTTTTTTTTTTTTTGAGACGGAGTTTCAGTCTTGTTACCCAGGCTGGAGTGCAATGGCGCGATCTCGGCTCACCGCAACCTCCGCCTCCTGGGTTCAGGCAATTCTCCTGCCTCAGCCTCCTGAGTAGCTGGGATCACAGGCATGCGCCACCATGCCCAGCTAATGTTTTGTATTTTTAGTAGAGACGGGGTTTCACCATGTTGACCAGGATGGTCTCGATCTCTCGACCTCGTGATCCACCCGCCTCGGCCTCCCAAAGTGCTGGGATTACAAGCTTGAGCCACCGCGCCCGGCCTGAGTTTAAGGTGTTTTTTTCCAGTTCTGTGAAGAAGGTCGTTGGTAGCTTGATGGGAATAGCATTGAATCTGTAAATTACTTTGGGCAGTATGGCCATTTTCACGATGTTGATTCTTCCTAACCATGAACATGGAATGTTTCTCCATCTGTTTGTATCCTCTCTTATTTCGTTGAGCAATGGCTTGTAGTTCTCCTTGAAGAGGTCCTTTACGTTCCTTGTTAGTTGTGTTCCTAGATATTTTATTCTCTTTGTAGCAATTGTGAATGGCAGTTCGTTCTTAATTTGGCTCTCTTTAAGTCTATTACTGGTGTATAGGAATGCTTGTGATTTTTGCACGTTGATTTTGTATCCTGAGACTTTGCTGAAGTTGTTTATCAGTTTCAGGAGATTTTGGGCTGAGATGATGGGGTCTTCCAGATATACAATCATGTCATCTGCAA
The DNA here is from genome assembly GCF_048565385.1 of Saimiri boliviensis. Taxonomy (NCBI): domain Eukaryota; kingdom Metazoa; phylum Chordata; class Mammalia; order Primates; family Cebidae; genus Saimiri; species Saimiri boliviensis. The sequence goes on along the minus strand of NC_133462.1, from coordinate 1,180,822 downwards.
ATAGAGACAATTTGATTTTCCTCCTTTCCAATTTGGATACCCTTTATTTCTTTTTCTTGCCTGATTGCTCTGGCTAGAACTTCCAGTACTATATTGAATAGGAGTGGTGAGAGAGGGCATCCTTGTCTTGTGCCAGATTTCAAAGGGAATGCTTCCAGTTTTTGCCCATTCAGTATGATATTGGCTGTTGGTTTGTCGTAAATAGCTTTTATTGTTTTGAGATACGTTCCGTCGATACCTAGTTTATTGAGGGTTTTTAGCAGAAAGGGTTGTTGAATTTTGTCAAAAGCCTTCTCTGCATCAATTGAGATAATCATGTGGTTTTTGTCTTTGGTTCTGTTTATGTGGTGAATTACGTTTATGGACTTGCGTATGTCCATAAATGACTTGCATCCCCGGGATGAATCCTACTTGATCATGGTGGATGAGCTTTTTGATAGGCTGTTGCAATCGGTTTGCCAGTATTTTATTGAAGATTTTTGCATCTATGTTCATCATGGATATTGGCCTGAAATTTTCTTTTCTTGTTGAGTCTCTGCCGGGTTTTGGTATCAGGATGATGTTTGTCTTGTAAAATGATTTGGGAAGGATTCCCTCTTTTTGGATTGTCTGGAATAGTTTCAGAAGGAATGGTATCAGCTCCTCTTTGTATGTCTGGTAGAATTCAGCTGTGAACCCATCTGGACCTGGGCTTTTTTTGGGGGGTGGTAGGCTCTTTATTGCTGCCTCGACTTCAGACCATGTTATCGGTCTATTCAGGGTTTCGGCTTCTTCCAGGTTTAGGCTTGGGAGGATGCAGGTGTCCAGGAATTTATCCATTTCTTCCAGGTTTACTAGTTTATGTGCATAGAGTTGTTTGTAATAATCTCTGATGATGGTTTGGAGTTCTGTGGAATCTGTGGTGATATCCCCTTTATCGTTTTTTATTGCATCAATTTGGTTATTCTCTCTTTTCTTTTTTATTAATCTGGCTAGTGGTCTGTCTATTTTGTTGATCTTTTCAAAAAACCAGCTCCTGGATTTATTGATTTTTTTGAAGAGTTTTTTGTGTCTCTATTTCCTTCAGTTCTGCTCTGATCTTAGTTATTTCCTGTCTTCTGCTAGGTTTTGAGTTTTTTTTGATCTTGCTCCTCTAGCTCTTTCAATTTTGATGATAGGGTGTCAATTTTCGATCTCTCCTTTCTTCTCATGTGGGCACTCATTGCTATATATTTTCCTCTAGAGACTGCTTTAAATGTGTCCCAGAGATTCTTGTATGTTGTGTCTTCATTCTCATTGGTTTCGAAGAACATCTTTATTTCTGCCTTCATTTCATTGTTTATCCAGTCAACATTCAAGAGTCCGTTGTTCAGTTTCCATGAAGCTGCGGGGTTCTGAGTTAGTTTCTGCATTCTGAGTTCTAACTCGATTGCACTGTGATCTGAGAGACTGTTTGTTATGATTTCTGTTCTTTTGCATTTGCTGAGGAGTGATTTATTGCCAATTATGTGGTCAATTTTAGAGTAGGTGTGATGTGGTGCTGAGAAGAATGTATATTCTGTGGATTTGGGGTGGAGAGTTCTGTAAATGTCTATTAGGTTTGCTTGTTCCAGGTCTGAGTTCAGGTCCTGGATATCCTTGTTGATTTTCTGTCTGGTTGATCTGTCTAATAGTGACAATGGGGTGTTAAAGTCTCCCACTATTATTGTGTGGGAGTCTAAGTCTCTTTGTAAGTCATTAAGAACTTGCCTTATGTATCTGGGTGCTCCTGTATTGGGTGCGTATATATTTAGGATCGTTAGCTCTTCTTGTTGCAGTGATCCTTTTACCATTATGTAATGTCCTTCTTTGTCTCTTTTGATCTTTGTTGCTTTAAAGTCTATTTTATCAGAGATGAGAATTGCAACTCCTGCCTTTTTTTGCTCTCCATTTGCTTGGTAGATCTTCCTCCATCCCTTTATTTTGAGCCTTTGTGTATCCTTGCGTGTAAGATGTGTTTCCTGGATACAGCACACTGATGGGTTTTGGCTTTTTATCCAATTTGCCAGTCTGTGTCTTTTGATTGGGGCATTTAGTCCATTGACATTTAGGGATAGTATTGTTATGTGTGAATTTGATACTGTCATTTTGATGCTACCTGGCTGTTTTGTTGGTTAGTTGATGCAGATTCTTGAATGTGTTGATGCTCTTTTACCATTTGGTGTGTTTTTGGAGTGGCTGGTACTGGTTGTTCCTTTATATGTGTAGAGCCTCTTTCAGGAGTTCTTGTAGGGCAGGTTTGGTGGTGATGAAATCTCTGAGGGCTTGCTTGTTCACAAAGGATTTTATTTTTCCTTCACTTATGAAGCTTAGTTTGGCTGGATAGGAGATTCTGGGTTGAAAGTTCTTTTCTTTAAGGATGTTGAATATTGGCCCCCAATCTCTTCTGGCTTGTAGGGTTTCTGCTGAGAGATCTGCTGTGAGTCTAATGGGCTTCCCTTTGTGGGTAACCCGACCTTTCTCTCTGGCTGCCCTTAGCATTTTCTCTTTCATTTCAACCCTGGTGAATCTGACGATTATGTGCCTTGGGGTTGCTCTTCTTGAGGAATATCTTTGTGGTATTCTCTGTATTTCCTGGATTTGAATATTGGTCTGCCTTGCTAGGTTGGGGAAGTTTTCCTGGATAATATCCTGAAGAGTATTTTCCAGCTTGGATTCATTCTCTTCATCACATTCAGGTACACCTATCAGACGTAGATTAGGTCTTTTCACATAGTCACACATTTCTTGAAGATTTTGTTCTTTCCTTTTTGCGCTTTTTTCTCTGTTCTTGCCTTCTCTTTTTATTTCATTGAGTTGATCTTCGACCTCTGATACCCTTTCTTCTGCTTGGTCAATTCGGCTGTTGAAGCTTGTGCATGCTTCACGAAGTTCTCGCGTTGCGTTTTTCAGCTCCATCAATTCACTTATACTCCTCTCTATGCTGTCCATTCTCGTCAGCAGTTCGTCCAATCTTTTTTCAAGTTTCCTCTTTTCTTTGCGTTCGGTTAGAACATGTTCTTTTAGCTCACTGCAGTTTCTTACTACCCACCTTCTGAAGTCTGATTCTGTCATTTCATCACCCTCCCTCTCCGTCCGGTCTGGTTCCCTTGCTGGTGAGGAGTTGTGATCCCTTTTAGGAGGAGAGGTGTTCTGGTTTTGGGAGTTTTCATCCTTTTTGTGCTGGTTTCTTCCCATTTTTGTGGGTTTATCCACCTGTTGTCTGTCTCTGTCCCAGGGAGTTGGAGCTTTATGAGTTTCCCTTGCACTACTGCCTTTTTTGATTTTTCTTTCAGGTCTGACCCGCCCAGCTAGCAGCACCCCTAGCCACTGCCTGCCCGCAGGGGCTTTGCTGAGCTGCTGTGGGCTCCGCCCAGCTGCCCTGAGCTCTTCCCTGTAGTCTTTTTTATATGGGCGTAGTTAGAACTGTCTGGGCAGTGGTGGCCCCGCCTCTGTTATGGCGGACTCTGTCTGTTGTGGCAGGTTGCCTCGGCAACGGCGGGTTGCCTTGGCAACGGCAGCCTGCCTCCATAGCGGTGGAGAGTCTCAGTAATGGCGGAAGCCCCTCCCCCACGGAGCCGGACCGTCCCGGTTCAGCTGTGCTTGGTTTGAAGGCCTCCACCCAGAGGGTTTCCAATTATTGTTTTTGTTTTCGTTGTTGTTGGGGGTGGAGGGGTGGGACCGACCCAGCCTGATCACCTGGCTCCCTGACTCAGAGTCTTTTCTTTTAAGTTGAACGACCCCGCCTTCCGGTCCCTTGCTGAAAAGGGGCCGGGATCGCCCGTGCTGTGAGGAGTCGGCTGGAACTGCGGCGCCGGCTCCTGGCGGATTTTTTGCCTAGGAATCTCCTGGCCTGACTCGCCATTTCAGATGAGTGGGGAACTCTGCCGTCTCAGGGCTCTGCTCGCCAGCTAAGAGGGCTCCCAGACCAGTGGCTTTTGTACGGAGAACCGCAGCAACAGGGCGTGGTCACAGCAGGGGCGCGGGCGGAATCAGCCCCACGGGGGCCAAAACAGCCGCACCGGCTGGGACTGCGATGCTGGCGACCCCTCTGCCTGGGTATCTCCTGGTCTGTGGGCTGTAAGAGTTCGTCTGGAAATGCGGCGTCCACTCACCCTCTGCACTTTCACTGGGAGCTGAAGTCCTGCGCTGTTCTTAGGTGGCCATCTTCCCAGCATTCGTAACTGGAAAGTTTTGATAGTCTCTTGGGGCCTGGAGTTGTAAGGTAAAGTTGCATTCATGGGGGAGTAGGTGGCCAAGAGAGGGGCTGGAGGACCGATCGCGTTGGAAGCGTAAAGGGGACTGACATCTTTTTCCTAACACTGCTGTTTGCAGAAGGCCTTTACGCAGTAAAGGTTGTGTAAACCACAGGGTTACAGAACCGTGTATGGGTTTATTACCTGTATATGGAGTGAGGCTGGAAATGCAGGCGTGCAGACGCTGTACTGCGTGTCCTGTTAGGGTATGTTCCGTTATGTCAGTGATGGAGAACTCAGCTAACGACTGCATGTTTAAGAGTTGAAAGGGGCTTTTTCCTTCATAACGAGGGTGATAAGTTAGGCAAGTAAGAACCCATGTTTTTGCAGGGATGGGAGTGGCAGGATAAGTTGTAGCTGACAGATGCAAAGCCAGCAAGCTTTTGTTAGGGTTGGGCTGGACTGGTTTAGCAAAGGATGGGTAAGTTAAGGGTTTTGTTGAGGTAATGGAAATAATAGGTGCAATTATATGGAGCAGCCAAGGGAGCAGGAGGAATAGGCAGACATGGAATGGAGAGGAAAGTAAACAGTTTTACTTCATTGGGGGAGAAGTCACATGGGGTACCTTGGAAAAGAGGGTTATTCACTTTAGGAGAGACTTAACGGTGGCAGCCAGGGGTTGAACCAGGAAATGTTTTGGCACACAGAATGGAGGAAGAGGGTGAAGCGGCAAGACAGACAGGAGCGGGGCGTTTAAGTTTCTTCAGAAATTCAGGTGAGTTTCAGAGAAGTTGGGGAGGGTATAAGGGTTTGGTGCTGCAGAATGGATGGGGAGCACTAGCTGCTTAATAAGGTGAAGGTTTTGGACTAGCCTGTAGGATTTATCTGGTTTTTGGGTGGGTAGGATGGGGGTCTTATAGGGAGTTAGTGAGAACTCAAAGGCCATGTTGTAGTAAGTGAGTTATAACAGGTTTTAGGCCTTTTAAGGCTTGTGCTGAGATGGGGTACTGGTGCTGGGCAGGATAAGGGTGGTCAGGTTTTAAGGGGATGGCGATCGATGAGTGAGCAAGGGATGGAAAGGTAGTGTTCCACGCTGTAAGGTGAAGGGAAGGTAGTGTTCCACCCCGTAGGGTGAAGGGAGGGGGACATAAGGGAGCTATTGAGGGAGGTGGGGTTTGGGGAGGAGGGCGGTAGTGAGGTGTGGCTGTAGTCCACAAATAGCTCAGGCAGACAATTGTTTTAGGATATCTTGGCCTAACAGGGGAACTGGACAAGTGGGGATAATCAGGAAAGAATGTGGAAATGATTGCTGGCGTAATTGACACTAGACTTTGGGAGTTTTGGAAGCCTTGCCGTCAACTCCCACAACAGTTATGGAGGCCAAGGAGACGACCCTGAAAAGAAGGCAGCATGGAGTGGGTGGCCCCTGTATTGATTAAGAAGGGGATGGACTCTACCTCCACTGTAAGAGTTAACCCAAGCTCGGCGTCCATGATTGTCCAGGGGGCCTCGAAGATGTTCAGGCAGCGTCAGTCTTTAGCTGCCAAGCCGAGGAGCAGTGATGTGAGTCAGTCCAACTTCCAGTGGGGACCCCACAGACAGGGCAGGGCTTAGGAGGAATCCCTGACTTTGGGCATTCCTTGGCCCAGTGGCCAGGTTTCCGACACTTGAAGCATGGTCCGGGAGGGGCAGTGGATGCTGCATTCCCGGTGCTTTGAAGTCTTTGTGAGCTGGTGGTGTGGCTGAGGTTTGTTCTTGTGACAGAGGCAAGCATCTGTGGGCAGCTGCTTCTTCCCTATTATTGAACACCTTGAAGACCGGGTTGATTAATTCCTGTTGTGGCGTTTGAGGGCCAGATTTAAATTTCTGTAGCTTTTTTGTAATGTCAGGGGCTGACTGAGTCATAAACGTCTTTTAGGAGTGGCGTAGAAGTAAGGATGATATTTAAGCCACTCCAGGTGAGATTATAGGACTGGGTTAAGTATTGGAGAATCTGATGAAAATGAGCCTAACCATTGGCCAAGTTGGGAAAGATTGGATAAGGAGAAAGAAATGTGCACCCTAATTTTGCCTTTGGCTCCAGTTATCTTTGGAAGGGGGAATTGTTGGGCAGAGGCAGAGGAGTTTGCCCTGGGACTCAACTGTAAGCTGGACCAGATATGAGGTGGGGAGGTGACGGAAGGCATAAGGAGGTGGGTTGTGGGCAGAGGAAGAGGAGGGAGGCTTTGGGGGGCAGGGGATTAGGGCCTGCATTAGGGCCTGGTTTGGACAGGTGAGGAGGAGAAAGATTGGAAGAGTTAATAGACAAGGAAGATTCTGAGTTACTGGCGGAGGTAAGAGTGGTGGACAGAGGCCGGGCACGGTGGCTCAAGCCTGTAATCCCAGCACTTTGGGAGGCCGAGGCGGGTGGATCACGAGGTCAAGAGATCGAGACCATCCCTGTCAACATGGTGAAACCCCGTCTCTACTAAAAATACAAAAAAATCAGCTGGGCATGGTGGCGCGTGCCTGTGATCCCAGCTACTCAGGAGGCTGAGGCAGGAGAATTGCCTGAACCCAGGAGGCGGAGGTTGCGGTGAGCCGAGATCGCGCCATTGGACTCCAGCCTGGGTAATGAGCGAAACTCCATCTCAAAAAAAAAGAGTGGTGGACAGAGGAGAGAAAAGGAAAATTTGGGATTGGCTGCATTGAAAGCAGAAATTAGAGAGGGATTGGTGTGTAAAAAAATGCTTGGACATCAGGCACCTTAGACCATTTGCCTATTCATTTGTGAAAATTGTCTAGGTCTCACAGAATAGAAAAATTGTAAGTATTGTTTTCTGACCATTTGGAACCGTCGTCTAACATGTACTGGGATCAGGCTGTATTGCAGAAAAAAAGACGTTTAGGTTTCAGTTTGGGCTACAGTTGAAGAGGTTTTAGGTTTTTAGGATGCAGGCTAGAGTCGAAGACTGAGGAAGAGGGCAGAACACTGCTCATAGCGAAGGAGATAAGTTTTAAGGAAAGAACTAGAGAAAAGACAAGGAGATGGAGTGAGCAGCTACCAGGATTTTCAGTAGGCATTCCTGACCGAGTCCTGGACTGTAACATGGGTGAGTGATCAAAGCAGGCATCCCTGCGAGTGACCAGACACCAAGGAAGGCCCGTCTGACCTAGTGGATTTCATGACTAACATTGCGGATGCAGAGTCTCCTTTGCCTCTACTTAGAAGCAGAAGGAGTTAGGCCGGGCGTGGTGGCTCACGCCTGTAATCCAAGCACTTTGGAGGCCAAGGCGGGCGGATCACCTGAGGTCAGGAGTTCAAGACCAACCTGACCAACATGGTGAAACCCCCATCTTTAAAAAAATAAATAAATAATTTTTTTTTGTTTTTGTTTCTGTTTTTTTGAGACGGAGTTCCGCTCTTGTGACCCAGGCTGGATTGCAATGACGCGATCTCAGCTCACCGCAACCTCCGCCTCCTGGGTTCAGGCAATTCTCCTGCCTCAGCCTCCTGAGTAGCTGGGATTACAGGCACGTGCCACCACGCCCAGCTAATTTTTTGTATTTTTAGTAGACACGGAGTTTCACCATGTTGACCAGGATGGTTTCGATCTCTTGACCTCGTGATCCACCCGCCTCGGCCTCCCAAAGTTCTGGGATTACAGGCTTGAGCCACAGCGCCCGGCCTAAATAAATAATTTTTTAAAAATAAAATTAAAATTAAAAAAAAAAAAAGAAGCAGAAGGAGTTAAAGGAAAAGAGCCGGGGGGCTGGGAGGGTTTGGGAGAGACTTGTCCCTGAGACGGCTCTTCTTTACTTAGAAGGAGAAAGATTTAAAGGAAGAGAGAGGGAGAGACTGCTTCCCTGATCTGAAGGTGGTGAGAAGGTTGTCGGGCTGGTCTGAGGTGCTGAGGTCACAGGTGGGTTTCTTCACAGAGTAAGAGCAGGGCCAGGAGTTGGTCTCCCACAGGAGTATCCCTGTCCCAGGTTTCAACACCAGATGGTAGGCGTGCTATGAATGACAAGACCACCAAAACAGGCTTTGTGTGAGCAACAAGGCTGTTTATTCACTCGGGTACAAGTGCGCTGAGTCTGAAAAGAGAGTCAGCGGAGGGCGGTGGGATAAGAGTTGCTTTCAGAGGTTGGGGTAGGCAGTGGGAAGTTACAATTCAGCGCGCTTTTTCAAGCTGCCAGCCGCGGGGAGGGGCACCGGGTTCGATGGGGGGAGAGGGTAGTGTCACAAGGTCTAGTGTCACAAGGTTGGGTTATCATTTAAGGCACGAATGGTTGAGGCAAGAACAATGGGAAAATGGAAGATCAGTTAATCGGGTACTGCAGGAACCAGCCCTGCATCTTCTTCTGTGGTTTTCCCTTTCCTTCAGACTTTCTGGCTCCAGGAGGCCTTCTGGAGTTGTACGTGTGGGTCACAGGGGTCACCACGCTGTAGTCCATGGTGCAGCCAATTCAAAGAATCTTGCAGGGAGGATTCTATATGGTGTCAGTAAGCGGAGAGGGCTGTAGAGTATAAGTAGCAAGGCCTGCACTGGAGACCGAGGTGTGGAATGCAGTAGATTTGCTACCCGAAAGTCTCACCACGCTGTCACGGGCACTGCCTGTGGAGCAGTCCCATCCCCAGCCAGTGCGGGTAAGCAGAAAGGATGAACATCTCTAATGAAGGATCATGCAGCTCCCTTTCAGAGGAATATGTATCAAGTAGGCTGGTTCAGTGCAAAGGCTAGCGTACACCTTGCAAGTACACAGAAGTAGGGAACTAGAAAATCTGTATATATTATAAGTTAAACTTACACCAGCACTTAATGATTGCTCAAAGTATTAATTTGCCTAAAGTATTTTATTGCAATGGCAAATCTTCCCAAATTTTCTGAAAAGTATTTAAAGCAAGCAAAACAAACCTAATTTTTCAAAAACGTATCAGTTTATTTGCATGGATAGTAGTAGCTGTTTCAGAGGCACTTGACATGTACAGACAAGCCTGATAGAAACAACAGCCCTGGCCGGGCGCGGTGGCTCAAGCCTGTAATCCCAACACTTTGGGAGGCCGAGGCGGGTGGATCACGAGGTCGAGAGATCGAGACCATCCTGGTCAACATGGTGAAACCCCGTCTCTACTAAAAATACAAAAAATTAGCTGGGCATGGTGGCGCTTGCCTGTAATCCCAGCTACTCAGGAGGCTGAGGCAGGAGAATTGCTTGAACCCAGGAGGCGGAGGTTGCGGTGAGCCGAGATCGCGCCATTGCACTCCAGCCTGGGTAACAAGAGCGTAACTCTGTCTCAAAAAATTAAAAAGGAAAAAAAAAAGAAAAAAGAAACAACAGCCCTATGAGGTGGGTGCCATTATTCTTCCCACTTGTAACATGAGGACACCGAAACACCACTCTGTTTACGTCCACACAGCTAGTAGGAGCCGGCACTGAGGTCTGAGTATCTGAAGTTAGAGAGGTAACCCGAAATCATCCCTGCCAAAGGGCAGGGTTGGCAGGGGTTAGGGAAACAGTTCAGTCCATGAGATCCCACTGTGGGAACCTGCCACTCCCAGCTTCCCTCTTCTTGTGAGGTTGCCATGGTGGCAGAAGCTTGTGATTCCTACCTAGGTGAGTCCAGATTGTCTCAGACCCTCACTTACCCCAACACACCCCATTATCTCAGCAACTCAGTATAGAGAATTAAGAGTGTTCTGAGACTCTTCAGTGTCCCTTCTACCTACCGTTTGGGGAGGTCCTGCAGTCACCCAAAGCTCTGTGTTGTAAATTCTGTTTTGGAATTATGTGGAAGGGTTTCCATTTCTGGCAAGCAGTGGGATGGAGTATGGAGCATCATCTCAGGCACAGGAACCAGCATGTGCAAATACTTCACTTGAGGCTAAACTAGGAGTGTTTGGGGAACCTCAGGTCTCCATTATGTCTGGTGTGATCAGACAGCAGGAACAGGATTCAGCCCAGGAACCGTAGGCAGCCTGAGGATCTGGGTTTCTCTGCTGAGAGAGGTAGGAGCCACTGCAGGTTTGGAGCTAGGAGGGAATGATCTGACTTCGGTCTTAACTAGCTTTGTCTTCACTGTCGAGTGAAGAAAAGACTGTGGGAGTGAGGATGAGGGAAGGAATACCACTGAGGAGCTTCATGTAACAGTTTAGGTTGGACCAGAGTGGTGGCTGTAGAAGTGGAGATGTGGATGGATTCTGAATCATTCTCCTTAAAGAAGGACCAACCAGGCTGGGTGTGGTGGCTCACGCCTGTAATCCTAGCACTTTGGGAGGCCGAGGTGGGTGGATCACCTGAGGTCAGGAGTTTGAGACCAGCCTGGCCAACATAATGAAACCTCATATCTATTTAAAAAAAAAAAAAAAAAAGGAGAGATCAACCAGATTTTGGAGGATGAGATAGGAAAGGGAAGGGGTGAAGGATGACCCTGCTTTTTTTTTAATTCTGAGAAGATACAAGGATGCCATCAACTGAGGGGACAAAGTTGGTGATAGGAGTACCTTTCAGAGGTTATATCACGACTGTAGTTTGGCTATGTGGAATCTGCCATGTTCCAAAGACACTTGAGTAGAGGTGTCAAGTAGACAGCTGGGCACAGAGATCTGAAGTTCAGAGAAGGGATTCAGGTTGGAGCTATCCACAGGGTGGCAGCTGGCATGTGGATCAGGATGGAGTTTTGCTTCCAGTTTAGAGGGAGAATCTTTAGATCATGGTGGCAGTGCCATCAGAGAGCACAATGTAAGGGCAGGCACAGCAGGGTGGGGGTAGGGGCCATCTTAGAGGCTAGAAGAGGGAGGGAAGTGTCCTTGGGAGGAAGGGGAATAATGAGGTCAGGCAGGTGGCAAAGTGTTTCTGGGAGAGAGTGGATGTGAGGTGAAGTACTGTAGTAATAGAAGTGAAGTGGCAGTGAGGCCAGAGCCAGTGTTTATTCAGCTCTTTATGTGTCTTCAGGCTTCCGTGGTGGCCCCTGTGGAATTTCAAGCTAGTGAATTAGCCCACGGACAGATTGGGTCTGTAGGCAGAATCACTGTGCTTGGGGTAGGTGCCCAGCGGGTGTGCGATTTGAATGAGTTAAATGTTGAGATGAAGCCTGTGGCTGAACTCAGTAGTACAGCAGCAAAGGAGAACAATGCTGAGTTTATCTGAGATCTGCATGTGGTTTTCCACTGCTGAATTGACCCATGAAATAGAGCCAGGAGGGGAGAGTTTAATAGCTGGATTCAGTGAAACCATGGCAGTGGGGCCATTGACCAGGAACAGATATGGTCCGGCATGCCTCATCGAAGCATTTTCTGGATGCTGTATGTAGATTTGAATGTTGGGAAGCCAGGGTGGTACCTACGTAGTGGGTGTCCATAGATGTAAAGGAGGTATGGCTAGAAGGGTGATGTGCACCTGTAGATGGAGTGTGAATTCATGGGCCCAAAGCTTTGCTACTGAGGGTTTCTGAGACAATGCTGAGCTCAGGTTCTGTATGAGGCATCATCGGTTGATCCTAGGGGAGCTGGCTGATAGGAGAAGCCAGGCCATGGTGTTTAATCTGTCCACTTGCCTGTTAGGGGCTGGACAAAATGAATAATGGAATACGAGGAGAGAAGAGGCATCAGTCAAACTAGGGCCGGTTATCTCATTACAGTTAGATGCGACAAGGAATCCTGGAGAGAGAGGCTGACCTTAGGCTGAGTTGTCCACCACTTCACACGGGACTATGTGATCTCTGAAGACTTATTTGTGTGCTTCTCTTAGGAGGAATGGGAGCTGCTCGATGAGGCTCAGAGACTCTTCTGTGATGAAATAATGGTTTCCGTGCTTTGCATTTATACTCTCCCTAGGTAGGGCCTCAGTGTCCCATTTTTGTGGGCTGGGCTCTGCTCTTCCTTTCTGCCCTAGGGATTGCTCTTGACTTTCCATGGCTAGAGCATGGGCACTGCTGTCTTTCCTGATTCCCTCACATAGGTCCCCTGGTGTCAAGGCTCAGCAAGATGCATTGTCTCCTCTGTTCCCTGTGTTCCTCAGCTCCTGCTGCCCTGAAGCCTTGCCAGGAATGGTTTAGGGGTCAGGGGTCCTAAGGTAAACCACTGAATCCTGCTTGGCCTCTCCCTGGCCAAGTGACTGTCCACACTCATGACACCTCCAGACTCCACCCCCTTCCTCTGATTGCATTTTCCTTGAGTCGGCCTGTGTCATCAGTTTCAGTCATCATGGTCACCACTTATGGGCCCACTAGACTGTTCCTGCTGCAGGACAGTTTTCTGGGGTTCATTTTGTAGTTTGTTTTCTTGTGATTTTGCATGGGTGGGCTACTCTGAGCTAGTGCTTTCTCACTCAGCCTGTTTCATCTTTCGCCTGTCTATGCTTTGTATCTTCCAGATCCTCTGTGGTTGCTGAACTGTAGCAAGAGAGAGAACTCCAGGTGCCTAACTGAAGAGGGCATGACTCTAGTCACAGCAGGAGGGGCTTGGGCAGGCCCTGGTAAGTGGGAGCTGAGGCTGAGAGAGGGCATGACCTCAGGGCTGGGTTCCTATAGTTCCAGAAACCTATGTTGTGCCCATCACTGGTGCCAAGGCCAGAGGTCCTAACTTATTTCTACCTTTTTTTCCCCGTTGTGTACACTCTTGTCATTTCTAATCTGACTTCTCACCCAGGGCTGTTCTCTCCCACTCTGTACCAGAGGGGCTCTAGTAGAGCAACAGGACTCTCTTCAGTGCTGTCCAGTATTGGACTACACTTAAACACTAATGTGTCGTAAGATGCGTACATATCCTGAAACAGTCCCTGAACACATCACTCACTTGTAATCACATGTTCATGGGCCTGGACACACATTTCTGCATAGCAGTCTCCTGTCACCCACAGTCAGCCAAGGTCCAGCCAAAAGTCATTGCAGAGGATTAAGTTGGAGACCTTGCACTTCTCCCTGCACTACACCCCATCCTTGTGTCTTTGTTTCTTGGGAGGCCATCTCCATTCCGGGTGACCTTAGATTCCAGTACTATATAGCAGCCCTTTCTTCACCCCGATCCTAGCTCTGTCCCACCAGGAAACTTAGGTGCTCAGTCCTGGGTACACCAGACACTCATTTGTGATGGAGTTGCCCCACTCACCATAGTCACCATGTACATCAATAGTACTTTTCTGCCTTCAGGTTGTTGGCATGGAGTGAAGGATGAAGAGGCATCTTCTGAACAGAGCCATACTAATATGTCACATATTAGTACTTCTAAGGCAGGTTCACCCACTCAGACGGCTCACTTTTGTGACATATGTTACCCTATCTTGAAAGATATTTTGCACCTGGATGAACACCAGGGTACACACCATGGACTTCACACATGTGAGGCTTGTGGGAGACAATTTGGGTTCAGTGCAAACCTTCTCCAGAACCAGAAGCATTACAGTATAGAGAAACCCTTAAGAAGGGATGAAGGTGAGGCCTCGTTTGTGAAGAACTGCAAAGTTAGCAAAGAACCTCACCCATCAGAAAAGCCCTTTGCCTGTAAGGAGGAGCAGAAAAACTTCCAGGCTACTTTGGGTGCTTGCCAACAAAAGGCCATCTACCACAGCAAGAGGAAGACACATAGGAGCACTGAGAATAAGGATGCATTTCATGGTGAACAAATGCATTACAAGTGCAGTGAATGTGGGAAGGCTTTCCGCCACAAAGACACACTGGTCCAACACCAGAGAATCCATAGTGGAGAGAAGCCTTATGAATGCAATGAATGTGGAAAAGCCTTCTGCCAGAAAGCTACACTTGTCCAGCACCAGACAATCCATACTGGAGAAAGACCTTATGAGTGCAGTGAATGTGGAAAAACCTTCAGCCACAAAGCTACACTTGTCCAGCACCAGACAATCCATACTGGAGAAAGGCCTTATGAGTGCAGCGAATGTGGAAAAACCTTCAGCCTCAAAGCTACACTTGTCCAGCACCAGAGAATCCATACTGGAGAAAGGCCTTATGAGTGCAGTGAATGTGGAAAAACCTTCAGCCGCAAAAGTACACTTGTCCAGCACCAGAGAATCCATACTGGAGAAAGGCCTTATGAGTGCAGTGAATGTGGAAAAACCTTCAGCCACAAAGCTACACTTGTCCAGCACCAGACAATCCATACTAGAGAAAGGCCTTATGAGTGCTGCGAATGTGGAAAAGCCTTCAGTCATAAACACAGCCTTACTGTGCACAAGAGAATCCACACTGGAGAAAGGCCTTATAAGTGCAATGAATGTGGGAAATATTTTAACAATCACTCCAATCTAATTGCACACCAGAGAGTTCACAGTGGAGCAAGGCCTTATAAGTGCAGTGATTGTGGGAAAGCCTTTAGACACCAGTCTACACTTATTCACCATGAGAGTATTCACACTGAGTCAAAGCCTTTTGAGTGCATTGAATGTGGGAAATTCTTTAGGCGAAGGTTCGATTTTATTGCACACCAGAGGGTTCACACTGGTGAAAGGCCTTTTGTATGCACTAAATGTGGGAAAGACTTTATGAGAAACTCCCACCTTGTTCGGCACCAAAGACTTCACACTGGAGAAAGGCAGTGAATGTGGGAAGGCCTACCACCTAAGCCTTCACCTCAGTCGGCACCAGAAAGTTCACACTGCAGGCAGGCTCTAGGACTGCTTTGAATACAACAGAACTCATCAGTCAGATGTTGAACTTCATATATCTGAACATTGACTCAAGGGAGATAGCTTATGGTGCCAGGTATGTAGGAAACTTCTAGGGATATGTTGCACTTTCTGACCTGGTCAGGTTTTTTGCTGGAGTTACGTCACTGTCAGTGCCTGTGGCCAAAACCATCTTAACTCTACCAGCTCACATACCCCAGCATCAGGGAAGACAGGGTTTTATATTTTCCGGTCCCTGGAGAAAATCATGAAATGCCTGAGTTCATTGGGGGTCCTCATTCCCTTCTGTGTGACAGGTATAGATATGGACATGACCCATCTTTAGCCAGGAAGGTCCGAGCTGTATCTGTTGGTGCCTTATACAAAAGGTTTGCTTTCTTCATGGATAGTCTTGGTCTCACATACTTGTAATGAATATTTCCAGCCTCCAAGTCACCTGGCCTGGGAAAGTACTTGCCTCATGTTGCTCTGCTTGTGATAATAAAGGCCTTACAGTTTAAGCCACCTTTAATCTTGGACGTTCTTTTCACTGGATTGGATTGAGAACAGGCCCTGCCAAACTGAAGACCGCCTTTGTGGGGGCCTCCAACTTTGTGCCTCAAATGGGACAGTGGGTTGACGGAGAACAGTTCTTAGTCCAGTTTTCGACTGGACTAAGTTAACTTGCAAAGCTGACAAAGCTTGTTAAGTTACAATTCAGATCTTTGTAGGCCTGATTTGTCCGGATTTTAGAGTTATTTGAGAGCCCATCTGTCACGTTGAGGAGGGTGCTGCTGCTGTGACAGCCTGTAGTGTTTTGAAACTGCATGGATTGGGCATCTTGTTTCTAGCATATGTCCCATGTTCCCCAACACTGTTGAGGTAAACCTATTCCTCAGGACCTGCTGAGTGGCCATGTTTTCTGAAAACCGGAATCTGGTACACAGGCCACTTGGTAAGATCTAAAGCATCCAGTATGGAAACAAAATTGATAAATATTAGGTGTGAATGATTGGGCTTGAGAAGATCGAGGCAAACTAGAGGACAAGTGTCCATTATAAAGACACCACAGACAGCCCAGGCACTATGGCTGAATGGGATCAGTGTATCCAGAAATCTCAGGATCTCCAGTACTGTGTTACTGTTACGGACAAGGTCCCTGGAGCAGCAATGAATGTAGTTTTCCTAGATTCCTGTACCTCCCTGGGCTCTATACCTAATGTCTTTGCTACTTTAGTGTCTTTGCTGTACATTCACTAACCCTGGGAGTAAAGAGGTGCGATGGGCCCAAGAAGTACCTTTTGTGACCAGCTAGAGTTTCTGGTGACTCTGAGTAATACCTGGAGGGGCAACTAAAGAAAACATTTAGAAAGCACTATCAGAATGTGGAGGTGAACAGGGATGCTGTAGTATTCATGCTTATTCATAGTTGTAACAAATGTTCAGTAAATACCTGCTGTATTTCAGGCACTGTCTTTACTGCAGGAGACATTTGCAAAACAAGAGACAGACCCCAGTAGCTTACATTGTACTGAAGAAAGAGGAGGAAATATGAAAAAAAAAAATTCTGAATTATATGGAGTCTTAGATTGTGGCAGGCATAATGGAGAAAAGAGAAGGTGAAGGCATTGAGACGTGCTGGAGTGATATGTAATATTACACAGCCAAGAAAGGCCAATTTGTGGATGGATCTTTATTGGAAAAGGACATGGAGAGCTCAATGCCACTGAAATAAAAGTTCAGCGTTTCTGAGAATTTCCCTAGAAATCTGAAGCACAGTGTGCCATGCAGGGCCCCAGGAGGAACAGGTTTTAGTGTGAAGGAAGAGGCAAGAGCTAGGGGAAAGCCTAGACCAGATCCTTTATTGTGTTTTCCATGGGAAAGGCAAGGCAGATCAGAGCCGACATCTGAGTACTGGCTAGTCTGAATAATTGTGGTTGGCTTTGATTTACAGGAGTAGTCTCTACTTGCCTCCCACCTCGTCCTGGTGTTACAGTAGGTGGTTGGAGATCACGCCATTACACTCCAGCCTGGACAACAGAAGGAAATCTCTGTCTCAAAGAATAAGTGGTGACCAGGTGCAGTGGCTCACGCTTGTAATCCCAGCACTTTGGGAGGCTCAGGCGGGCAGATGACAAGGTCAAGAGATCGAGACCATCCTGGACAACATGGTGAAACCTCGTCTCTGCTGAAAACAGAAAAATTAGCTGGGTGTGGTGGCGGGCACCTGTAGTCCCATGTACTCAGGAGGCTGAGGCAGGAGCATCTCTTGAACCTGGGAGGCGGAGGTTGCAGTGAACCAAGATCACGCTTGCACTCCAGCCTGGGCAACAGAGTGAGACTTTTGTCTCAAAAAATAAAAGTCAATAAGTGGCACCCAAATTAAATGATTTCTTTAAAATTGAACAATGGTGAATGAAAATGAAACCCTTAAAGTTTTCTTTAAGTGATAATGACTGCCACATATTCTAAAAGTTACTTTTATTTTTAAAAATGACAGTGTCTAAGGTATATTTCAAGAAACCAGCACTGGATACTATCTAAAGTGGTAAAAGCAGATTTCAATTAGGACTTATTGGAATAGGGAGAGAGCGACCTCGAAACGAGGCTCAATTCCGAATACAGCGCAGACAGGGAATTTCTAGCCAGTAAACAGACTGTGTAGTCAGCTCATGGTTAATTACTAAGAGGAAACGACAGAGCTAAAGGGAGATTCTTTTTCTTTTTAAACAGTCTCTCTCTGTCACTGCTCACTGCAACCTCCCCTACCCAGGCTCAAGCAATTGTCTTGCCTCAGCCTCCCAAGTAGCTGGGATTACAGGCGCCCACCCACACACCCAGCTCATTTTTGTATTTTTGGTAGACGTGGTGTTTCACCATGTCGTGACCTCAAATGATCCATCCACCGCAGCTTCCCAAAGTGCTGAGATTACAGGGGTAAGCCACTTCGCCTGCTCAGGAAATTCTTTTTTGTTGTTTTTGTTTTTTTTGAGACAGAGAGTCTCACTTTGTTGCCCGGGCTGGAGTGCAATGGCGGTCATGGCTCACTGCAACCTCCGCCTCCCGCATTCGGGTTCAAACAGTTCTCCAGCCTCAGCCTCCCAAGTAGCTGGGATTCCAGGCACCGGTCACTAAACCCGGCTAAATTTTGTATTTTTAGTAGAGATGGGTTTTGACTATGCTGGCCAGGCTCATCTTGAACTCTTGACCTTATAATCCACCCGCCTCAACCTCCCAAAGTGCTGGGAGTACAGGCGTGAGCCACCTCTCCTGGCTGGGAAATTCTTATAAAAGGATCTAATAGGATTCCTGCTGAAGGTGTGCGAGCTTGGTCAGGTATCACCTGCAGGATAGTCAGGGCTCAATAATTTGATTAGATATTGAAGTCAACCGAATATCAAAGGTGCAGGATTCTTGCTAAGGCAACTTATCGGAATTCTTACTGAAATTGGGCAATGCATAGATGAATATCAAAGTTCAAAAGTCAAGGGCTGATTGGGAGGAAGATTCAGAGGAGGCTGACTGAAGTTTGGTCATGAAGAGCCTGCCAGTCCCTCCCTTGTTCAAGGAAAGAAGAATTTGAACAACTCAAGTCAATTTCTCAAGCAATCACCTTTTTCTTCACTAAGAATCAGCTGAACTATCTGCTGGACTTGGCAATAGAGAATATTTGCTGAATGGTGCAAGCAGTCAGATATTTATTGAGGGGAATTCCTATGAAAATACAAAGATTTAATACATAGAAACCCATTTTCTTGAGTCGAGGGACAGTTAGTTGAGGTTTTCTAGATGTTGGGCTTAAAACATCTTTTGTAGGCCAAGTGCGATGGCTCATTCCTGTAATCCCAGCACTTTGGGAGGCCAAGGTGAGTGGATCACCTGAGGTCAGGAGTTTGAGACCAGCCTGGACAACATGGCGAAACCTCTTCTCTACTAAAAATAACAAAAATTATCCAGGCATGGTGGCAGGTGCCTGTAATTCCAACCACTTTGGAGGTGGAGGCAGGACAATCACTTGAACCCAAGGGACAGAGGTGGCAGTAAGCCAAGATCTTACCACTTATTCTAACCTGGGTGACAGAGTGAGACTCTAGCTCAAAAAAGCAAAAAGGAAAACAAAAAACCCAGCATCTTTTGCAGGTTAAATGTTTTATGTTATGGCATCAGGTGTTCTGGTAAACCTTCATAGTCACCCTATGGCCATGACCCACGCAGTAGGTATGAAGGTTTATCATACATGGACTGTTGAAATAATTTCTTTTAAGTTTCTTTCTTTTTTTTTTTGAGATGGAGTTTCGCTCTTGTTACCCAGGCTGGAGTGCAATGGCACGATCTCGGCTCACCGCAACCTCCGCCTCCTGGGTTCAGGCAATTCTCCTGCCTCAGCCTCCTGAGTAGCTGGGATTACAGGCACGTGCCAGCATGCCCAGCTAATTTTTTGTATTTTAGTAGAGACAGGGTTTCACCATATTGATCAGCACCGTCTCGATCTCTTGACCTCGTGATCCACCCGCCTCGGCCTCCCAAAGTGCTGGGATTACAGGTTTGAGCCTCCGTGCCTGGCAATTTCTTTTAAGTTTCTATCAAGTTGTTCAGCTTTCACTTCTAGGGCTTCAGGAAAAGGGCAGTTTTAATGATCAGTGATGCCAGTTCTTAAGGGTGGGACAAAACTGGAAGTGTTAGTTTGGAGAGTCATAGCCAGATACTGGAGAAATAAGAATCGAGAACCCACTGGGACCCAGTATAGTTTTCTATTTAAACTTTAAACATACAATTTTTTTTTTTTTTTTTTTTTTTTTTTTTGGAGACATAGTGTCACTCTTGTTACCCAGGCTGGAGTGCAATGGCGCGATCTCGGCTCACCGCAACCTCCGCCTCCTGGGTTCAGGCAATTCTCCTGCCTCAGCCTCCTGAGTAGCTGGGATTACAGGCACGCGCCACCACGCCCAGCTAATTTTTGTATTTTTATTAGTAGAGACGGGGTTTCACCATGTTGACCAGGATGGTCTCGATCTCTTGACCTCGTGATCCACCCGCCTCGGCCTCCCAAACTGCTGGGATTACAGGCTTGAGCCACCGCGCCCGGCTAAACATACAATTTTTATCTACAATTACTGATTCTTGTTTGTAAAATTTGTCTGGTTTCATTATATTTCGTTGAGTTATTTACATTAGTGCGGCAAGAATGATTATTAACTACATAGGCCTTTTAAAGTTTGCTTTGCTAGAATGTTTCATAAAGAATCTCAGATTAGAAAGTGTGGGATGTCCGACTTCTGAGCGGTAACCCTTGTTGCCCTAACGACAAAAAAGAATTAAATATGGGTGATGTTGAGAAAGGCAAGAGGATTTTTATTCAGAAGTGTTCCCAATGTCACACCGTGGAAAAGGGAGACAAGCACAAGACTGGACCTAATCTCCATGGTATCTTTGGGCGGATGACAGGTCAGGCCTCTGGATTCGCTTACACTGAAGCCAGTAAGAACAAAGGCTTTATCTGGGGAGAGGATACACTGATGGAATATTTGGAGAATCCCAAGAAGTATATCCCTGGAACAAAAATGATCTTTGTCGGCATTAAGAAGAAGGGAGAAAGGGAAGAGTTAATAGCTTATCTCAAAAAAGCTACTAATGAGTAATAATTGGCCACTGCCTTATTTATTTATTTATTTATTTATTTATTTATTTATTTATTTATTTTTTGAGACGGAGTTTCGCTCTTGTTACCCAGGCTGGAGTGCAATGGCACGATCTCGGCTCACCGCAACCTCCGCCTCCTGGGTTCAGGCAATTCTCCTGCCTCAGCCTCCTGAGTAGCTGGGATTACAGGCACGCGCCACCATGCCCAGCTAATTTTTTGTATTTTTAGTAGAGACGGGGTTTCACCATGTTGACCAGGATGGTCTCGATCTCTTGACCTTGTGATCCACCCGCCTCGGCCTCCCAAAGTGCCGGGATTACAAGCTTGAGCCACCGCGCCCGGCCTAGGAGTGTATATTTTGTATATTTAAAGTGGAGAGTTCTATAAATGTTAATTATGTTTACTTGTTCCACATCTGAGTTCAAGTCCTGGATATCGTTGTTAATTTTCTGTCTCATTGATCTGTCTAATATTAGTGTTGAAGTCTCCCACTATTATTGTGTGGGAGTCTAAGTCTCTTTATAAGTCTTGTATGTCTGCGTATTCCTGTATTGGGTGCGTATATATTTAGGATCTTTAGCTCTTGTTGTTGCATTGATCCTTTCATCATTATATAATGTGTTTCTTAGCTTCTTTTGATCTTTGTTGCTTAATTGTAACTTCTGCTTTTTGTTTATTTGTTTTAGCTCTCTGTTTGGTTGGTAAATCCTTCTCCATCCCTTGTTTTGAGTCTTTGTGTATCCTTGAATGTGAGATGGGTCTGGATGCAGCATACTGATGGGTTTTAGTTTTTTATTCAAATTGCCTGTATGTCTTTGGATTGGGGGATTTAGTCAATTTAAATTTAGAATTAATAATAATATATGTGAGTTTAATACTGCCATTTAGTATTAGCTGGCTATTTTGCCCATTAGTTGATGTAAATTCTTCATTATATTGATGCTCTTTTTGGTATTTTTTTAGAAAGGCTGATACTGTTTGTTCCTTTCTATATGTAGTGGTTTTTTCAGAAGCTCTTGTAAAGCAGACCTGGCGGTGATGAAATCTCTGAGTGCTTGCTTATTCACAAAAAACTTTATTTTTCCTTCACTTGTGAAGCTTTGTTTGGCTGGATGTGAAATTCTGGGTTGAAAGTTCTTTCTTTGAGGATGTTGAATATTGGTCCCCACTCTCTTCTGGCTTGTAAGGTTTCTGCTGAGAGATCTGCTGTGAGTCTGATAGGCTTCCCTTTCTGGGTAACCTGACCTTTCTCTCTGGCTGCCCTTAGTATTTTCTCCTTCATTTCAACCCTGGTGAATCTGATGATTATGTGCTTTGGAGTTGCTCTTCTTGAGGAATATCTCTGAGGTGTTCTCTGTATTACCTGGAGTTGAATATTATCCTACCTTACTAGGTTGGGAAAATTTTCCTGAATAATGTCCTGAAGCGTATTTTCCAGCTTGGATTCATTCTCTTCGTCACATTCAGGTACACCTATCAAGTGTAGATTAGGTCTTTTCACATAGTCCCATATTTCTTGGAGACTTTGCTCGTTCCTTTTTATCCTTTTTTCTCTAATCTTGTCTTCTAGTTTTATTTCATTGAGTTGGTCTTCGACTTCTGATATCCTTTCTTCTGCTTGATCAATTCGGCTGTTAAAACTTGTGCATACTTCACGAAGTTCTCGTATTGTGTTTTTCAGCTCCATCAATTCACTTATATTCCCAGGTGTGGGTTTTGAATGAGTTAAATGTTGAGCAGAAGCCGGAGACTGACCTCAGTAGTACAGCAGCAAAACAGAAAAGTGCTGAGTTCAACTGAGCTCTACCCATGTGTCTGGATTGCTGAACTGACCCATGAAATAGAGGCAGGAGAGTAGGATTTAATAGCCGGATTCAGGATACCACGGCAGTGGGGCCATTGACCAAGACCAGATATAATCCTGAATACATTATCCAAGCATTCTCTGGATGCCGTGTGATGTGCATTTGGGGAAGCCAGGGAGGTAACTATGTAGTAGGTGTCCATAGATGTGAAGTAGGTATGGCCAAAAGGGTGATGTGCACATGTAGATGGAGTGTGAATTCATGGGCCCAGAGCTTTGCTACTGAGGGTTTCTGAGAGAATGCTGAGCTCAGGTTTGTATATGAGGCATAATCAGTTGTTTCCAGGGGAGCAGGGTGTTAGGAGAAGCCAGTCCATGGTGTTTTGCCTGTCCACTTGCCTGTTCTAGGCTGGACAAAAGGATTAATGGATTATGAGGGGAAAACGGACACCAATCACATCAGGGCCTGTTGTCTCGTTTGAGTTAGATGTGACAAGGAGTTCCTAGAGAGAGAGACTGCCCTTAAGCTCAGTTGTCCACCACCTCACACAGGACTATGTGATCTCTGAGGACTTATTTGCGTGCTTCTCTTAGGAGGAATGGGAGCTGATTGATGAGGCTCAGAAACCTTTCTATGATGAAATAATGATTTCTGTGCTTTGCATTTATAGCCTCCCTAGGTAAGGCCCCAGTATCCCATTTTTGTGGGCTGGGCTCTGCTCTGCTCTGCTCTTTTTGCCCTAGAGATTGCTCTTGCATGTACTATGGAAAGGCAAGAGCAATAGGGCAGAAAGGAAGAGCATAGGCACTGCTGTCTTTCCTGATTCCCTCACATAGGTCCCCTGGTGTGAAGGCTCAGCTAGATGCATTGCCTCCTCTGTTCCCTGTGTTCCTCAACTCCTGCTTCCTTGAAGCCTTGCCAGGAATGGTTTAGGGGTCAGGAGTCCTAAGGTAAACCACTGAATCCTGCTTGGCCTCTCCCTGGCCAGGTGACTGTCCATATTCATGAAACCTCTGTACTCCACACTTCACCCCCTTCCTCTAATTGCAGTTTCTTTGAGTCTGCTCGTGTGTCATCAATTTCAGTCATCATGGTCACTACTTGTGGGCCCACTGGACTGTTACTGTAGGACAGTTTTCTGAGGTTCATTTTGTAGTATTTGTTTTCTTGTGATTTTGCATGGGTTTCATCTTTCCCCTATGCTTTGTATCTTCCAGGTCCTCTGTCATTGCTGAATTGTAACAAGAGAGAGAACTCCGGGTACCTAACTGAAGAGGACATGACCCTAGTCACAGCAGGAGGGGCTTGGGCAGGCCCTGGTGAGTAGGAGCTGAAGCTGAGGGAGGGCATAACCTCAGAGCTGGGTTCTTATAGTTCCAGAAATCTATGTTGTGCCCATCACTGGTGCCAAGGCCAGAGGCCCTTACTTATTTCTACCTTTTTTTCCCTGTTCTATACACTCTTGTCCAGGCATCTCCAAACTGCGGCCCCCTGAGGCCATTTATCCGGCCCCCCACCGCACTTCAAGAAGGGGCACCTCTTTCACTGGTGGTCAGTGAGAGGAGCACAGTATGTGGCGGCCCTCCAACCGTCTGAGGGACAGTAAACTGGCCCCCTCTGTAAAAAGTTTGGGGACACCTGCTCTTGTCATTTCTACTCTGACTTCTCACCCAGGGCTGTTCTCTCCCACTCTGTACCAGAGGGGCTCTAGTAGAGCAACAGGACTCTCTTCAGTGCTGTCCAGTATTGGACTACACTTAAACACTAATGTGTCGTAAGATGCGTACATATCCTGAAATAGCCCCTGAACACATCACTCACTTGTAGTCACATTTTCATGGGCCTGGACACACATTTCTGCATAGCAGTCTCCTGTCACCCACAGTCAGCCAAGGTCCAGCTAAAAGTCATTGCAGAGGATTAAGTTGGAGACCTTGCACTTCTCCCTGCACTACACCCCATCCTTGTGTCTTTGTTTCTTGGGAGGCCATCTCCATTCTGTGACTCATAGATTCCAATACTGTACATCAGCCCTGTACTTCAGTACTGTACTTCAACCTGATCCTAACTGTGTTCCACCAGGAAGCTTAGGTATGTACTCAGTCCTGGGTACACCAGACAGACTTTTGTGATGGAGTTACCCCACTCATCAAAGTCACCATGTAGATCAGTGGTATTTTTCTGCCTTCAGGTTGTTGGCATGGAGTGAAGGATGAAGAGGCGTCTTCTGAACGGAGCGTTTCTATAGCAGTGTCACATGTTAATACTTCCAAGGCAGGTTTGCCCACACAGACAGCTCACCACTGTGATATATGTGGTCCCATCTTTAAAGATATTTTGCACCTGGATGAACACCAGGGTACACACCATGGACTGAAACTTCACACATGTGAGGCTTGTGAGAGACAATTCTGGGTCAGTTCAAACCTTCACCAGCACCCAAAGTGTTACAGTATAGAGAAACCCTTAAGAAGGGATGAAGGTGAGGCCTCGTTTGTGAAGAACTGCACAGTTAGCAAAGAACCTCACCCATCAGAAAAGCCCTTTGCCTGTAAGGAGGAGCAGAAAAACTTCCAGGCTACTTTGGGTGCTTGCCAACAAAAAGCCACCCGAAGCAAGAGGAAGACACATAGGAGCACAGAGAGTGGGGATGCATTTCATGGTGAACAAATGCATTACAAGTGCAGTGAATGTGGAAAAGCTTTCAGCCACAAAGACACACTTGTCCAGCACCAGAGAATCCATAGTGGCGAGAAGCCTTATGAGTGCAGCGAATCGGAAAAGCCTTCAGCCGCAAAGCTACACTTGTCCAGCACCAGAGAATCCATACTGGAGAAAGACCTTATGAGTGCAGTGAATGTGGAAAACCTTCAGTCAAAAAGACAACCTTACTCAGCACAAGAGAATCCACACTGGAGAAATGCCTTATAAGTGCAACGAATGTGGGAAATATTTTAGCCATCACTCCAATCTAATTGTACACCAGAGAGTTCACAATGGAGCAAGGCCTTATAAGTGTAGTGATTGTGGGAAAGTCTTTAGACACAAATCTACTCTTGTTCAGCATGAGAGTATTCACACTGGAGAAAATCCTTATGATTGCAGCGATTGTGGGAAATCCTTTGGCCACAAATACACCCTCATTAAACATCAGCGAATTCACACTGAGTCAAAGCCTTTTGAGTGCATTGAATGCGGGAAATTCTTTAGTCGAAGTTCTGACTTTATTGCACACCAGAGGGTTCACACTGGTGAAGGGCCTTTTGTATGCAGTAAATGTGGGAAAGATTTTATCAGAACCTCCCACCTTGTTCGGCACCAAAGAGTTCACACTGGAGAAAGGCCATATGAGTGCAGTGAATGTGGGAAGGCTACAGCTTAAGCTCCCATCTTAATCGGCACCAGAAAGTTCACACTGCAGGCAGGCTCTAGGACTGCTTTGAATACAACTCAGATGTTGAACTTCATATATCTGAACATTAACACAAGGGAGATACCTTATGTTGTCAGGAATGTAGGAAGCATCTAGAGATATGTTGCACTTTCTGACCTGGTCAGGTTTTTTGCCGGAGTTACATCACTGTCAATGCCTGTGGCCAAAACCGTCTTTATCAGCTTAGATACCCCAGCATTCGGGAAGGCAGGGTTTTATATTCTCTGGTCCCTGGAGAAAATCATGAAATGCCTGAGTTCATTGGGGGTCCTCATTCCCTTCTGTGTGACAGGTATAGATATGGACATGACCCATCTTTAGCCAAGAAGGTCTGAGCTGTATCTGCTGGTGGCTTATACAAAAGGTTTACTTTCTTCATGGATAGTCTTGGTCTCACATACTTGTAATGAATATTTCCAACCTCCAAGTCACCTGGCCTGGGAAAGTACTTGCCTCATGTTGCTCTGGTTTGTGATAATAAAGGCCTTACAGTTTAAGCCACCTTTAATCTTGGGGGCTCTTTTCACTGGAGTGGACTGAAAACAGGCTCTGCCGAACTGAAGACCGCCTTTGTGGGGGCCTCCAACTTTGTGCCTCAAATGGGACAGTGGGTTGAGGGAGAACAGTTCTTAGTCCAGTTTTCGAGTGGACTAAGTTACCTTCCATAGCTGACTAAGCTTGTTACGTAAGGATTCAGATCTTGGTAGGCCCAATTTGTCCGGATTTTAGAGTTATTTGAGAGCCCATATGTCACGTTGAGGAGGGTGCTGCTGCTGACAGCCTTCAGTGTTTTGAAACAGCATGGATCAGGTGTCTTGTTTCTAGCATAGGTCCCATGTTCCCCAACACTGTTGAGGGAAAGCTGTTCCTCAGCCCCTGCTGAGTGGTCATATTCCCTGAAGGCCAGAATCTGGTACACAGGTCACTCTTAGTAAGAACTAAAGCATCCAGTATGGAAATAAAACTGATAAATATTTGGCGTGAATAATTGCAATTGCGTGATTTGTGGCAAACTAGAGGAGAAGTGCCCATTATAAAAACATCTGGCTGGGCACAGTGGCTCATGCCTGTAATCCCAGTACTTTGGGAGGCCAAGGCAGGTGGATCATGAGGTCAGGAGTTTGAGAACAGCCTGGTGAACGTGGTGAAACCCCATCTCTACTAAAAAATACAAAAATTAGCTGGGCGTGGTGGTGCACACCTGTAGTCCCAGCTACATGAGAGACTGAGGCAGGAGAATCGCTGGAACCCAGGAGGTGGAGATTGCAGTGAGCCGAGATCAGCCACTGCACTCCAGCCTGGTGGACAGGAGAGACTCCATCTCCCCCCCCACCCCCCCCAAAAAATCCAGACAGTCCAGGTACTATGGCTGAATGGGATCAGGATATCTAAAAATCTCAGGATCTGCAGGGCCGTGTTATGGCCAGGGTCACTGGTGCAGCAACAAATGTAGTTTTCCTAGATCCTGTACTTCCCCGGGCTCTTTACCTAATGTCTTTGCTGCACATTCAGTAATCCTGGGAGTAAAGAAGTGTAGGAGTCCAAGCTGGTAGCTTTTGTGACCAACTAGAGATTCTGGTGACTCTGTTGGCAGTGGTCCTCATTGTTGGCCAATTTTTCTTATTACTGAGGAAGAAATAAATTGTCTTCCCAAGGCATTTGAGTGATAAGAGTCACCGTAGTGAGGTAGAGTCACTCAGTGATGTCCAGTTGTCCAGTTTTCAATAGAAGTAGGAGAGCCAGATTTGTTTTTGTTTTTGTTTTTGTTTTTGTTTTTTTTGAGACAGAGTCTTGCTCTGTCTCCAGGCTGGAGTGCAGTGGCACCACCTCGGCTCACTGCAACCTCCGCCTCCCAGGTTCAAGTGATTCTACTGCCTCTGCCTCCCGAGTAACTGGGACTACAGGTACACACCACCATGCCCAGCTAATTTTTGTATTTTTTAGTAGAGATGGGATTTCACCATGTTGGCCAGGATGGTCTCCATCTCTTGATCTCGTCATCCGCCTACCTCAGTCTCCCAAAGTGGTGGGATTACAGGCGTGAGCCACCGTGTCCGTCTGGGAGACCCAGATTTTTAAATGGAATAACTTTGTATAGGTTCATTCAGGTGTAATCAACATGCAATATACTGCACATATTTAAGGTGTATCAGTAAGTTGTAATACATACACACACACTTTTGGAACTATCACCCTATCAATGGTATTGGACATACCTGTTACCCCTGAAGTTAGCCTCAAGCCCTTACTTAACCTTTCTCTCAGTGCTCTCCTTCCCCCCCAAATCCCTAGGCAACCACTGAGTAGTTTTCACTATAGGTAAATTTGTCTTTCCTAGAATTTTATGTAAGTCTATAAAGTTAATTTTGTCTCCTGTCTTTGATGCAACATAATTTGAAATTTGTCCATGGTATGAAAACCTATTTTAAAATTAGTGTTATTCACTATGTATGTAACACAGTTTATCCATTTATCTTAATTGCTGTCTGCACTACAACCTCCGTTTTTTTCTTTTTTTTTTCTACAGCCTGTTAGACTGAGCAACCTCCATTTTTAATATTAAAATACTAAGCTGCTACAAATATTGATGCATGAGTATATGAACATTTAGCTGAGAACATTTTTAAGCAGAAGTTTTCAAAGTGTGGCCATGTTTTTTACTGATTATAGGGAAGAACTGCAAAAGAAAAGACTTGAGATTTGATGCTTTGGGAAATGCTCAGCACATCTTAATTGACAAAAAAAAATTGAAATTAAGAGATTCGTTGTCAGGAAAGAATGTTTTAGAGAGATAGC
The DNA here is from genome assembly GCF_048565385.1 of Saimiri boliviensis. Lineage (NCBI taxonomy): Eukaryota > Metazoa > Chordata > Mammalia > Primates > Cebidae > Saimiri > Saimiri boliviensis. Next base: position 1,152,355 of record NC_133462.1, on the reverse strand, counting down.
CAGGAGTGTTTGCTATTATCAAGATCAAAACATACGTAAGAACATTGTCACACAAAAAGATATTTGAAAAGATTAAATGCGGCTTGCAGGTCTCAGTATGAGCGGAGAGCTTTAAATTATACCAGGAGAAGTTTAAACTATCAGTCATATCAGCAAAAGCCTAAAATAGATAGGAGATTCCCTAGGGAAAATAATCTGCGTAAACCTCTTTTCTAATGGTGTGAATTTCAGTGACATACAGGAGACTCACAAAGTTCTTGAAAATTTTATACCAGTGAGAATGCTCACCTTGGGTCTAAAGGAACCTTGTCAATATGAAGTTAACGGGTGTAATATTCTATACATGGGACTGGCTGAGGAAACAGGTGCAAGTCCTTGCTGTCTTTTATGAGAAAGGAAGGATGACTCAGAGCAGAGGAGAATCCAGTGGGCAGATCCCTGAACCACCTGATAGCCCATGTCTTGACTCCCAGTGGCATTTCCCAAACTAGATTTCAAAATTTCTTGGGACTGGCGATCCCGTTGTTTTGTCTTCCCACTTCCATTTCCTCCTGCTTTGAAGCAATGCATATGTATATATAACTATTATCCTGGGTCTTTCCTACCCTTTTGTTTGGGGTCAGAAAACTAGCTTTCTAGTGTTATGGATCTAAATGAGACAAGAATAGCACTGGGTGGTCACAGGATTGAAAATCTCAAACACAAAAGCCGGGTGTGGTGGCTCATGCCTGTAATCCAAGCAGTTTGGAGGCCAAGGCGGGCAGATCACCTGAGGTCCGGAGTTCAAGACCAACCTGACCCGAACATGGTGCAACCCTGTCTTTAAAAATTAAAAAAAAAAAAAAAAAAAAAAAAAAAAAAGGAAAGAAAAAAATCTCAAACAGTACCCTGGTTTTGGTGCAGGTGGAAAAAAGTGAAAAAAAGAAAAACCCAAACAGCTGAAACGGAAACTAGGTGAAGAAAACGGAATAACAGAAAACCAAAAATAAAAGGGAAAACAGCCAGAACCCCAGTCAGCGTGATGTGTCCATGACTCCTCAAGGTAAACCCAAATAAGGGAAGAGGGTGGTATTGGGGGTCCTTGAAATCCCCTCCCTTTTCAGAATACTGAATGATTATCCCTTGCTTAAAGGAACACCCATACAATTAGAAACCCAAACTCTGTTGTGCATGACTCGCTCTCAGGGGCCTGCCCTCATTTCTGTGTGTACTTCTGCTTTGCAATAAAAGCTGCTTGCCTTTGCTTCATTCTGACTCATCACTGAGTTCTTTCAATGTTGTTAAAAACCTGGATCTCACTGACAATGTCCAGAGACCCTCCTGAATCCCCCGGCAACACAGAGAGGAATTGTGCCCCAAGATGGATTATACCCAGGGCCTCTTCAATATTGGACTTAGACAATTTAGATGAGAATGGGGACTTATGAGCTAATTAGGTTTTGATATTTGGATTTTGAGCTGATAGTATAATGGGATGAGACCTTTTGGGAACCTGAAGTGGGATCAATATATTTTGCATTCAGAACGGATGTGAATCTTGAGGGTCCAGAGGGAAAACTTGTAGGAAGAATAATGCTTCTGAAAGATGTCTATGCCCTAATCCCTACCTGTAGATACGTTACTTTACACAGCCAATGGGACTTTGCAGATGCGATTAGTGTTTCAAGACACTTCAGATGGGCATAATCTAATCACAGGGTCCAACCTTTCCCAGCTACAAGGAGAAAGATGCAAGGACAAAGGAGTCAGAGAGATGGAAGGGGGAAATACGGGCTATCCAGTACTGGAGAGGGGCCCCTAGGAGCTAAGGGAAGCACACATCTCACAGCAAGGAAACACACCTCAGGCCTGCAACCACGTGGAACTTAGTTCTGTCAACAAGCCAAATGAGAGGAATCTGATGCCATAGAGCCCCCTGAAAGTAGCAGCTTGCCAGCATTGGGAATAGCTGGGGCCACGGGGACTTTGTAGGTATAAAGGTGCTGGGGCTGGCCAGGCCTGGCTGCCTCTGCGGGGCTTGGGTTCCAAGGAGGTGGGCACCTAGTTGGTGAGTCTGAAGAGAGCTCTGGAGCCATCGGCCCGCCTCTATGGGCTTTCTGGCCTCCAGGCACCAGGTCCTGTTGCCCTGACCCCTGTGGCCCCAAGCAGCCCAGCTTCTGGGATATCCATGGGTGTAGCTGGAGTCTGCTGAGCGTTTCTTCTGCACCTGGTGGGTTTTCAGGAGCTTCATCCAATTCCTGGGCTGCCACTGTGCCTCGCCCAGCCTCCAGCCCCAAACTATGCATTTGTAGGCATAGCTGCCACAGCAGAGTCCCAGGGCTCCTCCACCCTGCATGCCTCCGCGCACTCCAGCCTGCACCACACCTTGGGCTGAATGTGGTTTTGATTTGCGTTTTTCTAATGACCAGTGATGATGAGCATTTTTTCATATGTTTGTTGGCTGCATAAATGTCTTCTTTTGAGAAGCGTCTGTTCATATACTTTGCCCACTTTTTGATGAAGTTGTTTTTTTCTTGTAAATTTGTTTAAGTTCTTTGTAGATTCTGGATATTAGACCTTTGTCAGATGTGTAGATTGCAAAAATTTTTCCCCATTCTGTTGGTTGCTGATTGACTGTAATGATTGTGTCTTTTGCTGTGCAAAAGCTCTTAAGTTGCATTAGATCCCATTTACCTATTTTGGCTTTTGTTGTCATTGCTTTTAGTGTTTTGTTTTTGTTTTTGTTTTTTGTTTTCCAGGAGCACGTGCGCTTTATTGAATGCCACTGCAGAAAAGTGTGTGAGGGTAAAGGGTTGACACAGGGTGGGCTGGGGGCAGGGCGAGGGATGGAAGCTGGAGTACCAGGGAGACAGACAGGTCACGGGCAGAGCCCCTGGCCCGGGTGATTCCTCTGGATCTACTGATAGGCTTGCAGAATCAGGATTGGGATGATGATCATCAGAATGATCATGATGATGCCCAGAATCCGGGCCCAGATGTTCAGGCACTTGGCAGTGGAGGCGTAGGCCTGGGCCCCGGTCAGGTCGCCAACCATCTTCCTGTCCCTAGACTTCACGGAGTAGGCGTAGGCTATGAAGCCCAGGCAGCAGGAGTTCATGAAGATGGTGTTGAACAGGGACCAGACGACGTGGTCAGGCACGGAAGTCTTGCTTCGGATGTGGATCACGGTGGATGTTGGGGGTGCAGGGTTGTGGGGCACCCCCAGCGCAGCCACCTCATGCTCCTCCTTCAATATCTCATAGTTCGGGGGATAGTGGGTGTTGGCGGGAGTGAAGAAGGTTTGGACAGTGTGGTTCATAGTGTCCAGGGAAGACCGGCCGTGGTGGGGTTGCTGGGATGCTTCTTAGTGGCGCTTCTAGTGTTTTAGTCATGAAGTCCTTGCCTATGCCTATGTCCTGAATGGTATTGCTTAGGTTTTCTTCTAGAGGTTGTTTTTTTTTTTTTGAGATGGAGTTTCGCTCTTGTTACCCATGCTGGAGTGCAATGGCGCATCTCGGCTCACCGCAACCTCCACCTCCTGGGTTCAGGCAATTCTCCTGCCTCAGCCTCCTGAGTAGCTGGGATTACAGGTGCGTGCCACCATGCCCAGCTAATTTTTTTTTGTCTTTTTAGTAGAGACAGGGTTTCACCATGTTGACCAGGATGGTCTCGATCTGTTGACCTTGTGATCCACCCGCCTCGGCCTCCCAAAGTGCTGGGATTACAGGCATGAGCCACTGCACCCGGCCTTTTCTTCTAGAGTTTTTATGGTGTTAGGTCTTAAATCTTTAATCCATCTGGAGTTATTTTTATTTTATTATTATTTTTTAATTCATCGACACAGCCAGAGAAGTAAGGAGTTAATTTTTGTAAAAGGCATAAGGAAGGGGTCCAGTTTCAGCTTTCTACACATGGGTAGCCAGTCTTTCCAACACCGTTTATTAAACAGGAAATCCTTTTCCCATTGCTTCTTTTTGTCAGGTTTGTCAAAAACCAGAAGGTTGTAGATGTGTGGCATTACTTCCGAGGCCTCTGTTCTGTTCCATTGGTCTATATCTCTGTTTCGGGTACCAGTACCATGCTGTTTTAATTACTGTAGCCCTGTAGTATAGTTTGAAGTCAAGTATTGTAATGCCTCCAGCTTTGTTTTTTTGGTTTGTTTTTTTTTTGGTTTGTTTTTTTTGCTTAGGATTGTGTTGGCTATGTGGGCTTTTTTTTTATTCCATTTGAAGTTTAAGATGGTTTTTTCCAGTTCTGTGAAGAAGGTCAATGGTAGCTTAATGGGGATAGCATTGAATCTATAAATTATTTTGGGCAGTACGGCCATTTTCACGATACTGATTCTTCCTAACCATGAGCATGGAATATTTTTCCATCTCTTTGTGTCCTCTCTCATTTCCTTGAGCAATGGTTTGTCGTTCTCCTGAAGAGGCCCTTCACATCCCTTGTTAATTGTATTCCTAGGTATTTTATTCTCTTTGTAGCAGTTGTGAATGGGAGTTCGCTCATAATTTGGCTCTCTGTTCGTCTGTTATTGGTACATAGGAATGCTTGTGATGTTTGCACATTGATTTTGCATCCTGACACTTTGCTGAATTTGCTTATCATCTTAAGCAGATTTGGGGCTGAGACAGTGTGGTCTTCTAAATATACAATCATGTCATCTGCAAACAGAGATAATTTGTCTTCTTCTTCTTTTTTTTTTTTTTTTTTTTTTTTTGAGACGGAGGTTCGCTCTTGTTACCCAGGCTGGAGTGCAATGGCACGATCTCGGCTCACCGCAACCTCCGCCTGCTGGGTTCAGGCAATTCTCCTGCCTCAGCCTCCTCAGTAGCTGGGATTCTGGGCACGCGCCACCATGCCCAGCTGATTTTTTTGTATTTTTAGTAGAGACGAGGTTTCACCATGTTGACCAGAATGGTCTCGATCTCTCGACCTCGTGATCCACCCGCCTCGGCCTCCCAAAGTGCTGGGATTACAGGCTTGAGCCACCGCGCCCGGCCAATTTTTTTTTTTTTTTTAAGCGTTTTTTGTACCTCTATCTCCTTCAGTTCTGCTCTGATCTTAGTTATTTCTTGTCTTCTGGTAGCATTTGAACTTGTTTGATCTTGAACCTCTAGTTCTTTTTTTTTTTTTTTTTTTTTTTTGGAGACAGAGTCTTGATCTTTTTGCCAGGTTGGAGTGCAGCAGCACGATCTTAGCTCACTGCAGCCTCTGTCTTCCGGATTCAAGTGATTCCCCTGCCTCAGCCTCCTGAGTAGCTGGGACTACAGGCATGCACCATCACACCCAGCTAAGTTTTTGTGTTTTAGTAGTGAAGGGGTTTCACCAAGGCTAGGATTGTCTCAATCTCCTGACCCCATGATCCACCCGCCTCAGCCTCCCAAAGTGCTGGAATTATAGGAGTGAGCCACCATGCCCTGCCGCTCCTCTAGTTCCTTTGTGACCATAGGGTGTCAATTTTAAATCTTTCCTTGCTTGTCATGCAGGCATTTGGTGATATAAATCTCCCTCTAGGCACTGCTTTAAATGTGTCTCAGAGGTTCTGGTATGTCTTGTTTTTGTTCTCATTGGTTTCAAAGAACAGCTTTATTTCTGCCTTCATTTCATTATTTATCCAGTAGTCATTCAGGAGCAGGTTGTTCAGTCTCCATGTAATTGTGCAGTTTTGAGTGAGTTTCTTTTTTTTTTTTTTTTTTTGAGAGGGAGTCTCGCTCTTGTTACCCAGGCCGGAGTGCAATGGTGCGATCTCGGCTCACCGCAACCTCTGCCTCCTGGGTTCAGCAATTCTCCTGCCTCAGCCTCCTGAGTACCTGGGATTACAGGCATGCGACACCATGCCCAGCTAATGTTTTGTATTTTTAGTAGAGATGGGGTTTCACCATGTTGACCAGGATGGTCTCGATCTCTTGACCTTGTGATCCACCCACCTTGGCCTCCCAAAGTGCTGGGATTACAGGCGTGGGCCACCGCGCCCGGCCCTGAGTGAGTTCCTTAATCCCGAGTTCTAATTTGCACTGTGGTTTGAGAGACTGTTATGATTTCCTTTCTTTTGCATTTGCTGAGGAGCAATTTACTTCCAATTATATAGTCAATTTTAGAGCAAGTGTGATGTGGTGCTGAGAAGAATGTATATTCTGTGGATTTGGGGTGGAGAGTTCTGTAGATGTCTATTAGGTCCACTTGGACCAGATCTGAGTTCTAGTCCTGGATATCCTTGTTATTTTTCTGTCTTGTTAATCTGTCTAATATTGACAGTGGAGTGTTAAAGTCTCCCACTATTACTTTGTGGGAGTATAAGTCTCTTTATAGGTCATTAAGAACTTGCTGTATGGGCCGGGCACGGTGGCTCAAGCCTGTAATCCCAGCACTTTGGGAGGCCGAGGCGGGTGGATCACGAGGTCAAGAGATCGAGACCATCCTGGTCAACATGGTGAAACCCCGTCTCTACTAAAAATACAAAAAATTAGCTGGGCATGGTGGTGTGTGCCTGTAATCCCAGCTACTCGGGAGGCTGAGGCAGGAGAATTGCCTGAATCCAGGAGGCGGAGGTTGCGGTGAGCCGAGATCGCGCCATTACACTCCAGCCTGGTTAACAAGAGCGAAACTCTGTCTCAAAAAAAAAAAAAAAAAAGAACTTGCTTTATGTATCTGGGTGCTCCTGAATTGGGTGCATACATATTTAAAACAGTTAGTTCTTCTTGTTGCATTGATCCCTTTACCATTATGTAATGCCCTTCTTCCCTTCTTTGTCTCTTCATCTTTGTTAGCTTAAAGTCTGTTTTATCCGAGACTACGATTACAACCCCTACTTTTTTTTTTTTTTTTTTTTTTGCTCTCTGTCCACTTGGTAAATCTTTCTCCATCCCTTTATATTGAGCCTATGTGTGTCTGCACATGAGATGGGTCTCCTGAATACAGCATATCAGTGGGTGTTGACTCTATCCAATTTGCCAGTCTGTGTCCTTTGTTTCGGGCATTTAGCCTATTTATATTTAAGGTTAATACTGTTATGCGTGAATTTGATTCTGCCATTTTGATACTAACTGGTTGTTTTGCCCATTAGTTGATGCAGTTTCTTCATTGTGTTGATGGTCTTTACCATTTGGTATGTTTTTGCAATGTCTGGTACTGGTTGTGTTGTTACTTTCCATTTTTAATGATTCCTTCAGGAGCTCTTGTAAGGAAGGTCTGGTGGGGACGAAATCTCTCAGCAATTGCTTGTCTGTAAAGGATTTTATTTCTCTTTCACTTATGAAGCTTAGTTTGGCTAGATATGAAATCCTGGGTTGAAAGTTCTTTTCTTTAAGAATGTTGAATATTGGCCCCAGTCTCTTCTGTCATGTAGGGTTTCTGCCAAGAGATCCGCTGTGAGTCTTAAGGGATTCCCTTTGTGGGTAAATTGACCTTTCTCTCTGGCTGCCCTTAGCATTTGTTCCTTCATTTCAACCTTGGTGAATCTGACAATTATGTGCCTTGGGGTTACTCTTCTTGAGGAATATCTTTGTGGTATTCTCTGTATTTCCTGGATTTGCATGTTGGCCTGCCTTGATGGATTGGGAAAGTTCTCCTGGATAATATTCTGAAGAATGTTTTCCAACTTAGTTTCATTCTCTTTCCAACCAGTCTCATTGAGATGAACCTGGGAACGTGGTACCTCAGTTGGAAATTCAGAGATTACTCGCCTTCTGCATCACTCTCGCTGGGAACTGTACACCGGAGCTGTTCCTATTTGGCCATCTAGCCATGTTGGTGGAAGATCTTTTTTTTTTTTTTTTTTTTTTTTTTTTTTGTGGGAGAGTCATGCTCTGTCACCAGGTTTGAGTGCAGTGGTGTGATCTTGGCCAATTGCAACCTCCCCCTCTTGGGTTCAAGCTGAACCCATTCTCCTGCCTCAGTCTCCTGAGTAACTGGGACTTCAGGTGCACACCACCATGCTCAGCTAATTTTTGTATTTTTAGTAGAGACAGGGCTTCATCATGTTGGTCAGGATGGTCTTGATACCCTGACCTCATGATTTGTCTGCCTCAGTCTCACAAAGTGCTGGGATTACAGGCGTGAGCCACGATGCCTGGCTAACCAATTTTTTTGCTTTTAAATTTGCCGCTTGTGTATTTTCAGTGAATTGCCTATTTCACCTGTCTCATATATTACGAGTTTCGGTTCCTTTTCTGTCAGTAAAAATAGACAGTGGAACAACAAATACATGTTGGAATTTTTTTCATTCGGTAACATGAATGACATTTTTGCTTTTGCATACTAAACATATTTTCTAATTTTTTTTTTTTTTTTTTTTTTTTTGAGACGGAGTTTCACTCTTGTTACCCAGGCCGGAGTGCAATGGCGCGATCTCGGCTCGCCGCAACCTCCGCCTCCTGGGTTCAGGCAATTCTCCTACCTCAGCCTCCTGAGTAGCTGGGATTACAGGCACCGCCACCATGCCCAGCTAATTTTTTGTATTTTTAGTAGCGAGGGGGTTTCACCATGTTGACCAGGATGGTCTCGATCTCTTGACCTCGTGATCCACCTGCCTCGGCCTCCCAAAGTGCTGGGATTACAGGCTTGAGCCACCGTGCCCGGCCTCTAATTTTTTTTTAATCTTGTTGTACAACATAATGGCTTCCTTTAGTATATACTTTTATGTTTCATCAGCGTATATTAACATTTTTCACCACTTTTCTAATTGTAAAATTTTAATAATAGAAATGCAGCCGAGTTTACGGTGTTTGCCATTCCCTTGATACTAGGAATCTCACCATGGCCAATTTCAAATTGCCAATATTTTGTCACTGAACATGGAGATGTGCAGAATTGTCAGTAGCACACCATCCTATTTGTGCCATATTGATGTAGTGGCTGCAAATAATATCAAGCACATAGGTAACACACATAGTAAAATACTTGAGTGATAAGGTTTGAATATAACTTAAACAGCTTAATTGATTAAATCAGTTATATAGCTGACCTAACTCCTAATTAAAATGTACATGTTCTTGTTTGGGTACATAAAGTTTTATCCTGCTCTTGCAAATTTTTCTTACACATAAAATACTGATACAAGGGGATACTTTATGTTTCGTAGTGGCTGTTTTCAAATATACACAAAAGTGGTAAACACTCTTAGGAAGCTCCATGGTTTCCCCCTCAGTCTTCTATTATAATTTATGATCATTTTTGTTGCATGCATTCTTATGCACATTAATGAGTTATTTTACTGTTAAAGCCGGATATGTAATTTAATACATAGTTTCTTTAGAATAATTTTCTGAAGTACATGGGATTTTCGTATAGCTGATTAATATTTTACAAAATATAAAAATATTTTTAAATATGCTGTCAGTGCTAAATATTACTAAATTTTTCAAAGATTTTTTTTTTTTTTTGAGACGGAGTTTCGCTCTTGTTACCCAAGCTGGAGTGCAATGGCGCGATCCCGGCTCACCGCAACCTCCGCCTCCTGGGTTCAGGCAATTCTCCCGCCTCAGCCTCCTGAGTAGCTGGGATTACAGGCACACGCCACCATGCCCAGCTAATTTTTTGTATTTTTAGTAGAGACGGGGTTTCACCATGTTGACCAGGATGGTCTCGATCTCTTGACCTTGTGATCCACCCGCCTCGGCCTCCCAAAGTGCTGGGATTACAGGCTTGAGCCACCGCGCCCGGCCTCAAAGATGTTTTAATAGTAAGTATAAACAAAAACTCCAGACCAATGTCCCTGATGAACATACATGCAAAAATTCTCAAAAAATGGGTTCATGAAATGACTAACACAAGATCCATCAGAACAAAAATGAGTTTCATAGATGTAATGACCTGACCAAAGATAATTATGGTTTTGTTTGGAACATTAGTGGTATTTAATGTCCTATTTTCCAGATATAAGTAAATCCTTTCCATTCTCTCAAGTCTCTTGAATTATCTACACTCATGACATTTGGTAGATTATACTTTTATGAACAGAAAGCAAACATTTATTTTTCCTTTTTGCCTGATCCCTCCAAAATTTGGAACTCCTATTGAATATATATTTTTTGAGACAGGGGCTTGCTCTGTCACCCAGGCTGGAGTGCAGTGGTGCAATCTTGGCTCACTGCAACCTCTGCTTCCTGGGTTGAGGCAATTCTCCTCCCTCAGCCTCCTGGGTAGCTGGGATTACACACACATACCACCACACACAGCTAATTTTTACATTTTTAGTAGAGACAGGTTTTACCATGTTGGCCAGGCTGGTCTCGAACTCCTGACCTCAGGTGATCCTCCTGCCTTAGACTCCTAAAGTCCTGAGATTACAGGTGTGAGCCACCATGGCTGGCCTGAATATTCTTCTTTCACAGCAGTGCGAGCATTTGTCTAAGTTCGAAAAGAATCTGTTCTCCTTGTAACAGAACATAATTGGAAACAAGGCTTTGACTAGAATGTCATATTTGAAAATGATGACCAGTTTTAATGAACTAAGGTTGAGTTTATAGAGCCAATGCTTAGAAATGCCTCTTGGAAAACTGGCCTGGTACCTGACTTGTAGGGTAACCATTCTTACGTGTAAGTTAGGAAGGGGATTTTCTGGCAGGCCTGATGATATGCTTTAGCTCTGTGCTGCCACCCCAATCGCACCTAGAATTATAGTACTCCCCACGTGTCAAGGGTGGGACCAGGTGGAGATAATTGAATCATGAAGGCAGTTTCCCCCATACTGTTCTCCCGGTGGTGAGTTCTCACAAGATATGGTGGTTTTATAAGGGTCTTCCCTCTTTGCTCAGCAGTGATTCTGTCTCCTGCTGCCCTGTAAAGAGGTGCCTTTTGCTGTGATTTTAAGTTTCCTGAGGCCTCTTCAGTAGTTGGAACTGTGAGTCAGTTTAGCCTCTTTTCATTATAAATCACCCAGTCCTGGGTATTTTCTTATAGCAATGTGTGAATTAACTAATACACTCAAGAAACTTAGAATATTTGGAGGATCTTGAATCCACCCAAATCTACAGAGGGCAACATCTGGTAGCAAGTTCTTGGCTCAGCTTCCAAGTCTTGAGTCTTAAAAACTCTAATTTGTGGGTTTTGTTTTTTTTTTTTTTTGAGATGATGTCTTGCTCTGTCAGCCAGGCTGGAGTGCAATGGGACGGTCTCAGCTCACCGCAACCTCTGCCTCCCAGGTTCAAGGGATTTTCTTGCCTCAGTCTTCTGAGTAGGTAGGATTACAAGTGTGTGCCAACCGGCTAATTTTTGTATTTTTGGTAGAGACGGGGTTTCACCGTGTTCATCAGGCCGGTCTCAAACTACTGACCTCATGATCTGCGCACCTCAGTCTCCCAAAATGCTGGGATTACAGCTTTAGCCACAGCGCCCGGCCTAATTTGAGATTCTTTATGAAACAGTCTAGCAAAGCAAACTTAAAAAGGCCTAAGTAGTTAATTATCATTTTTGCTGCACTAATATAAATTATCCAGCCAAATATAATGAAACCAGACAAATTCTGCAAACAAGAATCAAAAGTGGGTAATTGTAGATGAAAATCGTATGTTGAAATGGAAAATTATACTGACCCCTGTGGGTTCTCAATTCTTATTTCTCCAGTATCTGGCTATGACTCTCCAAACTAACACTTCCAATTTTGTCCCACCCTCCTGAACTGGCATCACTGATCATTAAAATGACCTTTCCCTGAAGCCCTGAAAGTGGAAGATGGACATCTTGATAGAAACTTAAAAGAGCCGGGCACGGTGGCTCACGCCTGTAATCCCAGCACTTTGGGAGGCCGAGGCGGGTGGATCACAAGGTCAAGAGATCGAGACCATCCTGGTCAACATGGTGAAACCCCGTCTCTACTAAAAGTGCAAAAAAAAGTATCTGGGCGTGGTGGCACGTGCCTGTAATCCCAGCTACTTAGGAGGCTGAGGCAGGAGAATTGCCTGAACCCAGGAGGCGGAGGTTGCGGTGAGCCGAGATCGCGCCATTGCACTCCAGCCTGGGTAACAAGGGCGAAACTCCGTCTCAAAAAAAAAAAAAAAAAAAAAAAAAAAAAAAAAAAAGAAAGCTCCTGCCACAAACTCCAGGAGTGTTGCGATGTTGGCTGGGCCTGAGTAGTGATAGGAGGAGTTGCGGTTGTTAAGCGCGTTGCTCGGTAAAGAAACCCCCAGGCAGGCTTCATGTCGCCCACGAAGTTTTATTTAGCGCTTGGGTGCAAGCGGGCCAAGTCCAAGATAGGAGTTAGGCAAGGGGAGTAGGAAAGGGGACTGATTTTATAGCTTGGTGCAAATGGTCAAAGATGGTAATCTGAGCTGGGCGCGGTGGCTCAGGCCTGTAATCCTAGCATTTTGGGAGGCTGGGGTGGTTGGATCACCTGAGGTCAGGAGTTCAAGACCAGCCTGGCCGTCATGGTGAAACCCCATCTTAAAAAAAAAAAACAAAACATGGTAATCTATTTTAGGGAGGGGAAGAGCGACACGGGATGCAAGGTCACAGGGGTGGGGGTTGTCTATTACCAACTGGCGTAGTCATAAGGGTGGGGATTATCTGTTGCTAGCAGAGGGGAAGGTGTGGTAAATTACAAACAGCAGTGGGGATCTTGAGAAACCTGATGTCTGGGGGGAAATTTTGCAGGGCTGAGTAGGAACAATGGTCAGACACTGTAGGGGGAGAGCAATCAGTTGAGGCAAGAACTCGTTTCACTTTTCTTTATGGCCATCCGGTTACTTCAGACTTTCTGGCTCTTGGAGACCATTTGGAGGTGTATGTGCAGGTCACCGAGGATATAATGGCCAGGCTTGGACATGGAGGCCTGACAGTCCTATCTTCTTATATATGTATAAAGAAAAAGTTTAAAAAGAGAGGGGAGTAGGGGTGATGTTTCTCAAGGCTTCTTTAAGCATGACAGAGGGCTGTGCGGACAGCTAAAATAAAAGTCTTTGATTTTTGTAGTTTAGTAAGTATTTAGTTTAAGTCTTTGGCTTAGGGCACCATTTTCTGTATTTAACAAGGTGCCAATTGGCATATTTTTGAGCTTGAAATTTTCCTAATAGGGTGAATTTTCTAAAAATAGCCTTTAAATGTAATTGCTTTAATGGGGAAAATGATGAAGCCTTGGGTCAAGGTTGGAATAGTGTCCAGTCAACCAGTGCTTTTCGTCCCCATTTTCAATCATATGAATAAGACTGCATGTCGTCAAGCCAGTAATCTATTATATTACCCTTTTCCCATAAGTTTAAGTGGTGTTCTGAATGGAGGAGTTCAATAGTTCTGATTGCCGACCCTATACAAGAGAGATAAGTATAATTACTCTTTATCTCCTGAGTTGAGCTGAGGCTGGCAAAAGTAAAAGTGTCCCAAGCCCTCTAGTAGCCACTGGTATACTTTGTGGTGACCTGGATGTTGGTTTGGCTGCCAAATACGGGGTACAGGCTCTGTATGTGTGTACTGCAGTTTATCTTCATAAGTTTGGGCCTGGGGACACCATGGGCAAGTGTCTGATGGCTGCCACCCCATTACATCTTAGGATTTTTTTGCCAGAGGCTTTTCAATTCAGGGATAGGGAAGATTCTTGAGACTAGGTCAAACTACTATTATGGGGAGTTGATCCTAGAAGACTTGGATTGAAAGGGATATGTGTGGGTTCTGGAGAGGTATTAAACTGCATCTTGACCTTAGCCAGGTGTTGCCTGGGATTATTATTTTATTTTTATTTTTATTTTTAAAAAGATGGGGTTTCACCATGATGGCCAGGCTAGTCTTGAATTCTGACCTCAGGTGATCCATCCACCTCGGCCTCCCAAAGTGCTAGGATTACAGCCGTGAGCCGCGCACCTAGCTGCCTGGAATTCATGAGTGGTGAACTGGTGCTTGTGGTTGATCCTAGAAGAGTGAAGGCTATGAAATAGGACTGGAGACTAGACAGGCAAATGAGGCGGGAGGATTGGTAAGGCGTCTTGTCTTAAGCTGCTGAGAGGTCCTGGGACAGGGGTTGATATTGTGGGGTTGTTAAAAGTAGCATTTGCCGCCGGGCACGGTGGCGCAAGCCTGTAATCCCAGCACTTTGGGAGGCCGAGGCGGGTGGATCACGAGGTCAAGAGATCGAGACCATCCTGGTCAACATGGTGAAACCCCGTCTCTACTAAAAATACAAAAAATTAGCTGGGCATGGTGGCGCATGCCTGTAATCCCAGCTACTCAGGAGGCTGAGGCAGGAGAATTGCCTGAACCCAGGAGGCGGAGGTTGCGCTGAGCCGAGATCGCGCCATTGCACTCCAGCCTGGGTAACAAGAGCAAAACTCCGTCTCAAAAAAAAAAAAAGAAAAAAAAAAAATTGCCATATAGAGTGATTCATTATGGCCTGCATATGGTTTTGTAGGAATTGAGAGACTAAGTGGAAAATGCAAGGTTTGAATAGGAGGTGAAGGAAGATGGTTATTAACGGAGTAAGGATCAGAGAAAGCCAGCAAGAAAACAGCCAGGTGGGTTTGGCATAGTTATTTGCCGGGTTAGTAAATTTCTGGGCTCTGTCGTTGAGCCTTCTGATATTGTCATAAACTAAGCCAGACTGATTTAAGTAAAAGCAGCATTCCTCATTTAGAAATATAGAGTCCTTTCATTTCTGAAGTAAGTCGAGGCCATGAAGATTCTGGAGGACAGTTGCAGCTAAAGAATTAATTTGAGCCTGAAGGACAGATAAAGTATTATATATGTCAGTAATGCTAGCAGAGAAATCAATATACAGACTACAGAATGTTGTGACAGAGGGGGTGACCCCCACTATGCCAGTTCCGAGGCCCACAAAGGAGGTTGCAAACCCTGTTCCCAGGAGTAATGGAATTAGCTGAATGACTCTTTTTTGTCTAGTGGGTGTCATTAGGAGGACATGCAGTTGTTTATTACCATTGGCAAATTGCATTTTAGGAATAAGGAAGACTAAGGCACAGGTGCCTGTCCAGTTAGTAGGTAAACACATATAGGTGGAGGATCCACATAAGAAGAGGCCTGGGGCAAGGCAGAATTGAAAATGTAGGTGAAAAGGTGGGAGGGAGCTTTGAAAGGGGAGTCAGATACCCAAAGTCTTAAAGATCCAGTAGGGACAGCAGCCTTTAGAGGTTGAAAGGGAGATTGATGGGGGAATTGTGTAGTGGAAGTGGTCTGATTTTCATGTTGTATGTGGAAGCACGTCGTATCAACAAATAGTCTGCTATTAACATTTGTAGGGCCATGTATGAGTAAGCATCAAAAGTGTCTAAGAGGAAAATCTGAGGAACAAGGAGACAGTATCCAAGGATGGAGTGAGAGACAAGGAAGGTGCTGACCTAGACGGTAATGACTGTTAACATTTTTGAGGTTATTAGTGATAAAGGGTTTGTCAGTGAAGTGAAGTGAGTATGCTCCTGCAGGCATATTCACGTGTGCGCCAGGGCCTTGGAGATGGAGAGTAACGGAGCACTTGGAAGGGGGAAAGTGACACAAGGGAATTACATTGGTTCGTTGACGGGAAATGCATAGAGGAGCAAGAGTGGGGATAGTTGTCTCTGTAGTAAGGGTTCCTAATACGGACGGAGTGGAGTTCATATGAGGTAAGAGTTGCCGTAGATAGTTGAGGACAAGTATAGCAGCTTGTTGGTATGAAATGTCTGAGGAGTTTTTCCTAAACTTGTCTAAGAAAGAGAGAGGCTCCACGGGAGGGTAGAGATGGGGACTGTTAAAAGAGATGCAGAGGTATAGGGAGATGGAAGAGGTAGCCCAGTCAGCTACAGGGCAGGAATAGTGGTATAAGAGGAAGAGCAAAGAGAGATGAAGAGCCAGCAATTATTCGCCAACAACGGGTTGGAATTAGTGAGGAGGAAATGGGTTGGATTGATGGTATGTTGAAGATAATTAGGAAGGGATAGGGAGTTACAGAATGGGACTGAGAATAAGAGTGAGTAGAAGAGTAAGGAAGAGAACTTCATTAGGGTAAAAGAATTGGAGTGTCCCTTGCTACATAAGGTCATCTATCCATTCAAGGAAGGAGTCAAGGGTGAGTGTTTGTGGGTAGAATCAGGAGATGTCAGCCAAAATGCTCTCGAGGAAAATAGTAAACCAGCAAGGCCAGCAGGCCTAGGGCATTTAAATGTAGATGAGAAGGGTGATTAGAAGTATAGTTAGACAGAAAGCAACAGAAATAGAGAGCTTGTGAGGTACAGACCAAGCTTTAGGGGTGACCGTGTAGAGTCCTGCTGCAAATTAAGATGAGGATTCCTGTTGATGTTGAAATATAAACTAAACTGGTGTGTGGCTTGTGTCTACTCTTCAGGAATTTGAGTAGGCTTAAGAGAAGTAGGAGAGAGTACTTGCGCTTTCAAGAGGAGATAGATGGGCTAGGCTGGTTGTCTGATGGGCACAATTTAATCCTGGACCGGTGAACCCAGTGGGGAGGGTTTTGTGGATGGACAGCAGATGGAGTAGTGTAGATAACCAGGTAGGGGCCCTTCCACTGAGGCTGTAGAGCTGGAAAGGTTAGATCCTTGAGCAGCACTTATCATCCAGTTAGGGTGTCCTCATAAGGCCGTGTATGTGGAGTGGGGAGGAGGTTAGCAGCTTGATGAATTTCCTGCCTATTTTGTTGTGAAATGGGAAGATAGTCTCCAGGAGGGCTAGTGTCTGGGAGAAGGTTAGGCCCAAGCAAAAAGGTATAGCCATGTAAGAGTTCAAAGGGAGGCCGGGCACGGTGGCTGACGCCTGTAATCCCAGCACTTTGGGAGGCCAAGGTGGGCGGATCACGAGGTCAAGAGATTGAGACCATCCTGGCCAACATGGTGAAACCCTGTCTCTACTAAAAATACAAAAATTAGCCGGGTATGGTGGCGTGCACCTGTGGTCCCAGCTACTCAGGAGGCTGAGGCGGAAGAATTGCTTGAACCCAGGAGGCAGAGGTTGCAGTGAGCCGAGATTGCGCCACTGCACTCCAGCCTGGTGACAGAGCAAGACTCCATCTCAGAAAAAAAAAAGAGCTCAAAGGGGCTGTATCTTGTGGGTTCCTGACGAGTGACATGAATTCAGAGAAGAGCAGTAGATAAAAGGGATACCCAGTTCTTCTTTAATTGAAGGGTGAGTTTGATAAGATTTGTTTTTAGGAGGCGATTAGCTTTTTCTACTTTTCCTGATGACTGAGGGTGCTAAGGGGCATGGAGATTCCTTTGAATGCTAAGGGCCTGCAGAGACTGCTTGGGTGATTTGGCTAATGAAAATGGGACCGTTGTCAAATTATATGGAAGTCAGCAGGCCAAATAGGGGAATGATATCATTTAACAGACAAGAAATAACAGCAGTGGCCTTTTTTGTTCCAGAAGGGAAGGCTTCAATACACTCTGTAAAGATATCCACCCGTACAAGAAGATATTTGAATTTTCGGACACAAGGCTTATGAATAAAGTCAATTTGCCGTATTACATGTGGGTAAATCCCCGGGCTTGGTGAACGGGAAAGGGAGGGAGGTCTTAGAAGTCCCTGGGGGTTGGTAGAGTGGCAGATGGAGCACTGAGATGTAATTGTTTTATGGATGGATTTCCACGAAGGGAAGGAGATAAGAGGTTCTAAGAAACGGGCCAAAGGCTTATATCCCAAATGAAAGTGGTTGTGAAAGGCAGAGAGGTTAGACTGGGCTTGCAAGGCAGGAAGAGGGAATTTTCCTTGATCGAAAAACCAACTATCTTGAGTGGGGAGCAACTGGTCGGTTAAGGATTCAGAAGGAGAGTAAGTAGGAGTAATTGAGGAAAAAGAAAAATATTGTCCGCTGGTGGGGGATATTGGTGCGTAGGCTGCCTTCTTGGCTGTCTCATTGGCATAAGCATTTCCTTGGGCAATGGGATCTAAAGTTTTTTGGTGTCCTTGAAAGTGGACAACTCCGGCCTTGGCTGGGAGAAGGGCAGCTTTAAGGAGAGGTCTTTTTTTTTTTTTTTTTTTTTTGAGATGGAGTTTCGCTCTTGTTACCCAGGCTGGAGTGCAATGGCGCGATCTCGGCTCACCGCAACCTCCGCCTCCTGGGTTCAGGCAATTCTCCTGCCTCAGCCTCCTGAGTAGCTGGGATTACAGGCACGCGCCACCACGCCCAGCTAATTTTTTGTATTTTTAGTAGAGACGGGCTTTCACCATGTTGACCAGGATGGTCTCGATCTCTTGACCTCGTGATCCACCCGCCTCGGCCTCCCAAAGTGCTGGGATTACAGGCTTGAGCCACCGCGCCCGGCCCAGGAGAGTTCTTATTAAAGAAGCATTGATAATGGAAGATCACTGTGTAGTGAGAAAGCACCTTTCTGCCCAGATGACAGTGTGGTGATGGAAGATGTGGAAAGCATATTTGGACTCATGAAGATGTTGACTTTTAGCCCTTTTGCCAGGGTGAGGGCACATGTGAGTGCTATCCGTTCAGCTTGTTGAGAAATAGTAGACAGGGGAAGGATGGCAACTTCAATGATAGAAGTGTGGGAGACAACAGCACAGCCAGCCTGTCCTGGAGAGGACTGGTTAGGTTTTGAAGAACTGCCATTAATAACCCATGTGTGATCAGTCTCGGATAGGAAAAAGAGAGATGTGGGGGAAAAGAGGAGACAGCAATGTGAGTCAGGGAGATACAGTCATGTGGTGCGGGTTTTGCATTTGTGTTTGGTATTAGATGAGAGGCTGGATTAAAATTGGGATCATGTGCAGTAGTCACAGTGGGAGTCTCAATAAAGAGCGAATAGAGTTGAGTAAGATGTGGGGCAGATAACAGATGTGGACGAAGCCAAGAGGATGCTAAAGATTGAAGATTGTGAAAGCTGTATAGAGTGAGGCATAGCTTGTGATTTTGGAAGTCTCAAAAAGTAGATCAGATCAGACTGGGCGTGGTGGCTCATGCCTGTTTTCCCAGTACTTTGGGAGGCTGAGGCGGGTGGATCAGGAGGTCAAGAGATCGAGATCAGGGGCCGGGCGCCGTGGCTCAAGCCTGTAATCCCAGCACTTTGGGAGACCTAGGCGGGCGGATCACGAGATCAAGAGATCGAGACCATCCTGGTCAACAGGGTGAAACCCGGTCTCTACTAAAAATACAAAACATTAGCTGGGCATGGTGGCGCGTGCCTGTAATCCCAGCTACTCAGGAGGCTGAGGCAGGAGAATTGCCTGAACCCAGGAGGCGGAGGTTGCGGTGAGCCGAGATCGCGCCATTGCACTCCAGCCTGGGTAACAAGAGCGAAACTCCGTCTCAAAAAAAAAAAAAAAAAAAAAAGTGAATATATAAAAAGAAAAACGAACAATAAAAAAAAGTGAGTATAAGAGAAAAGAAAATAACAATTGGGGTCAACAATTGGAGACTTCCCTGCCACTGAAGGTTATCTATTCACTCTAAGAGAGAGTTAAGGTTGGCAGCTTGAGGGTAAAACCATGAAATACTAGCTGTAGTTGCCTGGAGGAAAAATGTAAACTGGCAACTTAAACAAAAGCAGGGCATGTAAAAGTAAATGAGTACAGTGAATTTGAGCACAATTAGACAGAAAATTATAGCAACAGAGACTTTCTGAGGTGTGGTTTAAGTAACGGGGGCGACTGTCTAAAGGCCTTTTGCAAATAGTAGTGTTAAGAAAAAGATGATTCCACTTCGCAGATGCGGGTGAGTTAAAGAGAAGTGGGAGCTGTGTTATTACAATGGGTCCAGGGGTGAATAGTCATGCAAGGGGTATGTCTGCCAACACAAAACCCTGATTGTTAAGCAAAGAGGTGGTGCTGATTATTGGGGGTCCTGTAAAGCAGACAGATAGGCTAAATGAAGCGGTTTGGGTAACTGGAAAGTTTTTTTTTTTCTTTCTTTTCTTTTATTTTATTTTATTTTATTGCATTTTAGGTTTTGGGGTACATGTGATGAACATGCAAGATTGTTGCATAGGTACACACATAGCAGTGTGGTTTGCTGCCTTCCGTCCCCTCACCTATATCTGTCATTTCTCCCCATGCTATCTCTTCCCACCTCCCCACCCCCCACCCCTCCCCCATTTCCCCCCAACGGACCCCAGTGTGTAGTGCTCCCCTCCCTGTGTCCATATGTTCTCATTGTTCAACACCTGCCTATGAGTGAGAATATACGGTGTTTGATTTTCTGCTCTTGTGTCAGTTTGCTGAGAATGATGGTTTCCAGGTTCATCCTTGTCCCTACAAGGGACGCGAACTCATCGTTTTTGATGGCTGCGTAATATTCCATGGTGTATATGTACCACATTTTCCCTATCCAGTCTATCATCGTTGGGCATTTGGGTTGGTTCCAGGTCTTTGCTATTGTAAACAGTGCTGCAATGAACATTTGTGTGCACGTGTCCTTGTAGTAGAATGATTTATAATCCTTTGGATATATACCCAGTAATGGGATTGCTGGGTCAAATGGGATTTCTATTTTTAGGTCCTTGAGGAATCGCCACACTGTCTTCCACAATGGTTGAATTAATTTACATTCCCACCAACAGTGTAAAAGTGTTCCTATTTCTCCACATCCTCTCCAGCATCTGTTGTTTCCCGATTTTTTAATGATCGCCATTCTAACTGGTGTGAGATGGTATCTCAATGTGGTTTTGATTTGCATTTCTCTGATGACCAGTGATGATGAGCATTTTTTCATATGTTTGTTGGCCTCCTGTATGTCTTCTTTTGTAAAGTATCTGTTCATATCCTTCGCCCATTTTTGAATGGGCTTGTTTGTTTTTTTCTTGTAGATCTGCTTTAGTTCTCTGTAAATTCTGGATATCAGCCCCTTGTCAGATGGGTAGGCTGCAAAAATTTTTTCCCATTCTGTTGGTTGCCGATTCACTCTACTGACTGTTTCTTTTGCCGTGCGGAAGCTGTGGAGTTTGATTAGGTCCCATTTGTCTATTTTGGCTTTTGTTGCCATTGCTTTTGGCGTTTTGGTCATGAAGTTCTTGCCTACACCTATGTCCTGAATGGTTTTGCCTAGATTTTCTTCTAAGGTTTTTATGGTATTAGGTCTGATGTTTAAGTCTTTAATCCATCTGGAGTTAATTTTGGTGTAAGGTGTCAGGAAGGGGTCCTGTTTCTGCTTTCTGCACATGGCTAGCCAGTTTTCCCAACACCATTTATTAAACAGGGAGTCCTTTCCCCATTGCTTGTTTTTGTCAGGTTTGTCGAAGATCAGATGGTTGTGGGTATGTTGTATTTCCTGTGAGGCCTCTGTTCTGTTCCATTGGTCTATATCTCTGTTTTGGTACCAGTACCATGCTGTTTTGGTTACTGTAGCCTTGTAGTATAGTTTGAAGTCCGGTAGTATGATGCCTCTTGCTTTGTTCTTTTTGCTTAGAATTGACTTGGCTATGCGGGCTCTCTTTTGGTTCCATATGAAGTTTAAGGTGTTTTTTTTTTTTTTTTTGAGACGGAGTTTCAGTCTTGTTACCCAGGCTGGAGTGCAATGGCGCGATCTCGGCTCACCGCAACCTCCGCCTCCTGGGTTCAGGCAATTCTCCTGCCTCAGCCTCCTGAGTCGCTGGGATCACAGGCATGCGCCACCATGCCCAGCTAATGTTTTGTATTTTTAGTAGAGACGGGGTTTCACCATGTTGACCAGGATGGTCTCGATCTCTCGACCTCGTGATCCACCCACCTCGGCCTCCCAAAGTGCTGGGATTACAAGCTTGAGCCACCGCGCCCGGCCTGAGTTTAAGGTGTTTTTTTCCAGTTCTGTGAAGAAGGTCGTTGGTAGCTTGATGGGAATAGCATTGAATCTGTAAATTACTTTGGGAAGTATGGCCATTTTCACGATGTTGATTCTTCCTAACCATGAACATGGAATGTTTCTCCATCTGTTTGTATCCTCTCTTATTTCGTTGAGCAATGGCTTGTAGTTCTCCTTGAAGAGGTCCTTTACGTTCCTTGTTAGTTGTGTTCCTAGATATTTTATTCTCTTTGTAGCAATTGTGAATGGCAGTTCGTTCTTAATTTGGCTCTCTTTAAGTCTATTACTGGTGTATAGGAATGCTTGTGATTTTTGCACGTTGATTTTGTATCCTGAGACTTTGCTGAAGTTGTTTATCAGTTTCAGGAGATTTTGGGCTGAGATGATGGGGTCTTCCAGATATACAATCATGTCATCTGCAAATAGAGACAATTTGATTTTCCTCCTTTCCAATTTGGATACCCTTTATTTCTTTTTCTTGCCTGATTGCTCTGGCTAGAACTTCCAGTACTATATTGAATAGGAGTGGTGAGAGAGGGCATCCTTGTCTTGTGCCAGATTTCAAAGGGAATGCTTCCAGTTTTTGCCCATTCAGTATGATATTGGCTGTTGGTTTGTCGTAAATAGCTTTTATTGTTTTGAGATACGTTCCGTCGATACCTAGTTTATTGAGGGTTTTTAGCATAAAGGGTTGTTGAATTTTGTCAAAAGCCTTCTCTGCATCAATTGAGATAATCATGTGGTTTTTGTCTTTGGTTCTGTTTATGTGGTGAATTACGTTTATGGACTTGCGTATGTCCATAAATGACTTGCATCCCCGGGATGAATCCTACTTGATCATGGTGGATGAGCTTTTTGATAGGCTGTTGCAATCGGTTTGCCAGTATTTTATTGAAGATTTTTGCATCTATGTTCATCATGGATATTGGCCTGAAATTTTCTTTTCTTGTTGAGTCTCTGCCGGGTTTTGGTATCAGGATGATGTTTGTCTTGTAAAATGATTTGGGAAGGATTCCCTCTTTTTGGATTGTCTGGAATAGTTTCAGAAGGAATGGTATCAGCTCCTCTTTGTATGTCTGGTAGAATTCAGCTGTGAACCCATCTGGACCTGGGCTTTTTTTGGGGGGTGGTAGGCTCTTTATTGCTGCCTCGACTTCAGACCATGTTATCGGTCTATTCAGGGTTTCGGCTTCTTCCAGGTTTAGGCTTGGGAGGATGCAGGTGTCCAGGAATTTATTCATTTCTTCCAGGTTTACTAGTTTATGTGCATAGAGTTGTTTGTAATAATCTCTGATGATGGTTTGGATTTCTGTGGAATCTGTGGTGATATCCCCTTTATCGTTTTTTATTGCATCAATTTGGTTATTCTCTCTTTTCTTTTTTATTAATCTGGCTAGTGGTCTGTCTATTTTGTTGATCTTTTCAAAAAACCAGCTCCTGGATTTATTGATTTTTTGAAGAGTTTTTTGTGTCTCTATTTCCTTCAGTTCTGCTCTGATCTTAGTTATTTCCTGTCTTCTGCTAGGTTTTGAGTTTTTTTTGATCTTGCTCCTCTAGCTCTTTCAATTTTGATGATAGGGTGTCAATTTTCGATCTCTCCTTTCTTCTCATGTGGGCACTCATTGCTATATATTTTCCTCTAGAGACTGCTTTAAATGTGTCCCAGAGATTCTTGTATGTTGTGTCTTCATTCTCATTGGTTTCGAAGAACATCTTTATTTCTGCCTTCATTTCATTGTTTATCCAGTCAACATTCAAGAGTCCGTTGTTCAGTTTCCATGAAGCTGCGGGGTTCTGAGTTAGTTTCTGCATTCTGAGTTCTAACTCGATTGCACTGTGATCTGAGAGACTGTTTGTTATGATTTCTGTTCTTTTGCATTTGCTGAGGAGTGATTTATTGCCAATTATGTGGTCAATTTTAGAGTAGGTGTGATGTGGTGCTGAGAAGAATGTATATTCTGTGGATTTGGGGTGGAGAGTTCTGTAAATGTCTATTAGGTTTGCTTGTTCCAGGTCTGAGTTCAGGTCCTGGATATCCTTGTTGATTTTCTGTCTGGTTGATCTGTCTAATAGTGACAATGGGGTGTTAAAGTCTCCCACTATTATTGTGTGGGAGTCTAAGTCTCTTTGTAAGTCATTAAGAACTTGCCTTATGTATCTGGGTGCTCCTGTATTGGGTGCGTATATATTTAGGATCGTTAGCTCTTCTTGTTGCAGTGATCCTTTTACCATTATGTAATGTCCTTCTTTGTCTCTTTTGATCTTTGTTGCTTTAAAGTCTATTTTATCAGAGATGAGAATTGCAACTCCTGCCTTTTTTTGCTCTCCATTTGCTTGGTAGATCTTCCTCCATCCCTTTATTTTGAGCCTTTGTGTATCCTTGCGTGTAAGATGTGTTTCCTGGATACAGCACACTGATGGGTTTTGGCTTTTTATCCAATTTGCCAGTCTGTGTCTTTTGATTGGGGCATTTAGTCCATTGACATTTAGGGATAGTATTGTTATGTGTGAATTTGATACTGTCATTTTGATGCTACCTGGCTGTTTTGTTGGTTAGTTGATGCAGATTCTTGAATGTGTTGATGCTCTTTTACCATTTGGTGTGTTTTTGGAGTGGCTGGTACTGGTTGTTCCTTTATATGTGTAGAGCCTCTTTCAGGAGTTCTTGTAGGGCAGGTTTGGTGGTGATGAAATCTCTGAGGGCTTGCTTGTTCACAAAGGATTTTATTTTTCCTTCACTTATGAAGCTTAGTTTGGCTGGATAGGAGATTCTGGGTTGAAAGTTCTTTTCTTTAAGGATGTTGAATATTGGCCCCCAATCTCTTCTGGCTTGTAGGGTTTCTGCTGAGAGATCTGCTGTGAGTCTAATGGGCTTCCCTTTGTGGGTAACCCGACCTTTCTCTCTGGCTGCCCTTAGCATTTTCTCTTTCATTTCAACCCTGGTGAATCTGACGATTATGTGCCTTGGGGTTGCTCTTCTTGAGGAATATCTTTGTGGTATTCTCTGTATTTCCTGGATTTGAATATTGGTCTGCCTTGCTAGGTTGGGGAAGTTTTCCTGGATAATATCCTGAAGAGTATTTTCCAGCTTGGATTCATTCTCTTCATCACATTCAGGTACACCTATCAGACGTAGATTAGGTCTTTTCACATAGTCACACATTTCTTGAAGATTTTGTTCTTTCCTTTTTGCGCTTTTTTCTCTGTTCTTGCCTTCTCTTTTTATTTCATTGAGTTGATCTTCGACCTCTGATACCCTTTCTTCTGCTTGGTCAATTCGGCTGTTGAAGCTTGTGCATGCTTCACGAAGTTCTCGCGTTGCGTTTTTCAGCTCCATCAATTCACTTATACTCCTCTCTATGCTGTCCATTCTCGTCAGCAGTTCGTCCAATCTTTTTTCAAGTTTCCTCTTTTCTTTGCGTTCGGTTAGAACATGTTCTTTTAGCTCACTGCAGTTTCTTACTACGCACCTTCTGAAGTCTGATTCTGTCATTTCATCACCCTCCTTCTCCGTCCGGTCTGGTTCCCTTGCTGGTGAGGAGTTGTGATCCCTTTTAGGAGGAGAGGTGTTCTGGTTTCGGGAGTTTTCATCCTTTTTGTGCTGGTTTCTTCCCATTTTTGTGGGTTTATCCACCTGTTGTCTGTCTCTGTCCCAGGGAGTTGGAGCTTTATGAGTTTCCCTTGCACTACTGCCTTTTTTGATTTTTCTTTCAGGTCTGACCCGCCCAGCTAGCAGCACGCCTAGCCACTGCCTGCCCGCAGGGGCTTTGCTGAGCTGCTGTGGGCTCCGCCCAGCTGCCCTGAGCTCTTCCCTGTAGTCCTTTTTATATGGGCGTAGTTAGAACTGTCTGGGCAGTGGTGGCCCCGCCTCTGTTATGGCGGACTCTGTCTGTTGTGGCAGGTTGCCTCGGCAACGGCGGGTTGCCTTGGCAACGGCAGCCTGCCTCCATAGCGGTGGAGAGTCTCAGTAATGGCGGAAGCCCCTCCCCCACGGAGCCGGACCGTCCGGGTTCAGCTGTGCTTGGTTTGAAGGCCTCCACCCAGAGGGTTTCCAATTATTGTTTTTGTTTTCGTTGTTGTTGGGGGTGGAGGGGTGGGACCGACCCAGCCTGATCACCTGGCTCCCTGACTCAGAGCCTTTTCTTTTAAGTTGAACGACCCCGCCTTCCGGTCGCTTGCTGAAAAGGGGCCGGGATCGCCCGTGCTGTGAGGAGTCGGCTGGAACTGCGGCGCCGGCTCCTGGCGGATTTTTTGCCTAGGAATCTCCTGGCCTGACTCGCCATTTCAGATGAGTGGGGAACTCTGCCGTCTCAGGGCTCTGCTCGCCAGCTAAGAGGGCTCCCAGACCAGTGGCTTTTGTACGGAGAACCGCAGCAACAGGGCGTGGTCACAGCAGGGGCGCGGGCGGAATCAGCCCCACGGGGGCCAAAACAGCCGCACCGGCTGGGACTGCGATGCTGGCGACCCCTCTGCCTGCGTATCTCCTGGTCTGTGGGCTGTAAGAGTTCGTCTGGAAATGCGGCGTCCACTCACCCTCTGCACTTTCACTGGGAGCTGAAGTCCTGCGCTGTTCTTAGGCGGCCATCTTCCCAGCATTCGTAACTGGAAAGTTTTGATAGTCTCTTGGGGCCTGGAGTTGTAAGGTAAAGTTGCATTCATGGGGGAGTAGGTGGCCAAGAGAGGGGCTGGAGGACCGATCGCGTTGGACGCGTAAAGGGGACTGACATCTTTTTCCTAACACTGCTGTTTGCAGAAGGCCTTTACGCAGTAAAGGTTGTGTAAACCACAGGGTTACAGAACCGTGTATGGGTTTATTACCTGTATATGGAGTGAGGCTGGAAATGCAGGCGTGCAGACGCTGTACTGCGTGTCCTGTTAGGGTATGTTCCGTTATGTCAGTGATGGAGAACTCAGCTAACGACTGCATGTTTAAGAGTTGAAAGGGGCTTTTTCCTTCATAACGAGGGTGATAAGTTAGGCAAGTAAGAACCCATGTTTTTGCAGGGATGGGAGTGGCAGGATAAGTTGTAGCTGATAGATGCAAAGCCAGCAAGCTTTTGTTAGGGTTGGGCTGGACTGGTTTAGCAAAGGATGGGTAAGTTAAGGGTTTTGTTGAGGTAATGGAAATAATAGGTGCAATTATATGGAGCAGCCAAGGGAGCAGGAGGAATAGGCAGACATGGAATGGAGAGGAAAGTAAACAGTTTTACTTCATTGGGGGAGAAGTCACATGGGGTACCTTGGAAAAGAGGGTTATTCACTTTAGGAGAGACTTAACGGTGGCAGCCAGGGGTTGAACCAGGAAATGTTTTGGCACACAGAATGGAGGAAGAGGGTGAAGCGGCAAGACAGACAGGAGCGGGGCGTTTAAGTTTCTTCAGAAATTCAGGTGAGTTTCAGAGAAGTTGGGGAGGGTATAAGGGTTTGGTGCTGCAGAATGGATGGGGAGCACTAGCTGCTTAATAAGGTGAAGGTTTTGGACTAGCCTGTAGGATTTATCTGGTTTTTGGGCGGGTAGCATGGGGGTCTTATAGGGAGTTAGTGAGAACTCAAAGGCCATGTTGTAGTAAGTGAGTTATAACAGGTTTTAGGCCTTTTAAGGCTTGTGCTGAGATGGGGTACTGGTGCTGGGCAGGATAAGGGTGGTCAGGTTTTAAGGGGATGGCGATCGATGAGTGAGCAAGGGATGGAAAGGTAGTGTTCCACGCTGTAAGGTGAAGGGAAGGTAGTGTTCCACCCCGTAGGGTGAAGGGAGGGGGACATAAGGGAGCTATTGAGGGAGGTGGGGTTTGGGGAGGAGGGCGGTAGTGAGGTGTGGCTGTAGTCCACAAATAGCTCAGGCAGACAATTGTTTTAGGATATCTTGGCCTAACAGGGGAACTGGACAAGTGGGGATAATCAGGAAAGAATGTGGAAATGATTGCTGGCGTAATTGACACTAGACTTTGGGAGTTTTGGAAGCCTTGCCGTCAACTCCCACAACAGTTATGGAGGCCAAGGAGACGACCTTGAAAAGAAGGCAGCATGGAGTGGGTGGCCCCTGTATTGATTAAGAAGGGGATGGACTCTACCTCCACTGTAAGAGTTAACCCAAGCTCGGCGTCCATGATTGTCCAGGGGGCCTCGAAGATGTTCAGGCAGCGTCAGTCTTTAGCTGCCAAGCCGAGGAGCAGTGATGTGAGTCAGTCCAACTTCCAGTGGGGACCCCACAGACAGGGCAGGGCTTAGGAGGAATCCCTGACTTTGGGCATTCCTTGGCCCAGTGGCCAGGTTTCTGACACTTGAAGCATGGTCCGGGAGGGGCAGTGGATGCTGCATTCCCGGTGCTTTGAAGTCTTTGTGAGCTGGTGGTGTGGCTGAGGTTTGTTCTTGTGACAGAGGCAAGCATCTGTGGGCAGCTGCTTCTTCCCTATTATTGAACACCTTGAAGACCGGGTTGATTAATTCCTGTTGTGGCGTTTGAGGGCCAGATTTAAATTTCTGTAGCTTTTTTGTAATGTCAGGGGCTGACTGAGTCATAAACGTCTTTTAGGAGTGGCGTAGAAGTAAGGATGATATTTAAGCCACTCCAGGTGAGATTATAGGACTGGGTTAAGTATTGGAGAATCTGATGAAAATGAGCCTAACCATTGGCCAAGTTGGGAAAGATTGGATAAGGAGAAAGAAATGTGCACCCTAATTTTGCCTTTGGCTCCAGTTATCTTTGGAAGGGGGAATTGTTGGGCAGAGGCAGAGGAGTTTGCCCTGGGACTCAACTGTAAGCTGGACCAGATATGAGGTGGGGAGGTGACGGAAGGCATAAGGAGGTGGGTTGTGGGCAGAGGAAGAGGAGGGAGGCTTTGGGGGGCAGGGGATTAGGGCCTGCATTAGGGCCTGGTTTGGACAGGTGAGGAGGAGAAAGATTGGAAGAGTTAATAGACAAGGAAGATTCTGAGTTACTGGCGGAGGTAAGAGTGGTGGACAGAGGCCGGGCGCGGTGGCTCAAGCCTGTAATCCCAGCACTTTGGGAGGCCGAGGCGGGTGGATCACGAGGTCAAGAGATCGAGACCATCCCGGTCAACATGGTGAAACCCCGTCTCTACTAAAAATACAAAAAAATCAGCTGGGCATGGTGGCGCGTGCCTGTGATCCCAGCTACTCAGGAGGCTGAAGCAGGAGAATTGCCTGAACCCAGGAGGCGGAGGTTGCGGTGAGCCGAGATCGCGCCATTGGACTCCAGCCTGGGTAATGAGCGAAACTCCATCTCAGAAAAAAAGAGTGGTGGACAGAGGAGAGAAAAGGAAAATTTGGGATTGGCTGCATTGAAAGCAGAAATTAGAGAGGGATTGGTGTGTAAAAAATGCTTGGACATCAGGCACCTTACCATTTGCCTATTAATTTGTGAAAACTGTCTAGGTCTCACAGAATAGAAAAATTGTAAGTATTGTTTTCTGACCATTTGGAACCGTCGTCTAACATGTACAGGGATCAGGCTGTATTGCAGAAAAAAGATGTTTAGGTTTCAGATTGGGCTACAGTTGAAGAGGTTTTAGGTTTTTAGGATGCAGGCTAGAGTCGAAGACTGAGGAAGAGGGCAGAACACTGCTCATAGCGAAGGAGATAAGTTTTAAGGAAAGAACTAGAGAAAAGACAAGGAGATGGAGTGAGCAGCTACCAGGATTTTCAGTAGGCATTCCTGACCGAGTCCTGGACTGTAACATGGGTGAGTGATCAAAGCAGGCATCCCTGCGAGTGACCAGACACCAAGGAAGGACCGTCTGACCTAGTGGATTTCATGACTAACATTGCGGATGCAGAGTCTCCTTTGCCTCTTCTTAGAAGCAGAAGGAGTTAGGCTGGGCGTGGTGGCTCACGCCTGTAATCCAAGCACTTTGGAGGCCAAGGCGGGCGGATCACCTGAGGTCAGGAATTCAAGACCAGCCTGACCAACATGGTGAAACCCCCATCTTTAAAAAAATTAATAAATAATTTGTTTTTGTTTTTGTTTTTGTTTTTTTGAGACGGAGTTCCGCTCTTGTGACCCAGGCTGGAGTGCAATGACGCGATCTCAGCTCACCGCAACCTCCGCCTCCTGGGTTCAGGCAATTCTCCTGCCTCAGCCTCCTGAGTAGCTGGGATTACAGGCACGCGCCACCATGCCCAGCTAATTTTTTGTATTTTTAGTAGAGACGGGGTTTCACCATGTTGACCAGGATGGTCTCGATCTCTCGACCTCGTGATCTACCCGCCTCGGCCTCCCAAAGTGCTGGGATTACAGGCTTGAGCCACCGCGCCCGGCCTTTAATTTTATTTTTAAAAAATTATTTATTTAGGCCGGGCACGGTGGCTCAAGCCTGTAATCCCAGCACTTTGGGAGGCCGAGGCGGGTGGATCACGAGGTCGAGAGATCGAGACCATCCTGGTCAACATGGTGAAACCCCGTCTCTACTAAAAATACAAAAAATTAGCTGGGCATGGTGGCGCGTGCCTGTAATCCCAGCTACTCAGGAGGCTGAGGCAGGAGAATTTCCTGAACCCAGGAGGCGGAGGTTGCGGTGAGCTGAGATCGCGTCATTGCACTCCAGCCTGGGTCACAAGAGCGAAACTCCTTCTCAAAAAAAAAAAAAAAAGACGTCGAAGGAGTTAAAGGAAAAGAGCCGGGGGGCCGGGAGGGTTGGGGAGAGTCTTGTCCCTGAGACGGCTCTCCTTTACTTAGAAGGAGAAAGATTTAAAGGAAGAGAGAGGGAGAGACTGCTTCCCTGATCTGAAGGTGATGAGAAGGTTGTCGGGCTGGTCTGATGTGCTGAGGTCACAGGGGCGTTTCTTCACAGAGGAAGAGCAGGGCCAGGATTTGGTCTCCCACAGGAGTATCCCTGTCCCAGGTTTCAACACCAGATGTTAGGTGTGCTATGAATGACAAGACCACCAAAACAGGCTTTGTGTGAGCAACAAGGCTGTTTATTCACTCGGGTACAAGTGCGCTGAGTCTGAAAAGAGAGTCAGCGGAGGGCGGTGGGATAAGAGTTGGTTTCAGAGGTTGGCGTAGGCAGTGGGAAGTTACAATTCAGCCCACTTTTTGCAAGCTGCAAGCCGTGGGGAGGGGCACCGGGTTTGATGCGGGGAGAGGGTAGTGTCACAAGGTCTAGTGTCACGAGGTTGGGTTATCATTTAAGGCACGAATGGTTGAGGCAAGAACAATGGGAAAATGGAAGATCAGTTAATCGGGCACTGCAGGAACCAGCCGTGCATCTTCTTCTGTGGTTTTCCCTTTCCTTCAGACTTTCTGGCTCCTGGAGACCTTCTGGAGTTGTACGTGTGGGTCACAGGGGTCACCATGCTGTAGTCCATGGTGCAGCCAATTCAAAGAATCTTGCAGGGAGGATTCTATATGGTGTCAGTAAGCGGAGAGGGCTGTAGAGTATAAGTAGCAAGGCCTGCACTGGAGACCGAGGTGTGGAATGCAGTAGATTTGCTACCCGAAAGTCTCATCACGCTGTCACGGGCACTGCCTGTGGAGCAGTCCCATCCCCAGCCAGTGCGGGTAAGCAGAAAGGATGAACATCTCTAATGAAGGATCATGCAGCTCCCTTTCAGAGGAGTATGTGTCAAGTAGGCTGGTTTAGTGCAAAGGCTAGCGTACACCTTGCAAGTACACAGAAGTAGGGAACTAGAGAATCTGTATATAATATATGTTAAACTTACACCAGCACTTAATGATTGGTCAAAATATTAATTTGCCTAAAGTATTTTATTGCAATGGCAAATCTTCCCAAATTTTCTGAAAAGTTTTTAAAGCAAGCAAAACAAACTTAATTTTTCAAAAACATATCAGGTTATTTGCATGGATAGTAGTAGCTGTTTCAGAGGCACTTGACATGTACAGACAAGCCTGATAGAAACAACAGCCCTGGCTGGGCGCGGTGGCTCAAGCCTGTAATCCCAGCACTTTGGGAGGCCGAGGCGGGTGGATCACGAGGTCGAGAGATCGAGACCATCCTGGTCAACATGGTGAAACCCCGTCTCTACTAAAAATACAAAAAATTAGCTGGGCATGGTGGCGCTTGCCTGTAATCCCAGCTACTCAGGAGGCTGAGGCAGGAGACTTGTTTGAACCCAGGAGGTGGAGGTTGCGGTGAGCCGAGATCGCGCCATTGCACTCCAGCCTGGGTAACAAGAGCGAAACTCTGTCTCAAAAAATTAAAAAAAAAAAAAAAAAAAGAAACAACAACCCTATGAGGTGGGTGCCATTATTCTTCCCACTTGTAACATGAGGACACTGAGACACCACTCTGTTTACGTCCACACAGCTGGTAGGAGCCGGCACTGAGGTCTGAGTATCTGAAGTTAGAGAAGTAACCCGAAATCATCCCTGCCAAAGGGCTGGGTTGGCAGGGGTTAGGGAAACAGTTCAGTCCATGAGATCCCACTGTGGGAACCTGCCACTCCCAGCTTCCCTCTTCTTGTGAGGTTGCCATGGTGGCAGAAGCTTGTGATTCCTACCTAGGTGAGTCCAGATTGTCTCAGGCCCTCACTTAGCCCAACACACCCCATTATCTCAGCAACTCAGTATAGAGAATTAAGAGTGTTCTGAGACTCTTCAGTGTCCCTTCTACCTACCGTTTGGGGAGGTCCTGCAGTCACCCAAAGCTCTGTGTTGTAAATTCTGTTTTGGAATTATGTGGAAGGGTTTCCATTTCTGGCAAGCAGTGGGATGGAGTATGGAGCATTATCTCAGGCACAGGAACCAGCACGTGCAAATACTTCACTTGAGGCTAAACTAGGAGTGTTTGGGGAACCTCAGGTCTCCATTATGTCTGGTGTGATCAGACAGCAGGAACAGGATTCAGCCCAGGAACCGTAGGCAGCCTGAGGATCTGGGTTTCTCTGCTGAGAGAGGTAGGAGCCACTGCAGGTTTGGAGCTAGGAGGGAATGATCTGACTTCAGTCTTAACCAGCTTTGTCTTCACTGTCGAGTGAAGAAAAGACTGTGGGAGTGAGGATGAGGGAAGGAATACCACTGAGGAGCTTCATGTAACAGTTTAGGTTGGACCAGAGTGGTGGCTGTAGAAGTGGAGATGTGGATGGATTCTGAATCATTCTCCTTAAAGAAGGACCAACCAGGCTGGGTGTGGTGGCTCACGCCTGTAATCCTAGCACTTTGGGAGGCCGAGGTGGGTGGATCACCTGAGGTCAGGAGTTTGAGACCAGCCTGGCCAACATAATGAAACCTCATATCTATTTAAAAAAAAAAAAAAAAAAAAAAAGGAGAGATCAACCAGATTTTGGAGGATGAGATAGGAAAGGGAAGGGGTGAAGGATGACCCTGCTTTTTTTTTAATTCTGAGAAGATACAAGGATGCCATCAACTGAGGGGACAAAGTTGGTGATAGGAGTACCTTTCAGAGGTTATATCACGACTGTAGTTTGGCTATGTGGAATCTGCCATGTTCCAAAGACACTTGAGTAGAGGTGTCAAGTAGACAGCTGGGCACAGAGATCTGAAGTTCAGAGAAGGGATTCAGGTTGGAGCTATCCACAGGGTGGCAGCTGGCATGTGGATCAGGATGGAGTTTTGCTTCCAGTTTAGAGGGAGAATCTTTAGATCATGGTGGCAGTGCCGTCAGAGAGCACAATGTAAGGGCAGGCACAGCAGGGTGGGGGTAGGGGCCATCTTAGAGGCTAGAAGAGGGAGGGAAGTGTCCTTGGGAGGAAGGGGAATAATGAGGTCAGGCAGGTGGCAAAGTGTTTCTGGGAGAGAGTGGATGTGAGGTGAAGTACTGTAGTAATAGAAGTGAAGTGGCAGTGAGGCCAGAGCCAGTGTTTATTCAGCTCTTTATGTGTCTTCAGGCTTCCGTGGTGGCCCCTGTGGAATTTCAAGCTAGTGAATTAGCCCACGGACAGATTGGGTCTGTAGGCAGAATCACTGTGCTTGGGGTAGGTGCCCAGCGGGTGTGCGATTTGAATGAGTTAAATGTTGAGATGAAGCCTGTGGCTGAACTCAGTAGTACAGCAGCAAAGGAGAACAATGCTGAGTTTATCTGAGATCTGCATGTGGTTTTCCACTGCTGAATTGACCCATGAAATAGAGCCAGGAGGGGAGAGTTTAATAGCTGGATTCAGGTGAAACCATGGAAGTGGGGCCATTGACCAGGAACAGATATGGTCCGGCATGCCTCATCGAAGCATTTTCTGGATGCTGTATGTAGATTTGAATGTGGGGAAGCCAGGGTGGTACCTACGTAGTGGGTGTCCATAGATGTAAAGGAGGTATGGCCAGAAGGGTGATGTGCACCTGTAGATGGAGTGTGAATTCATGGGCCCAGAGCTTTGCTACTGAGGGTTTCTGAGACAATGCTGAGCTCAGGTTCTGTATGAGGCATCATCGGTTGATCCTAGGGGAGCTGGCTGGTAGGAGAAGCCAGGCCATGGTGTTTAATCTGTCCACTTGCCTGTTAGGGGCTGGACAAAATGAATAATGGAATACGAGGAGAGAAGAGGCATCAGTCAAACTAGGGCCGGTTATCTCATTACAGTTAGATGCGACAAGGAATCCTGGAGAGAGAGGCTGACCTTAGGCTGAGTTGTCCACCACTTCACACGGGACTATGTGATCTCTGAAGACTTATTTGTGTGCTTCTCTTAGGAGGAATGGGAGCTGCTCGATGAGGCTCAGAGACTCTTCTGTGATGAAATAATGGTTTCCGTGCTTTGCATTTATACTCTCCCTAGGTAGGGCCTCAGTGTCCCATTTTTGTGGGCTGGGCTCTGCTCTTCCTTTCTGCCCTAGGGATTGCTCTTGACTTTCCATGGCTAGAGCATGGGCACTGCTGTCTTTCCTGATTCCCTCACATAGGTCCCCTGGTGTCAAGGCTCAGCAAGATGCATTGTCTCCTCTGTTCCCTGTGTTCCTCAGCTCCTGCTGCCCTGAAGCCTTGCCAGGAATGGTTTAGGGGTCAGGGGTCCTAAGGTAAACCACTGAATCCTGCTTGGCCTCTCCCTGGCCAAGTGACTGTCCACACTCATGACACCTCCAGACTCCACCCCCTTCCTCTGATTGCATTTTCCTTGAGTCGGCCTGTGTCATCAGTTTCCGTCATCATGGTCACCACTTATGGGCCCACTAGACTGTTCCTGCTGCAGGACAGTTTTCTGGGGTTCATTTTGTAGTTTGTTTTCTTGTGATTTTGCATGGGTGGGCTACTCTGAGCTAGTGCTTTCTCACTCAGCCTGTTTCATCTTTCGCCTGTCTATGCTTTGTATCTTCCAGATCCTCTGTGGTTGCTGAACTGTAGCAAGAGAGAGAACTCCAGGTGCCTAACTGAAGAGGGCATGACTCTAGTCACAGCAGGAGGGGCTTGGGCAGGCCCTGGTAAGTGGGAGCTGAGGCTGAGAGAGGGCATGACCTCAGGGCTGGGTTCCTATAGTTCCAGAAACCTATGTTGTGCCCATCACTGGTGCCAAGGCCAGAGGTCCTAACTTATTTCTACCTTTTTTTCCCCGTTGTGTACACTCTTGTCATTTCTAATCTGACTTCTCACCCAGGGCTGTTCTCTCCCACTCTGTACCAGAGGGGCTCTAGTAGAGCAACAGGACTCTCTTCAGTGCTGTCCAGTATTGGACTACACTTTAACACTAATGTGTCGTAAGATGCGTACATATCCTGAAACAGTCCCTGAACACATCACTCACTTGTAATCACATGTTCATGGGCCTGGACACACATTTCTGCATAGCAGTCTCCTGTCACCCACAGTCAGCCAAGGTCCAGCCAAAAGTCATTGCAGAGGATTAAGTTGGAGACCTTGCACTTCTCCCTGCACTACACCCCATCCTTGTGTCTTTGTTTCTTGGGAGGCCATCTCCATTCCGGGTGACCTTAGATTCCAGTACTATATAGCAGCCCTTTCTTCACCCCGATCCTAGCTCTGTCCCACCAGGAAACTTAGGGGCTCAGTCCTGGGTACACCAGACACTCATTTGTGATGGAGTTGCCCCACTCACCATAGTCACCATGTACATCAATAGTACTTTTCTGCCTTCAGGTTGTTGGCATGGAGTGAAGGATGAAGAGGCATCTTCTGAACAGAGCCATACTAATATGTCACATATTAGTACTTCTAAGGCAGGTTCACCCACTCAGACGGCTCACATTTGTGACATATGTTACCCTATCTTGAAAGATATTTTGCACCTGGATGAACACCAGGGTACACACCATGGACTTCACACATGTGAGGCTTGTGGGAGACAATTTGGGTTCAGTGCAAACCTTCTCCAGAACCAGAAGCGTTACAGTATAGAGAAACCCTTAAGAAGGGATGAAGGTGAGGCCTCGTTTGTGAAGAACTGCACAGTTAGCAAAGAACCTCACCCATCAGAAAAGCCCTTTGCCTGTAAGGAGGAGCAGAAAAACTTCCAGGCTACTTTGGGTGCTTGCCAACAAAAGGCCATCTACCACAGCAAGAGGAAGACACATAGGAGCACTGAGAATAAGGATGCATTTCATGGTGAACAAATGCATTACAAGTGCAGTGAATGTGGGAAGGCTTTCCGCCACAAAGACACACTGGTCCAACACCAGAGAATCCATAGTGGAGAGAAGCCTTATGAATGCAATGAATGTGGAAAAGCCTTCTGCCAGAAAGCTACACTTGTCCAGCACCAGACAATCCATACTGGAGAAAGACCTTATGAGTGCAGTGAATGTGGAAAAACCTTCAGCCACAAAGCTACACTTGTCCAGCACCAGACAATCCATACTGGAGAAAGGCCTTATGAGTGCAGCGAATGTGGAAAAACCTTCAGCCTCAAAACTACACTTGTCCAGCACCAGAGAATCCATACTGGAGAAAGGCCTTATGAGTGCAGTGAATGTGGAAAAACCTTCAGCCGCAAAACTACACTTGTCCAGCACCAGAGAATCCATACTGGAGAAAGGCCTTATGAGTGCAGTGAATGTGGAAAAACCTTCAGCCACAAAGCTACACTTGTCCAGCACCAGAGAATCCATACTGGAGAAAGGCCTTATGAGTGCAGTGAATGTGGAAAAACCTTCAGCCACAAAGCTACACTTGTCCAGCACCAGACAATCCATACTAGAGAAAGGCCTTATGAGTGCAGCGAATGTGGAAAAACCTTCAGCCTCAAAACTACACTTGTCCATCACCAGAG
The DNA here is from genome assembly GCF_048565385.1 of Saimiri boliviensis. Lineage (NCBI taxonomy): Eukaryota > Metazoa > Chordata > Mammalia > Primates > Cebidae > Saimiri > Saimiri boliviensis. The sequence goes on along the minus strand of NC_133462.1, from coordinate 1,115,571 downwards.
AATCCATACTGGAGAAAGACCTTATGAGTGCAGTGAATGTGGAAAAACCTTCAGCCGCAAAGCTACACTTGTCCAGCACCAGAGAATCCATACTGGAGAAAGGCCTTATAAGTGCAATGAATGTGGGAAATATTTTAACCATCACTCCAATCTAATTGTACACCAGAGAGTTCACAATGGAGCAAGGCCTTATAAGTGCAGTGATTGTGGGAAAGCCTTTAGACACCAGTCTACACTTATTGATCATGAGAGTATTCACACTGAGTCAAAGCGTTTTGAGTGCATTGAATGTGGGAAATTCTTTAGGTGAAGGTTCATGTTTATTACACACCAGAGGGTTCACACTGGTGAAAGGCCTTTTGTATGCAGTAAATGTGGGAAAGACTTTATGAGAAACTCCCACCTTATTCAGCACCAGAGGGTTCACACTGGTGAAAGGCCTTTTGTATGCAGTAAATGTGGGAAAGACTTTATCAGAACCTCCCACCTTGTTCGGCACCAAAGAGTTCACACTGGAGAAAGGCAGTGAATGTGGGAAGGCCTACCACCTAAGCCTTCACCTCAGTCGGCACCAGAAAGTTCCCACTGCAGGCAGGCTCTAGGACTGCTTTGAATACAACAGAACTCATCAGTCAGATGTTGAACTTCATATATCTGAACATTGACTCAAGGGAGATAGCTTATGGTGCCAGGTATGTAGGAAACTTCTAGGGATATGTTGCACTTTCTGACCTGGTCAGGTTTTTTGCTGGAGTTACGTCACTGTCAGTGCCTGTGGCCAAAACCATCTTAACTCTACCAGCTCACATACCCCAGCATCAGGGAAGACAGGGTTTTATATTTTCCGGTCCCTGGAGAAAATCATGAAATGCCTGAGTTCATTGGGGGTCCTCATTCCCTTCTGTGTGACAGGTATAGATATGGACATGACCCATCTTTAGCCAAGAAGGTCCGAGCTGTATCTGTTGGTGCCTTATACAAAAGGTTTGCTTTCTTCATGGATAGTCTTGGTCTCACATACTTGTAATGAATATTTCCAGCCTCCAAGTCACCTGGCCTGGGAAAGTACTTGCCTCATGTTGCTCTGCTTGTGATAATAAAGGCCTTACAGTTTAAGCCACCTTTAATCTTGGACGTTCTTTTCACTGGATTGGATTGAGAACAGGCCCTGCCAAACTGAAGACCGCCTTTGTGGGGGCCTCCAACTTTGTGCCTCAAATGGGACAGTGGGTTGACGGAGAACAGTTCTTAGTCCAGTTTTCGACTGGACTAAGTTAACTTGCATAGATGACAAAGCTTGTTAAGTTACAATTCAGATCTTTGTAGGCCTGATTTGTCCGGATTTTAGAGTTATTTTGAGAGCCCATATGTCACGTTGAGGAGGGTGCTGCTGCTGTGACAGCCTGTAGTGTTTTGAAACTGCATGGATTGGGCATCTTGTTTCTAGCGTATGTCCCATGTTCCCCAACACTGTTGAGGTAAACCTATTCCTCAGGACCTGCTGAGTGGCCATGTTTTCTGAAAACCGGAATCTGGTACACAGGCCACTTGGTAAGATCTAAAGCATCCAGTATGGAAACAAAATTGATAAATATTAGGTGTGAATGATTGGGCTTCGGAAGATCGAGGCAAACTAGAGGGCAAGTGTCCATTATAAAAACACCACAGACAGCCCAGGCACTATGGCTGAATGGGATCAGTGTATCCAGAAATCTCAGGATCTCCAGTACTGTGTTACTGTTACGGACAAGGTCCCTGGAGCAGCAATGAATGTAGTTTTCCTAGATTCCTGTACCTCCCTGGGCTCTATACCTAATGTCTTTGCTACTTTAGTGTCTTTGCTGTACATTCACTAACCCTGGGAGTAAAGAGGTGCGATGGGCCCAAGAAGTACCTTTTGTGACCAGCTAGAGTTTCTGGTGACTCTGAGTAATACCTGGGGGGACAACTAAAGAAAACATTTAGAAAGCACTATCGGAATGTGGAGGTGAACAGGGATGCTGTAGTATTCATGCTTATTCATAGTTGTAACAAATGTTCAGTAAATACCTGCTGTATTTCAGGCACTGTCTTTACTGCAGGAGACATTTGCAAAACAAGAGACAGACCCCAGTAGCTTACATTTTACTGAAGAAAGAGGAGGAAATACGGAAAAAAAAAAAAATTCTGAATTATATGGAGTCTTAGATTGTGGCAGGCATAATGGAGAAAAGAGAAGGTGAAGGCATTGAGACGTGCTGGAGTGATATGTGATTTTACACAGCCAAGAAAGGCCAATTTGTGGATGGATCTTTATTGGAAAAGGACATGGAGAGCTCAATGCCACTGAAATAAAAGTTCAGCGTTTCAGAAAATTTCCCTAGAAATCTGAAGCACAGTGTGCCATGCAGGGCCCCAGGAGGAACAGGTTTTAGTGTGAAGGAAGAGGCAAGAGCTAGGGGAAAGCCTAGACCAGATCCTTTGTTGTGTTTTCCATGGGAAAGGCAAGGCAGATCAGAGCCGACGTCTGAGTACTGGCTAGTCTGAATAATTGTGGTTGGCTTTGATTTACAGGAGTAGTCTCTACTTGCCTCCCACCTCGTCCTGGTGTTACAGTAGGTGGTTGGAGATCACGCCATTACACTCCAGCCTGGACAACAGAAGCAAATCTCTGTCTCAAAGAATAAGTGGTGACCAGGTGCAGTGGCTCACGCTTGTAATCCCAGCACTTTGGGAGGCTCAGGCGGGCAGATGACAAGGTCAAGAGATCGAGACCATCCTGGACAACATGGTGAAACCTCGTCTCTGCTGAAAACAGAAAAATTAGCTGGGTGTGGTGGCGGGCACCTGTAGTCCCATGTACTCAGGAGGCTGAGGCAGGAGCATCTCTTGAACCTGGGAGGCGGAGGTTGCAGTGAACCAAGATCACGCTTGCACTCCAGCCTGGGCAACAGAGTGAGACTTTTGTCTCAAAAAATAAAAGTCAATAAGTGGCACCCAAATTAAATATTTCTTTAAAATTGAACAAAGGTGAATGAAAATGAAACCCTTAAAGTTTTCTTTAAGTGATAATGACTGCCACATATTCTAAAAGTTACTTTTATTTTTAAAAATGACAGTGTCTAAGGTATATTTCAAGAAACCAGCACTGGATACTATCTAAAGTGGTAAAAGCAGATTTCAATTAGGACCTATTGGAATAGGGAGAAAGCGACCTCATGAAACGAGGCCCACTTCTGAATACAGCGTAGACGGGGAATTTCTAGCCAGTAAACAGACTGTGTAGTCAGCTCATGGTTAATTACTAAGAGGAAACGACAGAGCTAAAGGGAGATTCTTTTTCTTTTTAAACAGTCTCTCTCTGTCACTGCTCACTGCAACCTCCCCTACCCAGGCTCAAGCAATTGTCTTGCCTCAGCCTCCCGAGTAGCTGGGATTACAGGCGCCCACCCACACACCCAGCTCATTTTTGTATTTTTGGTAGACGTGGTGTTTCACCATGTCCTGACCTCAAATGATCCATCCACCGCAGCTTCCCAAAGTGCTGGGATTACAGGAGTAAGCCACTTCGCCTGCTCAGGAAATTCTTTTTTGTTGTTTTTTGTTTTTTTTTAGACAGAGAGTCTCACTTTGTTGCCTGGGCTGGAGTGCAATGGCGGTCTTGGCTCACTGCAACCTCCGCCTCCCGCATTCGGGTTCAAACAATTCTCCACCCTCAGCCTCCCAAGTAGCTGGGACCCCAGGCACAGGCCACTAAACCTGGCTAAATTTTGTATTTTTGGTAGAGATGGGTTTTGACCATGCTGGCCAGGCTCATCTTGAACTCTTGACCTTATAATCCACCCTCCTCAACCTCCCAAAGTGCTGGGAGTACAGGTGTGAGCCACCTCTCCTGGCTGGGAAATTCTTTTTTTTTTTTTTTTGAGACGGAGTTTCGCGCTTGTTACCCAGGCTGGAGTGCAATGGCGCGATCTCGGCTCACCGCAACCTCTGCCTCCTGGGCTCAGGCAATTCTCCTGCCTCAGCCTCCTGAGTAGCTGGGATTACAGGCATACACCACCATGCCCAGCTAGTTTTTTTTTTTTTTTTTTTGTATTTTTAGTAGAGACGGGGTTTCACTATGTTGACCAGGATGGTCTCGATCTCTCGACCTCGCGATCCACCCGCCTCGGCCTCCCAAAGTGCTGGGATTATAAGCTTGAGCCACCGCGCCCGGCTTTTTTTTTTTTTTTTTTTTTTTTGAAACGGAGTTTCGCTCTTGTTACCCAGGCTGGAGTGCAATGGCGCGATCTCGGATCACCGCAACCTCCGCCTCCTGGGTTCAGGCAATTCTTCTGCCTCAGCCTCCTGAGTAGCTTGGATTACAGGCATATGCCACCATGCCCAGCTACTTTTTTGTATTTTTAGTAGAGACGGGGTTTCACCATGTTGACCAGGATGGTCTCGACCTCTTGACCTTGTGATCCACTCGCCTCGGCCTCTCAGAGTGCTCGGATTACAGGCTTGAGCCACCTTGCCCGGCCCAGCTAATTTTTTGTATCTTTAGTAGAGACGAGGTTTCACCATGTTGACCAGGATGGTCTCGATCTCTTGACCTCGTGATCCACCCGCCTTGGCCTCCCAAAGTGCTGGGATTACAGGCTTGAGCCACCGCGCCCGGCGGGAAATTCTTATAAAAGGATCTAATAGGATTCCTGCTGAAGGTGTGTGAGGTTGGTCAGCCATCACCTGCAGGATGGTCAGGGCTCAATAATTTGATTAGATATTGAAGTCAACCAAATATCAAAGGTGCAGGATTCTTGCTGAGGCAACTTATCAGAATTCTTAATGAAATTGGGCAATGCATAGATGAACATCAAACAAAAGTCAAGGGCTGATTGGGAAGAAGATTCAGAGGAGCCTGACTGAAGTTTGGTCATGAAGAGCCTGCCAGTCCCTCCCCTGTTCAAGGAAAGAAGAATTTGAACAACTCAAGTCAATTTCTCAAGCAATCACCTTTTTCTTCACTAAGAATCAGCTGAACTATCTGCTAGACTTGGCAATAGAGAATATTTGCTGAATGGTGCAAGCAGTCAGATATTTATTGAGGGGAATTCCTATGAAAATACAAAGATTTAATACATAGAAACCCATTTTCTTGAGTCATCGGACAGTCAGTTGAGATTTTCTAGATGTTGGGCTTAAAACATCTTTTGTAGGCCAAGTGCGATGGCTCATTCCTGTAATCCCAGCACTTTGGGAGGCCAAGGTGAGTGGATCACCTGAGGTCAGGAGTTTGAGACCAGCCTGGACAACATGGCGAAACCTCTTCTCTACTAAAAATAACAAAAATTATCCAGGCATGGTGGCAGGTACTTGTAATCCCAACCACTTTGGAGGCTGAGGCAGGAGAATCACTTGAACCCGAGGGACAGAGGTGGCAGTGAGCCAAGATCTTACCACTTATTCTAACCTGGGTGACAGAGTGAGACTCTAGCTCAAAAAAGCAAAAAGGAAAACAAAAAACCCAACATCTTTTGCAGGTTAAATGTTTTATGTTATGGCATCAGGTGTTCTGGTAAACTTTCATAGTCACCCTATGGCCATGGCCCACACAGTAGGTATGAAGGTTTATCATACATGGACTGTTGAAATAATTTCTTTTAAGTTTCTATCAAGTTGTTCAGCTTTCACTTCCAGGACTTCAGGGAAAGGGCAGTTTTAATGATCAGTGATGCCAGTTCTTAAGGGTGAGACAAAATTGGAAGTGTTAGTTTGGAGAGTCATAGCCAGATACTGGAGAAATAAGAATCGAGAACCCACTGGGGTCCAGTATACTTTTCTATTTAAATATACAATTTTTTTTTTTTTTGAGACGGAGTGTCGCTCTTGTCACCCAGGCTGGAGTCCAATGGCGCGATCTCGGCTCACCGCAACCTCCGCCTCCTGGGTTCAGGCAATTCTCCTGCCTCAACCTCCTGAGTAGCTGGGATTACAGGCATGCACCACCACGCCCAGCTAATTTTTGTATATTTAGTAGAGACGGGGTTTCACCATGTTGACCAGGATGGTCTCGATCTCTTGACCTCGTGATCCACCCGCCTCGGCCTCCCAAACTGCTGGGATTACAGGCTTGAGCAACCGCGCCCAGCTAAACATACAATTTTTATCTACAATTACTGATTCTTGTTTGTAAAATTTGTCTGGTTTCATTATATTTGGTTGAGTTATTTACATTAGTGCAGCAAGAATGATTATTAACTACATAGGCCTTTTAAAGTTTGCTTTGCTAGAATGTTTCATAAAGAATCTCAGATTAGAGAGAGTGGGATGTCCGACTTCTGAGCGGTAACCCTTGTTGCCCTAACGACGAAAAAGAATTAAATATGGGTGATGTTGAGAAAGGCAAGAGGATTTTTATTCAGAAGTGTTCCCAATGTCACACCGTGGAAAAGGGAGACAAGCACAAGACTGGACCTAATCTCCATGGTATCTTTGGGTGGAAGACAGGTCAGGCCTCTGGATTTGCTTACACTGAAGCCAGTAAGAACAAAGGCTTTATCTGGGGAGAGGATACACTGATGGAATATTTGGAGAATCCCAAGAAGTATATCCCTGGAATAAAAATGATCTTTGTCGGCATTAAGAAGAAGGGAGAAAGGGAAGAGTTCATAGCTTATCTCAAAAAAGCTACTAATGAGTAATAATTGGCCACTGCTTTATTTATTACCAAAAAAAAAAGAATCTCAGATTAGACTTTTTTTCTAGCCGATTGCAAGAACTTTTAGGAAAGCATCAGGGTCAAACAATAACTGAATGATAAAGGCTTTAAATGGTTGAAGTTAAAGATCTGATGAGGGTTCATTTGACAAGAAAATTTGGTTATTTCTTCGACGTACAATATTTTTTTTTTTTTTTTTTTTTTTTTTTTTGAGACGGAGTTTCGCTCTTGTTACCCAGGCTGGAGTGCAATGGCGCGATCTCGGCTCACCGCAACCTCCGCCTCCCGGGCTCAGGCAATTCTCCTGCCTCAGCCTCCTGAGTAGCTGGGATTACAGGCAAGCGCCACCACGCCCAGCTAGTTTTTTTGTATTTTTAGTAGAGACGGGGTTTCACCATGTTGACCAGGATGGTCTCGATCTCTCGACCTCGTGATCCACCCGCCTAGGCATCCCAAAGTGCTGGGATTACAGGCTTGAGCCACCGCGCCCGGCTGATACAGTGATTTATTTTGCTTTGGGTAAATATGCAGTAGTGGCATTGCCACATCATATGAGAATTATATTTTTAGTTTATTGGGAAGTCTTTATACTGTTTTCCAAAGTGATTGTACTGATTAACAGTGTACAGGAGTTCCCTTTTGTCACATCTTCACCAACATCTGTTAATTTTTGTCATTTTAAATAAAAACCATTCTAACTAGGGTAAGATAATATCTTCTGGATTTGATTTATATTTCTCTGATAATTAGTGATGTTGGCATTCTTCATATATTTGTTGGCTATTTGTTTGTCTTGAATTGAGAAATACCTGTTCATGTCCTTTGCCCATTTTTAAATGAGATAGTTTGTGTGTTTGTTTTTGCTGTTGAAATGTTTTGAGTTCTTTTTTTTTTTTTTTTTTTTTTTTTTGAGACGGAGTTTCGCTCTTGTTACCCAGGCTGGAGTGCAATGGCGCGATCTCGGCTCACCGCAACCTCCGCCTCCTGGGCTCAGGCAATTCTCCTGCCTCAGCCTCCTGAGAAGCTGGGATTACAGGCACGCACCACCAAGCCCAGCTAGTTTTTTTGTATTTTTAGTAGAGACGGGGTTTCACCATGTTGACCAGGATGGTCTCGATCTCTCGACCTCGTGATCCACCCGCCTCGGCCTCCCAAAGTGCTGGGATTACAGGCTTGAGCCACCGCGCCCGGCCTTTTTTTTTTTTTTTTTTTTGAGACGGAGTTTCGCTCTTGTTACCCAGGCTGGAGTGCAATGGCGACATCTGGGCTCACCGCAACCTCCGCCTCCTGGGCTCAGGCAATACTCCTGCCTCAGCCTCCTGTGTAGCTGAGAATACAGGCACGCGCCACCATGCCCAGCTAATGTTTTGTATTTTTAGTAGAGACGGGGTTTCGCCATGTTGGCCAGGCTGGTCTTGAACTCCTGAGCTGGTGAACTGCCTGCCTTGGCCTCCCGAAGTGTTGGGATTACAGTCCTGAGGTACCACACCCGGACGTTAGTCAATCCTTATTTTTTTTTTTTTGGGGGGGCGGAGTTTTCGCTCTTGTTACCCAGGCTGGAGTGCAATGGCGCGATCGCGGCTCACTGCAACCTCTGCCTCCTGGGTTCAGGCAATTCTCCTGCCTCAGCCTCCTGAGTAGCTGGGATTACAGGCACGCGCCACCATGCCCAGCTAATTTTTTGTATTTTTAGTAGAGCCGAGGTTTCACCATGTTGACCAGGGTGGTCTCGATCTCTTGACCTCGTGATCCACCCGCCTCGGCCTCCCAAAGTGCTGGGATTACAGGCTTGAGCCACCGTGCCAGGCTTGAGTTCTTATATATTCTAGGACTATCCCCTGCTGGATGAGTCGTTTCCAAACATTTTCTCTCATTCAAGAGGCTCTCTCCATTCACTCTCTTGTTTCTTTTGCTGTGCAGAAGCTTTCAAGTTCCAGATGGTCTCATTTGTCTATTTTTTGTTTTTGTTGCCCTTGCTTTTGAGGTCTTAGTTATAAAATATTTGCCTAGAAGAATGTTCAGAAGAGTTTTCTTTATGTTTATCCTAGTGGTTTAGTAATTTTGGGTCTAATGTTTAAGTCTTTAATCGATCTTGGGTTGATTTTTGTATACAGGGAGACATAGAAGTCCAGGTTCTTTCTTCTGCATGTGGTTATCTAGTTTGTCCAGCACCATTTATTGAGGAAATGTCATTTCCCCAATGTACATTCTTTATGGTTGTGTTCAAAATCAGTCATCTGTAAATACGGATTTTTTTCTGGGCTCCATTTTTTTATGTGTCTGTTCTGTGTATCATATCAATACCATGTTGTTGTGGTTACTGTGGCTTTGTAATATATTTTAAAATTAGTTAATGTGATGCCTCCATGATTGTTCTTTTTGTTCAGGATTGCATTCACTATTCAGGATCTGTTTGGTTTCCATAGAAATTATATGAATTTTCCTTTTTTGTGAAAAATGACATTAGAATTTGATACAGATTGTATTGAATCTGTAGACCGCTTTGTGTAGTACAGATATTTTAGGAATATTCTTCCAGTTCATGAGTGTGGATATCTATTTGTTTTTGTCCTTTTTTTTTTTTTTTTTTTTTTTTTTTAGGCGGAGTTTCACTCTTGTTACCCAGGCTAGAGTGCAATGGCGTGATCTCGGCTCACCGCAGCCTCCGCCTCCTGGGTTCAGGCAATTCTCCTGCCTCAGCCTCCCGCGTAGCTGGGATTACAGGCACACGCCACCATGCCCAGCTAATTTTTTTGTATTTTTAGTAGAGACGGGGTTTCAGCATGTTGACCAGGATGGTCTCGATCAATTGAGCTCGTGATCCACCCGCCTCGGCCTCCCAAAGTGCTGGGATTACAGGCGTGAGCCACCGTGCTCGACCTTGGTTAATTTTGCTAGTGGTTTAACAACTTTGTTTAGCTTTTCAAATAACCAGTTTTTCCTTTTGCTTATTCTTTGTTTTCCTTTTTAAAGTCTTCATTTCGGCCAGGTGGGGTGGCTCATGCCTGTAATCCCAGCACTTTGGGAGGTCAAGGCTGGTGGATCACTTGACGTCCGGAGTTTTTGAGACCAGCCTGGCCAACATGGTAAACCCCATCTTTTAAAACAAAACAAAACAAAACAAAAAGCAAGAACTAATAAAGTCTCCATTTCATTTAGTTCTACTCTGATTATTATTTCTTTTCTTCTTCTACTTTTTGGGTTTTTTAAATACTCTTTGAGTTCCTTGAGGTGCATCATTATTTTGTGGCCTTGTCTTGAGATCTTTTTATTTTTTTTATGTGTTTATTGCTGTAAACGTCCCTGTTAGCCTTGCTTTTGCTGAACCCACAGGTTTGGCTATGCTATGTTTCCATTTTCATTTAATAGATTTTTATTTCCCCCTTAATTTCTTTATTGACCCAATGGTTGTTCAGAAGCATGTTTAATTTGCATTTATTTGTGTAGTTTCCAAAGTTGTTCCTGGTATTGATTTCCAGTTTTTTTTTTTTTTTTTTTTGAGACGGAGTTTCGCTCTTGTTACCCAGGCTGGAGTGCAATGGCGCGATCTCGGCTCACCGCCACCTCCACCTCCTGGGTTCAGGCAATTCTCCTGCCTCAGCCTCCTGCGTAGCTGGGATTACAGGAATGCGCCACCATGCCCAGCTAATTTTTTGTATTTTTAGTAGAGACGGGGTTTCACCATGTTGATCAGGTTGGTCTCGATCTCTCGACCTCGTGATCCACCCGCCTCAGCCTCCCAAAGTGCTGGGATTACAGGCTTGAGCCACCACGCCCGGCCTTGATTTCCAGTTTTATTCCATTGTGGTCTGAGATGTTTGATAAGATTTTTATATTTTTACATTTTTGGAGGACTGGTTTGTGGCCTAACATATGATCTATCAGGGAGAATGTTCCCTGTGCTGAGATGAAGAACATCTATTCTGCAATGATTGGATAAAATGTTCTATAAATTTATGTTAAGTAATCTTGGTCTAAAGTGCTGTGTCAGTGTAATGTTTAATTGATATTTCCATCTAGATGATCTGTTTTAATGCTGAGATTAGGGTGTTGAAGTTCCCACTCTATTATGTTGGAGTCTGTCTCTCTCTTTAGATTTAGTAATATTGTTGTATGAATCTGAATGTTTCAGTGTTGGGTGCATATATATTTAGAATTCTTACATTCTCTTGCTATTTTTTCATTATATGTAATGACCTTCCTCGTCCTTTTTAAATTGTTCTTTACTTACTTAATGTCTGTTTTATTAAGTGTTGGGAACCCAGGCTAAGCTGATGCAATTGGAACAAAAGGTTGCATCAGCCCTCCCCGCCAAAAGCAAGTTGCATCGGCCCTCCCCGCCAAAGGCATGCCCCGGGCGTGGTGACGGGCCACCAATAAAGGACCTGATCACGTACAAAACATGCATGGCTGCACCAATGGGGTAGCTGATCATAAGCTAAACACTCGTCTCCTAGCCTATCAGAACTACTTCCCCTTTCCCCTCTCTACCCTCTCCCCTCCCTATATAAGGAACCCATTTTGAAATAAACTTTGCAGCTTAATCAGAACTTTTGTCTTGCTGCCATTCTTCGCGCCTCTTGTCCCATCCCTTCTCATCCACGATAGGTTTGCCCGGGTTCCTGTCTGTTGCTCTGCAGGCCGGAGCAAGTGGCGCCCAGACGTGGGGCTCGATGCCGGCCTCCGTGGACCGCCGTCCCCTGTGATCGCCGGCCCCGTTAACTGGTTCCCCGCACGGAGCACCGCGGACCACCCGACCGCGAGCCGACTCCTGGAAGTTCGTTCTTCGACGGCGGCATTACTCAGGTAAGACCCAATCATGGGACAAGCATCTTCACATAGTGAAAATGATCTCTTTATAAGTCAGTTAAAGGAATCTCTCAAGGTGCGCAGAATTCGGGTTCGTAAGAAAGACCTTGTCTCCTTTTTTAGTTTCATTTTTAAAACATGTCCATGGTTCCCCCAGGAAGGGTCTATTGACTCCCGTGTTTGGGGACGTGTTGGTGATTGTCTGAACGACTATTACCGTGTTTTTGGTCCTGAGACTATTCCGATCACCACTTTTAATTATCATAATTTAATAAGGGACGTCCTTACTAATCAGGGCGACTCCCCTGACGTTCAACGCCTCTGCAAGGAGGGTCACAAAATTCTTATTAGCCACTCCCGACCTCCATCTAGACAAGCCCCTGTAACAATTACCACCTCTGAAAAGGCCTCCTCTCGCCCTCCCTCTAGGGCCCCTTCTACCTGCCCCTCGGTTGCAATTGACATTGGTTCAGATGATACAGGACAGTCTTCACTGTACCCCAACCTTGCAACCCTTACGGACCCCCCCATTCAAAGTCCTCATTCTCGGGTGCATACTCCGCCCCAACATTTGCCCTTGCTTGCTAATTCTAAAACCTTGCATAACTCGGGTAGTCAGGATGATCACCTAGATCCCGCCGATCAAGCAGATCTGGAAGAGGCAGCTGCCCAATATAACAACCCTGATTGGCCCCAACTAACTAACACCCCGGCATTGCCACCCTTCCGGCCGCCGCCCTATGTTCCTACAACAGTGCCCCCAGTGGCAGTCGCGGCTCCGGTCTTACATGCCCCCACACCAAGTGCTTTTGCCCCCTCCACAGCTCAAAATTTATCCAATAAAACCTCCATTCAAGAAACTGTAGTCATCCTCAAAGAAATCCAGACTTTAGCTTCAGAATTGTCTAATTTAACCCTTCTCCCTCCCACGGGAGTTATGGCTTTTCCCGTTACTAGAAGTCAGGGACAGGTTAGCTCCAATACCACGGGCCGAGCGTCTCCTCACCCTGACACGCACACCATCCCTGAGGAGGAGGAAGCAGACTCCGGAGGATCTGACTCAGAGGATGAGGAGGGTGAAAGCTCAGAGCCCACCGAGCCTACATACACCCATACCTATAGGCGGCTAAATTTAAAGACAATAGAAAAAATTAAAACTGCTGTTGCTAATTATGGTCCTACCGCCCCGTTTACCGTGGCCCTAGTAGAAAATCTCTGTGAAAGATGGCTTACTCCTAGTGATTGGTTTTTCCTGTCCCGCGCTGCGCTCAGTGGAGGTGATTTTGTCCTTTGGAAGTCTGAATACGAGGAGACCGCTAAATACTTTGCAGAGCGCAACGCGCGCAAAGCCTCCTCCAAAGGGTGGACCCTTAAAAAATTCCTTGGCTCCAGCCCTTACCAAAGCAACGAAAAACAGGCCCAATTCCCCCCAGGGCTTTTAACCCAGATTCAGTCCGCAGGCCTAAAAGCCTGGAAGCGACTCCCCCAGAAAGGAACGGCCACTACTTCCCTTGCAAAAATCAGACAAGGCCCAGATGAGTCATACAGTGATTTTGTAAGCCGTCTCCAGGAGGCGGCAGATCGCCTTTTTGGCTCCGGGGAAAGTGAGAGCTCCTTTGTAAAGCACCTAGCCTATGAAAATGCTAACCCCGCTTGCCAAAGTGCAATTCGGCCTTTTAGGCAGAAGGAGCTTTGCGACTATGTTCGCCTCTGCTCTGGTATTGGCTCTGCCCATGCTGTTAGCCTAGCCATAGGAGCTGCCCTCCAAAATCTTGCCCCCGCACAACTGCCTGGCCGCCCAGGCCCGTGCCCAAGCGAGTGCACAGACAACATTAAATCCCAGATGCACTCCTCCTGCTATTCTAGTTTCTCACAGTGTACTCATGGCAATAATACTTATTTTACTGCCATTCTACAAAGAACAAAGAGCACCTCAGAAACCAATCCTGTCACCAGCGGCCTACAACCTCATGGGGTCCTCCAGGCCGGATGCGATGGCACGATTGGAAAATCTGTTTGTTGGAATCAGCAAGCCCCTATTCACGTCTCCGACGGTGGCGAACCCCAAGATGCTGTGAGAGAGCTTTATGTACAAAAACAAATAGAGCTTATTATTCAAAGCCAATTCCCTAAGTTATCCTACCACCCCCTAGCTCGCTCAAAACCAAGAGGACCTGACATTGATGCGCAAATGCTTGATATTCTGTCAGCCACCCACCAAGCCCTCAATATCTCCAACCCCAGCCTAGCCCAGAATTGCTGGTTATGCTTAAATCAAGGTACCTCCATGCCCCTAGCCTTCCCTGTCAATATATCTAGTTTTAATGCCTCACAAAATAATTGCACCCCCAGCTTACCCTTTAGAGTCCAGCCCATGCCTTCCCAAGTATACCCTTGCTTCTTTAAAGGTGCACAAAACAACAGCTTTGATATTCCGGTTGGCGTTGCCAACTTTGTAAACTGCTCCAGTGGTTCCAACCACAGTGAGGCCCTTTGCCCTGGCCCAGGCCAAGCTTTTGTTTGCGGCAACAACCTCGCCTTTACTGCTCTGCCTGCAAACTGGACAGGGTCATGTGTGTTAGCCGCCCTCTTGCCAGATATAGACATTATTTCTGGTGATGACCCTGTCCCTATCCCTACCTTTGACTATATTGCAGGGCGGCAGAAACGAGCCGTTACACTAATTCCCCTGCTAGTAGGATTGGGTGTCTCTACAGCAGTCGCCACCGGTACAGCAGGACTCGGGGTGGCTGTTCAATCTTACACAAAACTTTCCCATCAACTTATTAACAACGTCCAAGCCTTGTCTAGCACCATCAATGACTTACAGGACCAACTAGATTCCCTAGCCGAAGTAGTCTTACAAAACAGAAGAGGCTTAGACCTACTCACTGCAGAACAGGGAGGTATCTGTTTGGCTCTACAGGAACGTTGCTGCTTTTATGCCAACAAGTCAGGAATTGTCCGAGATAAAATAAAAAATCTACAAGAAGACCTCGAACGAAGACGCAAGGCACTTGCAGATAATCCCTTCCTCACCGGCCTCAATGGACTTCTCCCTTACCTCCTCCCCTTCCTTGGACCCTTATTCGCTATCATCCTGTTCTTCTCTTTTGCCCCCTGGATCCTAAGACGAGTAACAGCGTTAATCAGGGATCAGCTTAATTCCCTACTGGGAAAGCCCATACAAATCCACTATCACCAACTAGCAACGCGTGATCTAGAATATGACAGACTGTAGCCGGTTCCCCTCCTACGGGAGCAGCATACCGCTCGACACTATGCTTTACGAAGGTAATGGACACCGCTAGGTGCAAGGCAAGGCACTGCAAGGAGAGGCCTTACTAAGGCTACTGTCGAGTCTCCTGAGAGGTAAGCTGGCTTGCATAGAGGTTGGTACTCGAAAAATCCTCTCCTCCCAAAAAGGTACCTGCAAGCCTAAAAATTAAGGCTCAGGAGGAGCACAGCCTCTACCTCCCCTAGCTGGTTAAGGTCCGCCTCCTCTTTTTTTTTAAAAAGAAAAAGGGAGGAGATGTTGGGAACCCAGGCTAAGCTGATGCAATTGGAACAAAAGGTTGCATCAGCCCTCCCCGCCAAAAGCAAGTTGCATCGGCCCTCCCCGCCAAAGGCATGCCCCGGGCGTGGTGACGGGCCACCAATAAAGGACCTGATCACGTACAAAACATGCATGGCTGCACCAATGGGGTAGCTGATCATAAGCTAAACACTCGTCTCCTAGCCTATCAGAACTACTTCCCCTTTCCCCTCTCTACCCTCTCCCCTCCCTATATAAGGAACCCATTTTGAAATAAAACTTTGCAGCTTAATCAGAACTTTTGTCTTGCTGCCATTCTTCGCGCCTCTTGTCCCATCCCTTCTCATCCACGATAGGTTTGCCCGGGTTCCTGTCTGTTGCTCTGCAGGCCGGAGCAATTAAGTATAGTTACTCCTGCTTGCTTTTGGTTTCTCTTTGTGTAGAATATCTTTTTACATCCCTTTACTCAGTCTGTATGTATCTTCACAGGTTAAGTTTTTCTTGTAAGCAGCATATAGTTGGATCATTAAAAAAATCAATTCAGCCAGTCTTTATCATTTCAGTGCATAATTTATTTACATTCAACATTATGAATGATACGTGAGTTTTTGCTCCCGTTTTATTATTTTGTATATTCTTTTTTCCTTTCTTTCTTGTTTGTCATTGTGGCTTGGTAGTTTTCTGTAATGCTATCATTTGTGTCTTTTCTCTTCCTCATTTGTGTATTTGCTTTACCAGTGAGTCCAGTGTTTTCATCATGGGAAATGTCAACCTTTTGTTTCCAGGTTTAGCACTCCCTTGAGCATTTTTTGTTGGATTGGTGCAGTAGTAATGAATTCTTCAGCTTTTGCCTGTCTGGGGATGATTTTCTCCTTCATTTATGAAGGACAGTTTTTGCTGGATATAATATCCTTGCCTGGCAGGTTTTTTTCCTTCCAGCATTTTGAATATATCATCCTATTCTTTCTTGGCCTGTAAGTCTCTGCTGAGAAATTTGCTGTTACTCTCACAGGAATTCCTTCCTGGATGACTAGGCACCATTCTCCTGCTGTCTTTGGAGTTTTCTCTGTCTTTGACTTTAGAGGGCTTTTGGTGTACTGCGGTGAAGACTTTTTTTTGCACTGTATCTTTTTAGGAACCTCTGAGCCTCCTGTATCTGGTTATCTGAATCTCTTGCTAGACCTGAGAATTTTTCATCTGTTATTTAATTAAATACGTTTTCTAACCCTTCCACTTTCTCTTCATTTTTGGGACCTCTAATTATTTAAATATATGGTAGCCTTATGATGTCCCATATTTCACAAGGGTTTGTTCACTCTTATTTTTAAATTTTTATGTCACTGTGTTATATCGAAATATCTACCTTCAAGTTATGAAATTCTTTCTTCTGCTTGTAATCCCAGCTACTCAAGGAGGCTGAGGCAGGAGAAATGCTTGAACCCAGGAAGCAAAGGTTGCAGTTAGCTGAGATCGCGCCACTGCACTCCAGCCTGCGTGACAGAGCAAGACTCTGCCTCAAAAAAAAAAAAAAAAAAAAAAAAAGTGAAGAATCCCTGGTCGTCTAGAGAGAAGAAAGAAGGAAAAAAAAAACAAAACCTATATATATGTGTGTGTGTGTGTGTGGCCAAATGTACAATTCTGCTCTTATGTCTATTTAACAAATTTGTATTGAAAAATTATCTTTTTTATTTTAAAAGCTGAATCGTATAAAATATTTAATGTATATAAATATAAAATCTGTATCTAAATTCTCTAATATAATTTAAATTCAATGTATTTGGGAAAAGTGATTGCTATAAATGATAAATCATGATGAAATACATAAATTTCTGGCTTCTAATAAACGCAAGAGAAATATGTCTCATAGTAAAAGCCAGGTTTTTTCCCTAATTCTGTAATTGTAAATCTTCCTGTTTAAGGGGTTTAACTGGTGTTAATATTTGTCAAGGGTCTGGAGTTTTTACATAAGCACTCAATGACTGACCATGGATGAGGCTCTATCATATAAGATTGAGAGTCATTTAAATCCTTCCTGAACACAATTCTGAGCTTAAAACCTTGCTTAAATCAGTAGCCCCTAAATTCAATGTGCACATCTTCTAATTTCCAAGAACACGCACATTAAGTGAATATTTTTATGTCTATAATTGTGGAATGATCTGTTCAGGGCCCTCATTCCTCAACCTTTTTTTTTCAACCACCTTCTCATTAAGGAGGCTTACGTATTATTCATGGTTTTTCTTTTTTGTATTTTATGTCTTGACATCTCAAAATTCTTGCTGACTATGGGGAGACTTTCCCTACCAGAGACAGCTACTTTCTAAAAATAGTAAGCGATGACCTTGGGAGCAAGGCAAGCCAACCACTCTCCTTATCTAACTCTTACCAAGCCAATTCCTTCCCTGCACTAAATCATCCCAGTGTTACTGCCAGTGAGTTTGCAGCAGTCTGCAGCAATTTTGGTCATTGCCTCCTCAGAAGAAAGAATTAAACTGAGGCAGAACTAGGTTTAAGGCAGAGGACGAGACCAAGGCAGGTTTTTTAGCAGGAGCGAGAGTTTATTAAAATGTTTTAGAGTAGGAGTGAAAGGAGTCAAAGTTCACTTGGAAAAGGGCCAAGTAGCTGACTCGAGAGGTCAAGTGCCCCACTTGATCTTTGACTTGGGACTTTATACATCTGCTCATTTCCCAGGCTCTTTTTTTCTCCTCTGGATTCCTCCCTTGGGTAGGCTGTTGCTTGACCACTGCATGCACAGCAGTCTGCCAGCATTTGGGAGGGGCCGCATGCACTGTTTGTTTACTGAAGTCATGCACATACTCGTTTGGGGGGTTTTCCCTATGAGTCAAGCACCCCCAGAGGAAGGTCAAATACCAAATTCTGCCATCTTGCCCCATTTTGTGCACGCTTGCCCCATTTTGTGCAGGGATTGTGGGTCACTGGCTCCAGGTGTTTTTTATCTGTTGTAAAACTCTTTTCCCTCCCGGTACCAATCATGGACACTTAGCATTTCAGAGGGATAGTTTTATGCTCTCCTGTCCTTCAGCCAATGAGAGCTGGACATCTCTGGGGTTCCTCTCTTGTTATGTTCATTATCTCAGAGGAAAAGATTCATGATTGCCTGTCCTTGACTCCAAAATTGCCTGACATTCCTGGGGTCCCTCTCTCCTGCCCTACTCATATCCAACTACCTACTGTAACACCAGGACGAGGTGGGAGGCAAGTAGAGACTACTCCTGCAAATCAAAGCCAACCACAATTATTCAGACTAGCCAGTACTCAGATGTCGGCTCTGATCTGCCTTGCCTTTCCCATGGAAAACACAATAAAGGATCTGGTCTAGGCTTTCCCCTAGCTCTTGCCTCTTCCTTCACACTAAAACCTGTTCCTCCTGGGGCCCTGCATGGCACACTGTGCTTCAGATTTCTAGGGAAATTCTCAGAAACGCTGAACTTTTATTTCAGTGGCATTGAGCTCTCCAGCCTGTGCAACACAGCAAGATTGTGTCTCCAAAATTAAATAAATAAATAAAATTACATTTTGGAGAGTAAACCCTGTTCGTGGTCATAGTTTTTTTTTTTTTTTTTTTTTTTTTTTTTTTTTTAACGGAGTTTCGCTCTTCTTACCCAGGCTGGCGCGATCTCGGCTCACCGCAACCTCCGCCTCCTGGGCTCCGGTAATTCTCCTGCCTCAGCCTCCTGAGTAGCTGGGATTACAGGCACGTGCCACCATGCCCAGCTAATTTTTTGTATTTTTAGTAGAGACGGGGTTTCACTATGTTGACCCGGATGGTCTCTATCTCTTGACCTCGTGATCCACCCGCCTTGGCCTCCCAAAGTGCTGGGATTACAGGCTTGAGCCACCGCGCCCGGCATGGGGGTCATAGTTCTATCACAGCTGTGTGCTCAGCTTCATTTGCTCACTTCTCAGACTTCAGCATCTCCTGCTTGAATTTTGCTGTCAACTTTTTCACTTACCACAGATGTTTCTCCAGATCTATTTCTTCATGTATCTGTGAATAACTACAGAAGTATTATCAGTAATTTAAACAATTTGCAAATGTTTTTTTCTTTCTTTTTCCATACATTTTGCCCCTTTGTTTCGTTTTTCTAACCATAAATAAATCTAAAGTTTCGATTCAGACAGTGTCCCTGTAATTGCAGGTGAAATGAGAATCACCTCCCAGCCAAGAAATGTGATCCCAGTTTTCCGAATCTTTATTTCTTGGTTCAGATACCACGTTTTCACCAGCACTATGTGAGCCCCTGTTTTGGCACATAAAGGCATTTATAAATGGTTCTTCTTTTCAGATAAGAAACATTCCCAAAAGGAAATACATATATCTAAACTTTTGGACTAGGAACTCTCATTGTGATAACAGTATTGCTCCTTCGTTTTGACATTAGTGACCACACAGGCAGGAAAGGTACCTTCCTTGACCACCTTCTTTTGCCTGCCTTGGTTCTCCCAGATACTTGTTTCTGAGGAAACCAGAGGAAGAGCTCTACATTAGTCCACTTGCTTCAGGGAGCTCCAGCGTCCCTCCATAGCCACTGTCTGGAGACCATTCTTCCACTCCGTGGCCCTGCCTGGGGACAATTCTTGGTGAACCCTGACACAACGGAAGCTCACAAAATTGATCCAAAACTTTTCTCTGCAGTACACGTATTTTTGAAATGAAGGAAATCCGAGTGAACTATGAGTGGACTCAGAGTGACCTTGGATGTTGTGTGTCCATCTGGTTTTGTGGCTTTGGGGAACATCTGTAAGAATATACCTCTCAATATTTCGGGGATCCCTAGAGACTTCACAGGATCTGGATGAGGGTCCTTTAAGAGGAGAGAAGCTACGCCCTGCCATCAGAGTCTCGGGGCATAATTTCCCAGCGCCCCTCACAGTATCATTTAGCCTTTGCCCAGTGCGTAGTGGAGTTAGAAGTCATCTCGGCCCAGTGCCTATGGGAACTACATTTCCCAAAAACCTCTGCGCCGCGTGGCGGCGGCAGTGTTACCAGCGTTTCCCTGCGGGCGGAAGCTCTCTGGGCGGGACTTCCGGCATCTTCCTCGCCTCGGTAGTCTTGCCGGCTCTTAGGCGGAAGCGTTCGACTGAAAGGTTAGGGTCGCTGCGGCCTTTCGAGGTGACGGAAGCCGAAGCGGGAGGGTGGGGAGGAGGCGCTGTTGGCCCTGCAGAGTGGCTGGCCAGGGAGGACCCCGCCTCCGCCCCCGTGGCCGGGTCATCGCGGCCTGCGAACCTAATGGCGACAGCCGCGGTGATGGGCCTGGCGCAGGTGAGTGCTGTGTTCCCCAGCCTTTCCTGAAGTCCCAAATCAGGAGCGCCCGCCTGAGTCGCTGCAGCCGCAGGCGCTAGTGTCCGGGGCAGCGGGGCGCTGGTGGGTGCTGGGGCCCCCTTCCTAAATCCGGCGTTTAAGGTGGGGGCGATTATGACGGGTAGAGGGGCAGCCTGAGCAGAGGCTCGGAGCTGGACTGACCCCGGAGCGGTCGGGAGCGTGTGTGAGCGGTAGTCACGCCTGCAGTAGCGCGGGGAGAAGTTGCACCTTCGGTGTGAGGACGATAGGCGTCACGGCGCGTTTTGAAGGGTGGAGGGACATCTGATAAAGCATTTTTAAAGTATTCATAGGTTCACTGAGGAGGAAACGGACTAAAGTGAGTTAGAAACGGTGAGGATGGGATTGGGGGAAAGGGATTGTAAAAAAATTTTAAAAATTTAAAAAAGAAACGGTGAGGACGGAGGCAGGGAGACCTTTAAGAAAGCTCCTGCCACAAACTCCAGGAGTGTTGCGATGTTGGCTGGGCCTGAGTAGTGATAGGCGGAGTTGGGGTTGTTAAGCGCGTTGCTCGGTAAAGAAACCCCCAGGCAGGCTTCGTGTCGGCCACGAAGTTTTATTTAGCGCTTGGGTGCAAGTGGGCCAAGTCCAAGATAGGAGTTAGGCAAGGGGAGTAGGAAAGGGGACTGATTTTGTAGCTTGGTGCAAATGGTCAAAGATGGTAATCTGAGCTGGGCGCGGTGGCTCAGGCCTGTAATCCTAGCATTTTGGGAGGCTGGGGTGGTTGGATCACCTGAGGTCAGGAGTTCAAGACCAGCCTGGCCGTCATGGTGAAACCCCATCTTAAAAAAAAAAAAAAAAAAAAAAAAAAAAAAAAAAATGGTAATCTATTTTAGGGAGGAGAAGGGCGACACGGGATGCAAGGTCACAGGGGTGGGGGTTGTCTATTACCAACTGGAGTAGTCATGAGGGTGGGGATTATCTGTTGCTAGCAGAGGGGAAGGTGTGGTAAATTACAAACAGCAGTGGGGATCTTGAGAAACCTGATGTCTGGGGGGAAATTTTGCAGGGCTGAGTAGGAACAATGGTCAGACACTGTAGGGGGAGAGCAATCAGTTGAGGCAAGAACTCGTTTCACTTTTCTTTATGGCCATCCGGTTACTTCAGACTTTCTGGCTCTTGGAGACCATTTGGAGGTGTATGTGCAGGTCACCGAGGATATAATGGCCAGGCTTGGACATGGAGGCCTGACAGTCCTATCTTCTTATATATGTATAAAGAAAAAGTTTAAAAAGAGAGGGGAGTAGGGGTGATGTTTCTCAAGGCTTCTTTAAGCATGACAGAGGGCTGTGCGGACAGCTAAAATAAAAGTCTTTGATTTTTGTAGTTTAGTAAGTATTTAGTTAAGTCTTTGGCTTAGGGCACCATTTTCTGTATTTAACAAGGTGCAATTGGCATATTTTTGAGCTTGAAATTTTCCTAATAGGGTGAATTTTCTAAAAATAGCCTTTAAATGTAATGGCTTTAATGGGGAAAATGATGAAGCCTTGGGTCAAGGTTGGAATAGTGTCCAGTCTACCAGTGCTTTTCGTCCCCATTTTCAATCATATGAATAAGACTGCATGTCGTCAAGCCAGTAATCTATTATATTACCCTTTTCCCATAAGTTTAAGTGGTGTTCTGAATGGAGGAGTTCAATAGTTCTGATTGCCGACCCTATACAAGAGAGATAAGTATAATTACTCTTTATCTCCTGAGTTGAGCTGAGGCTGGCAAAAGTAAAAGTGTCCCAAGCCCTCTAGTAGCCACTGGTATACTTTGTGGTGACCTGGATGTTGGTTTGGCTGCCAAATACGGGGTACAGGCTCTGTATGTGTGTACTGCAGTTTATCTTCATAAGCTTGGGTCTGGGGACACCATGGGCAAGTGTCTGATGGCTGCCACCCCATTACATCTTAGGATTTTTTTCCCAGAGGCTTTTCAGTTCAGGGGTAGGGAAGATTCTTGAGACTAGGTCAAACTACTATTATGGGGAGTTGATCCTAGAAGACTTGGATTGAAAGGGATATGTGTGGGTTCTGGAGAGGTATTAAACTGCATCTTGACCTTAGCCAGGTGTTGCCTGGGATTATTATTTTATTTTTATTTTTATTTTTAAAAAGATGGGGTTTCACCATGATGGCCAGGCTAGTCTTGAACTCTGACCTCAGGTGATCCATCCACCTCGGCCTCCCAGAGTGCTAGGATTACAACCGTGAGCCGCGCACCTAGCTGCCTGGAATTCATGAGTGGTGAACTGGTGCTTGTGGTTGATCCTAGAAGAGTGAAGGCTATGAAATAGGACTGGAGACTAGGCAGGCAAATGAGCTGGGAGGATTGGTAAGGCGTCTTGTCTTAAGCTGCTGAGAGGTCCTGGGACAGGGGTTGATATTGTGGGGTTGTTAAAAGTAGCATTTGCCGCCGGGCACAGTGGCTCCAGCCGGTAATCCCAGCACTTTGGGAGGCCGAGGCGGGTGGATCACGAGGTCAAGAGATCGAGACCATCCTGGTCAACATGGTGAAACCCCGTCTCTACTAAAAATACAAAAAATTAGCTGGGCATGGTGGCGTTTGCCTGTAATCCCAGCTACTCAGGAGGCTGAGGCAGGAGAATTGCCTGAACCCAGGAGGCGGAGGTTGCGGTGAGCCGAGATCGCGCCGTTGCACTCCAGCCTGGGTAACAAGAGTGAAACTCCGTCTCAAAAAATAAATAAATAAATAAATTGCTATATAGAGTGATTAATTATGGCCTGCATATGGTTTTGTAGGAATTGAGAGACTAAGTGGAAAATGCAAGGTTTGAATAGGAGGTGAAGGAAGATGGTTATTGACGGAGTAAGAATCAGAGAAAGCCATGACATCCAGCAAGAAAACAGCCAGGTGGGTTTGGCATAGTTATTTGCCGGGTTAGTAAATTTCTGGGCTCTGTCGTTGAGCCTTCTGATATTATCATAAACTAAGCCAGACTGATTTAAGTAAAAGCAGCATTCCTCATTTAGAAATATACAGAGTCCTTTCATTTCTGAAGTAAGTCGAGGCCATACAGATTCTGGAGGACAGCTGCAGCTAAAGAATTAATTTGAGGCCGGGCGCGGTGGCTCAAGCCTGTAATCCCAGCACTTTGGGAGGCTGAGGCGGGTGGATCACGAGGTCAAGAGATCGAGACCATCCTGGTCAACATGGTGAATCCCTGTCTCTACTAAAAATACAAGAAAGTAGCTGGGCATGGTGGCATATGCCTGTAATCCGAGCTACTCAGGAGGGTGAGGCAGGAGAATTGCCTGAACCGAGGAGGCGGAGGTTGTGGTGAGCCGAGATCGCGCCATTGCACTCCAGCCTGGGTAACAAGAGCGAAACTCCGTCTCAAAAAAAAAAAAAAAAAAAAAAGATTAATTTGAGCCTGAAGGACAGATAAAGTATTATATATGTCAGTAATGCTAGCAGAGAAATCAATATACAGACTACAGAATGTTGTGACAGAGGGGGTGACCCCCACTATGCCAGTTCTGAGGCCCACAATGGAGGTTGCAAACCCTGTTCCCAGGAGTAATGGAATTAGCTGAATGACTCTTTTTTGTCTGGTGGGTGTCATTAGGAGGACATGCAGTTGTTTATTACCATTGGCAAATTGCATTTTAGGAATAAGGAAGACTAAGGCACAGGTGCCTGTCCAGTTAGTAGGTAAACACATATAGGTGGAGGATCCACATAAGAAGAGGCCTGGGGCAAGGCAGAATTGAAAATGTAGGTGAAAAGGTGGGAGGGAGCTTTGAAAGGGGAGTCAGATACCCAGAGTCTTAAAGATCCAGTAGGGACAGCAGCCTTTAGAGGTTGAAAGGGAGATTGATGGGGGAATTGTGTAGTGGAAGTGGTCTGATTTTCATGTTGTATGTGGAAGCACGTAGTATCCACAAATAGTCTGCTATTAACATTTGTAGGGCCATGTATGAGTAAGCATCAAAAGTGTCTAAGAGGAAAATCTGAGGAACAAGGAGACAGTATCCAAGGATGGAGTGAGAGACAAGGAAGGTGCTGACCTAGACGGTAATGACTGTTAACATTTTTGAGGTTATTAGTGAGAAAGGGTTTGTCAGTAAAGTGAAGTGAGTATGCTCCTGCAGGCATATTCACGTGTGCGCCAGGGCCTTGGAGATGGAGAGTAACGGAGCACTTGGAAGGGGGAAAGTGACACAAGGGAATTACATTGGTTCGTTGACGGGAAATGCATAGAGGAGCAAGAGTGGGGATAGTTGTCTGTGTAGTAAGGGTTCCTAATACGGACGGAGTGGAGTTCATATGAGGTAAGAGTTGCCGTAGATAGTTGAGGACAAGTATAGCAGCTTGTTGGTATGAAATGTCTGAGGAGTTTTTCTTAAACTTGTCTAAGAAAGAGAGAGGCTCCACGGGAGGGTAGAGATGGGGACTGTTAAAAGAGATGCAGAGGTATAGGGAGATGGAAGAGGTAGCCCAGTCAGCTACAGGGCAGGAATAGTGGTATAAGAGGAAGAGCAAAGAGAGATGAAGAGCCAGCAATTATTCGCCAACAACGGGTTGGAATTAGTGAGGAGGAAATGGGTTGGATTGATGGTATGTTGAAGATAATTAGGAAGGGATAGGGAGTTACAGAATGGGACTGAGAATAAGAGTGAGTAGAAGAGTAAGGAAGAGAACTTCATTAGGGTAAAAGAATTGGAGTGTCCCTTGCTACATAAGGTCATCTATCCATTCAAGGAAGGAGTCAAGGGTGAGAGTTTGTGGGTAGAATCAGGAGATGTCAGCCAAAATGCTCTCGAGGAAAATAGTAAACCAGCAAGGCCAGCAGGCCTAGGGCATTTAAATGTAGATGAGAAGGGTGATTAGAAGTATAGTTAGACAGAAAGCAACAGAAATAGAGAGCTTGTGAGGTACAGACCAAGCTTTAGGGGTGACCGTGTAGAGTCCTGCTGCAAATTAAGATGAGGATTCCTGTTGATGTTGAAATATAAACTAAACTGGTGTGTGGCTTGTGTCTACTCTTCAGGAATTTGAGTAGGCTTAAGAGAAGTAGGAGAGAGTACTTACGGCTTTCAAGAGGAGATAGATGGGCTAGGCTGGTTGTCTGATGGGCACAATTTAATCCTGGACCGGTGAACCCAGTGGGGAGGGTTTTGTGGATGGACAGCAGTTGGAGTAGTGTAGATAACCAGGTAGGGGCCCTTCCACTGAGGCTGTAGAGCTGGAAAGGTTAGATCCTTGAGCAGCACTTATCATCCAGTTAGGGTGTCCTCATAAGGCCGTGTATGTGGAGTGGGGAGGAGGTTAGCAGCTTGATGAATTTCCTGCCTATTTTGTTGTGAAATGGGAAGATAGTCTCCAGGAGGGCTAGTGTCTGGGAGAAGGTTAGGCTCAAGCAAAAAGGTATAGCCATGTAAGAGTTCAAAGGGAGGCCGGGCACGGTGGCTGACGCCTGTAATCCCAGCACTTTGGGAGGCCAAGGTGGGCGGATCACGAGGTCAAGAGATCGAGACCATCCTGGCCAACATGGTGAAACCCTGTCTCTACTAAAAATACAAAAATTAGCCGGGTATGGTGGCGTGCACCTGTGGTCCCAGCTACTCAGGAGGCTGAGGCGGAAGAATTGCTTGAACCCAGGAGGCAGAGGTTGCAGTGAGCCGAGATTGCGCCACTGCACTCCAGCCTGGTGACAGAGCAAGACTCCATCTCAGAAAAAAAAAAGAGCTCAAAGGGGCTGTATCTTGTGGGTTCCTGACGAGTGACATGAATTCAGAGAAGAGCAGTAGATAAAAGGGATACCCAGTTCTTCTTTAATTGAAGGGTGAGTTTGATAAGATTTGTTTTTAGGAGGCGATTAGCTTTTTCTACTTTTCCTGATGACTGAGGGTGCTAAGGGGCATGGAGATTCCTTTGAATGCTAAGGGCCTGCAGAGACTGCTTGGGTGATTTGGCTAATGAAAATGGGACCGTTGTCAAATTATATGGAAGTCAGCAGGCCAAATAGGGGAATGATATCATTTAACAGACAAGAAATAACAGCAGTGGCCTTTTTTGTTCCAGAAGGGAAGGCTTCAATCCACTCTGTAAAGATATCCACCCGTACAAGAAGATATTTGAATTTTCGGACACAAGGCTTATGAATAAAGTCAATTTGCCGTATTACATGTGGGTAAATCCCCGGGCTTGGTGAACGGGAAAGGGAGGGAGGTCTTAGAAGTCCCTGGGGGTTGGTAGAGTGGCAGATGGAGCACTGAGATGTAATTGTTTTATGGATGGATTTCCACGAAGGGAAGGAGATAAGAGGTTCTAAGAAACGGGCCAAAGGCTTATATCCCAAATGAAAGTGGTTGTGAAAGGCAGAGAGGATAGACTGGGCTTGCAAGGCAGGAAGAGGGAATTTTCCTTGATCGAAAAACCAACTATCTTGAGTGGGGAGCAACTGGTCGGTTAAGGATTCAGAAGGAGAGTAAGTAGGAGTAATTGAGGAAAAAGAAAAATATTGTCCGCTGGTGGGGGATATTGGTGCGTTTGCTGCCTTCTTGGCTGTCTCATTGGCATAAGCATTTCCTTGGGCAGTGGGATCTAAAGTTTTTTGGTGTCCTTGAAAGTGGACAACTCCGGCCTTGGCTGGGAGAAGGGCAGCTTTAAGGAGAGGTCTTTTTTTTTTTTTCTTTTTGAGACGGAGTTTCGCTCTTGTTACCCAGGCTGGAGTGCAATGGCGCGATCTCGGCTCACCGCAACCTCCGCCTCCTGGGTTCAGGCAATTCTCCTGCCTCAGCCTCCTGAGTAGCTGGGATTACAGGCACGCGCCACCACGCCCAGCTAATTTTTTGTATTTTTAGTAGAGACGGGCTTTCACCATGTTGACCAGGATGGTCTCGATCTCTTGACCTCGTGATCCACCCGCCTCGGCCTCCCAAAGTGCTGGGATTACAGGCTTGAGCCACCGCGCCCGGCCCAGGAGAGTTCTTATTAAAGAAGCATTGATAATGGAAGATCACTGTGTAGTGAGAAAGCACCTTTCTGCCCAGATGACCCTGTGGTGATGGAAGATGTGGAAAGCATATTTGGAGTCATGTAGATGTTGACTTTTAGCCCTTTTGCCAGGGTGAGGGCACATGTGAGTGCTATCCGTTCAGCTTGTTGAGAAATAGTAGACAGGGGAAGGATGGCAACTTCAATGATAGAAGTGTGGGAGACAACAGCACAGCCAGCCTGTCCTGGAGAGGACTGGTTAGGTTTTGAAGAACTGCCATTAATAACCCATGTGTGATCAGTCTCGGATAGGAAAAAGAGAGATGTGGGGGAAAAGAGGAGACAGCAATGTGAGTCAGGGAGATACAGTCATGTGGTGCGGGTTTTGCATTTGTGTTTGGTATTAGATGAGAGGCTGGATTAAAATTGGGATCATGTGCAGTAGTCACAGTGGGAGTCTCAATAAAGAGCGAATAGAGTTGAGTAAGATGTGGGGCAGATAACAGATGTGGAAGAAGCCAAGAGGATGCTAAAGATTGAAGATTGTGAAAGCTGTATAGAGTGAGGCATAGCTTGTGATTTTGGAAGTCTCAAAAAGTAGATCAGATCAGACTGGGCGCGGTGGCTCATGCCTGTTTTCCCAGCACTTTGGGAGGCTGAGGCGGGTGGATCAGGATGTCAAGAGATCCAGATCAGGGGCCGGGCGCGGTGGCTCAAGCCTGTAATCCCAGCACTTTGGGAGGCTGAGGCAGGCGGATCACAAGATCAAGAGATCCAGACCATCTTGGTCAACATGGTGAAACCCCTTCTCTACTAAAAATACAAAACATTAGCTGGGCATGGTGGCGCGCGCCTGTAATCCCAGCTACTCAGGAGGCTGAGGCAGGAGAATTGCCTGAACCCAGGAGGCGGAGGTTGCGGTGAGCCGAGATCGCGCCATTGCACTCCAGCCTGGGTAACAAGAGCGAAACTCCGTCTCAAAAAAAAAAAAAAAAAAAAAGAGTGAATATATAAAAAGAAAAACGAACAATAAAAAAAAGTGAGTATAAGAGAAAAGAAAATAACAATTGGGGTGGAACAATTGGAGACTTCCCTGCCACTGAAGGTTATCTATTCACTCTAAGAGAGAGTTAAGGTTGGCAGCTTGAGGGTAAAACCATGAAATACTAGCTGTAGTTGCCTGGAGGAAAAATGTAAACTGGCAACTTAAACAAAAGCAGGGCATGTAAAAGTAAATGAGTACAGTGAATTTGAGCACAATTAGACAGAAAATTATAGCAACAGAGACTTTCTGAGGTGTGGTTTAAGTAACGGGGGCGACTGTCTAAAGGCCTTTTGCAAATACTAGTGTTAAGAAAAAGATGATTCCACTTCGCAGATGCGGGTGAGTTTAAGAGAAGTGGGAGCTGTGTTATTACAATGGGTCCAGGGGTGAATAGTCATGCAAGGGGTATGTCTGCCAACACAAAACCCTGATTGTTAAGCAAAGAGGTGGTGCTGATTATTGGGGGTCCTGTAAAGCAGACAGGTAGGCTAAATGAAGCGGTTTGGGTAACTGGAAAGTTTTTTTTTTTCTTTCTTTTCTTTTTTTTTCTTTTTTCTTTTATTTTATTTTATTTTATTGCATTTTAGGTTTTGGGGTACATGTGATGAACATGCAAGATTGTTGCATAGGTACACACATAGCAGTGTGGTTTGCTGCCTTCCGTCCCCTCACCTATATCTGTCATTTCTCCCCATGCTATCTCTTCCCACCTCCCCACCCCCCGCCCCTCCCCCATTTCCCCCCAACGGACCCCAGTGTGTAGTGCTCCCCTCCCTGTGTCCATATGTTCTCATTGTTCAACACCCGCCTATGAGTGAGAATATACGGTGTTTGATTTTCTGCTCTTGTGTCAGTTTGCTGAGAATGATGGTTTCCAGGTTCATCCTTGTCCCTACAAAGGACGCGAACTCATCGTTTTTGATGGCTGCGTAATATTCCATGGTGTATATGTACCACATTTTCCCTATCCAGTCTATCATCGTTGGGCATTTGGGTTGGTTCCAGGTCTTTGCTATTGTAAACAGTGCTGCAATGCAACCAACAGTGTAAAAGTGTTCCTATTTCTCCACATCCTCTCCAGCATCTGTTGTTTCCCGATTTTTTAATGATCGCCATTCTAACTGGTGTGAGATGGTATCTCAATGTGGTTTTGATTTGCATTTCTCTGATGACCAGTGATGATGAGCATTTTTTCATATGTTTGTTGGCCTCCTGTATGTCTTCTTTTGTAAAGTATCTGTTCATATCCTTCGCCCATTTTTGAATGGGCTTGTTTGTTTTTTTCTTGTAGATCTGCTTTAGTTCTCTGTAAATTCTGGATATCAGCCCCTTGTCAGATGGGTAGGCTGCAAAAATTTTTTCCCATTCTGTTGGTTGCTGATTCACTCTACTGACTGTTTCTTTTGCCGTGCAGAAGCTGTGGAGTTTGATTAGGTCCCATTTGTCTATTTTGGCTTTTGTTGCCATTGCTTTTGACGTTTTGGTCATGAAGTTCTTGCCTACACCTATGTCCTGAATGGTTTTGCCTAGATTTTCTTCTAAGGTTTTTATGGTATTAGGTCTGATGTTTAAGTCTTTAATCCATCTGGAGTTAATTTTGGTGTAAGGTGTCAGGAAGGGGTCCTGTTTCTGCTTTCTGCACATAGCTAGCCAGTTTTCCCAACACCATTTATTAAACAGGGAGTCCTTTCCCCATTTCTTGTTTTTGTCAGGTTTGTCGAAGATCAGATGGTTGTGGCTATGTTGTATTTCCTGTGAGGCCTCTGTTCTGTTCCATTGGTCTATATCTCTGTTTTGGTACCAGTACCATGCTGTTTTGGTTACTGTAGCCTTGTAGTATAGTTTGAAGTCCGGTAGTATGATGCCTCCTGCTTTGTTCTTTTTGCTTAGAATTGACTTGGCTATGCGGGCTCTCTTTTGGTTCCATATGAAGTTTAAGGTGTTTTTTTTTTTTTTTTTGAGACGGAGTTTCAGTCTTGTTACCCAGGCTGGAGTGCAATGGCGCGATCTCGGCTCACCGCAACCTCCGCCTCCTGGGTTCAGGCAATTCTCCTGCCTCAGCCTCCTGAGTCGCTGGGATCACAGGCATGCGCCACCATGCCCAGCTAATGTTTTGTATTTTTAGTAGAGACGGGGTTTCACCATGTTGACCAGGATGGTCTCGATCTCTCGACCTCGTGATCCACCCACCTCGGCCTCCCAAAGTGCTGGGATTACAAGCTTGAGCCACCGCGCCCGGCCTGAGTTTAAGGTGTTTTTTTCCAGTTCTGTGAAGAAGGTCGTTGGTAGCTTGATGGGAATAGCATTGAATCTGTAAATTACTTTGGGCAGTATGGCCATTTTCACAATGTTGATTCTTCCTAACCATGAACATGGAATGTTTCTCCATCTGTTTGTATCCTCTCTTATTTCGTTGAGCAATGGCTTGTAGTTCTCCTTGAAGAGGTCCTTTACGTTCCTTGTTAGTTGTATTCCTAGATATTTTATTCTCTTTGTAGCAATTGTGAATGGCAGTTCGTTCTTAATTTGGCTCTCTTTAAGTCTATTACTGGTGTATAGGAATGCTTGTGATTTTTGCACGTTGATTTTGTATCCTGAGACTTTGCTGAAGTTGTTTATCAGTTTCAGGAGATTTTGGGCTGAGATGATGGGGTCTTCCAGATATACAATCATGTCATCTGCAAATAGAGACAATTTGATTTTCCTCCTTTCCAATTTGGATACCCTTTATTTCTTTTTCTTGCCTGATTGCTCTGGCTAGAACTTCCAGTACTATATTGAATAGGAGTGGTGAGAGAGGGCATCCTTGTCTTGTGCCAGATTTCAAAGGGAATGCTTCCAGTTTTTGCCCATTCTGTATGATATTGGCTGTTGGTTTGTCGTAAATAGCTTTTATTGTTTTGAGATACGTTCCGTCGATACCTAGTTTATTGAGGGTTTTTAGCATAAAGGGTTGTTGAATTTTGTCAAAAGCCTTCTCTGCATCAATTGAGATAATCATGTGGTTTTTGTCTTTGGTTCTGTTTATGTGGTGAATTACGTTTATGGACTTGCGTATGTTGAACCAGCCTTGCATCCCCGGGATGAATCCTACTTGATCATGGTGGATGAGCTTTTTGATAGGCTGTTGCAATCGGTTTGCCAGTATTTTATTGAAGATTTTTGCATCTATGTTCATCATGGATATTGGCCTGAAATTTTCTTTTCTTGTTGAGTCTCTGCCGGGTTTTGGTATCAGGATGATGTTTGTCTTGTAAAATGATTTGGGAAGGATTCCCTCTTTTTGGATTGTCTGGAATAGTTTCAGAAGGAATGGTATCAGCTCCTCTTTGTATGTCTGGTAGAATTCAGCTGTGAACCCATCTGGACCTGGGCTTTTTTTGGGGGGTGGTAGGCTCTTTATTGCTGCCTCGACTTCAGACCATGTTATCGGTCTATTCAGGGTTTCAGCTTCTTCCAGGTTTAGGCTTGGGAGGATGCAGGTGTCCAGGAATTTATCCATTTCTTCCAGGTTTACTAGTTTATGTGCATAGAGTTGTTTGTAATAATCTCTGATGATGGTTTGGATTTCTGTGGAATCTGTGGTGATATCCCCTTTATCGTTTTTTATTGCATCAATTTGGTTATTCTCTCTTTTCTTTTTTATTAATCTGGCTAGTGGTCTGTCTATTTTGTTGATCTTTTCAAAAAACCAGCTCCTGGATTTATTGATTTTTTTGAAGAGTTTTTTGTGTCTCTATTTCCTTCAGTTCTGCTCTGATCTTAGTTATTTCCTGTCTTCTGCTAGGTTTTGAGTTTTTTTTGATCTTGCTCCTCTAGCTCTTTCAATTTTGATGATAGGGTGTCAATTTTCGATCTCTCCTTTCTTCTCATGTGGGCACTCATTGCTATATATTTTCCTCTAGAGACTGCTTTAAATGTGTCCCAGAGATTCTGGTATGTTGTGTCTTCATTCTCATTGGTTTCGAAGAACATCTTTATTTCTGCCTTCATTTCATTGTTTATCCAGTCAACATTCAAGAGTCCGTTGTTCAGTTTCCATGAAGCTGCGGGGTTCTGAGTTAGTTTCTGCATTCTGAGTTCTAACTCGATTGCACTGTGATCTGAGAGACGGTTTGTTATGATTTCTGTTCTTTTGCATTTGCTGAGGAGTGATTTATTGCCAATTATGTGGTCAATTTTAGAGTAGGTGTGATGTGGTGCTGAGAAGAATGTATATTCTGTGGATTTGGGGTGGAGAGTTCTGTAAATGTCTATTAGGTTTGCTTGTTCCAGGTCTGAGTTCAGGTCCTGGATATCCTTGTTGATTTTCTGTCTGGTTGATCTGTCTAATAGTGACAATGGGGTGTTAAAGTCTCCCACTATTATTGTGTGGGAGTCTAAGTCTCTTTGTAAGTCATTAAGAACTTGCCTTATGTATCTGGGTGCTCCTGTATTGGGTGCGTATATATTTAGGATCGTTAGCTCTTCTTGTTGCAGTGATCCTTTTACCATTATGTAATGTCCTTCTTTGTCTCTTTTGATCTTTGTTGCTTTAAAGTCTATTTTATCAGAGATGAGAATTGCAACTCCTGCCTTTTTTTGCTCTCCATTTGCTTGGTAGATCTTCCTCCATCCCTTTATTTTGAGCCTTTGTGTATCCTTGCGTGTAAGATGTGTTTCCTGGATACAGCACACTGATGGGTTTTGGCTTTTTATCCAATTTGCCAGTCTGTGTCTTTTGATTGGGGCATTTAGTCCATTGACATTTAGGGATAGTATTGTTATGTGTGAATTTGATACTGTCATTTTGATGCTACCTGGCTGTTTTGTTGGTTAGTTGATGCAGATTCTTGATTGTGTTGATGCTCTTTTACCATTTGGTGTGTTTTTGGAGTGGCTGGTACTGGTTGTTCCTTTATATGTGTAGAGCCTCTTTCAGGAGTTCTTGTAGGGCAGGTTTGGTGGTGATGAAATCTCTGAGGGCTTGCTTGTTCACAAAGGATTTTATTTTTCCTTCACTTATGAAGCTTAGTTTGGCTGGATAGGAGATTCTGGGTTGAAAGTTCTTTTCTTTAAGGATGTTGAATATTGGCCCCCAATCTCTTCTGGCTTGTAGGGTTTCTGCTGAGAGATCTGCTGTGAGTCTAATGGGCTTCCCTTTGTGGGTAACCCGACCTTTCTCTCTGGCTGCCCTTAGCATTTTCTCTTTCATTTCAACCCTGGTGAATCTGACGATTATGTGCCTTGGGGTTGCTCTTCTTGAGGAATATCTTTGTGGTGTTCTCTGTATTTCCTGGATTTGAATATTGGTCTGCCTTGCTAGGTTGGGGAAGTTTTCCTGGATAATATCCTGAAGAGTATTTTCCAGCTTGGATTCATTCTCTTCATCACATTCAGGTACACCTATCAGACGTAGATTAGGTCTTTTCACATAGTCACACATTTCTTGAAGATTTTGTTCATTCCTTTTTGCGCTTTTTTCTCTGTTCTTGCCTTCTCTTTTTATTTCATTGAGTTGATCTTCGACCTCTGATACCCTTTCTTCTGCTTGGTCAATTCGGCTGTTGAAGCTTGTGCGTGCTTCACGAAGTTCTCGCGTTACGTTTTTCAGCTCCATCAATTCACTTATACTCCTCTCTATGCTGTCCATTCTCATCAGCAGTTCGTCCAATCTTTTTTCAAGTTTCCTCTTTTCTTTGCGTTCGGTTAGAACATGTTCTTTTAGCTCACTGTAGTTTCTTACTACCCACTTTCTGAAGTCTGATTCTGTCATTTCATCACCCTCCTTCTCCATCCAGTCTGGTTCCCTTGCTGGTGAGGAGTTGTGATCCCTTTTAGGATGAGACGTGTTCTGGTTTCGGGAGTTTTCATCCTTTTTGTGCTGGTGTCTTCCCATTTTTGTGGGTTTATCCACCTGTTGTCTGTCTCTGTCCCAGGGAGTTGGAGCTTTATGAGTTTCCGTTGCACTACTGCCTTTTTTGATTTTTCTTTCAGGTCTGACCCGCCCAGCTAGCAGCACCCCTAGCCACTGCCTGCCCGCAGGGGCTTTGCTGAGCTGCTGTGGGCTGCGCCCAGCTGCCCTGAGCTCTTCCCTGTAGTCCTTTTTATATGGGCGTAGTTAGAACTGTCTGGGCAATGGTGGCCCCGCCTCTGTTATGGCGGACTCTGTTGTGGCAGGTTGCCTCGGCAACGGCGGGTTGCCTCCATAGCGGTGGAGAGTCTCAGTAATGGCGGAAGCCCCTCCCCCACGGAGCTGGACCGTCCGGGTTCAGCTGTGCTTGGTTTGAAGGCCTCCACCCAGAGGGTTTCCAATTATTGTTTTTGTTTTCGTTGTTGTTGGGGGTGGAGGGGTGGGACCGACCCAGCCTGATCACCTGGCTCCCTGACTCAGAGTCTTTTCTTTTAAGTTGAACGACCCCGCCTTCCGGTCGCTTGCTGAAAAGGGGCCGGGATCGCCCCTGCTGTGAGGAGTCGGCTGGAACTGCGGCGCCGGCTCCTGGCGGATTTTTTGCCTAGGAATCTCCTGGCCTGACTCGCCATTTCAGATGAGTGGGGAACTCTGCCGTCTCAGGGCTCTGCTCGCCAGCTAAGAGGGCTCCCAGACCAGTGGCTTTTGTACGGAGAACCGCAGCAACAGGGCGTGGTCACAGCAGGGGCGCGGGCGGAATCAGCCCCACGGGGGCCAAAACAGCCGCACCGGCTGGGACTGCGATGCTGGCGACCCCTCTGCCTGGGTATCTCCTGGTCTGTGGGCAATAAGAGTTCGTCTGGAAATGCGGCGTCCACTCACCCTCTGCACTTTCACTGGGAGCTGAAGTCCTGCGCTGTTCTTAGGCGGCCATCTTCCCAGCATTCGTAACTGGAAAGTTTTGATAGTCTCTTGGGGCCTTGAGTTGTAAGGTAAAGTTGCATTCATGGGGGAGTAGGTGGCCAAGAGAGGGGCTGGAGGACCGATCGCGTTGGAAGCGTAAAGGGGACTGACATCTTTTTCCTAACACTGCTGTTTGCAGAAGGCCTTTACGCAGTAAAGGTTGTGTAAACCACAGGGTTACAGAACCGTGTATGGGTTTATTACCTGTATATGGAGTGAGGCTGGAAATGCAGGCGTGCAGACGCTGTACTGCGTGTCCTGTTAGGGTATGTTCCGTTATGTCAGTGATGGAGAACTCAGCTAACGACTGCATGTTTAAGAGTTGAAAGGGGCTTTTTCCTTCATAGCGAGGGTGATAAGTTAGGCAAGTAAGAACCCATGTTTTTGCAGGGATGGGAGTGGCAGGATAAGTTGTAGCTGATAGAGAGATGCAAAGCCAGCAAGCATTTGTTAGGGTTGGGCTGGACTGGTTTAGCAAAGGATGGGTAAGTTAAGGGTTTTGTTGAGGTAATGGAAATAATAGGTGCAATTATATGGAGCAGCCAAGGGAGCAGGAGGAATAGGCAGACATGGAATGGAGAGGAAAGTAAACAGTTTTACTTCATTGGGGGAGAAGTCACATGGGGTACCTTGGAAAAGAGGGTTATTCACTTTAGGAGAGACTTAACGGTGGCAGCCAGGGGTTGAACCAGGAAATGTTTTGGCACACAGAATGGAGGAAGAGGGTGAAGCGGCAAGACAGACAGGAGCGGGGCGTTTAAGTTTCTTCAGAAATTCAGGTGAGTTTCAGAGAAGTTGGGGAGGGTATAAGGGTTTGGTACTGCAGAATGGATGGGGAGCACTAGCTGCTTAATAAGGTGAAGGTTTTGGACTAGCCTGTAGGATTTATCTGGTTTTTGGGCGGGTAGCATGGGGGTCTTATAGGGAGTTAGTGAGAACTCAAAGGCCATGTTGTAGTAAGTGAGTTATAACAGGTTTTAGGCCTTTTAAGGCTTGTGCTGAGATGGGGTACTGGTGCTGGGCAGGATAAGGGTGGTCAGGTTTTAAGGGGATG
This sequence comes from Saimiri boliviensis, assembly GCF_048565385.1. Taxonomy (NCBI): domain Eukaryota; kingdom Metazoa; phylum Chordata; class Mammalia; order Primates; family Cebidae; genus Saimiri; species Saimiri boliviensis. Next base: position 1,079,307 of record NC_133462.1, on the reverse strand, counting down.
GCGATCGATGAGTGAGCAAGGGATGGAAAGGTAGTGTTCCACGCTGTAAGGTGAAGGGAAGGTAGTGTTCCACCCCGTAGGGTGAAGGGAGGGGGACATAAGGGAGCTATTGAGGGAGGTGGGGTTTGGGGAGGAGGGCGGTAGTGAGGTGTGGCTGTAGTCCACAAATAGCTCAGGCAGACAATTGTTTTAGGATATCTTGGCCTAACAGGGGAACTGGACAAGTGGGGATAATCAGGAAAGAATGTGGAAATGATTGCTGGCGTAATTGACACTAGACTTTGGGAGTTTTGGAAGCCTTGCCGTCAACTCCCACAACAGTTATGGAGGCCAAGGAGACGACCTTGAAAAGAAGGCAGCATGGAGTGGGTGGCTCCTGTATTGATTAAGAAGGGGATGGACTCTACCTCCACTGTAAGAGTTAACCCAAGCTCGGCGTCCATGATTGTCCAGGGGGCCTCGAAGATGTTCAGGCAGCGTCAGTCTTTAGCTGCCAAGCCGAGGAGCAGTGATGTGAGTCAGTCCAACTTCCAGTGGGGACCCCACAGACAGGGCAGGGCTTAGGAGGAATCCCTGACTTTGGGCATTCCTTGGCCCAGTGGCCAGGTTTCCGACACTTGAAGCATGGTCCGGGAGGGGCAGTGGATGCTGCATTCCCGGTGCTTTGAAGTCTTTGTGAGCTGGTGGTGTGGCTGAGGTTTGTTCTTGTGACAGAGGCAAGCATCTGTGGGCAGCTGCTTCTTCCCTATTATTGAACACCTTGAAGACCGGGTTGATTAATTCCTGTTGTGGCGTTTGAGGGCCAGATTTAAATTTCTGTAGCTTTTTTGTAATGTCAGGGGCTGACTGAGTCATAAACGTCTTTTAGGAGTGGCGTAGAAGTAAGGATGATATTTAAGCCACTCCAGGTGAGATTATAGGACTGGGTTAAGTATTGGAGAATCTGATGAAAATGAGCCTAACCATTGGCCAAGTTGGGAAAGATTGGATAAGGAGAAAGAAATGTGCACCCTAATTTTGCCTTTGGCTCCAGTTATCTTTGGAAGGGGGAATTGTTGGGCAGAGGCAGAGGAGTTTGCCCTGGGACTCAACTGTAAGCTGGACCAGATATGAGGTGGGGAGGTGACGGAAGGCATAAGGAGGTGGGTTGTGGGCAGAGGAAGAGGAGGGAGGCTTTGGGGGGCAGGGGATTAGGGCCTGCATTAGGGCCTGGTTTGGACAGGTGAGGAGGAGAAAGATTGGAAGAGTTAATAGACAAGGAAGATTCTGAGTTACTGGCGGAGGTAAGAGTGGTGGACAGAGGCCGGGCGCGGTGGCTCAAGCCTGTAATCCCAGCACTTTGGGAGGCCGAGGCGGGTGGATCACGAGGTCAAGAGATCGAGACCGCCGGGCACGGTGGCTCAAGCCTGTAATCCCAGCACTTTGGGAGGCCGAGGCGGGTGGATCACGAGGTCGAGAGTTCGAGACCATCCTGGTCGACATGGTGAAACCCCGTCTCTACTAAAAATACAAAAAATCAGCTGGGCATGGTGGCGTGTACCTGTAATCCCAGCTGCTCAGGAGGCTGAGGCAGGAGAATTGCCTGAACCCAGGAGGCGGAGGTTGCGGTGAGCCGAGATGGTGCCATTGCACTCCAGCCTGGGTAACAAGAGCGAAACTCCGTCTCAAAAAAAAAAAAAAAAAAGAGATCGAGACCATCCCGGTCAACATGGTGAAACCCCGTCTCTACTAAAAATACAAAAAAATCAGCTGGGCATGGTGGCGCGTGCCTGTGATCCCAGCTACTCAGGAGGCTGAAGCAGGAGAATTGCCTGAACCCAGGAGGCGGAGGTTGCGGTGAGCCGAGATCGCGCCATTGGACTCCAGCCTGGGTAATGAGCGAAACTCCATCTCAGAAAAAAAGAGTGGTGGACAGAGGAGAGAAAAGGAAAATTTGGGATTGGCTGCATTGAAAGCAGAAATTAGAGAGGGATTGGTGTGTAAAAAATGCTTGGACATCAGGCACCTTACCATTTGCCTATTAATTTGTGAAAACTGTCTAGGTCTCACAGAATAGAAAAATTGTAAGTATTGTTTTCTGACCATTTGGAACCGTCGTCTAACATGTACAGGGATCAGGCTGTATTGCAGAAAAAAGATGTTTAGGTTTCAGATTGGGCTACAGTTGAAGAGGTTTTAGGTTTTTAGGATGCAGGCTAGAGTCGAAGACTGAGGAAGAGGGCAGAACACTGCTCATAGCGAAGGAGATAAGTTTTAAGGAAAGAACTAGAGAAAAGACAAGGAGATGGAGTGAGCAGCTACCAGGATTTTCAGTAGGCATTCCTGACCGAGTCCTGGACTGTAACATGGGTGAGTGATCAAAGCAGGCATCCCTGCGAGTGACCAGACACCAAGGAAGGACCGTCTGACCTAGTGGATTTCATGACTAACATTGCGGATGCAGAGTCTCCTTTGCCTCTTCTTAGAAGCAGAAGGAGTTAGGCTGGGCGTGGTGGCTCACGCCTGTAATCCAAGCACTTTGGAGGCCAAGGCGGGCGGATCACCTGAGGTCAGGAATTCAAGACCAGCCTGACCAACATGGTGAAACCCCCATCTTTAAAAAAATTAATAAATAATTTGTTTTTGTTTTTGTTTTTGTTTTTTTGAGACGGAGTTCCGCTCTTGTGACCCAGGCTGGAGTGCAATGACGCGATCTCAGCTCACCGCAACCTCCGCCTCCTGGGTTCAGGCAATTCTCCTGCCTCAGCCTCCTGAGTAGCTGGGATTACAGGCACGCGCCACCATGCCCAGCTAATTTTTTGTATTTTTAGTAGAGACGGGGTTTCACCATGTTGACCAGGATGGTCTCGATCTCTCGACCTCGTGATCTACCCGCCTCGGCCTCCCAAAGTGCTGGGATTACAGGCTTGAGCCACCGCGCCCGGCCTTTAATTTTATTTTTAAAAAATTATTTATTTAGGCCGGGCACGGTGGCTCAAGCCTGTAATCCCAGCACTTTGGGAGGCCGAGGCGGGTGGATCACGAGGTCGAGAGATCGAGACCATCCTGGTCAACATGGTGAAACCCCGTCTCTACTAAAAATACAAAAAATTAGCTGGGCATGGTGGCGCGTGCCTGTAATCCCAGCTACTCAGGAGGCTGAGGCAGGAGAATTTCCTGAACCCAGGAGGCGGAGGTTGCGGTGAGCTGAGATCGCGTCATTGCACTCCAGCCTGGGTCACAAGAGCGAAACTCCTTCTCAAAAAAAAAAAAAAAAGACGTCGAAGGAGTTAAAGGAAAAGAGCCGGGGGGCCGGGAGGGTTGGGGAGAGTCTTGTCCCTGAGACGGCTCTCCTTTACTTAGAAGGAGAAAGATTTAAAGGAAGAGAGAGGGAGAGACTGCTTCCCTGATCTGAAGGTGATGAGAAGGTTGTCGGGCTGGTCTGATGTGCTGAGGTCACAGGGGCGTTTCTTCACAGAGGAAGAGCAGGGCCAGGATTTGGTCTCCCACAGGAGTATCCCTGTCCCAGGTTTCAACACCAGATGTTAGGTGTGCTATGAATGACAAGACCACCAAAACAGGCTTTGTGTGAGCAACAAGGCTGTTTATTCACTCGGGTACAAGTGCGCTGAGTCTGAAAAGAGAGTCAGCGGAGGGCGGTGGGATAAGAGTTGGTTTCAGAGGTTGGCGTAGGCAGTGGGAAGTTACAATTCAGCCCACTTTTTGCAAGCTGCAAGCCGTGGGGAGGGGCACCGGGTTTGATGCGGGGAGAGGGTAGTGTCACAAGGTCTAGTGTCACGAGGTTGGGTTATCATTTAAGGCACGAATGGTTGAGGCAAGAACAATGGGAAAATGGAAGATCAGTTAATCGGGCACTGCAGGAACCAGCCGTGCATCTTCTTCTGTGGTTTTCCCTTTCCTTCAGACTTTCTGGCTCCTGGAGACCTTCTGGAGTTGTACGTGTGGGTCACAGGGGTCACCATGCTGTAGTCCATGGTGCAGCCAATTCAAAGAATCTTGCAGGGAGGATTCTATATGGTGTCAGTAAGCGGAGAGGGCTGTAGAGTATAAGTAGCAAGGCCTGCACTGGAGACCGAGGTGTGGAATGCAGTAGATTTGCTACCCGAAAGTCTCATCACGCTGTCACGGGCACTGCCTGTGGAGCAGTCCCATCCCCAGCCAGTGCGGGTAAGCAGAAAGGATGAACATCTCTAATGAAGGATCATGCAGCTCCCTTTCAGAGGAGTATGTGTCAAGTAGGCTGGTTTAGTGCAAAGGCTAGCGTACACCTTGCAAGTACACAGAAGTAGGGAACTAGAGAATCTGTATATAATATATGTTAAACTTACACCAGCACTTAATGATTGGTCAAAATATTAATTTGCCTAAAGTATTTTATTGCAATGGCAAATCTTCCCAAATTTTCTGAAAAGTTTTTAAAGCAAGCAAAACAAACTTAATTTTTCAAAAACATATCAGGTTATTTGCATGGATAGTAGTAGCTGTTTCAGAGGCACTTGACATGTACAGACAAGCCTGATAGAAACAACAGCCCTGGCTGGGCGCGGTGGCTCAAGCCTGTAATCCCAGCACTTTGGGAGGCCGAGGCGGGTGGATCACGAGGTCGAGAGATCGAGACCATCCTGGTCAACATGGTGAAACCCCGTCTCTACTAAAAATACAAAAAATTAGCTGGGCATGGTGGCGCTTGCCTGTAATCCCAGCTACTCAGGAGGCTGAGGCAGGAGACTTGTTTGAACCCAGGAGGTGGAGGTTGCGGTGAGCCGAGATCGCGCCATTGCACTCCAGCCTGGGTAACAAGAGCGAAACTCTGTCTCAAAAAATTAAAAAAAAAAAAAAAAAAAGAAACAACAACCCTATGAGGTGGGTGCCATTATTCTTCCCACTTGTAACATGAGGACACTGAGACACCACTCTGTTTACGTCCACACAGCTGGTAGGAGCCGGCACTGAGGTCTGAGTATCTGAAGTTAGAGAAGTAACCCGAAATCATCCCTGCCAAAGGGCTGGGTTGGCAGGGGTTAGGGAAACAGTTCAGTCCATGAGATCCCACTGTGGGAACCTGCCACTCCCAGCTTCCCTCTTCTTGTGAGGTTGCCATGGTGGCAGAAGCTTGTGATTCCTACCTAGGTGAGTCCAGATTGTCTCAGGCCCTCACTTAGCCCAACACACCCCATTATCTCAGCAACTCAGTATAGAGAATTAAGAGTGTTCTGAGACTCTTCAGTGTCCCTTCTACCTACCGTTTGGGGAGGTCCTGCAGTCACCCAAAGCTCTGTGTTGTAAATTCTGTTTTGGAATTATGTGGAAGGGTTTCCATTTCTGGCAAGCAGTGGGATGGAGTATGGAGCATTATCTCAGGCACAGGAACCAGCACGTGCAAATACTTCACTTGAGGCTAAACTAGGAGTGTTTGGGGAACCTCAGGTCTCCATTATGTCTGGTGTGATCAGACAGCAGGAACAGGATTCAGCCCAGGAACCGTAGGCAGCCTGAGGATCTGGGTTTCTCTGCTGAGAGAGGTAGGAGCCACTGCAGGTTTGGAGCTAGGAGGGAATGATCTGACTTCAGTCTTAACCAGCTTTGTCTTCACTGTCGAGTGAAGAAAAGACTGTGGGAGTGAGGATGAGGGAAGGAATACCACTGAGGAGCTTCATGTAACAGTTTAGGTTGGACCAGAGTGGTGGCTGTAGAAGTGGAGATGTGGATGGATTCTGAATCATTCTCCTTAAAGAAGGACCAACCAGGCTGGGTGTGGTGGCTCACGCCTGTAATCCTAGCACTTTGGGAGGCCGAGGTGGGTGGATCACCTGAGGTCAGGAGTTTGAGACCAGCCTGGCCAACATAATGAAACCTCATATCTATTTAAAAAAAAAAAAAAAAAAAAAAGGAGAGATCAACCAGATTTTGGAGGATGAGATAGGAAAGGGAAGGGGTGAAGGATGACCCTGCTTTTTTTTTTAATTCTGAGAAGATACAAGGATGCCATCAACTGAGGGGACAAAGTTGGTGATAGGAGTACCTTTCAGAGGTTATATCACGACTGTAGTTTGGCTATGTGGAATCTGCCATGTTCCAAAGACACTTGAGTAGAGGTGTCAAGTAGACAGCTGGGCACAGAGATCTGAAGTTCAGAGAAGGGATTCAGGTTGGAGCTATCCACAGGGTGGCAGCTGGCATGTGGATCAGGATGGAGTTTTGCTTCCAGTTTAGAGGGAGAATCTTTAGATCATGGTGGCAGTGCCGTCAGAGAGCACAATGTAAGGGCAGGCACAGCAGGGTGGGGGTAGGGGCCATCTTAGAGGCTAGAAGAGGGAGGGAAGTGTCCTTGGGAGGAAGGGGAATAATGAGGTCAGGCAGGTGGCAAAGTGTTTCTGGGAGAGAGTGGATGTGAGGTGAAGTACTGTAGTAATAGAAGTGAAGTGGCAGTGAGGCCAGAGCCAGTGTTTATTCAGCTCTTTATGTGTCTTCAGGCTTCCGTGGTGGCCCCTGTGGAATTTCAAGCTAGTGAATTAGCCCACGGACAGATTGGGTCTGTAGGCAGAATCACTGTGCTTGGGGTAGGTGCCCAGCGGGTGTGCGATTTGAATGAGTTAAATGTTGAGATGAAGCCTGTGGCTGAACTCAGTAGTACAGCAGCAAAGGAGAACAATGCTGAGTTTATCTGAGATCTGCATGTGGTTTTCCACTGCTGAATTGACCCATGAAATAGAGCCAGGAGGGGAGAGTTTAATAGCTGGATTCAGGTGAAACCATGGAAGTGGGGCCATTGACCAGGAACAGATATGGTCCGGCATGCCTCATCGAAGCATTTTCTGGATGCTGTATGTAGATTTGAATGTGGGGAAGCCAGGGTGGTACCTACGTAGTGGGTGTCCATAGATGTAAAGGAGGTATGGCCAGAAGGGTGATGTGCACCTGTAGATGGAGTGTGAATTCATGGGCCCAGAGCTTTGCTACTGAGGGTTTCTGAGACAATGCTGAGCTCAGGTTCTGTATGAGGCATCATCGGTTGATCCTAGGGGAGCTGGCTGGTAGGAGAAGCCAGGCCATGGTGTTTAATCTGTCCACTTGCCTGTTAGGGGCTGGACAAAATGAATAATGGAATACGAGGAGAGAAGAGGCATCAGTCAAACTAGGGCCGGTTATCTCATTACAGTTAGATGCGACAAGGAATCCTGGAGAGAGAGGCTGACCTTAGGCTGAGTTGTCCACCACTTCACACGGGACTATGTGATCTCTGAAGACTTATTTGTGTGCTTCTCTTAGGAGGAATGGGAGCTGCTCGATGAGGCTCAGAGACTCTTCTGTGATGAAATAATGGTTTCCGTGCTTTGCATTTATACTCTCCCTAGGTAGGGCCTCAGTGTCCCATTTTTGTGGGCTGGGCTCTGCTCTTCCTTTCTGCCCTAGGGATTGCTCTTGACTTTCCATGGCTAGAGCATGGGCACTGCTGTCTTTCCTGATTCCCTCACATAGGTCCCCTGGTGTCAAGGCTCAGCAAGATGCATTGTCTCCTCTGTTCCCTGTGTTCCTCAGCTCCTGCTGCCCTGAAGCCTTGCCAGGAATGGTTTAGGGGTCAGGGGTCCTAAGGTAAACCACTGAATCCTGCTTGGCCTCTCCCTGGCCAAGTGACTGTCCACACTCATGACACCTCCAGACTCCACCCCCTTCCTCTGATTGCATTTTCCTTGAGTCGGCCTGTGTCATCAGTTTCCGTCATCATGGTCACCACTTATGGGCCCACTAGACTGTTCCTGCTGCAGGACAGTTTTCTGGGGTTCATTTTGTAGTTTGTTTTCTTGTGATTTTGCATGGGTGGGCTACTCTGAGCTAGTGCTTTCTCACTCAGCCTGTTTCATCTTTCGCCTGTCTATGCTTTGTATCTTCCAGATCCTCTGTGGTTGCTGAACTGTAGCAAGAGAGAGAACTCCAGGTGCCTAACTGAAGAGGGCATGACTCTAGTCACAGCAGGAGGGGCTTGGGCAGGCCCTGGTAAGTGGGAGCTGAGGCTGAGGGAGGGCATGACCTCAGGGCTGGGTTCCTATAGTTCCGGAAACCTATGTTGTGCCCATCACTGGTGCCAAGGCCAGAGGTCCTAACTTATTTCTACCTTTTTTTCCCCGTTGTGTACACTCTTGTCATTTCTAATCTGACTTCTCACCCAGGGCTGTTCTCTCCCACTCTGTACCAGAGGGGCTCTAGTAGAGCAACAGGACTCTCTTCAGTGCTGTCCAGTATTGGACTACACTTAAACACTAATGTGTCGTAAGATGCGTACATATCCTGAAACAGTCCCTGAACACATCACTCACTTGTAATCACATGTTCATGGGCCTGGACACACATTTCTGCATAGCAGTCTCCTGTCACCCACAGTCAGCCAAGGTCCAGCCAAAAGTCGTTGCAGAGGATTAAGTTGGAGACCTTGCACTTCTCCCTGCACTACACCCCATCCTTGTGTCTTTGTTTCTTGGGAGGCCATCTCCATTCCGGGTGACCTTAGATTCCAGTACTATATAGCAGCCCTTTCTTCACCCCGATCCTAGCTCTGTCCCACCAGGAAACTTAGGGGCTCAGTCCTGGGTACACCAGACACTCATTTGTGATGGAGTTGCCCCACTCACCATAGTCACCATGTACATCAATAGTACTTTTCTGCCTTCAGGTTGTTGGCATGGAGTGAAGGATGAAGAGGCATCTTCTGAACAGAGCCATACTAATATGTCACATATTAATACTTCCAAGGCAGGTTCACCCACACAGGCGGCTCACTTTTGTGACATATGTTACCCTATCTTGAAAGATATTTTGCACCTGGATGAACACCAGGGTACACACCATGGACTGAAACTTCACACATGTGAGGCTTGTGGGAGACAATTTGGGTTCAGTGCAAACCTTCTCCAGAACCAGAAGCGTTACAGTATAGAGAAACCCTTAAGAAGGGATGAAGGTGAGGCCTCGTTTGTGAAGAACTGCACAGTTAGCAGAGAACCTCACCCATCAGAAAAGCCCTTTGCCTGTAAGGAGGAGCAGAAAAACTTCCAGGCTACTTTGGGTGCTTGCCAACAAAAGGCCATCTACCACAGCAAGAGGAAGACACATAGGAGCACTGAGAATAAGGATGCATTTCATGGTGAACAAATGCATTACAAGTGCAGTGAATGTGGGAAGGCTTTCCGCCACAAAGACACACTGGTCCAACACCAGAGAATCCATAGTGGAGAGAAGCCTTATGAATGCAATGAATGTGGAAAAGCCTTCTGCCAGAAAGCTACACTTGTCCGGCACCAGAGAATCCATACTGGAGAAAGACCTTATGAGTGCAGTGAATGTGGAAAAGCCTTCTGCCGCAAAGCTACACTTGTCCGGCACCAGAGAATCCATACTGGAGAAAGACCTTATGAGTGCAGTGAATGTGGAAAAGCCTTCAGTCAAAAACAGTACCTTACGCAGCACAAGAGAATCCACACTGGAGAAATGCCTTATAAGTGCAATGAATGTGGGAAATATTTTAGGTATCTCTCCAATCTAATTGTACACCAGAGAGTTCACAGTGGAGCAAGGCCTTATAAGTGCAGTTATTGTGGGAAAGTCTTTAGATACCAGTCTACACTTATTGATCATGAGAGTATGCACACTGAGTCAAAGCGTTTTGAGTGCATTGAATGTGGAAAATTCTTTAGGCGAAGGTTCGAGTTTATTGCACACCAGAGGGTTCACACTGGTGAAAGGCCTTTTGTATGCACTAAATGTGGGAAAGACTTTATGAGAAACTCCCACCTTATTGAGCACCAGAGGGTTCACACTGGTGAAAGGCCTTTTGTATGCAGTAAATGTGGGAAAGACTTTATGAGAACCTCCCACCTTGTTCGGCACCAAAGACTTCACACTGGAGAAAGGCAGTGAATGTGGGAAGGCCTACCACCTAAGCCTTCACCTCAGTCGGCACCAGAAAGTTCACACTGCAGGCAGGCTCTAGGACTGCTTTGAATACAACAGAACTCATCAGTCAGATGTTGAACTTCATGTATCTGAACATTGACTCAAGGGAGATAGCTTATGGTGCCAGGTATGTAGGAAACTTCTAGGGATATGTTGCACTTTCTGACCTGGTCAGGTTTTTTGCTGGAGTTACCTCACTGTCAGTGCCTGTGGCCAAAACCATCTTAACTCTACCAGCTCACATACCCTAGCATCAGGGAAGACAGGGTTTTATATTTTCCGGTCCCTGGAGAAAATCATGAAATGCCTGAGTTCATTGGGGGTCCTCATTCCCTTCTGTGTGACAGGTATAGATATGGACATGACCCATCTTTAGCCAAGAAGGTCCGAGCTGTATCTGTTGGTGCCTTATACAAAAGGTTTGCTTTCTTCATGGATAGTCTTGGTCTCACATACTTGTAATGATTTTTTCCAGCCTCCAAGTCACCTGGCCTGGGAAAGTACGTGCCTCATGTTGCTCTGGTTGTGATAATAAAGGCCTTACAGTTTAAGCCACCTTTAATCTTGGACATTCTTTTCACTGGATTGGATTGAGAACAGGCCCTGCCAAACTGAAGACCGCCTTTGTGGGGGCCTCCAACTTTGTGCCTCAAATGGGACAGTGGGTTGACGGAGAACAGTTCTTAGTCCAGTTTTCGACTGGACTAAGTTAACTTGCATAGCTGTCAAAGCTTGTTAAGTTACAATTCAGATCTTTGTAGGCCTGATTTGTCCGGATTTTAGAGTTATTTGAGAGCCCATCTGTCACGTTGAGGAGGGTGCTGCTGCTGTGACAGCCTGTAGTGTTTTGAAACTGCATGGATTGGGCATCTTGTTTCTAGCATATGTCCCATGTTCCCCAACACTGTTGAGGTAAACCTATTCCTCAGGACCTGCTGAGTGGCCATGTTTTCTGAAAACCGGAATCTGGTACACAGGCCACTTGGTAAGATCTAAAGCATCCAGTATGGAAACAAAATTGATAAATATTAGGTGTGAATGATTGGGCTTGGGAAGATCGAGGCAAACTAGAGGGGAAGTGTCCGTTATAAAAACACCACAGACAGCCCAGGCACTATGGCTGAATGGGATCAGTGTATCCAGAAATCTCAGGATCTCCAGTACTGTGTTACTGTTACGGACAAGGTCCCTGGAGCAGCAATGAATGTAGTTTTCCTAGATTCCTGTACCTCCCTGGGCTCTATACCTAATGTCTTTTCTACTTTAGTGTCTTTGCTGTACTTTCACTAACCCTGGGAGTAAAGAGGTGCGATGGGCCCAAGAAGTACCTTTTGTGACCAGTTAGAGTTCTGGTGACTCTGAGTAATACCTGGGGGGACAACTAAAGAAAACATTTAGAAAGCCCTATCGGAATGTGGAGGTGAACAGGGATGCTGTAGTATTCATGCTTATTCATAGTTGTAACAAATGTTCAGTAAATACCTGCTGTATTTCAGGTAGTGTCTTTACTGCAGGAGACATTTGCAAAACAAGAGACAGACCCCAGTAGCTTACATTTTACTGAAGAAAGAGGAGGAAATACGAAAAAAAAAAATTCTGAATTATATGGAGTCTTAGATTGTGGCAAGCATAATGGAGAAAAGAGAAGGTGAAGGCATTGAGACGTGCTGGAGTGGTATGTAATATTACACAGCCAAGAAAGGCCAATTTGTGGATGGATCTTTATTGGAAAAGGACATGGAGAGCTCAATGCCACTGAAATAAAAGTTCAGCGTTTCTGAGAATTTCCCTAGAAATCTGAAGCACAGTGTGCCATGCAGGGCCCCAGGAGGAACAGGTTTTAGTGTGAAGGAAGAGGCAAGAGCTAGGGGAAAGCCTAGACCAGATCCTTTATTGTGTTTTCCATGGGAAAGGCAAGGCAGATCAGAGCCGACATCTGAGTACTGGCTAGTCTGAATAATTGTGGTTGGCTTTGATTTACAGGAGTAGTCTCTACTTGCCTCCCACCTCGTCCTGGTGTTACAGTAGGTAGTTGGAGATCACGCCATTACACTCCAGCCTGGACAACAGAAGCAAATCTCTGTCTCAAAGAATAAGTGGTGACCAGGTGCAGTGGCTCACGCTTGTAATCCCAGCACTTTGGGAGGCTCAGGCGGGCAGATGACAAGGTCAAGAGATCGAGACCATCCTGGACAACATGGTGAAACCTCGTCTCTGCTGAAAACAGAAAAATTAGCTGGGTGTGGTGGCGGGCACCTGTAGTCCCAGGTACTCAGGAGTCTGAGGCAGGAGCATCTCTTGAACCTGGGAGGCGGAGGTTGCAGTGAACCAAGATCACGCTTGCACTCCAGCCTGGGCAACAGAGTGAGACTTTTGTCTCAAAAAATAAAAGTCAATAAGTGGCACCCAAATTAAATGATTTCTTTAAAATTGAACAAAGGTGAATGAAAATGAAACCCTTAAAGTTTTCTTTAAGGGATAATGACTGCCACGTATTCTAAAAGTTACTTTTATTTTTAAAAATGACAGTGTCTAAGGTATATTTCAAGAAACCAGCACTGGATACTATCTAAAGTGGTAAAAGCAGATTTCCATTAGGGCCTATTGGAATAGGGAGAAAGCGACCTCATGAAACGAGGCCCACTTCCGAATACAGCGCAGACAGGGAATTTCTAGCCAGTAAACAGACTGTGTAGTCAGCTCATGGTTAATTACTAAGAGGAAACGACAGAGCTAAAGGGAGATTCTTTTTATTTTTAAACAGTCTCTCTCTGTCACTGCTCACTGCAACCTCCCCTACCCAGGCTCAAGCAATTGTCTTGCCTCAGCCTCCCGAGTAGCTGGGATTACAGGCGCCCACCCACACACCCAGCTCATTTTTGTATTTTTGGTAGACGTGGTGTTTCACCATGTCGTGACCTCAAATGATCCATCCACCGCAGCTTCCCAAAGTGCTGGGATTACAGGAGTAAGCCACTTCGCCTGCTCAGGAAATTCTTTTTTGTTGTTTTTGTTTTTTTTGAGACAGAGAGTCTCACTTTGTTGCCCGGGCTGGAGTGCAATGGCGGTCTTGGCTCACTGCAACCTCCGCCTCCCGCATTCGGGTTCAAACAGTTCTCCAGCCTCAGCCTCCCAAGTAGCTGGGATTCCAGGCACCGGCCACTAAAGCTGGCTAAATTTTGTATTTTTAGTAGAGATGGGTTTTGACCATGCTGGCCAGGCTCATCTTGAACTCTTGACCTTATAATCCACCCGCCTCAACCTCCCAAAGTGCTGGGAGTACAGGCGTGAGCCACCTCTCCTGGCTGGGAAATTCTTATAAAAGGATCTAATAGGATTCCTGCTGAAGGTGTGCGAGCTTGGTCAGGTATCACCTGCAGGATGGTCAGGGCTCAATAATTTGATTAGATATTGAAGTCAACCGAATATCAAAGGTGCAGGATTCTTGCTAAGGCAACTTATCGGAATTCTTACTGAAATTGGGCAATGCATAGATGAATATCAAAGTTCAAAAGTCAAGGGCTGATTGGGAAGAAGATTCAGAGGAGGCTGACTGAAGTTTGGTCATGAAGAGCCTGCCAGTCCCTCCCTTGTTCAAGGAAAGAAGAATTTGAACAACTCAAGTCAATTTCTCAAGCAATCACCTTTTTCTTCACTAAGAATCAGCTGAACTATCTGCTGGACTTGGCAATAGAGAATATTTGCTGAATGGTGCAAGCAGTCAGATATTTATTGAGGAGAATTCCTATGAAAATGCAAAGATTTGCCGGGCGCGGTGGCTCAAGCCTGTAATCCCAGCACTTTGGGAGGCCGAGGCGGGTGGATCACGAGGTTGAGAGATCGAGACCAACCTGGTCAACATGGTGAAACCCCGTCTCTACTAAAAAATACAAAAAATTAGCTGGGCATGGTGGTGCGTGCCTGTAATCCCAGCTACTCAGGAGGCTGAGGCCGGAGAATTGCCTGAACCCAGGAGGCGGAGGTTGCGGTGAGCCGAGATCGCGCCATTGCACTCCAGCCTGGGTAACAAGAGCGAAACTCTGTCTCAAAAAAAAAAAAAAAAGAAAGAAAGAAAGAAAATACAAAGATTTAATACATAGAAACCCATTTTCTTGAGTCGAGGGACAGTCAGTTGAGATTTTCTAGATGTTGGGCTTAAAACATCTTTTGTAGGCCAAGTGCGATGGCTCATTCCTGTAATCCCAGCACTTTGGGAGGCCAAGGTGAGTGGATCACCTGAGGTCAGGAGTTTGAGACCAGCCTGGACAACATGGCGAAACCTATTCTCTACTAAAAATAACAAAAATTATCCAGGCATGGTGGCAGGTACTTGTAATCCCAACCACTTTGGAGGCTGAGGCAGGACAATCACTTGAACCCAAGGGACAGAGGTGTCAGTGAGCCAAGATCTTACCACTTATTCTAACCTGGGTGACAGAGTGAGACTCTAGCTCAAAAAAGCAAAAAGGAAAACAAAAAACCCAACATCTTTTGCAGGTTAAATGTTTTATGTTATGGCATCAGGTGTTCTGGTAAACTTTCATAGTCACCCTATGGCCATGACCCACGCAGTAGGTATGAAGGTTTATCATACATGGACTGTTGAAATAATTTCTTTTAAGTTTCTATCAAGTTGTTCAGCTTTCACTTCTAGGCCTTCAGAGAAAGGGCAGCTTTAATGATCAGTGATGCCAGTTCTTAAGGGTGGGACAAAACTGGAAGTGTTAGTTTGGAGAGTCATAGCCAGATACTGGAGAAATAAGAATCGAGAACCCACTGGGACCCAGTATAGTTTTCTATTTAAACATACAATTTTTTTTTTTTTTTTTTTGGAGACATAGTGTCACTCTTGTTACCCAGGCTGGAGTGCAACGGCGCGATCTCGGCTCACCGCAACCTCCGCCTCCTGGGTTCAGGCAATTCTCCTGCCTCAGCCTCCTGAGTAGCTGGGATTACAGGCACGCGCCACCACGCCCAGCTAATTTTTGTATTTTTATTAGTAGAGACAGGGTTTCACCATGTTGACCAGGATGGTCTCGATCTCTTGACCTCGTGATCCACCCGCCTCGGCCTCCCAAACTGCTGGGATTACAGGCTTGAGCCACCGCGCCCGGCTAAACATACAATTTTTATCTACAGTTACTGATTCTTGTTTGTAAAATTTGTCTGGTTTCATTATATTTCGTTGAGTTATTTACATTAGTGCGGCAAGAATGATTATTAACTACATAGGCCTTTTAAAGTTTGCTTTGCTAGAATGTTTCATAAAGAATCTCAGATTAGAAAGTGTGGGATGTCCGACTTCTGAGCGGTAACCCTTGTTGCCCTAACGACAAAAAAGAATTAAATATGGGTGATGTTGAGAAAGGCAAGAGGATTTTTATTCAGAAGTGTTCCCAATGTCACACCGTGGAAAAGGGAGACAAGCACAAGACTGGACCTAATCTCCATGGTATCTTTGGGTGGAAGACAGGTCAGGCCTCTGGATTCGCTTATACTGAAGCCAGTAAGAACAAAGGCATCATCTGGGGAGAGGATACACTGATGGAATATTTGGAGAATCCCAAGAAGTATATCCCTGGAACAAAAATGATCTTTGTCGGCATTAAGAAGAAGGGAGAAAGGGAAGAGTTAATAGCTTATCTCAAAAAAGCTACTAATGAGTAATAATTGGCCACTGCCTTATTTATTACCAAAAAAAAAAAAAAAAAAAAAGAATCTCAGATTAGACTTTTTAAGACTCTCAAGGCTTGGAAGCTGAGCCAAGAGCTTACCACCAGATGTCGCCTTCAGTGTCTGTAGATTTGGGTGGATTCGTCTATTCTCAAGATCCTCTAAATACTCTGTGTTTCCTGGTGTATTCGTTCATTCACACGTTGGTATAAGGAAATACCTAAGACTGAGTTGCAAAGACTGGAGAGGCCTCAGGAAGCCTATAATCACAGCAAAAGGCACCTCTTCACAGGGCAGCAGGAGAGAGGGATTCTCTCAAGATACCAGATCTTGTGAGAAGTCACTGACTAACAGGAGAACAGTATGGGGGAAACTGCTCCTGTGACTCAGTGACCTCCACCTAGTCCCGCCCTTGACACATGGGAATTACTACAATTCAAGGTGAGATTTGGGTGGGAACACAGAACTAAAGCACATCATCAGGCCTGCCAGAAAAATCTGGTTTCTTACCTGTAAGACTGGTAACCCTGTAAGCCAGGAACCAGGCCAGTTTTCGAAGAGACATTTCTAAGCATTGGCTCCATAAACTCACCTTAATTCATTAAAACTGGTCATCATTTTGAAAAATGACATTCTAGTCAAAGCCTTGGTAAGATAACCAATATTTCCCATTATGTCCTGTCAAAAGGAGCACAGATTCTATTTAAACTTACACAAATGTTCATACTGCTGTGAAAATAAGAATATTTAGGCCAGGCACTGTGGCTCACACCTGTAATCCCAGCACTTTGGGAGGCTGATGCAGGCAGATCATCTGAGGTCAGGAGTTCGAGACCAGCCTGGCCAACATAGTGAATCCTGTCTCTACTAAAAATGCAAAAATTAGCTGGATGTGGTGGCATGTGCCTGTAATCCTAGCTACCTGGAGGCGGAGGCAGGAAAATTGTTCGAACCCGGGAAGCAGAGGTTGCAGTGAGCCAAGATGGTGCCACTGCACTCCAGCCTGGGTGACAGAGCAAGACCCTGTCTTAAAAATATGTATATTCAACAGGAGTTCCAAATTTTGGAGGAATCAGGCAAGCAGGACAAATAAATGTTTCGTTTCTGTTTAGAAAAGTATAATCTACCAAATGTCATGGGTATAGATAAGAGAATGGAAAGAGTTACTTATATCTGAAAAATAGAACACTAAAGAACCACTAATGTGGCCGGGTGCGGTGGCTCACGCCTCTAATCCCAGCACTTTCGGAGGCCGAGGCGGGTGGATCACAAGGTCAAGAGATCGAGACCATCCGGGTCAACATGGTGAAACCCCGTCTCTACTAAAAATACAAAAAAGTAGCTGGGCATGGTGGCACGTGCCTGTAATCCCAGCTACTCAGGAGGCTGAGGCAGGAGAATTGCCTGAACCCAGGAGGCGGAGGTTGCGGTGAGCCGAGATCGCGCCATTGCACTCCAGCCTGCGTAACAAGAGCGAAACTCCGTCTCAAAAAAAAAAAAAAAAAAAAAAAAAGAGCCACTAATGTTCCAAACAAAACCATGATTATATTTGGTCAAGTCATTACATCTATGTCATTCATTTTTGTTCAGACTAATCTTGTGTTAGTCATTTCATGAACTCATTAGGTGCTCAAATTTGGCACTAGAATTCTGGAAATCCTTACTCAAGTCAGTGGTATTGTCTCAAACGTTTCTTAAGCAAAGCCATTGTGAAGCATTCTGGCCTGTAGCCGATTGCAAGAACGTATAGGAAAGCATCAGGGTCAAACAATAACTGAATGATAAAAGGCTTTAAATGGTTGAAGTTAAACATCTGATGAGGGCTCATTTCACAAGAAAATTTGGTTATTTCTTTGACGTACAATATTTTAAAAATAGATTTATGCCACAACATTATACCAACATTGATCATGGACAACAAGGACATTGAAAACTTTGTAAGAATTTCACGGCCGGTGCGGTGGCTCAAGCCTGTAATCCCAGCACTTTGGGAGGCCGAGGCAGGTGGATCACGAGGTCAAGAGATCGAGACCATCCTGGTCAAGGTGGTGAAACCCCGTCTCTACTAAAAATACAGAAAAGTAGCTGGGCGTGGTGGTGCGTGCCTTTAATCCCAGTTACTCAGGAGGCTGAGGCAGGAGAATTGCCTGAACCCAGGAGGCGGAGGTTGCGGTGAGCCGAGATCGCGCCATTGCACTCCAGCCTGGCTAACAAGAGCGAAACTCTGTCTCAAAAAAAAAAAAAAGAATTTCATGTAATTTCTGAAATATTTATAATAACAACATTTACTTATACAAATATAACCTAGGAGAGGTTAAGCATCATTTATTTCACAATAGTTCCCATACGAACATGGGGAAGAAATAATCAAACCTTTTTGTTTAACATTTTTCTTTTTACAGGGTGAATGAGTAAATAACTTGAGATTTTCCAGGGGTGCTTTGGGAAATCTCAGGGTCAGTTTGAGAATGGGATTTTTATTTAGATGTTGATTTGGGGATGGCAAAATTATCAAAAATGTAAAAACAAAGCAATTTAATTTAATTTTTTTTCTTTTTTTTTTTTGAGACGGAATTTCGCTTGTTACCGAGGCTGTATTGCAATGGTGCGATCTCGGCTCACCGCAACCTCCACCTCCCGGGTTCAGGCAATTCTCCTGCCTCAGCCTCCTGAGTAGCTGGGATTACAGGCACGCGCCGCCATGCCCAGCTAATTTTTTTGGATTTTTTAGTAGAGACAGGGTTTCACCATGTTGACCAGGATGGTCTCTATCTCTTGACCTTGTGATCCGTCCGCCTCGGCCTCCCAAAGTGCTGGGATTACAGGCTTGAGCCACCGGGCCCGGCCAATTTAATCTTATTTTAAAGTAAGGCGTCACATTTTCTTAAATGACCAACGACATAGTTAACGTTAACATAAAACAGGAAATTATTCCGGTAAGGTGCAAAGGTGCAGAATCTTTGTTTTCTAGATATATTACTTAAAAGGTAAAAAAGAAAACATTTTACTATCTATTAAGAACAGAACAATTATCCAAAAAAAGCTTTGTCATTTTTAAAAATTATAAAAATATTTTTTATACATTGTATTTTTACGTATTTATGGGGTACATGTGAAATTTTGTTACATGCACAGAATGTGTAATGATAAGTCAAGGTATTTATAGAGTATCCATCTCCCAAATATTTATTATTTTGATGGGTTGGGTATATTTCAGGTTTCCTAGTATTTTTAAAAAGTACACTACATTGTTGTTAACTATAGTTACTGTACTCTGCTATCAAATATTAAATTTTTTTTTTAATCTAACTATGTTTTTATACCCATTAACTGTCCTTTCACCATCTCCCACCTTCCCCAATATGGCCTTCCCAGTCTATGGTATCTGTCATTCCACTCTCTATCTCCATGTGATCTATGTTACTAGTTCCGACATATAAATGAGAATATATGATATTTGTCTTTCTTTGCCGGGCTTAATTACCTCCAGTTCCATTCATGTTGCTGCAAGTGACATAATTTCATTCATTTTGTGGCCGAGTAGTATCCCATTGTGTAAATATAGTTCATTTTCTTTATCCATTCATCTGATGATAGACACTTGGGTTGATTCCATATCTTGGCTATTGTGAATAGCATTGCAATAAACATGAGAATCATGTATCATTTTGATACAGTGATTTATTTTGCTTTGGGTAAATATGCAGTAGTGGGATTGCCAGATCATATGAGAATTATATTTTTAGTTTATTGGGAAGTCTTTATACTGTTTTCCAAAGTGATTGTACTGATTAACAGTGTACAGGAGTTCACTTTTTTCACATCTTCACCAACATCTGTTAATTTTTGTCATTTTAAATAAAAACCATTCTAACTAGGGTAAGATAATATCTTCTGGATTTGATTTATATTTCTCTGATAATTAGTGATGTTGGCATTCTTCATATATTTGTTGGCTATTTGTTTGTCTTGAATTGAGAAATACCTGTTCATGTCCTTTGCCCATTTTTAAATGAGATAGTTTGTGTGTTTATTTTTGCTGTTGAAATGTTTGAGTTCTTTTTTTTTTTTTTTTTGAGACGGAGTTTCGCTCTTGTTACCCAGGCTGGAGTGCAATGGCGCCATCTGGGCTCACCGCAACCTCTGCCTCCTGGGTTCAAGCAATTCTCCTGCCTCAGCCTCCTGAGTAGCTGGGATTACAGGCACGTGCCACCATACGCAGCTAATCTTTTGTATTTTTTTAGGAGAGACGGGGTTTCACCATGTTCACCAGGATGGTCTCGATCTCTTGACCTTGTGATCCACCCGCCTCGGCCTCCCAAAGTGCTGGGATTACAGGCTTGAGCGACTGCGCCCGGCCGGGAGGGCCCTTTTTTAATGCGAAGCTGGCATGATTCTATTTCTTGGTTAATGTGGGGGACAAGGCTTTCAAGGTGGAGTGTAAAAGAGCACAAAGAGGGTGGGAGGTTTCCTAGGGGAATTGCAGTAGGTTGATTGTCAGGAAATACATGAGGGAGGTGATAGGGATAGTTGTGTGGTTAGTGGTCCAAAAACGGGGGTTGTGGAGTTGGTACATAGTGAGAGGTTACGTAGGGAGGTGCAAAGAGGAGCAGTGGCCTGTTGGTATGAGACACCTCGAGTGTTTCTGTTCTTGGTGGGGGTTGTTGAAGGAATTTTGGAGATACAGAGAGATGGGAGAGTTTGCCCAGTCTGCTGGTAGGGCGGGGACGGCTGTGTGGGAGGAAGAGGAGAGGGTTATATGTAGCCAACAATCACTGGCTAAGGAAAGATTTGAAATAGGAGAGAATGGGTTAGATTGACAGTATGTTGGAGGTGATTAGGGAGGGGCAGAGGATAGCAGGAGAAAGGGAGTGAGGTTAAGAGTGAGTATATAGGCGGGGCGTGGTGGCTCAAGCCTGTAATCCCAGCACTTTGGGAGGCCCAGGCGGGTGGATCACGAGGTCAAGAGATCGAGACCATCCTGGTCAACATGGTGAAACCCCGTTTCTACTAAAAATACAAAAAATTAGCTGGGCATGGTGGCGCGTGCCTGTAATCCCAGCTACTCAGGAGGATGAGGCAGGAGAACTGCTTGATCCCAGGAGGCGGAGGTTGCGGTGAGCCAAGATTGCGCCATTGCACTCCAGCCTGGGTAACAAGAGTGAAACTCCGTCTCAAAAAAAAAAAAAAAAAAAAGAGTGAGTATATAAAAAGAAAAACGAACAGTAAAAAAAAGTGAGTATAAAAGAAAAGAAAATAACAATTGGGGTGGAACAATTGGAGACTTCCCTGCCACTGAAGGTTATCTATTCACTCTAAGAGAGAGTTAAGGTTGACAGCTTGAGGGTAAAACCATGAAATACTAGCTGTAGTTGCCTGGAGGAAAAATGTAAACTGGCAACTTAAACAAAAACAGGGCATGTAAAAGTAAATGAGTACAGTGAATTTGAGCACAATTAGACAGAAAATTATAGCAACAGAGACTTTCTGAGGTGTGGTTTAAGTAACGGGGGCGACTGTCTAAAGGCCTTTTGCAAATAGTAGTGTTAAGAAAAAGATGATTCCACTTCGCAGATGCCGATGAGTTTAAGAGAAGTGGGAGCTGTGTTATTACAATGGGTCCAGGGGTGAATAGTCATGCAAGGGGTATGTCTGCCAACACAAAACCCTGACTGTTAAGCAAAGAGGTGGTGCTGATTTTTGGGGGTCCTGTAAAGCAGACAGGTAGGCTAAATGAAGTGGTTTGGGTAACTAGAAAGTTTTGATAGTCTCTTGGGGCTTGGAGTTGTAAGGTAAAGTTGCATTCATGGGGGAGTAGGTGGCCAAGAGAGGGGCTGGAGGACCGATCGCGTTGGAAGCGTAAAGGGGACTGACATCTTTTTCCTAACACTGCTGTTTGCAGAAGGCCTTTACACAGTAAAGGTTCTGTAAACCACAGGGTTACAGACGCTGTACTGCGTGTCCTGTTAGGGTATGTTCCGTTATGTCAGTGATGGAGAACTCAGCTAACGACTGCATGTTTAAGAGTTGAAAGGGGCTTTTTCCTTCATAGCGAGGGTGATAAGTTAGGCAAGTAAGAACCCATGTTTTTGCAGGGATGGGAGTGGCAGGATAAGTTGTAGCTGATAGAGAGATGCAAAGCCAGCAAGCATTTGTTAGGGTTGGGCTGGACTGGTTTAGCAAAGGATGGGTAAGTTAAGGGTTTTGTTGAGGTAATGGAAATAATAGGTGCAATTATATGGAGCAGCCAAGGGAGCAGGAGGAATAGGCAGACATGGAATGGAGAGGAAAGTAAACAGTTTTACTTCATTGGGGGAGAAGTCACATGGGGTACCTTGGAAAAGAGGGTTATTCACTTTAGGAGAGACTTAACGGTGGCAGCCAGGGGTTGAACCAGGAAATGTTTTGGCACACAGAATGGAGGAAGAGGGTGAAGCGGCAAGACAGACAGGAGCGGGGCGTTTAAGTTTCTTCAGAAATTCAGGTGAGTTTCAGAGAAGTTGGGGAGGGTATAAGGGTTTGGTACTGCAGAATGGATGGGGAGCACTAGCTGCTTAATAAGGTGAAGGTTTTGGACTAGCCTGTAGGATTTATCTGGTTTTTGGGCGGGTAGCATGGGGGTCTTATAGGGAGTTAGTGAGAACTCAAAGGCCATGTTGTAGTAAGTGAGTTATAACAGGTTTTAGGCCTTTTAAGGCTTGTGCTGAGATGGGGTACTGGTGCTGGGCAGGATAAGGGTGGTCAGGTTTTAAGGGGATGGCGATCGATGAGTGAGCAAGGGATGGAAAGGTAGTGTTCCACGCTGTAAGGTGAAGGGAAGGTAGTGTTCCACCCCGTAGGGTGAAGGGAGGGGGACATAAGGGAGCTATTGAGGGAGGTGGGGTTTGGGGAGGAGGGCGGTAGTGAGGTGTGGCTGTAGTCCACAAATAGCTCAGGCAGACAATTGTTTTAGGATATCTTGGCCTAACAGGGGAACTGGACAAGTGGGGATAATCAGGAAAGAATGTGGAAATGATTGCTGGCGTAATTGACACTAGACTTTGGGAGTTTTGGAAGCCTTGCCGTCAACTCCCACAACAGTTATGGAGGCCAAGGAGACGACCTTGAAAAGAAGGCAGCATGGAGTGGGTGGCCCCTGTATTGATTAAGAAGGGGATGGACTCTACCTCCACTGTAAGAGTTAACCCAAGCTCGGCGTCCATGATTGTCCAGGGGGCCTCGAAGATGTTCAGGCAGCGTCAGTCTTTAGCTGCCAAGCCGAGGAGCAGTGATGTGAGTCAGTCCAACTTCCAGTGGGGACCCCACAGACAGGGCAGGGCTTAGGAGGAATCCCTGACTTTGGGCATTCCTTGGCCCAGTGGCCAGGTTTCCGACACTTGAAGCATGGTCCGGGAGGGGCAGTGGATGCTGCATTCCCGGTGCTTTGAAGTCTTTGTGAGCTGGTGGTGTGGCTGAGGTTTGTTCTTGTGACAGAGGCAAGCATCTGTGGGCAGCTGCTTCTTCCCTATTATTGAACACCTTGAAGACCGGGTTGATTAATTCCTGTTGTGGCGTTTGAGGGCCAGATTTAAATTTCTGTAGCTTTTTTGTAATGTCAGGGGCTGACTGAGTCATAAACGTCTTTTAGGAGTGGCGTAGAAGTAAGGATGATATTTAAGCCACTCCAGGTGAGATTATAGGACTGGGTTAAGTATTGGAGAATCTGATGAAAATGAGCCTAACCATTGGCCAAGTTGGGAAAGATTGGATAAAGAGAAAGAAATGTGCACCCTAATTTTGCCTTTGGCTCCAGTTATCTTTGGAAGGGGGAATTGTTGGGCAGAGGCAGAGGAGTTTGCCCTGGGACTCAACTGTAAGCTGCACCAGATATGAGGTGGGGAGGTGACGGAAGGCATAAGGAGGTGGGTTGTGGGCAGAGGAAGAGGAGGGAGGCTTTGGGGGGCAGGGATTAGGGCCTGCATTAGGGCCTGGTTTGGACAGGTGAGGAGGAGAAAGATTGGAAGAGTTAATAGACAAGGAAGATTCTGAGTTACTGGCGGAGGTAAGAGTGGTGGACAGAGGCCGGGCGCGGTGGCTCAAGCCTGTAATCCCAGCACTTTGGGAGGCCGAGGCGGGTGGATCACGAGGTCAAGAGATCGAGACCATCCCGGTCAACATGGTGAAACCCCGTCTCTACTAAAAATACAAAAAAATCAGCTGGGCATGGTGGCGCGTGCCTGTGATCCCAGCTACTCAGGAGGCTGAAGCAGGAGAATTGCCTGAACCCGGGAGGCGGAGGTTGCGGTGAGCCGAGATCGCGCCATTGGACTCCAGCCTGGGTAATGAGCGAAACTCCGTCTCAGAAAAAAAGAGTGGTGGACAGAGGAGAGAAAAGGAAAATTTGGGATTGGCTGCATTGAAAGCAGAAATTAGAGAGGGATTGGTGTGTAAAAAATGCTTGGACATCAGGCACCTTACCATTTGCCTATTAATTTGTGAAAACTGTCTAGGTCTCACAGAATAGAAAAATTGGAAGTATTGTTTTCTGACCATTTGGAACCGTCGTCTAACATGTACTGGGATCAGGCTGTATTGCAGAAAAAAAGACGTTTAGGTTTCAGATTGGGCTACAGTTGAAGAGGTTTTAGGTTTTTAGGATGCAGGCTAGAGTCGAAGACTGAGGAAGAGGGCAAAACACTGCTCATAGCGAAGGAGATAAGTTTTAAGGAAAGAACTAGAGAAAAGACAAGGAGATGGAGTGAGCAGCTACCAGGATTTTCAGTAGGCATTCCTGACCGAGTCCTGGACTGTAACATGGGTGAGTGATCAAAGCAGGCATCCCTGCGAGTGACCAGACACCAAGGAAGGACCGTCTGACCTAGTGGAGTTCATGACTAAGATTGCGGATGCAGAGTCTCCTTTGCCTCTACTTAGAAGCAGAAGGAGTTAGGCTGGGCGTGGTGGCTCACGCCTGTAATCCAAGCACTTTGGAGGCCAAGGCGGGTGGATCACCTGAGGTCAGGAATTCAAGACCAGCCTGACCAACATGGTGAAATCCCCATCTTTAAAAAAATAAATAAATAATTTTTTTTGGTTTTTGTTTTTGTTTTTTTGAGACGGAGTTTCGCTCTTGTGACCCAGGCTGGAGTGCAATGACGCGATCTCAGCTCACCGCAACCTCCGCCTCCTGGGTTCAGGCAATTCTCCTGCCTCAGCCTCCTGAGTAGCTGGGATTA
Organism: Saimiri boliviensis; assembly: GCF_048565385.1. Taxonomy (NCBI): domain Eukaryota; kingdom Metazoa; phylum Chordata; class Mammalia; order Primates; family Cebidae; genus Saimiri; species Saimiri boliviensis. The sequence continues at coordinate 1,054,471 of NC_133462.1, read as the reverse complement.
TAGGCACGCGCCACCATGCCCAGCTAATTTTTTGTATTTTTAGTAGAGACGGGGTTTCACCATGTTGACCAGGATGGTCTCGATCTCTCGACCTCGTGATCTACCCGCCTCGGCCTCCCAAAGTGCTGGGATTACAGGCTTGAGCCACCGCGCCCGGCCTTTAATTTTATTTTTAAAAAATTATTTATTTAGGCCGGGCACGATGGCTCAAGCCTGTAATCCCAGCACTTTGGGAGGCCGAGGCGGGTGGATCACGAGGTCGAGAGATCGAAACCATCCTGGTCAACATGGTGAAACCCCGTCTCTACTAAAAATACAAAAAATTAGCTGGGCATGGTGGCGCGTGCCTGTAATCCCAGCTACTCAGGAGGCTGAGGCAGGAGAATTGCCTGAACCCAGGAGGCGGAGGTTGCGGTGAGCCGAGATCGCGCCATTGCAGTCTAGCCTGGGTAACAAGAGCGGAACTCCGTCTCAAAAAAAAAAAAAAAAAGACGTCGAAAGAGTTAAAGGAAAAGAGCCGGGGGGCCGGGAGGGTTGGGGAGAGTCTTGTCCCTGAGACGGCTCTCCTTTACTGAGAAGGAGAAAGATTTAAAGGAAGAGAGAGGGAGAGACTGCTTCCCTGATCTGAAGGTGGTGAGAAGGTTGTCGGGCTGGTCTGAGGTGCTGAGGTCACAGGGGGGTTTCTTCACAGAGGAAGAGCAGGGCCAGGATTTGGTCTCCCACAGGAGTATCCCTGTCCCAGGTTTCAACACCAGATGTTAGGTGTGCTATGAATAACAAGACCACCAAAACAGGCTTTGTGTGAGCAACAAGGCTGTTTATTCACTCAGGTACAAGTGCGCTGAGTCTGAAAAGAGAGTCAGTGGAGGGCGGTGGGATAAGAGTTGGTTTCAGAGGTTGGGGTAGGCAGTGGGAAGTTACAATTCAGCCCACTTTTTGCAAGCTGCAAGCCGTGGGGAGGGGCACCGGGTTTGATGCGGGGAGAGGGTAGTGTCACAAGGTCTAGTGTCACGAGGTTGGGTTATCATTTAAGGCACGAATGGTTGAGGCAAGAACAATGGGAAAATGGAAGATCAGTTAATCGGGCACTGCAGGAACCAGCCGTGCATCTTCTTCTGTGGTTTTCCCTTTCCTTCAGACTTTCTGGCTCCTGGAGACCTTCTGGAGTTGTACGTGTGGGTCACAGGGGTCACCATGCTGTAGTCCATGGTGCAGCCAATTCAAAGAATCTTGCAGGGAGGATTCTATATGGTGTCAGTAAGTGGACAGGGCTGTAGAGTATAAGTAGCATGCCCTGCACTGGAGACCGAGGTGTGGAATGCAGTAGATTTGCTACCCGAAAGTCTCATCACGCTGTCACGGGCACTGCCTGTGGAGCAGTCCCATCCCCAGCCAGTGCGGGTAAGCAGAAAGGATGAACATCTCTAATGAAGGATCATGCAGCTCCCTTTCAGAGGAGTATGTGTCAAGTAGGCTGGTTTAGTGCAAAGGCTAGCATACACCTTGCAAGTACACAGAAGTAGGGAACTAGAAAATCTGTATATAATATAAGTTAAACTTACACCAGCACTTAATGATTGGTCAAAATATTAATTTGCCTAAAGTATTTTATTGCAATGGCAAATCTTCCCAAATTTTCTGAAAAGTTTTTAAAGCAAGCAAAACAAACTTAATTTTTCAAAACCATATCAGTTTATTTGCATGGATAGTAGTAGCTGTTTCAGAGGCACTTGACATGTACAGACAAGCCTGATAGAAACAACAGCCCTGGACGGGCGCGGTGGCTCAAGCCTGTAATCCCAGCACTTTGGGAGGCCGAGGCGGGTGGATCACGAGGTCGAGAGATCGAGAACATCCTGGTCAACATGGTGAAACCCCGTCTCTACTAAAAATACAAAAAATTAGCTGGGCATGGTGGCGCTTGCCTGTAATCCCAGCTACTCAGGAGGCTGAGGCAGGAGACTTGTTTGAACCCAGGAGGTGGAGGTTGCGGTGAGCCGATACAGCGCCATTGCAGTCCAGACTGGGTAACAAGAGTGAAACTCCGTCTCAAAAAAAAAAACAATGTTGAGATGAAACCTGTGGCTGAACTCAGTAGTACAACAGCAAAGGAGAACAATGCTGAGTTTATCTGAGATCTGCATGTGGTTTTCCACTGCTGAATTGACCCATGAAATAGAGCCAGGGGAGGGTTTAATAGCTGGATTCAGGTGAAACTATGGCAGTGGGGCCATTGACCAGGAACAGATATGGTCCTGCATGCCGTATCGAAGCATTCCCTGGATGCTGTATGTAGATTTGAATGTGGGGAAGCCAGGGTGGTACCTACGTAGTGGGTGTCCATAGATGTAAAGGAGGTATGGCCAGAAGGGTGATGTGCACATGTAGATGGAGTGTGAATTCATGGGCCCAGAGCTTTGCTACTGAGGGTTTCTGAGACAATGCTGAGCTCAGGTTCTGTATGAGGCATCATCGGTTGATCCTAGGGGAGCTGGCTGATAGGAGAAGCCAGGCCATGGTGTTTAATCTGTCCACTTGCCTGTTAGGGGCTGGACAAAATGAATAATGGAATACGAGCAGAGAAGAGGCATCAGTCAAACTAGGGCCAGTTATCTCATTACAGTTAGATGTGACAAGGAATCCTGGAGAGAGAGGCTGACCTTAGGCTGAGTTGTCCACCACTTCACACGGGACTATGTGATCTCTGAGGACTTATTTGTGTGCTTCTCTTAGGAGGAATGGGAGCTGCTCGATGAGGCTCAGAGACTCTTCTATGATGAAATAATGGTTTCCGTGCTTTGCATTTATACTCTCCCTAGGTAGGGCCTCAGTGTCCCATTTTTGTGGGCTGGGCTCTGCTCTTCCTTTCGGCCCTAGGGATTGCTCTTGACTTTCCATGGCTAGAGCATGGGCACTGCTGTCTTTCCTGATTCCCTCACATAGGTCCCCTGGTGTCAAGGCTCAGCAAGATGCATTGTCTCCTCTGTTCCCTGTGTTCCTCAGCTCCTGCTGCCCTGAAGCCTTGCCAGGAATGGTTTAGGGGTCAGGGGTCCTAAGGTAAACCACTGAATCCTGCTTGGCCTCTCCCTGGCCAAGTGACTGTCCACACTCATGACACCTCCAGACTCCACCCCCTTCCTCTGATTGCATTTTCCTTGAGTCGGCCTGTGTCATCAGTTTCCGTCATCATGGTCACCACTTATGGGCCCACTAGACTGTTCCTGCTGCAGGACAGTTTTCTGGGGTTCATTTTGTAGTTTGTTTTCTTGTGATTTTGCATGGGTGGGCTACTCTGAGCTAGTGCTTTCTCACTCAGCCTGTTTCATCTTTCGCCTGTCTATGCTTTGTATCTTCCAGATCCTCTGTGGTTGCTGAACTGTAGCAAGAGAGAGAACTCCAGGTGCCTAACTGAAGAGGGCATGACTCTAGTCACAGCAGGAGGGGCTTGGGCAGGCCCTGGTAAGTGGGAGCTGAGGCTGAGGGAGGGCATGACCTCAGGGCTGGGTTCCTATAGTTCCGGAAACCTATGTTGTGCCCATCACTGGTGCCAAGGCCAGAGGTCCTAACTTATTTCTACCTTTTTTTCCCCGTTGTGTACACTCTTGTCATTTCTAATCTGACTTCTCACCCAGGGCTGTTCTCTCCCACTCTGTACCAGAGGGGCTCTAGTAGAGCAACAGGACTCTCTTCAGTGCTGTCCAGTATTGGACTACACTTAAACACTAATGTGTCGTAAGATGCGTACATATCCTGAAACAGTCCCTGAACACATCACTCACTTGTAATCACATGTTCATGGGCCTGGACACACATTTCTGCATAGCAGTCTCCTGTCACCCACAGTCAGCCAAGGTCCAGCCAAAAGTCATTGCAGAGGATTAAGTTGGAGACCTTGCACTTCTCCCTGCACTACACCCCATCCTTGTGTCTTTGTTTCTTGGGAGGCCATCTCCATTCCGGGTGACCTTAGATTCCAGTACTATATAGCAGCCCTTTCTTCACCCCGATCCTAGCTCTGTCCCACCAGGAAAACTTAGGTGCTCAGTCCTGGGTACACCAGACACTCATTTGTGATGGAGTTGCCCAACTCACCATAGTCACCATGTACATCAATAGTACTTTTCTGCCTTCAGGTTGTTGGCATGGAATGAAGGATGAAGAGGCATCTTCTGAACAGAGCCATACTAATATGTCACATATTAATACTTCCAAGGCAGGTTCACCCACACAGGCGGCTCACTTTTGTGACATATGTTACCCTATCTTGAAAGATATTTTGCACCTGGATGAACACCAGGGTACACACCATGGACTGAAACTTCACACATGTGAGGCTTGTGGGAGACAATTTGGGTTCAGTGCAAACCTTCTCCAGAACCAGAAGCGTTACAGTATAGAGAAATCCTTAAGAAGGGATGAAGGTGAGGCCTCGTTTGTGAAGAACTGCACAGTTAGCAAAGAACCTCACACATCAGAAAAGCCCTTTGCCTGTAAGGAGGAGCAGAAAAACTTCCAGGCTACTTTGGGTGCTTGCCAACAAAAGGCCATCTACCACAGCAAGAGGAAGACACATAGGAGCACTGAGAATAAGGATGCATTTCATGGTGAACAAATGCATTACAAGTGCAGTGAATGTGGGAAGGCTTTCCGCCGCAAAGACACACTGGTCCAACACCAGAGAATCCATAGTGGAGAGAAGCCTTATGAATGCAATGAATGTGGAAAAACCTTCTGCCGCAAAGCTACACTTGTCCAGCACCAGACAATCCATACTGGAGAAAGGCCTTATGAGTGCAGTGAATGTGGAAAAACCTTCAGCCGCAAAGCTACACTTGTCCAGCACCAGAGAATCCATACTGGAGAAAGGCCTTATGAGTGCAGCGAATGTGGAAAAACCTTTAGTCAAAAAGACAACCTTACTCAGCACAAGAGAATCCACACTGGAGAAATGCCTTATAAGTGCAATGAATGTGGGAAATATTTTAACCATCACTCCAATCTAATTGTACACCAGAGGGTTCACAATGGAGCAAGGCCTTATAAGTGTAGTGATTGTGGGAAAGTCTTTAGACACCAGTCTACACTTGTTCAACATGAGAGTATTCACACTGAGTCAAAGCGTTTTGAGTGCATTGAATGTGGGAAATTCTTTAGTCGAAGTTTCGAGTTTATTGCACACCAGAGGGTTCACACTGGTGAAAGGCCTTTTGTATGCAGTAAATGTGGGAAAGACTTTATCAGAACCTCCCACCTTGTTCGACACCAAAGACTTCACACTGGAGAAAGGCAGTGAATGTGGGAAGGCCTACCACCTAAGCCTTCACCTCAGTCGGCACCAGAAAGTTCACACTGCAGGCAGGCTCTAGGACTGCTTTGAATACAACAGAACTCAGCAGTCAGATGTTGAACTTCATGTATCTGAACATTGACTCAAGGGAGATAGCTTATGGTGCCAGGTATGTAGGAAACTTCTAGGGATATGTTGCACTTTCTGACCTGGTCAGGTTTTTTGCTGGAGTTACGTCACTGTCAGTGCCTGTGGCCAAAACCATCTTAACTCTACCAGCTTACATACCCTAGCATCAGGGAAGACAGGGTTTTATATTTTCCGGTCCCTGGAGAAAATCATGAAATGCCTGATTTTATTGGGGGTCCTCATTCCCTTCTGTGTGACAGGTATAGATATGGACATGACCCATCTTTAGCCAAGAAGGTCTGAGCTGTATCTGTTGGTGGCTTATACAAAAGGTTTGCTTTCTTCATGGATAGTCTTGATCTCACATACTTGTAATGAATTTTTCCAGCCTCCAAGTCACCTGGCCTGGGAAAGTACTTGCCTCATGTTGCTCTGCTTGTGATAATAAAGGCCTTACAGTTTAAGCCACCTTTAATCTTGGGGGTTCTTTTCACTGGATTGGATTGAGAACAGGCCCTGCCAAACTGAAGACCGCCTTTGTGGGGGCCTCCAACTTTGTGCCTCAAATGGGACAGTGGGTTGACGGAGAACAGTTCTTAGTCCAGTTTTCGACTGGACTAAGTTAACTTGCATAGCTGACAAAGCTTGTTAAGTTACAATTCAGATCTTTGTAGGCCTGATTTGTCCGGATTTTAGAGTTATTTGAGAGCCCATATGTCACGTTGAGGAGGGTGCTGCTGCTGTGACAGCCTGTAGTGTTTTGAAACTGCATGGATTGGGCATCTTGTTTCTAGCATATGTCCCATGTTCCCCAACACTGTTGAGGTAAACCTATTCCTCAGGACCTGCTGAGTGGCCATGTTTTCTGAAAACTGGAATCTGGTACACAGGCCACTTGGTAAGATCTAAAGCATCCAGTATGGAAACAAAATTGATAAATATTAGGTGTGAATGATTGGGCTTGGGAAGATCGAGGCAAACTAGAGGGGAAGTGTCCGTTATAAAAACACCACAGACAGCCCACGCACTATGGCTGAATGGGATCAGTGTATCCAGAAATCTCAGGATCTCCAGTACTGTGTTACTGTTACGGATAAGGTCCCTGGAGCAGCAATGAATGTAGTTTTCCTAGATTCCTGTACCTCCCTGGGCTCTATACCTAATGTCTTTTCTACTTTAGTGTCTTTGCTGTACATTCACTAACCCTGGGAGTAAAGAGGTGCGATGGGCCCAAGAAGTACCTTTTGTGACCAGCTAGAGTTTCTGGTGACTCTGAGTAATACCTGGAGGGACAACTAAAGAAAACATTTAGAAAGCACTGTCGGAATGTGGAGGTGAACAGGGATGCTGTAGTATTCATGCTTATTCATAGTTGTAACAAATGTTCAGTAAATACCTGCTGTATTTCAGGCACTGTCTTTACTGCAGAAGACATTTGCAAAACAAGAGACAGACCCCAGTAGCTTACATTGTACTGAAGAAAGAGGAGGAAATATGAAAAAAAAAAAAAAATTCTGAATTATATGGAGTCATAGATTGTGGCAGGCATAATGGAGAAAAGAGAAGGTGGGCCGGGCGCGGTGGCTCAAGCCTGTAATCCCAGCACTTTGGGAGGCCGAGGCGGGTGGATCACGAGGTCAAGAGATCGAGACCATCCTGGTCAACATGGTGAAACCCCGTCTCTACTAAAAATACAAAAAATTAGCTGGGCCTGGTGGCGCGTGCCTGTAATCCCAGCTACTCAGGAGGCTGAGGCTGGAGAATTGCGTGAACCCAGGAGGCGGAGGTTGCGGTGAGCCGAGATCGCGCCATTGCACTCTAGCCTGGGTAACAAGAGTGAAACTCCGTCTCAAAAAAAAAAAAAAAAAAAAAAAAAGAGAGAGAAGGTGAAGGCATTGAGTCGTGCTGGAGTGGTATGTAATATTACACAGCCAAGAAAGGCCAATTTGTGGATGGATCTTTATTGGAAAAGGACATGGAGAGCTCAATGCCACTGAAATAAAAGTTCAGCGTTTTTGAAAATTTCCCTAGAAATCTGAAGCACAGTGTGCCATGCAGGGCCCCAGGAGGAACAGGTTTTAGTGTGAAGGAAGAGGCAAGAGCTAGGGGAAAGCCTAGACCAGATCCTTTATTGTGTTTTCCATGGGAAAGGCAAGGCAGATCAGAGCCGACATCTGAGTACTGGCTAGTCTGAATAATTGTGGTTGGCTTTGATTTACAGGAGTAGTCTCTACTTGCCTCCCACCTCGTCCTGGTGTTACAGTAGGTGGTTGGAGATCACGCCATTACACTCCAGCCTGGACAACAGAAGCAAATCTCTGTCTCAAAGAATAAGTGGTGACCAGGTGCAGTGGCTCACGCTTGTAATCCCAGCACTTTGGGAAGCTCAGGCGGGCAGATGACAAGGTCAAGAGATCGAGACCATCCTGGACAACATGGTGAAACCTCGTCTCTGCTGAAAACAGAAAAATTAGCTGGGTGTGGTGGCGGGCACCTGTAGTCCCAGGTACTCAGGAGTCTGAGGCAGGAGCATCTCTTGAACCTGGGAGGCGGAGGTTGCAGTGAACCAAGATCATGCTTGCACTCCAGCCTGGGCAACAGAGTGAGACTTTTGTCTCAAAAAATAAAAGTCAATAAGTGGCACCCAAATGAAATGATTTCTTTAAAATTGAACAAAGGTGAATGAAAATGAAACCCTTAAAGTTTTCTTTAAATGATAATGACTGCCACGTATTCTAAAAGTTACTTTTATTTTTAAAAATGACAGTGTCTAAGGTATATTTCAAGAAACCAGCACTGGATACTATCTAAAGTGGTAAAAGCAGATTTCAATTAGGGCCTATTGGAATAGGGAGAAAGCGACCTCATGAAACGAGGCCCACTTCCGAATACAGCGTAGACAGGGAATTTCTAGCCAGTAAACAGACTGTGTAGTCAGCTCATGGTTAATTACTAAGAGGAAACAACAGAGCTAAAGGGAGATTCTTTTTATTTTTAAACAGTCTCTCTCTGTCACTGCTCACTGCAACCTCTCCTACCCAGGCTCAAGCAATTGTCTTGCCTCAGCCTCCCGAGTAGCTGGGATTACAGGCGCCCACCCACACACCCAGCTCATTTTTGTCTTTTTGGTAGACGTGGTGTTTCACCATGTCGTGACCTCAAATGATCCATCCACCGCAGCTTCCCAAAGTGCTGGGATTACAGGAGTAAGCCACTTCGCCTGCTCAGGAAATTCTTTTTTGTTGTTTTTGTTTTTTTTGAGACAGAGAGTCTCACTTTGTTGCCCGGGCTGGAGTGCAATGGCGGTCTTGGCTCACTGCAACCTCTGCCTCCCGCATTCGGGTTCAAACAGTTCTCCAGCCTCAGCCTCCCAAGTAGCTGGGACCCCAGGCACCGGCCACTAAACCCGGCTAAATTTTGTATTTTTGGTAGAGATGGGTTTTGACCATGCTGGCCAGGCTCATCTTGAACTCTTGACCTTATAATCCACCCGCCTCAACCTCCCAAAGTGCTGGGAGTACAGGCGTGAGCCACCTCTCCTGGCTAGGAAATTCTTTTTTTTTTTTTTTTTGAGACGGAGTTTCGCTCTTGTTACCCAGGCTGGAGTGCAATGGCGCGATCTCGGCTCACCGCAACCTCTGCCTCCTGGGCTCAGGCAATTCTCCTGCCTCAGCCTCCTGAGTAGCTGGGATTACAGGCAAGCGCCACCATGCCCAGCTCGTTTTTTTGTATTTTTAGTAGACACGGGGTTTCACCATGTTGACCAGGATGGTCTCGATCTCTCGACCTCGTGATCCACCCGCCTAGGCCTCCCAAAGTGCTGGGATTACAGGCTTGAGCCACCGCGCCCGGCTGATACAGTGATTTATTTTGCTTTGGGTAAATATGCAGTAGTGGGATTGCCAGATCATATGAGAATTATATTTTTAGTTTATTGGGAAGTCTTTATACTGTTTTCCAAAGTGATTGTACTGATTAACAGTGTACAGGAGTTCCCTTTTGTCACATCTTCACCAACGTCTGTTAATTTTTGTCATTTTAAATAAAAACCATTCTAACTAGGGTAAGATAATATCTTCTGGATTTGATTTATATTTCTCTGATAATTAGTGATGTTGGCATTCTTCATATGTTTGTTGACTATTTGTTTGTCTTGAATTGAGAAATACCTGATCATGTCCTTTGCCCATTTTTAAATGAGATAGTTTTTGTGTTTGTTTTTGCTGTTGAAATGTTTGAGTTCTTTTTTTTTTTTTTTTTTTTTGAGACGGAGTTTCGCTCTTGTTATCCAGGCTGGAGTGCAATGGCAACATCTGGGCTCACCGCAACGTCCGCCTCCTGGGCTCAGGCAATTCTCCTGCCTCAGCCTCCTGTGTAGCTGGGACTACAGGCACGCGCCACCATGCCCAGCTAATGTTTTGTATTTTTAGTAGAGACGGGGTTTCGCCATGTTGGCCAGGCTGGTCTTGAACTCCTGAGCTGGTGAACTGCCTGCCTTGGCCTCCCGAAGTGGTGGGATTACAGTCCTGAGGTACCACACCCGGACTTTAGTCAATCCTTATTTTTTTTTTTTTTTTTTTTGAGACGGAGTTTTCGCTCTTGTTACCCAGGTTGGAGTGCAATGGCGCGATCGCGGCTCACTGCAACCTCTGCCTCCTGGGTTCAGGCAATTCTCCTGCCTCAGCCTCCTGAGTAGCTGGGATTACAGGCACGCGCCACCATGCCCAGCTAATTTTTTGTATTTTTAGTAGAGACGGGGTTTCACCATGTTGACCAGGGTGGTCTCGATCTCTTGACCTCGTGATCCACCCGCCTCGGCCTCCCAAAGTGCTGGGATTACAGGCTTGAGCTACCGTGCCCGGCTTGAGTTCTTATATATTCTAGGACTATCCCCTGCTGGATGAGTCGTTTTCAAACATTTTCTCTCATTCAAGAGGCTCTCTCCATTCACTCTCTTGTTTCTTTTGCTGTGCAGAAGCTTTCAAGTTCCAGATGGTCTCATTTGTCTATTTTTTGTTTTTGTTGCCCTTGCTTTTGAGGACTTAGTTATAAAATATTTGCCTAGAAGAATGTTCAGAAGAGTTTTCTTTATGTTTATCCTAGTGGTTTAGTAATTTTGGGTCTATTGTTTAAGTCTTTAATCAATCTTGGGTTGATTTTTGTATACAGGGAGACATAGAAGTCCAGGTTCTTTCTTCTGCATGTGGTTATCTAGTTTGTCCAGCACCATTTATTGAGGAAATGGCATTTCCCCAATGTACATTCTTTATGGTTGTGTTCAAAATCAGTCATCTGTAAATATGGATTTTTTTCTGGGCTCCATTTTTTTATGTGTCTGTTCTGTGTATCATATCAATACCATGTTGTTGTGGTTACTGTGGCTTTGTAATATATTTTAAAATTAGTTAATGTGATGCCTCCATGATTGTTCTTTTTGTTAAGGATTGCATTCACTATTCAGGATCTGTTTGGTTTCCATAGAAATTATATGATTTTTTTCCTTTTTTGTGAAAAATGATATTAGAATTTGATACAGATTGTATTGAATCTGTAGACAGCTTTGTGTAGTATAGATATTTTAGGAATATTCTTCCAGTTCATGAGTGTGGATATCTATTTGTTTTTGTCCTTTTTTTTTTTTTTTTTTTTTTTTTTTTTGAGGCGGAGTTTCACTCTTATTACCCAGACTAGAGTGCAATGGCGCGATCTCGGCTCACCACAGCCTCCGCCTCCTGGGTTCAGGCAATTCTCCTGCCTCAGCCTCCCGCGTAGCTGGGATTACAGGCACGCGCCACCATGCCCAGCTAATTTTTTTGTATTTTTAGTAGAGATGGGGTTTCAGCATGTTGACCAGGATGGTCTCGATCAATTGAGCTCGTGATCCACCCGCCTCAGCCTCCCAAAGTGCTGGTATTACAGGCGTGAGCCACCGTGCTCAACCTTGGTTAATTTTGCTCGTGGTGTAACAACTTTGTTTAGCTTTTCAAATAACCAGTTTTTCCTTTTGCTTATTCTTTGTTTTGCTTTTTAAAGTCTTCATTTCGGCCAGGTGGGGTGGCTCATGCCTGTAATCCCAGCACTTTGGGAGGTCAAGGCTGGTGGATCACTTGACGTCTGGAGTTTTTGAGACCAGCCTGGCCAACATGGTAAACCCCATCTCTTAAAACAAAACAAAACAAAACAAAAAGCAAGGACTAATAAAGTCTCCATTTCATTTAGTTCTACTCTGATTATTATTTCTTTTCTTCTTCTACTTTTTGGGTTTTTTAAATACTCTTTGAGTTCCTTGAGGTGCATCATTATTTTGTGGGCTTGTCTTGAGATCTTTTTATTTTTTTTATGTGTTTATTGCTGTAAACATCCCTGTTAGCCTTGCTTTTGCTGAACCCACAGGTTTGGCTATGCTATGTTTCCATTTTCATTTAATAGGTTTTTTCATTTCCACCTTAATTTCTTTATTGACCCAATGGTTGTTCAGAAGCATGTTTAATTTGCATTTATTTGTGTAGTTTCCAAAGTTGTTCCTGGTATTGATTTCCAGTTTTATTCCATTGTGATCTGAGATGTTTGATAAGATTTTTATATTTTTACATTTTTTGAGGACTGGTTTGTGGCCTAACATATGATCTATCAGGGAGAATGTTCCCTGTGCTGAGATGAAGAACATCTATTCTGCAATGATTGGATAAAATGTTCTATAAATTTATGTTAAGTAATCTTGGTCTAAAGTGCTGTGTCAGTGTAATGTTTAATTGATATTTCCATCTAGATGATCTGTTTTAATGCTGAGATTAGGGTGTTGAAGTTCCCACTCTATTATGTTGGAGTCTGTCTCTCTCTTTAGATTTAGTAATATTGTTGTATGAATCTGAATGTTTCAGTGTTGGGTGCATATATATTTAGAATTCTTACATTCTCTTGCTATTTTTTCATTATATGTAATGACCTTCCTCGTCCTTTTTAAATTGTTCTTTACTTACTTAATGTCTGTTTTATTAAGTATAGTTACTCCTGCTTGCTTTTGGTTTCTCTTTGTGTAGAATATCTTTTTACATCCGTTTACTCAGTCTATATGTATCTTCACAGGTTAAGTTTTTCTTGTAAGCAGCATATAGTTGGATCATTAAAAAAATCAATTCAGCCAGTCTCTATTATTTCAGTGCATAATTTATTTACATTCAACATTATGAATGATACGTGAGTTTTTGCTCCCGTTTTATTATTTTGTATATTCTTTTTTCCTTTCTTTCTTGTTTGTCATTGTGGCTTGGTAGTTTTCTGTAATGCTACCATTTGTGTCTTTTCTATTCCTCATTTGTGTATTTGCTTTACCAGTGAGTCCAGTGTTTTCATCACGGGAAATGTCAACCTTTTGTTTCCAGGTTTAACACTCCCTTGAGCATTTTTTGTTGGATTGGTGCAGTAGTAATGAATTCTTCAGCTTTTGCCTGTCTGGGGATGATTTTCTCCTTCATTTATGAAGGATAATTTTTGCTGGATATAATATCCTTGCCTGGCAGGTTTTTTTCCTTCCAGCATTTTGAATATATCATCCTATTCTTTCTTGGCCTGTAAGTCTCTGCTGAGAAATTTGCTGTTACTCTCACAGGAATTCCTTCCTGGATGACTAGGCACCATTCTCCTGCTGTCTTTGGAGTTTTCTCTGTCTTTGACTTTAGAGGGCTTTTGGTGTACTGCGGTGAAGACTTTTTTTTGCACTGTATCTTTTTAGGAACCTCTGAGCCTCCTGTATCTGGTTATCTGAATCTCTTGCTAGACCTGAGAATTTTTCATCTGTTATTTAATTAAATACGTTTTCTAACCCTTCCACTTTCTCTTCATTTTTGGGACCTCTAATTATTTAAATATATGGTAGCCTTATGATGTCCCATATTTCACAAGGGTTTGTTCACTCTTATTTTTAAATTTTTATGTCACTGTGTTATATCGAAATATCTACCTTCAAGTTATGAAATTCTTTCTTCTGCTTGATCTAGTTTATTGTATAAGCTTTCAAATGTATTTTGTATTTCATTTAATGAATTCTTCATTTCCAGAATTTGGTTTTTATGTAATATTTATGTCTTTGGTAAATTTCTCATTCATATCCTGAATTGATTTTCTGATTTATTTGTATTGTTTTTTCAGAAGTCTCTTGTATCTTTAGCACAAGTTTCCTTTGTATAAACTTTATTATTTTCCCCCCAGGACTTTGTGTATTGTCTTTTGATTTGTGTCACTTTTACTTACTTATTTTTCTGTATTCTTACTTTGCCATCTGCACATCTAGTTTAACACTTTTTTAAATTTTTTGTATTTGCTTACAAAGAAGAGGACTTTTTCCTGAAGATGTACCCATGGTGTTGGTTGGTTAGAGCACTTTAGCTTTAATTCTGGGTGCATGTAATTGTGTAGTCTCTGTAAGATTTTGTCTGTAAACAGTGTCAGTGGTATCTGTAATTTCCATTATGGCTTAGGGTGTGGTTCTTAGTGGAAACTCTGATGATCTGTCTCCACAGTCCTATTGGTCTTCCTGCTAAATACTGCTTTCCAGTCCCTTCCGCTCCATGCCCCAATATTCAGCTGTCACTCAGTTATCATTGTCACTACAGAATTAGTTGAGAGACTCTGAAGAAGAAATGAGAATCTCCAGTTTGGCTTTTCCACCCCAACTACCTTCCTTATTACCTTAGCCCCAAATGATCCTCCTGATGCTTCTGGGTAGAATGCAAATCATTGAAACAATGGCTGATAATCCCCAAAGAATCCCTAGTCTCTGGAAACCACCCTCTATCAACTATTCCTGAAACTGGCTAGACACGGCCTGATCCCTCCTGTAAAGCTCCTATTATACTCCCTGGTCTGATAACTGCTTTCCAGTCTTCTCTGCAGACATTTCCAATTAAAGGTGTCTGCTAAAGATGCTCTAGCTGATTGCCTTCCGCCAGGAGTTCTTGTGTCTTTACATTCAATCATCAAGTGTATGTGAGTCTCCAGGTTGTGCCAAGGTGTGCATCCAGCTCCCTTTTCTGATTCCCATCAGTGCATCATAAAACCAGTAGTGACCAGAGAAGGGGGTTGTCTCTGCTAGGCTGCATCCGCCTCATCGCACATGGTCCACAGGGACTATATGATTGTGCGTGTGTGGCCCCTCACGCCAAATGACGGGATACTTTATTACATGAGTATTTCTGCTGTGGTGTGTCAATAGCTCTGTCCTATCTAACAGGTTCTTTGTGTTATTGTTTATGCCAGTTGTGTGTGTCTCCTGTCAAGCATCTTTTCCATTGTGGATGTGTCATATATATGCAGGGATCCCGGCTGTGTTGAGGGGTATCAATATTGCATAGCTGTCACAGTGTTCTCAGTATGTATCTGGGGCATCCACAGGTTGGGCTGAGATGCACAATAAGCCATATTAGGCTGTAGCAAGTGCTAATGAGCAAATGTCTGGGCAACTTCAATGGAGGAATAATAAAGATAAAAAAGAAAAGCCATGCCTGTAGGTTATAAAAGAGACTATGAGATACACTAAAAGTCACATGGATACATTTTGGATCCTCAATGCAACAAATCTGCCTTTAATAACAAACACATTTTTGAGACAATTGAGTGCTGATAACAGATTTTATCAAGTTTTACAATATTTTTTGTGTGCTGAAGTCATTGGATTTATAAAAAAAACACATTGGAAATGCATACTGAAGAGCATATGGATTAAATGACATGATACCTCGAATATAAGTAAAACAACCCAGTAATATGTTTGGAAATAGACGAAACAAGAGCAGGTATGAAATGTTCAGTTATAAGGATCATAATCATTTTATCATTACTGATCATTGAAAATGGTCATGAGGCTTCATAACACATTCCATTTGTTCACATTTGAAAATATCCATTAAAAAGTATACTGTATGTGTGTATCATTTCACATGTTAAGATGGATAAATTAAAAGGGCAGAAAGAATTTTTTGGTTTCAAAAGTTTAAGCTTGTATCTAAATATCAAACTATACTGTAAATATACCACTTTATTTAAATGTCCATTAACAGAGGAATGGATAAATAATTAGTGGTATATCCATAGAACAGACTATTACTCAGCAATAAAAAGAATGAACTATTGAAATAAACATCACTGAAAAATCTCAAAATAATTATGCAGTGTGAAGAACCTTAGAATTTTTTTTTTTTTAAGGTCAATGCTTTGTGATTACAACCACATAAAATTTTAGGAAATGTGCTGGGCACGGTGGCATGTGCCTGTAGTCCCAGCTACTCAGGAGGCTGAGATGGGAGGATCGCTTGAGCCCAGGAGTTCTGGGCTGCAGTGTGCTGTATTGATCTGGTGTCTGCACTAAGTTCAGCATCAATATGGTGACCTCCCGGGAGCAGGAGACCACCAAGTTACCTAAGGAGGGGTGAGCCGGCCCAGGTCAGAAACGGAGTAGGTCAAAACTCCTGTGCTGATCAGTAGTTGGATAGCATCTGTGAATGGTCACTGCACTCCAGCCTGGGCAACATAGTGAGACCCCGTCTCTTAAAAAAAAAAATTAGGAGATGCAAACATTTGTTTACATTGTGTTAAAAGAAGAATACAAAGGAAAAAAAAGGAAATGCAAACAAAGTGAAAGTAAATAAATACCTGGAGGGCTGGGGAGGTCAGAGACAGGATAGATTACTGAAGGGTACAGGATAATTATGAAGATGATTAACTTGTTCATTATCATACTAATTTCATGAGTTTATATATATGCCCCACGTTTTGAACTTTATGGGCAGTTTTTTGCAGGCTAATTGAACCTCAAAGTTTTGTAGTTTTTTTTTTTTTGAGACGGAGTTCGCTCTTCTTACCCAGGCTGGAGTGCAATGGCACGATCTCGGCTCACCGCAACCTCCACCTCCTGGGTTCAGGCAATTCTCCTGCCTCAGCCTCCTGAGTAGCTGGGATTACAGGCACGCGCCACCATGCCCAGCTAATTTTTTTTTTTTTTTGGTATTTTTAGTAGAGACAGGGTTTCACCATGTTGACCAGGATGGTCTCGATCTCTTGACCTCATGATCCACCACGCCCGGCCAATCCCATCAATTTTTACTATATGCATTTCATTTCCCAATAATCTTCTAAAGAATTTTTGCTTTGGCTGTCTCCCCACCCAAAAAAAAAAGAAATCCGAAAAAAAAAAAAGACTTTTCGCTGTTGAAAGCTACTAGACTTAAAGCCACCTGCAAAGGGAAAAAAAATATCCTGGGTCCAACAAAGAGCAATTCTAAGACCTCTCTGGTCAATAAAAAGGTAGTCCATGTGAGAGGAGGACAGGCCCAAGAAACTACTGAAATCCTGCTGCACTTGAAAGTCAGGTCTCTTGACTTTGCCCCCGCTACCCTGCCCCCTTTTCTCCCTATTACGTTAATTAGTGGTGTTGATATCCATCCAGGCGTCCCCAAACTTTTTACACAGGGGGCCAGTTCATTGTCTCTCAGACCGTTGGAGGGCCGCCACATACTGTGCTCCTCTCACTGAGCACCAATGAAAGAGGTGCCCCTTCCTGAAGTGCAGTGGGGGGCCAGATAAATGGCCTCAGGGGGCCGCATGCGGCCCGAGGGCCGTAGTTTGGGGACGCCTGCATAAGACCCACACAGGGAACCTGAGACAAATCCAATAAGGCTTCTCAGACTGGTCAATTTTGTAGCAGTTAAGATTACAATGGGTACCCATGCAAAGGGGAACTCTTTCATCACAGCATTTGCCATAACCTGAGAAACAGACGTTTTCAGTGGGTGAATGTCCTGGTCATCATAAAGCCAGTCCTATATACCCTGCATAGAAAGTGTATCAGCTGCTTCCACTGGGGTATTCCACTTGGCATTTATAGGGGAGTCTGAAATGTCCCTTCTTAGAGTAAACATACTTGACAGTGACTTATCCAGTTCATCAGCAGGTTGCCACATAAATAAACCACTGTATGTGTGGATCATGTATAGCCCTCTGCAGTGTGATGTGAAACTCCCTGTGATTGTTCAAGTCAGCTGTGGGTCGAATATCAGCCCAAACCTGTTTTTCCATTCTGCAGCATTCAAAGCCAAAGATACCATTCCTAATTTAGTCACTCTCACACTTCATTTTAGTAAAGGTTCTTCAAACCGATGATACTGTTCTAAAAAACACGACAACCCCTTCTCATTATACCCTCTGGTTTCAGTGGTTTCTTGCTTTTGTTATTCCTTCATGTGGACTACCTTCTTGTTACCACTTAGGTCTTAGAGGTGGTCTCTGTTATCCCAGTGTATTTTTTCCCCTTGTGGGTGGCTCTGAACCTAGTAGCCAAAGCTCAGACAAATGAAAATCTGAGCTTTTTTAAGCATCATGGTCTGACTTGGCACTCTTTTTAAATTTTTGCTATTTTGGCTGGGCACAGTGACTCATGCCTGTAATCCCAGCACTTTGGGAACCCAAGGTGGGAGGATCACCTGAGGTCGGGAGTTTGAGACCAGCCTGACCAACATTGAAAAACCCTGTCTACTAAAAACACAAAATTAGCCAGGTGTGGTGGCGCATGTCCGTAATCCCAGCTACTCAGGAGGCTGAGGCAGGAGAATCACTTGAATCCTGGAGGCGGAGGTTACAGTGAGCTGAGATTGCGTCATTGCACTCCAGCCTGGGCAACACGAGTGAAACTCTGTATCCAAAAAAAAAAAAAAAAATTAACTATTTTGGGTAACAATAAATACAGGATTATATGTTCGGCAGGTTTTGTTTGCATTTCCTTACGTATCCAATGAGCCATCTACTTGAACGTTGGATCTATAACCATTTCTAAAATCTACTGGTAATTTTTGCCTTTGGTAACTGATCACAGAGAAGATTCAGTTTCATACCATGGTTAATTAGATGGCTATCCAGGAACTAAAGGTTCCTCATTTCCTTTCTCTTTCAAAACCAGGTTTCTATGAGTCAGGGCCCTTCTACAAAATCCCACATTTTCTTACACCAAATTTGCAATTTCTACATCAATTCTCTGGCAAAAATTGGGTAACCTACAAATGTAATTCAGTTCTGGCACTAATTACCCAGTAGCACAGACCTCACAAGGTTAAGAATTTAATCCCACAGGACTGTCGTCACTTCAGATACCAGCTGCAAATGAGGTCTCCATGCTACCTACACTTCTGCCAGGTGAACTACAAATTGTCATGACCCACCCCCCACCCCCACCAAGCCTAGTAATTTGTTGGAATAACTCACAGAACTCGAAACTGTCATTTTTACTATTAGCTTTTTATAAAAGAATACAAACAAGCAGCCAGATGAGGATAAGGGCAGGGAGAAACCCATATTTAGAAGCCCTTGTTTCCAGAGTTGGTATGCAACTCCCTCCTAGTACATGGATGTGCTCACCAACTCAGAAGCTTCCCAAACCGTGAGTTTAAGGGTTTTTAATTCAGGCTTCATTATGTAGACTTAATTGACTAAATCATTGGTCACTGGTGGTTGAACTCACTCTTCAGTACCTTCCCTTACTACAAGGTTGGGAGGACATTATATTGTTCCCTCAGAGGCACATAAAGTTGAGACTCTCAAAAAAACTGCTCGCCCCTTCACACTGGCGGAACCTAGTTACATTTTCAACCCACCACATACAGTGAATAGAACTAATTTTTTTTTTTCCTAAGATAGAGTCTCACTCTGTCACCAGGCTGGAGTGCAGTGGTGTTATCTCAGTTCATCGAAACCTCTACTTCCCGGGTTCAAGTGATTCTCCCACCTCAGCCTCCCTAGTAGCTGAGATTACAGGCATGCACCATCACACCTGGCTAATTTTTGTATTTTTAGTAGAGACGGGGTTTCACCATGTTGGCCAGGATGGTCTCAATCTCCTGATCTCATGTTCCACCCGCCTCGGCCTCCCGAAATGCTGGGATTACAGGTGTGAGCCACTGCGCCTAGGCAAGAGCTCTTAAGATTAAACATGACTTAGGTCAGGTGCCTGGATGACCAGCCTGGCCAAGAGGGTGAAACTGGTCTCTACTAAAAATACAAAACTTAGCCGGTTATGGTGGCAGGTACCTATAATCCCAGCTACTTGTGAGGGTGAGGCAGGAAATTGCTTGAACCTGGGAGGCAGAGATTACAGAGAACCAAGATCGCACCACTACACTCCAGCCCTGGGTGTAAAAGTGAGACTCCATCTCAAAAAAAAAAAAAAAAAAAAAAAAAAGATTAAACATGACTTAATAATTTTTTTTTTTTTTTTTTTTTTTTTTTGAGACGGAGTTTCGCTCTTGTTACCCAGGCTGGAGTGCAATGGCACGATCTCGGCTCACCGCAACCTCCGCCTCCTGGGTTCAGGCAATTCTCCTGCCTCAGCCTCCCGAGTAGCTGGGATTACAGGCACGTGCCACCATGCCCAGCTAATTTTTTTATATTTTTAGTAGAGACGGGGTTTCACCATGATGACCAGGATGGTCTCGATCTCTCGACCTCGTGATTCACCCGCCTCGGCCTCCCAAAGTGCTGGGATTACAGGCTTGAGCCACCGCGCCCGGCCCACTTAATAATATTTTTATGACTGCACAGACCAGAACAATGTGAGGCACGATTTGTTGGTCTATGACTTGGAGGCTAGAAAATCCATTAAAAAATACCATGAAGAAGGTAACATTTTATAAGCCACCAGAAGTACCTTGACTAGGTCCTTTGGGCCAAAACTAGTGAGAGATAAGCAAGTAAGAGTCCACTGAGGGATCAAACTATGATATCCTCCAGACAATGGGAGAGAGAACGCAAACATTAGTCTTCTCTAAGCATGCTCTGGTGACTGATGTGTAGACCTGCCAGGTGATACAGGTACGATGGCTACTGTGACAGAACCTAGCAATCACATGATTCTGGCAAGAGTCCTGGACAGGTTAAAGTGCGGAATGCAACTCCTGAAAACGTCTCACATACCTGGAATTAATGGAGAATCTCCTGATAATGGATGTTCAGATGTATGAAGTTCAAATTCAACCAGATGACTCCATCACAAAGGCTGTCTAGTGCTGTCACATTGACAAAAAGGCGCACATTCCCAGAAGGCCTAAAGCCATTCTCGTGTGGAATTTCTTGCGTTGTATAAGGCCAGATCGTTGGCTAAAAGCTTTCATACATTCACTAAATTCATGAAAATATCTGGGTTGTAAAGTTTTTGGTGTTGAATTAGAGTAGACTGCAAACTGGATTGGCTCTATTGATGAAGCCTTTATCTGGTGTGGTTTATGGTGTTGAATCCGGCTGTGGTTTGGCTAAAGCATTTCCCACATTTGCTGCATTCATAAGGCCTTTCTCCAGTGTAAACTCTCTGGTATTGACTGAGGATGGAGCTTTGGCTAAAGAATTTCCCACATTCATATTGGTAAGGCCTTGATGCAGTAAGAATTCTTTGGTGTTGAACAAAGCTTGAGCTCTGTGTAAAGAATTTTCCACATTTGGCTGGGCACAGTGGCTCACGCCTATAATCCCAGCATTTTCAGAGGCGGAGGCGGGTGGATCACAAGGTCAAGAGATCAAGACCATTCTGGTCAACACGGTGAAACCCCGTCTCTACTAAAAATACAAAAATTAGACCAGGCGCGGTGACTCAAGCCTGTAATCCCAGCACTTTGGGAGGCCGAGGCAGGTGGATCATGCCATTGCACTCCAGCCTGGGTAACAAGAGTGAAACTCCGTCTCAAAAAAAAAAAAAAAAAGAAAAGAAAATTAGGTTGAAGTTGATCACGCTCAAAAAGTAGACCTTGGGAATCCCAGTAATGGTTGAAATGTGAATCAACAACATCTCAATGCTAAGTAACCACATTGACAGGACAGAGGTTCTTAAAAATATAACAGTGATATTAAAATTAGGCATACAAGAAGAACAGCTACTTTTTAAGATAAATACTTTCATTTCATTCAAATTTTCGAATTTATTTATTTATTTATTTATTTATTTATTTATTTTTTTTTTGAGACGGAGTTTCGCTCTTGTTACCCAGGCTGGAGTGCAATGGCGCGATCTCGGCTCACCGCAACCTCCGCCTCCTGGGTTCAGGCAATTCTCCTGCCTCAGCCTCCTGAGTAGCTGGGATTATAGGCATGCACCACCATGCCCAGCTAATTTTTTGTATTTTTAATAGAGACGGGGTTTCACCATGTTGACCAGGTTAGTCTCGATCTCTCGACCTTGTGATCCACCCGCCTCGGCCTCCCAAAGTGCTGGGATTACAGGCTTGAGCCACCGTGCCCGGCCTCGAATTTATTAACATAACATTGTCTATGATGTTCTTTACTCTGATACATGTGACCACTTGCACTCACAGCTCTCCTGATATGGTTCTTTCTTTTTTCTTTAAAATCGTACTCAGAAAATTGGTCGAGATTTCAGTGAGCCATGATTGTACCATTACACTCCAGCCTGGATGACACAGTGAGACCGTGTGTCATTAAAACAACAACAACAACAACAACTCTCATAAAATTTATACTTTAGGCTGGGCGTGGTGGCTCACGCCTGTAATCCTAGCACGTTGGGAGGCTGAGGTGACTGGATCACCTGAGGTCAGGAGTTCAAGACCAGCCTGGCCATCATGGTGAAACCCCATCTTTAAAAAAAAAAAAAAAAAAAATTGATACTTTAAAATCAATCAGTTCTTTTATATGCTTTCTCAAAAATAGAAGCTTTTCAATGAAAGGATCTTTATGAAATTTATGCCTTATTTTGTATCTCACATGTGACTTATTTACAAAAAAGATTTAGGGCCAGGCGCGGTGGCTCAAGCCTGTAATCCCAGCACTTTGGGAGGCCGAGGCGGGTGGATCACGAGGTCGAGAGATCGAGACCATCCTGGTCAACATGGTGAAACCCCGTCTCTACTAAAAATACAAAAAATTAGCTGGGCATGGTGGCGCATGCCTGTAATCCCAGCTACTCAGGAGGCTGAGGCAGGAGAATTGCCTGAACCCGGGAGGCGGAGGTTGCGGTGAGCCGAGATCGCGCCATTGCACTCCAGCCTGGGTAACAAGAGCGAAACTCCGTCTCAAAAAAAAAAAAAAAAAAAAGATTTGGGACATATTATAATCTGTTTACATTCTAAATGCCGCACAAACTATTGGATATGTCAGAAGAGAGAAAATACATACTTTCATGAGATAATAGGACAGGGAGCCATCAATGGTAGAAATGAAATGAATATCCGATCACTATGCAGCAGGTAGGTGGGAGTCAAGGCCTCCCTAAGGATATGTACACATCTCATGCCATAGTAAGTGTATGGCATTTTCACAGAGCACTACAGAGAGAACAAGTTGAGAGGAAGGAGTGAGACATGGAGGCCAGAGAGGTGTCAGGTAGCTTTTTCCAGACATCAGAGGAAAATCAAGTAGGGAAAATGGAAGAAGCTGAAGGTAGAAATCTGGTATAGCCTCTGGCCCTGGCCTCACACAATGGCAGGCACAGGACAAGTCCTGGTATGATTTGAACCCACTCCCAGTGTCAGCTGCCACTCACAGGGGCTTGGGCCCTCCAAACATCCTTGCTGTGACTAACGTCAAGTCTGGCTGACTGCTAGGACTCTCCTCCATCTCTAATTGGGCAAGTACATGGGGTATAGGAGATGAAACTCCTCCAGGAAAGATAGGGCAGGTGAGTGGTCATCACTCCATCAGGGGGACCCACTCCACCAAAAATCACAGGAAAAACAATAAACATGACAAGATCTTGGGGTAGTGTTTTGCAGGAATAGCATTATGATCCCCACCAGTAGTACCCTTGTCAGTGTCTGTGATTCTGAACAGTCAGGCCTCAAGATATGTTAGAAGAAAGAGGTAGACACTGGTCACAGACAAGCCATGGTGTGGACCAAGTCCGCCAAGTAGGAAGAGGCTACTCTCTGTGGGTCTGTTTGACGCTGCAGGGCAGCAGGTGTTGGGAAATTCTTGGGAGGAAGAGGAAACAGCACACACACCCCGGCCCTGGCACACTCAGCACGTGCTCCAGGAAACCAGGGAAAGTGGCAGGGTTGAATGACCCCAATGTGAGAAGGACAGTGATGCCCACCAGGAAAGGTGGGATGTCAGAGCCCAACCCAGGTTCAGGAATTCAGTAGGGATCAGAGGAGTCCGCATATAGTCACAACTACAGTTGTAACTATTACGTAGTTACATAGTTATAATTAATTTATTACAGTGAAAGGATATAAGGACGGATCAGCAAAGGGAAAGGGCACCTGCAGCCAAACTTCCAGGAATCCTCTTGCAGTGGAGTCACACGGTACGCATTTAATTCTTCCAGCAAGTTGTGAAAACACATGTGAAACGCTGTCTACCCAAGAAGATCATCTGATGCTCGGGGCCCAGAGTTTTTATTGAGAGCTGATAACCTAGGTGTCCTTAGCATATAGCAAAATTCCAGAAGCCTAAAAGGAATGCAGGTGTTCAGCATAAACTGTGCCATCTGCAAGGCTGGGTGTAGTGGCTCACACCTGTAATCCCAACACTTTTAGAGGCCAAGGCGGGCAGATCATTTGAGGTCAGGAGTTCGAGACCAGCCTGACTAACATGGTGAAACCCATCTCTATAAAAAATACAAAAATCAGCCAAGTGTGGAGGGCCTGAAACTGTAGTGTCAGCTACTAGGGAGGCTGAGGCAGGAGAATCGCTTGAACCTGAAAAGCAGAGGTTGCAGTGAGTCAGACTGTGCCACTGCACTCCAGCCTGGGCAACAGAGCGAGACTCTGTCTTTTAAAAAAAAAAAAAGAAAAGAAAAGCAAAAAACTATGCAGTCTGCAAAAGCAGTTTAGGGACAATGAGTACCATTTTTTATCAGGGAATCCTCCTAGCATCCTCTTAACAGTTGATTTGGTGAAGAGCTGAATTTGGTGTGTGTCTATGTATATGTGCATGTGCACATATGTGCACGTGTGTGTGTATGTGTCTTGCTAGGGAGGACACATTTAAATTTCATAGCAGAGAAGGGAAGAGATATCTATTGATACATGCCACAGTTAATTATATGAGTAGGCTGGGAAGCTAAACCCTACAATTTAGCAAGGAGGGAAAAAATACAAACTGACATAACTTATGACTGTTCAGCTAACTGGTGAGAAGCTGAGACTCCTACACAGTTCACTGATATTTTGACTACAAGATTCCATAGTTGTGTCTAGAGTTTATCAGATTGCCACTTGTGTGGGTGAGTGTGAATGCTGCTTAGCTTGATGCCATCATAAGTAACCTGTGAGGTAGGGGGGTTTGGCAATGCTCCTCTGAATAACTGTTAAAATGTATGTTTCTTTTCTTTTCTTTTTTTTTTTGAGATGGAGTTGCGCTCTTGTTACCCAGGCTGGAGTGCAATGGCGCGATCCCGGCTCACTACAACCTCCGCCTCCTGGGTTCAGGCAATTCTCCTGCCTCAGCCTCCTGAGTAGCTGGGATTACAGGTATGCGCCACAATGCCCAGCTAATTTTTTGTATTTCTAGTAGAGACGGGGTTTCACCATGTTGACCAGGATGGTCTCCATCTCTTGACCTCGTGATCCACCGCCTCGGCCTCCCAAAGTGCTGGGATTACAGGCTTGAGCCACCGCGCCCGGCTGTATGTTTCTTTTAACATTTCAGTTACCATTACCTCAATCCAGAGCTCTGCCACCTTCCGTAGCACTGCTGGAGCAGCCCCAAAACATCCTGCCCTCATCTGACATGATACTTCCAAGGGACATTGCCCAGATTGGACACTGCTACATTATGTGTTGGTTAATATGACCAGAATTTGTTTTATTTCTTGAAGGCTACAATATTAACTCCCATTTGGGGACTCTTTATTTAGTATCATAATATATGTTTTGCATAAATGCCAAGTTTTTTTGCTTTTTTCTTTAGATGGAGTTTCACTCTGTTGCCCAGGCTGGAGTGCTGTGGTGTGGGCTCAGCTCACTGCAACCTCTGCTCCCAGGTTCAAACGATTCTCCTGCCTCAGCCTACCAAGTAGCTGGGATTACAGTTGCCTGCCACCACGCCCAGCTAATTTTTTGTATTTTTAGTAGAGACGGGGTTTTGCCATGCTGGCCAGACTAGTCTCAAATTCCTGACCTTGTGATCCATCTGCCTCGGCCTTCCAAAGTGCTGGGATTACAGGCGTGAGCCACTGTGCCCACCTCTAAATTTTAATGTATAAATTTTATGCAATAATTTGATTAATAGTAGAGCACAATCATTTTTCACATTTAGTTTTCTAATTATTCTTTCAATATTTCAGTATAATTTTCCAGTTCACATTTATTGGTCAAATTATCCTTTGAATAATATAAAAATAAACATTTAGAAAATGGTTAGTTTTCTAAACCATGAAAACTAATTGTGATGATGTTATAGATTCATCATGTGGCCGAGCTCCTTCCAACAGTCATGTCCAGGGACAAAGGGTGTCTGTGTTTATTTATGGATTCTGTTAATGCCTTTAGAACTACTTTTTCACTATTCCTGTAATCCACATTTCTTCTTAATCATATTTCAAGGGTTTCATGGAAATTTAAGGATGTTGTGAAGTAAGTATTTTAAATACGTTTTTACACTAATGGCTGCTAAGATACATATGAAAACCGTTGATTTTACATGCAGCATTTTTCTTTCATTTATATATCATTAATTATACTAAATTTTGAATTAATCCTCTACGTAGATAAATAAGGTAATTATATCCTCTATAAATAAAATTATTTTGTGTTTTTCCTTGACAGTGTTTCATACTTTAGTTTTCATGCCCAGACAGTGGTGTTTACAACTAATTGATCACAATTAGTTACAGCTCTCTTTGTTCCCTCTCCATTTCTACCGCTTCACTTCACTAGCCTTAAAAAGTAATTTTCATGCTCTATCATTTGGGGTAGAATGTAAAGTTTTTGAATATTTTTTGTGATAGTGGTCATTGTAGATTTGCACCTAAGTGAAATAAAAGTGAATCGTTGGCTTTACCATCCTAATATGGGACTGCATTTACAATGAATAATCCAATTTGATCATGGAGAATTGTTCTCCATTCTACTATAGGCTATCCATACTGTAATTTGTATTGCTGCATTTTCATACCAATAGGAGACTGCTCTATGGCATATTACTGAGTTGGCAAATAAAGATTTGAGCACTGTGCATAAATATATTGATACATAGGTAGACTAGAAAATGGTACATTTTCTAAGGATAAGGTAATATGGGTACATACAATTAGAAAACCCTAAACAACAACAAACACACACATACACACACACACACACACACACACACACACACATTTAAATTGAACCTTAGAGAAATACAAAGAATACTGCAGTGAGAAATTGCCTTGATAAAATACACCACTGGCCTTTATTTCCAGGATTTTCTGACTCTGAATGAAAGTGTCGTTGCTGTGACTGAATGCTGTCCACAGACCTGACAATGGGAATCATCTTTATCTCAGATAGGAGTTGGGATCAACTGGGCAACACCTTGCTCTTCTGTTGCTACCTCTTCATTTCTTGCAGTGGTTGGAGGTTAACGCCCATAGATTGGATTCTCAAGAACCTGATTTTAGCCAACTGTTTGGTTCTTCTCTGTAGAGGAATTCCTCAGACATTGACAGCTTTGGGGATGAAATGTTTTCTGCATGATTTGGGATGCAAATTAATTTATTGTTTTCACAGAGTAGCAAAATAGTGAAACAACAGCTATGCTTTCACCATACTGTCCTCTCTGAGGCATACAGTGTTTGGATCCCCACAAAAGTTACTTACCCCTTTAACCTGGCAGAGTCCTATTACGCTTCCAAACTACTCCATAGTGAATGGAACTTATAAAATTAAATATACTTAAAGAAAAAGGACTTTATCACTGCAGAGCAATGCAATGTAAAATAGGCAAATCCTGCTTTAGTGACTTGGAAGTTGAAAATACTTCATGAAGACCATCGCCTGAGGCAAACAATGTTTCTGACAAAGGCAGGCCTACTCTACAAACCACTAGCAGAACTCAGATTAGGTCCCAGGGCCAAAACTGAGGTACAATCATGCCCTAAGTGTCAGAAAGGAGGGAATGAGTACCTGCTAAGAGCTCAGACTACTCATGATTTCTTCCAACTAATTGAAGAAGTCTGCCTCCCTGAACACGTTGGGACAGTGATTGACACATACTCTGTGGATCACCCAGGTAGTAGAGATGAAATGGCTTCAGCTACAGAAACTGGCAGTGACATCAATCTGGTAAGATCCCTGGCAGGTTTAAAGAGTAAAACAGCTACACATGCTTCTCAGATACCTCAGACTTACGGGGAATCCATAGATGTTTGTATACATGAGATTAAAATAAGGAGGAGGCTCTTCTCAAAGACTAGCTTCTAGCATCATCATACTAAGGAAAAAGCATATTTGCTGCATATTTTAGGGTTTTGTTCTATGGAAACACTTTAAATGCAACAAAAGAATCTGCTATATTCACTGCACATGAGCTTCCCTGTGATGAAAGAAGCCAGAGCAACTAAAGAATTTGCCACATTCACTGCATGTGAGTTTTCCTGTGATGAAAGAGGCCAGGGCTTGGGCTAAAAGATTTATAGCTAAATATGGTGGCTCATGCCGGTAATTCCAGCACTTTGGGAGACCACGGTGTGTGAATTGCTCGAGCCCAGGTATTCAAGACCAGCCTGGGCAACACGGTGAAACCCTTGTCTCTACTAAAAATACAAAAATTGTCTGGGCATGGTGGTGTGCGCTTGTGGTCCCAGCTACTTGAAAGGCTGCTGTAGGAGGATTGCTGAAGCCTGGGAGGTCCAGGCTGCAGTGAGCCAAGATTGCACCACTGCATTGCAGCCTGGGTGAAAGGGTAAGGCCCTGTCTCAAAAATAAATAATAAAGACAGTAAAAACATTTCCCACCTTAACTGTAAGGCCTTTCTTCAGCATGAACTGTCCTGTGCTGAATGAGGGAGTGTTTGCGAGTAAAAGATTTTCCACATTCACTGCACTCACAAAGCCTTTCCTCAGAGGGAACACTTTGATGTCAAATGAAAACTTATACCTGCCGAAAGGATTTCGCACATTCACTACACTCATAAGGCCTTTCTCCATTGTGCACTGTCAGATGCTGAAGAACAGCAGAGCTTTGGCTAAAAGACTTCCCACATTTCCTGCACTCATTAGGTCTTTCTCCAGTGTGAACTCTCAGATGTTGAAGGAGGCCAGAGCTTTGCCTAAAGGACTTCCCACATTTGCTGCACGCGTAAGGCCTTTCTTCAGTGTGAACTCTGGTGTTGCATAAGGTGAATTTTACAGATAAAGGATTTCTGGCATTCGTTGCACCCATAAGGCCTTATTCATTATGAACTGTCTTGTGTCAAATGAGAACAGTTTTGCAACTAAATGATTTCCCACATTGATTGCACTCATAAGGTCACACTCCAGTGTGAGACTTCCTGTGTTGAATCAGGCCGGAGCTGTACTAAAAACTTGCCCACATTCACTGCACTCATAAGGCCTTTCTCCAGTGTGACACCTTTGGTGGTGAATGAGGTCATTATTGCAACTAAATAATTCCCCCCATTCTTTGTACTCAAAAGGTCTTGTTCTAGTGTGAGTTCTCCTGTGACGAGAAAGGTTATTGCAGCAGCTAAAAAATTTCACACATTCAGTGCACTCATAAGGTCTTTTTCAGTGCGAACTCTTCGATGTTGAATAAGGATAGATACCTGGTGAAAGTATTTGCTGCATTCACTGTACTCATAAGGCCTTTCTCTAGTGTGAACTCTTTGGTGTTGAATGAGTTTAGTTTTACCACTAAATCATTTCCCACATTCACTGTGGTCACGAGTCCTTGCTCTAGTATGCATCCGACTGTGTTGAAGTAAGCAGAAATTTTGGCTAAAAGATTTACCACAGTTACTGCACTCATACGACCTTGTTCCAGGGTGAGATCTCCTGTGGTGACAGAGGTTACAACGCGGCTGAAGGATTTCCCACATTGACTGCACTCATAGGGCATTTCTGCAGAGTAAACTCTTTGGTGTTGAATGAGTACAAATTTCTTGCTAAAATACTTCCAATACTTCCCAGACTCTGTATTTGAACGGCCTTTGTCCAGTGAGAACTCTGCAGTGTCGAATGCTGCTGTGTGGTCTCTCACTGCTGGCAGTGGCCTGATGCTGGAGAAGCCCTGAGGTGGCTGGAA
Source organism: Saimiri boliviensis (assembly GCF_048565385.1). Classification (NCBI taxonomy): domain Eukaryota; kingdom Metazoa; phylum Chordata; class Mammalia; order Primates; family Cebidae; genus Saimiri; species Saimiri boliviensis. The sequence goes on along the minus strand of NC_133462.1, from coordinate 1,024,846 downwards.
AGTCCCTCACAACTTCCCCAATGTTGAAGGGCTTTTCTGGTAAATGGAATCTCCAGTTAGGCACAAATGAGGCTTGAACTCCATCTACTTTAGAGTTTCTCTCTGCTATCAAGCTTCTGAAGCTGATGAAGATTTGCTCTCAACCAGAAACTTCCTGATGCCCCATGCAAGTGTAATTTCTGTCCAGGGTATGTGGCTTGGACTTCAGCAAAGTGTAAAGTATCTCTCAGGACGGGGATACAAATCACACAGGAGTCACTCTTAGGGGTGCACGGCCTTGCCTTTGGAGTCCTGACCTGTGAGAGCCCTTCCACAGAAACACTCTCTGCAGAAGGTGCTTCCTCATCCTCTGCTCCATACAAACAGCCTGAAAAGAGCGAAATTTGGATGAAGTGCAGGTTCAATCTGGTGGGAGGGAGGAGTCCCTTCAAGAATGTGTGTCAAACATAGCAAAGAATCAGTCATAAGAATGTTCTCAGGATGTGAGAGTTGGTGGCAATTTGAGAAAAGGAACTTTAAGGATAACAGGATGGGGCCGGGCGCTGTGGCTCATGCCCCAACCCGCGCGTTTGTGGGCGCAGCCCCAGCAGAGTTCAGGCTCCTCCGCTTTCCCATGGGCTCAGCGGCAGATGCCGCCGAGGCTGGGTTTCAACATGGACTGGAAAGCGTTTGAGGAGGGCAGCGCCAGCCTGTCCCCGCGGGGTAGGCGGGAATTTTACAGCGGGGTTGGGGAGCAGCCAAGAAACCTTGGGCACCGGGGCGAGTCGCGGGGGCCCGGGAGCCCGAGGTGGGGTGCAGGCCAGTGTGCGGGGAGGCGCACGGGGCAGAGGAGCCCGCTGTGCCCGCAAATGCGCGGGTTAGGGCTGGAGGCTGGGCGAGGCGCGGGGGCAGCCCGGGAATTGGATGAGACGTCCGAAAACCCACCAGGTGCCAAGGGAACGCCCGGGCGGCGCCAGCTACATGGATATCCCAGAAGCTGGGCTGCTGGGGACCACAGGGGTCAGGGCGACAGGACGTGGCGCCTGGAGGCCGGAAAGCCCACAGTGGCGGGCCGGTGGCTCCAGAGCTCTCAGACTCACCAAGTGGGTGCCCACCTCCTTGGCACCCGACCCCCGCCGAGACACCTAGGTCCGGCCAGCCCCAGCGCCTTCACACCTGCGAGGTCCCCGTGGCCCGTTATTCCCGATGCTGGCAAGTTGTTACTTTCAGGGGCCTCTGTGGCATCAGATTCCTCTCATTTGGCTTGTTGACAGAATTAAGCTCCATGTGGTTGTAGACCTGAGGTCTCAGTTCCTCTCCCCTACAGATCCTGAAGGCGTAATCCCCCAAAACTTGCCCCCTGCTACCCCCTTGCTGTCCTGGACCCCTTCCGTGGAACATTCAAAGTAAGAATCCGCGTCACCTTCTGGATAGAGGCGCATTTTCAGAAAGTCGTCTCCACCCGGCCCATGCTGGGGAGGTCCCGAGGGATTCCCCGGCTGCGCGGCGGCAGGAGCTGCTTTCTCAGAAAGTGTCCTTTCCCGTCTGGAGTGTTCTGTCACCCCTTCATGTAGCCAAGGCTCTCTCTTGTCCCCTTTCCCTAGCTTTCCCTTTCCCCTTCCTTCCTGTTCCACCCCATGCATTTCTTTAGAAGCCTCCCTCACAATTATTTGGTGAGATATCCGCCTCCCTCCCTGCCACCAATTTCCCAGGATTAAATAAAAATATTCTGTAAAAGCAGTTTTAGGTTCACAGCAACAGTGAGCAGAAGGTAACAGAGTTTCCATATACCCCATTTCTCCACGATACACTCAACGTCCTCCACTATTAACATCTCCGGACAGAGTGGCACATTGGTCCTAATCAATGAATCTACACTGACACATTATCATCACCCAGTGTCCATAGTTTACATTAAAGTTCACTCTCACTGCCCATTCTATGGGTTTTGGCAAAAGTATGACATGTATCCAATATGGTATACACAGAATAGTTTCAATTCCCTAGAGATCCTCTTAGTTCTACCTATTCATCCCTCCTTTGTGCCTACCCACTGGCAACCACTGACCGCTTTACTATCTCCATACTTTTGCCTTTTCCAGAATGCCATATAGTAGGAATCAAACATCATATAGCTTTTTCAGATTGGCTTCTTTCACTCAGTATATGCATTTAAGATTCCACCATGTTGGGCCGGGTGCGGTGGCTCAAGCCTGTAATCCCAGCACTTTGGGAGGCCGAGGCGGGTGGATCACGAGGTCGAGAGATCAAGACCATCCTGGTCAACATGGTGAAACCCCGTCTCTACTAAAAATACAAAAAACTGCGCCGGGCGCGGTGGCTCAAGCCTGTAATCCCAGCACTTTGGGAGGCCGAGGCGGGTGGATCACGAGGTCGAGAGATCGAGACCATCCTGGTCAACATGGTGAAACCCCGTCTCTACTAAAAGTGCAAAAAATTAGCTGGGCATGGTGGCACGTGCCTGTAATCCCAGCTACTCAGGAGGCTGAGGCAGGAGAATTCCCTGAGCCCAGGAGGCGGAGGTTGCGGTGAGCCGAGATTGCGCCATTGCACTCCAGCCTGGGTAACAAGGGCGAAACTCCATCTCAAAAAAAAAAAAAAAAAAAAAAAAAAAAAATACAAAAAACTAGCTGGGCATGGTGGCGCATGCCTGTAATCCCAGCTACTTAGGAGGCTGAGGCAGGAGAATTGCCTGAGCCCAGGAGGCGGAGGTTGCGGTGAGCCGAGACCGCGCCATTGCACTCCAGCCTGGGTAACAAAAGCGAAACTCCATCTCAAAAAAAAAAAAAAAAAAAAAAAAAAAAAAAAAAAAAAAGATTCCACCATGTCTTTATGACTTGATAGATTTTTCTTTGCAGTGCTGAACAACATTCCATTGTCCAGATGTACCACAATTAATTTACCCATTCACCTACTACAAGGACATTTGGTTTCCTTCCAAGCTCTGCCAATGATGAATAAAGCTGCTGTAAAGTTCATTTACAGGGTTTTGTGTGAAACATAAATTTTCTTTCTTTCTTTCTTTCTTTCTTTTTTTTTTGAGATGGAGTTTCGCTCTTGTTACCCAGGCTGGAGTGCAATGGCACGATCTCGGCTCACCGCAACCTCCGCCTTCTGGGTTCAGGCAATTCTCCTGCCTCAGCCCGGCCCATTACTGTAACCTTATAGTAAGTATAGAAGTCAGGCAGCGTTAGTCGTCTGACTTTGTTCATCTTCAGTATTGAGTTGGCTTTTCTAGATACTTTGTTTTTCCATATAAATTTTAAAATGAGGCCCAGGCGCGGTGGCTCAAGCCTGTAATCCCAGCACTTTGGGAGGCCGAGGCGGGTGGATCAGGAGGTCCAGAGATCGAGACCATCCTGGCCAATATGGTGAAACCCCGTCTCTACCAAAAATACAAATAATTAGCTGGGCATGGTGGCGCGTGCCTGTAATCCCAGCTACTCAGGAGGCTGAGGCAGGAGAATTGCCTGAGCCCAGGAGGCAGAGGTTGTGGTGAGCCGAGATCGCGCCATTGCACTCCAGCCTGGGTAACAACAGCGAAACTTGGCCGGGCGCGGTGGCTCAAGCCTGTAATCCCAGCACTTTGGGAGGCCGAGGCGGGTGGATCACGAGGTCGAGAGATCGAGACCAACCTGGTCAACATGGTGAAACCCCGTCTCTACTAAAAATACAAAAAATTAGCTGGGCATGGTGGTGCGTGCCTATAATCCCAGCTACTCAGGAGGCTGAGGCAGGAGAATTGCCTGAACCCAGGAGGCGGAGGTTGCAGTGAGCCGAGATCGCACCATTGCACTCCAGCCTGGGTAACAAGAGCGAAACTCCGTCTCAAAAAAAAAAAAAAAAAAAAAAAAAAAACAGCGAAACTCCATCTCAAAAAAAATAAATAAATAAAAATAAAAAAAATAATAAATTTTAAAATCACGTTGTCAGTGTTCACTAACTTGCCGGGATTTTGATTGGGATTGCATTGAATTTGTAGATCAAATTTGGACAATACGAAGTCATCCTATGTATAAATATGAATGCCTCTCCATTTATTTAGTTCATTTCTTATTTATTTCATCAGAGTCTTGTAGTTTTTCTCATATATCTTGCACATATTTTGTTAGATTTGTACCTAAGCACAGTTCAAACCTGTGTTGTTCAAACGTCAACGTACTTAAGACCTCAAAACCCGAAGCGCCTCAGTCGCCCTGGAGGCTGGGAGACGCAGCTCCCCAGCTCTCCCAGCCATCTGCTCGCAGGGCGCCCTCCGCCGCAGCCTTAAGGAGACTACATTTCCCAGAAAGCCTTGCGTCGAGCGGCAGTACGTTGATCCAACGTAAGTCCGAGGCGGGGACGTTTCCGTGTGGGCGTATCCCTCGGAGTCGGGCTGCTGGCGTCTTCGCAGCGGTCATTTTGGCTCCCCTTCGTTCCGTTCTCTCGGTCAGCCGCTCCGGTGCGCCGCATCAGGACCGCAGTGACGGACAATGAAGGCGCGAGAGTCAGGTCTGAGAGTCGGGGGCAGAGTCGCCCGCGAGGCCGGCCTTGGGATAGCGGTGCTCGGGCTCCCGCCCGGTCGCCCGCCGCGTCCGGTCCAGTTCCGCCCGCCGACCCGGGTGGCGACCGCACTGACGGACCCAGCTCCGGTGAGCGCAGCGACCTCCGGGCCTCCCCCGACCGAGTGAGGGGCACCTGTTCACGTCTCTGTAGCTCAGGGTCGGGGACACTGAGGCTCGCGGGTGGGGCCCCTGTTTCTGACACCCGATGTGGTGGGCAGGGGGACAAGGGATGGGACCGGCGCGTCCAGATCTTAGACGGGCGACCGAGAAGGGGCCATTCAGGGACCCGGACTCCACGTCGTTACTGCAGGGAGCAGCGTCTGAGAGAGACCTACGTTTATTCTTAGGCCGCGGGAGCCATAGAGAGCGTGGGCAAACGGGAGATAACATCCCAGTTAGGATTTGAAAAATCCTCTGCAGGCTGTTCCGTGGAAGAAAAGACTGTAGAGATGAATGAGAACGTGGAGGCAGAGGGAGGTAGAGTATTTTTCTACGGCTACAAAAACTGGTAAGAGGCAGCTTACTAAGGACTGAGGCACACAGGTTAGACAGTCAACCCAAAGTGACATGGCTCTGGGCCGGGACAAGGGTACAGGGAAGGCCTGTGTCCGTGGAGCACTGCCATGATCACATTCCTCTGAAGCTTGCGTCTTTCCACATGTTCCCATAGCTACAGAGGTGCTTTCGGAACCTGCCTAGGTACGTGGAGGTATCTCACCCCCTCACTGGTCTGGAATGTTCCTTCCACCCCAAACACAGACATTTTCTTTAGATTTATGTTGTCATGGGACTCACCTACCATTCTCTCAGCAGTTGGTTTGGGAACCCTGGAGAATCTCTGAGCTCAGGGTCCTGAGTCCAGGCCTGTGTTTCCATTTGGGGCAGCTAATGGAAAGAGATGTGAAAGCTTATGATAGGAACAAGTAGGTACCAGCTTTTGGAACTCCTTGGAGATGAGGCTGAGCTGGTTCAGGGAACTGCACGTTTCCTTTATTTCTGTGAAGTTTGGCATCTGTTGTGAGGAAGCTGGAGTTTGGGATCAGAGGAGGGAGATTTATCTTATGCAAGTGTTGGCAGGATGCAGAGTGGAAAACAATGACCAATGGGAATGTGAAGAGGTAGCAGGGATCAATGACATCAAGATTTGATGTCTCTTCTGACTTGGGGAGCTTGGGAGGAAAAGGTGTGGAGACATGGATTTTGAGTCTTCCACAGTGAGACTGTTCATGGTTTCATCAATCCCTATTATGCTAGGGAAGTGTGACCTTTGAAGATGTGGCTGTGTACTTCTCCTGGGAGGAATGGGATCTCCTTGATGAGACTCAGAAACACCTGTACTTCGATGTGATGCTGCAGAACTTTGTACTTACGTCCTCCCTGGGTAAGGCCCTCATACTCAACCCGTGTGCCCTGGACTGGGACCTGTGCTTCTTTCCTAAGGAGCAGCTCTGTCCTCTGCTTCCTTCCCCAGTTCCCTGTGTGGATGTTGTGGACTGAGTGCAAGCCTACTTCCCTTATCGTCCCAGCCCAAAAGCGTCTTGGGTAAGGATTTGGGATTAGTAGTTTTAAAGTAAACCTGCGCCTGGCGCGGTGTCTCACGCCTGTAATCCCAGCACTTTGGGAGGCCAAGGCGGGTGGATCACGAGGTCGAGAGATCGAGACCATCCTGGTCAACATGGTGAAACCCCGTCTCTACTAAAAATACAAAAAATTAGCTGGGCATGGTGGCGCGTGTCTGTAATCCCAGCTACTCAGGAGGCTGAGGCAGGAGAATTGCCTGAACCCAGGAGGCGGAGGTTGCGGTGAGCCGAGATCGCGCCATTGCACTCCAGCCTGGGCAACAAGAGCAAAACTCCATCTCAAAAAAAAAAAAAAAAAAGAGTAAATCTAATAGATCCCAGCTGACTTGCCTTCTCCCTGTCTGGTGACTTTCTAGGTCTATGGCACCCAGGTTTCCCACGCATCGTGTACCTGACATTTATTTGTGCTTGACTGTCACGTGAAATGTAGTTACTGTCGTTGTCACTATTTACACAGACTGTTCTTATAGAAACCTCCTCCAAGGTGTTTTTGTTTGTTTTTAATTACAAAATATATATAATAAAATTTACCATTTTAATCATTTTCAAGTATGCAGTTCACTAGCATTTAGTACATTCAGATTGTTATGCAGTCATCATCACCATCCTTCTATAGAAGTTTTTCATCTTGCCGGGTGCGGTGGCTCAAGCCTGTAATCCCAGCACTTTGGGAGGCCGAGGCAGGTGGATCACGAGGTCAAGAGATCGAGACCATCCCGGTCAACATAGTGAAACCCCGTCTCTACTAAAAATACAAAAAATTAGCTGGGCATGGTGGCGCATGCCTGTAATCCCAGCTACTCAGGAGGCTGAGGCAGGAGAATTGCCTGAACCCAGGAGGCGGAGGTTGCGGTGAGCCGAGATCGTGCCATTGCACTCCAGCCTGGGTAACAAGAGCGAAACTCCATCTCAAAAAGAAAAAAAAAGTTTTTCATCTTATAAAACTGAAACTTTGTACGCATTAAACAATAACTCCTCCCATCCCCTGGCAACCACCATTTTACTTTTGGTCTGTATGAACTTGTCAATTTTTGGCGGGGCGCGGTGGCTCATGCCTGTAATCCCAGCACTTTGGGAGGCCGAGGCGGCTGGATCACAGGGTCAAGAGATCGAGACCATCCTGGTCAACATGGTGAAACCCTGTCTCTACTAAAAATACAAAAAATTAGCTGGGCATGGTGGCGCATACCTGTAATCCCAGCTACTCAGGAGGCTGAGGCAGGAGAATTGCTCGAACCCAGGAGGCGGAGGTTGCGGTGAGCCAAGATCGCGCCATTGCACTCCAGCCTGGGTAACAACAGTGAAACCCCGTCTCAAAAAAAAAAAAAAAAAAGAATTTGTCAATTTTAAGTACCTCATATGAATGGAATCACACAGTATTTGTTCTTTTCTTTCTGGCTTACTTCACTTAGCTTAATATCTTCAAGGTTCATCCATGTTGTAACATGTATCAGAACTGCTTCTTTTTAAGGCTGAATAATATTCTTTTATATGTATTACAGTTTATTTATCCATTTCTTCATCAGTGGACACAGGTTGTTTTCGCCTTCTGGCTGTTGTGAATAATGTTACTGTTAACATGGGTGTACAGATAAGTCATCCAAATTGGTGTGAAGTGATATCTCATTGTGGTTGTGATTTGCAAGTTGCTGATACTGAGCATCTGTTCATATGCTGATTGGCTGTTTGTATGTCTTCAAATGATACTGTTTATTGAAGTCCTTTGCCTATTTTTAAATTGGGTTTTATTAATTATAATCAATTAGAAATATTAACTATAACCTTTTATTGAGCTGTAAGATTACCTGTGTGTTCTGCATATTCCCTTATCAGATGTGTGATTTGCAAATGTTTTCTCTTATTCTGTGGGTTGTCTTTTTAGTATGTTGATAGGATTCTTTGATGCACACATTTCTCATTTTGATGAATTCAGTTTTACTGCTTTACTTTTATTGTCTGTGCTTTTTGTATCATATCCAAGGAATCGTTGACAGGTCCAATGTCATGAAGCTTTTTCCTTGTGTTCTTCTAAGAGTTTTATGGTTTTAAGTGCTTACATTCAGATCTTTGATTCCTTTTGAATTAACTTTTTTTTTTTTGAGACGGAGTTTCGCTCTTGTTGCCCAGGCTGGAGTGCAATGGCGCGATATCGGCCATTTGTATTTTTAGTAGAGACGGGGTTTCACCATGTTGACCAGGTTGGTCTCGATCTCTCGACCTTGTGATGCACCCGCCTTGGCCTCCCAAAGTGCTGGGATTACAGGCTTGAGCCACCGCGCCCGGCTAAATTTTCAACTCAACTGGATAAATACCAAGAGCATAATTGCTGGGTTATATGTGTTTCATTTTGTGAGAAACTGTTAAACCGTCTTCCAAAGTGGTTGTACCATTTTACATTCCCACCAACAACAAAGGAGAATTCCTGTTGCTCTATATCCTTGGCAGCATTTGCTGCTTTCAGTGTTTTAAATTTTGGCAACCCTAATAGGTGTGTAGTGACATCTCATTGCTTTAATTTGCATTACCTGAAGGGCATAATGATGCTGAACATCCTTTCTTTCTTTTTTTTTTTTTGAGACGGAGTTTCGCTCTTGTTACCCAGGCTGGAGTGCAATGGCGCGATCTCGGCTCACCGCAACCTCTGCCTCCTGGGTTCAGGCAATTCTCCTGCCTCAGCCTCCTGAGTAGCTGGGATTACAGGCACGTGCCACCATGCCCAGCTAATTTTTTGTATTTTTAGTAGAGACGGGGTTTCACCATGTTGACCAGGATGGTTTCGATCTCTTGACCTCGTGATCCACCCTCCTCGGCCTCCCAAAGTGCTGGGATTACAGGCTTGAGCCACCGCGCCCGGCTGAATTAACTTTTATATGTGGTATCAGCTAAGGGTCCAACTTCATTCTTTCACATGTAGATACCCAGTTTTCCTAGCATATGTTGAAAAATCTGTCTTCGCCAGGTGTGGTGGCTCACACCTGTAAACCCAGCTCTTTGATACGCTGAGGCAGGCAGATCATAAGGTCAAGAGATTGAGACCATCCTGGCCAACATGGTGAAACCCCGTCTCTACCAGAAATTCAAAAATTAGCTGGGCATGGTGGCGCGTGCCTGTAATCCCAGCTACTCTGAAGGTTGAGGTAGGAGAATCGCTTGAACCCAAGAGGCAGAGGTTGCAGTAAGCCGAGATCACGCCACTGCACACTAACCTGGTGACAGAGCAAGACTCCATCTCAAAAAAAAAAAAAAAAAGAAAAGAATAATCTTTTTTCCCCATTGAGTGGTCTTGGCCTCCTGTTCAAAAATCATTTGGCCAGGCCGGGCGCGGTGGCTCAAGCCTGTAATCCCGGCACTTTGGGAGGCCGAGGCGGGTGGATCACGAGGTCAAGAGATCGAGACCATCCCGGTCAACATAGTGAAACCCCGTCTCTACTAAAAATACAAAAAATTAGCTGGGCATGGTGGCACGTGCCTGTAATCCCAGCTACTCAGGAGGCTGAGACAGGAGAATTGCCTGAACCCAGGAGGCGGAGGCTGCGGTGAGCCGAGATCGTGCCATTGCACTCTAGCCTGGGTAACAAGAGCGAAACGCCGTCTCAAAAAAAAAAAAAAAAAAAAAATCATTTGGCCAGATATTTGAGGGTTTATTTCTGGGATTTCTTTTTTTTTCTTTCTTTTCTTTTTTTAAGTGGGGGTTTCACCATGATGGCCAGGCTGGTCTTGAACTCCTGACCTCAGGTGATTCACCCACCTCAGCCTCCCAAAGTGCTAGGATTACAGGTGTGAGCCACCGTGCCTGGCATTTCTAGGGTTTCTTCTAGTCCGTTGGTCTATATGTGTATCTTTATGGGACTAACACACTGTTTTAATTTCCATAGCTTTGCAATAAGTTTTGAAATTATGAAGTGTGAGTCTTCCAACTTCCATCTTTTTCAAGATTGTTTTAGCTATTCTGTGTTACTTGATATTTCACATAAATTTTAGGATGAATTTTTCTATTTCTGCAAAATTATGTCATTTGGATTTTTATAGGTATCATATTTTCTATAGATTACTTTGGCTATTATAGACATCGTAACAATATTGAGCCCTCTAATCATGAACATGCACGTAATGTATTTTCATTTATTAATGTTTTCTTTAATTCATTTTAGCTATTTTATTTTATTTTTGAGATGAAATTTCACTCTGTCACCCAGTCTGGAATGCAGTAGCACAATCTCTGTTCTCTGCAACCTCCACCCCCCGGGTTCAAGCAGTTCTCCTGCCTCAGCCTCCTGAGTAGCTGGGATTACAGGCATGTGCTACAATGCCCAGCTAATTTTTGTATTTTATGTATAGACAAGGTTTCACTATGTTGGTCAGGCTGGTCTTGAACTCCTGACCTCATCTGCCCACCTTGGCCTCCCAAAGTGCTGAGATCACAGGTGTGAGCCACTGCACTCAGGCTTCATTTTAGAAGTATTTTGTAGTTTCCAGTGCACAAGGCTTTTACTTGTTTGGTTAAGTTAATCTTTAATCTTTTATTCTTTTTGGTATAATTATAAGTGGAATTGTATACTTTTCAAATTGTTCATCATTAATGTATAGAAATGTAACTGATTTTTGCATGTTGTATTTGTATTCTTCTATTTGCTGAGTTTGTTTATTCAAACAGTTTTTTCATGGAATCTTTATGGTATTTCATGTTTATCATCTGTGAACAGGGATAATTTCACTCCTCTTCTCCCATTTTGGTCCCTTTTCTTTCTTTTTCTTGCCTAATTGCTACATTGAATGGAAGTGCTAAAAGTGGGCATCCTTATATTGTTCCTTATCTTAGAGGAAAAACCTTCAGTCTTTCATTGTTGAGTATAATTTTAGCTGTGTGTTTTGTTTTGTTTTTGCATATGACTTTTATTATGTTTAGGTAAATTCACTCTATTCCTGGTTTGCTGAGTGTTTTCCTCACCAAAAAAGTGTTGCATATTGTCTAATGCTTTGAGTGCATCAGCTAAGGTGATTGTTTTAATTTTTTTTTTTTTTTTTTTTTTTTGAGACGGAGTTTCGCTCTTGTTACCCAGGCTGGAGTGCAATGGCGCGATCTCGGCTCACCGCAACCTCCGCCTCCTGGGCTCAGGCAATTCTCCTGCCTCAGCCTCCTAAGTAGCTGGGATTACAGGCACGGGCCACCATGCCCAGCTAGTTTTTTTGTATTTTTAGTAGAGACGGGGTTTCACATGTTGACCAGGATGGTCTCGATCTCTTGACCTCATGATCCACCCGCCTCGGCCTCCCAAAGTGCTGGGATTACAGGCTTGAGCCACCGCGCCCGGCTGTTTTAATTTTTTTAAAGATGGGGTCTTGCTATGTTACACAGGTTTTTTTTTTTGTTTTTTTTTGTTTTTTTTTTTTTTTTTGAGACAGAGTTTCACTCTCGTTGCCCAGGCTGGAGTGCAATGGCGCGATCTCGGCTCACTGCAACCTCCGCCTCCTGGGTTCAAGCAATTCTCCTGCCTCAGCCTCCTGAGTAGCTGGGATTACAGGCACGTGCCACCATGCCCAGCTAATATTTTGTATTTTTAGTAGAGATGGGGTTTCACCATGTTGACCAGGATGGTCTTGATCTCTTGACCTCGTGATCCACCCGCCTCGGCCTCCCAAAGTGCTGGGATTACAGGCTTGAGCCACCGAGCCCGGCCCACAGGTTGGTCTTAAGCTCCTGACCTCAAGCGATCCTCCTGCCTCAGAATCCCAAGTAGCTGGGATTACAGGTGCAAGCCACCACTTTGATCAGTTTTTGTTTGTTGAACTATCCTTGTGTTCCAGAAATAAATTCTAGTTCTTAGTACAAAATCTTTTAAATATGCTGTTGAATTCAATTTACTAATATTTGATTGATGGTTTTTGCATCAATAATCATTAAGGATAATGGTCTGTAGCTTTCTTTATTTTCTTTTTGAGACAATCTCTCTCTGTCACCCACGCTGGTGGCAGTGGTACGATCTTGGCTCATTGCAACCTCAGCTTCCAAGGTTCAAGCGATTTTCCTGCCTTAGCCTCCAGAGTAGCTGGAAAATATGGCACATATACGCCATGGAGTATTATGCAGCCATCAAAAACGATGAGTTCGTGTCCTTTGTAGGGACATGGATGAACCTGGAAACCATCATTCTCAGCAAACTGACACAAGAACAGATAATCAAACACCGTGTATTCTCACTTATAGATGGGTGTTAAACAATGAGAACACATGGACACAGGGAGGGGAGCATCACACACTGGGGTCTGTTGGGGGGAAATAGGGGAGGGACAGTGGCGGGTGTGGAGTTGGGGAGAGATAGCATGGGGAGAAATGCCAGATATAGGTGATGGGGAGGAAGGCAGCACATCACGCTGCCATGTGTGTACCTGTGCAACAATCTTGCATGTTCTTCACATGTAACCCAAAACCTAAAATGCAATTTTAAACAAAATGTTTTTTGTATTTTTAGTACAGATGGGGTTCAACCATGTTGGTCAGACTGCTCTCGAACGCCTAACCTCATGATCTGCCCTCCTCAGCCTCCCAAAGTGCCAGAATTACAGGCATGAACCACCCCACCTGGCCCTGTAGCTTTGTTTTCTTACACTATCTTCATGCCATTTGGAATCAGGGTAATGCTGGCCATTTAGAATGAGTTAGAAGTGTGTGCGCTACAGTTTTTGAGAGATTTTGAAAAGGATACATGTTAGTTCTTAGTTAAGATTGGTAGAATTGATCTGTGAAGCCATCAGGTCCAGGGCTTTTCATTAAGGTTTGTCAATGCTTTTTTTTTTTTTCTTTTTGAGATGGAGTCTTGCTCTGGCTCTTAGGCTGGAGTGCAGTGGTGTAGTCGTGGCTCCCTGAAACCTCATTTTGTGAGTTCAAGCAATTCTTCTGCCTTGGCCTCCCAAGTAGTTGGGGTTACGGGCACACGCCACCACACCTGGCTAGTTTTTGTATTTTTAATAGAGATGGGGTTTCACCATATTGACCAGGCTAGCCTTGAACTCCTGACCTCAGGTGATCCACCCACCTTGGCCTCCCAAAGTACTGGGATTACAGGCATGAGCCACCATGCCCAGCCAGGTTTGTCAATTTTGTAACTTTTTCAAAGAAACATCTTTTAATTTTATTTTTGGTTGTATTGTTTTTCTCTATTTTATTTATCTAGGCTTTAGTCTTTATTAATAATTTTTTTCCTGTCAGCTTTGGTTTTAGTTTTTTCTTCTTTTTATAATCTCTTAAGCTGTAAAAACAGATAGTTGAGATCTTTCTTCTTCTTTTTTTACTCTGTTATCAAGCTGGAGTGCAGTGGCACGATCTCAACTTGCTGCACCTCCGCCTCCTAGGTTCAAGCAATTCTCCGGCTTCAGCCTCCAGAGTAGCTGGGACTACAGGCATACACCACCATGCCCAGCTAGTTTTTGTATTTGTAGTAGAGATGGGGTTTCACCATATTGGCGAGGCTGGTCTTGAACTCCTGACCCTGGATCCACCCACCCCAGCCTCCCAAAGTGCTAGGATTACAGGTGTGAGCTACCATGCCCAGCCTCTTCTTTTTTAATGTAAGTGTTTATAGCTATAAATGTCCCCTTTAGTACTGCTTTTACTGCATCTCAAGTTTTGGTGGGTTATTTTCGTTTTCATTCATCTCTTAAGTATTTTCTAATTTCCCTTGTGATTTATTTGTGGGGCCATTGGTTGTTCAATATTGTATTAATTTCTACAGATTTGTAAATTTTTTAATTTTCTTCTGTTAAGAGTTTCGAACCTCATCCCATTGTGATTGGGGAAGATACTTTGTATGATGTGTGTCTTTCTAAATCTAGTGAGGCTTAATTTATGGTCTGTCCTGGAGAATGTTCTAGGTACACATAAGGAGAATGTTCTAGGTACATGTGAGAATTTTATATTCTGTTGTTGTTGGGTAGAATGCTCTTTATACATATATTTTTAGAGCTAGTTGGTTGTTTATTTCCTCTGTTTTCTTACTTCTCTCTGACTGTTCTATCCACTGCTGGGGGTCAGATATTGATGTCTCTAACTATGGTTGTAGAACCATTCATTTCTCCCATCAGTTCTGTCCATTTTTGCTTCCTGTGGTTTCTTGTTTTGTTTTGTTTTGTTTTTTTATATAAAGATGGTGTTTCACCATATTGGTCAGGCTGGTCTTGAACTCCTGACCTCAGGTGATCCACCCACCTCAGTCTCCCAAAGAGCTGGGATTACAGGCGTGAGCCACCGTGCCCGGCTTGCTTCATGTTTTGATAGTCTATTATTAGGGGTGCATAAATGTTTATAAATATTACATCTTCTTGCTGTATTGAACCTTTTATTAGTATATAATATCCTTTTAAATCACTTGTTACCCTTTTGGTTTAAAGTCTCTATTGTATGATATTAATGTAGCCTTTCTTCTTTGCTTACTATTTGCATGGAATATCTTTTTGCAAGCTGTCACTTTCAGCTTGTTTATATCTTGGATCTAAAGCAAATCTCTCGTAGACATTATAAAGTTGGATCATGGGTTTGGGTTTTGGTTTGGGTTTTTTTTTTTTTTTTTTTTTGAGATGGAGTTTCGCTCTCGTTACCCAGGCTGGAGTGCAATGGCGCGATCTCGGCTCACCGCAACCTCCGCCTCCCGGGTTCAGGCAATTCTCCTGCCTCAGCCTCCTGAGTAGCTGGGATTACAGGCACGCGCCACCATGCCCAGCTAATTTTTTGTATTTTTAGTAGAGACGGGGTTTCACCATATTGACCAGGATGGTCTCGATCTCTCGACCTCGTGATCCACCCACCTCGGCCTCCCAAAGTGCTGGGATTACAGGCTTGAGCCACCACGCCCGGCCGGTTTGGGTTTTTTTAACCCATTCTGCCAGTCTTTGTCTTTTGGCAGAGTTTAAACCATTTACATTTAAGGTAATCACTGATAAGGAAGGGCTGGCTCCTATCATTTTCTTTGTTTTCTCTGTATCTTACAGCCTTATAGCTTTTTTTATCCTAATTTCCTGCATTTCTGCTTCTTTTGGTTTTGGCTCACTTTGTTTTTTTTGGGTAGTGAGATGTTTTAATTTCTTGTCATTTCCTTTGTGTACAAAAATGGAGTCTCACTCTGTCACCCAGGCTGGAGTGCAATGGAGCGATTTTGGCTAACTGCAACCTCTGCCTCTCAGGTTCCAGCAAGTCTCCTGCCTCAGCCTCCTGAGTAGCTGGGATTAAGCACGTGCCACCATACTCAGCTAATTTTTGTATTTTTCATAAAGACGGGGTTTCGCCGTGTTGGCCAGGCTGGTCTCAAATTCCTGATCTCAGTTGATCCACCATCCTGGCCTCCCAAAGTGCTAGGATCACAGGCGTGAGCCACCACACCCAGTTCTTTTTATTTTTGTTTTTTATTTTTTATTTTTTTTTAAGATGCCAGTTAGCAAACACCCAGTTCTTTGTAAACTTTTTGAAGCTTTTTTTTTTTTTTTCTTTTGAGGCGGAGTTTCGCTCTTGTTACCCAGGCTGGAGTGCAATGGTGCGATCTCGGCTCACCGCAACCTCCGCCTCCCGGGTTTAGGCAATTCTCCTGCCTCAGCCTCCTGAGTAGCTGGGATTACAGGCACGTGCCACCAGGCCCAGCTAATTTTTTTGTATTTTTAGTAGAGACGGGGTTTCACCATGTTGACCAGGATGGTCTAAGCACTCTCAGCTCATTGCAACCTCTGCCTCCTGGGTTCAAGTGATTCTCCTGCCTCAGCCTCCCAAGTAGCTGGGATTACAAGCGCCTGCCACCACACCCAGCTAATTTTTTTTTTTTTTTTTTTTTTTTTTTTTTTGAGATGGAGTTTCGCTCTTGTACCCAGGCTGGAGTGCAATGGCGCGATCTCGGCTCACCGCAACCTCCGCCTCCCGGGTTTAGGCAATTCTCCTGCCTCAGCCTCCTGAGTAGCTGGGATTACAGGCACGTGCCACCAGGCCCAGCTAATTTTTTTGTATTTTTAGTAGAGACGGGGTTTCACCATGTTGACCAGGATGGTCTCGATGTCTCGACCTCGTGATCCACCCGCCTCGGCCTCCCAAAGTGCTGGGATTACAGGCTTGAGCCACCGCGCCCGGCCAGTTTTTTGTATTTTTAGTAGAGACGGGGTTTCACTGTGTTGGCCAGGCTGGTCTCAAACTCCTGACCTTGTGATCTGCCTGCCTTGGCCTCCCAAAGTTCTGGGATTATAGGCGTGAGACACCATGCCCGGCCCTGTAGCTCTTTTTTTTAAATGGTTACCTAGGGGATTACATTTAACATCCTAAAGTTATAACCCTCTAACTTGAATTTATACAAACTTAGCTTTTTTTTTTTTTTTTTAAGATGGGGTTTCACCATGTTGGTCAGGCTAGTCTTAAACTCTGACCTCAGGTGATCCACCCGCCTTGGCCTCCAAAGTGCTGGGATCACAGGCGTGAGCCACCGCGCCCGGCCCAACTTAACTTCTTTTCCTTTCCTGTGTTCTTTTTCTGTGCCAGTGTTACTTGCTCACATGTCCTGTCTTTCCCTTAGGACTTGTATCATCCTGGTCTCATGTAGTTGCTCAACTAGGGGTAGGGGAAGTGTCCTCTGTTCTTCACAGGATGTTCATGACTCCAGCCTCAGCAAGATGGGATTAGAGAGGGCCTGACCCCGATGAATGGCACTTGGGAAAAGGCATGTCATCGGGTCTGTGTTTAAATTGCATCAGGAACCTGTCCTGTTTGACTTGTTTTGATGCCATTGCCAGAAACACCTCAATTCGACTTTTTCGTCTTCATTCCTAACAGTTTACAAACTTGTTATTTCCACCACTTGTCATTTTTATTTTGACTTCTAGCTAGGGCTAATCCTCACTTCTTTGGACTTGTTATGCCACCTATTCTTCACAGTGTTCCTTCTGTAGTGTTCTGTAATATTATTGGGTCCTGAAGTGTGCATATCCTCCTTCATAGTCTTTGACCACCACTTACTGTTCCAGTGAGATTTTCTTGGGCCTGGACATGCACTTCACAGCATCACTTGTCACCAGCAGATATGATCTCAATAAAAGCTATTATCAGAGGAATTCATTGACAACACGCCTCTTAATTCTGGGCTATACCTTATCCTTGTGCACTGTACCTGGTAGGGCCTACCCTACCCTATTCAGTGACCCTAGGGACCAGTCATGCACAACAGCTGCTTCCTCAACCTGACCCCCGACTCTCTTTTCCTGAAAATAGGCCCATGTTACTGGTCCTTTGCTGTGATTGATATGTATTTGCGATTGCATTGCCTCCTCCTAATAAAGGTAACATGTACTTCACCATGACCTAATCTTTACTTTTAGGTTATTGGCGTGGATTGGAGCATGAGGAAGCACCTTCCTCATCAGTGGGTACAGACATTCTACAGAGAATTTCTGTAAAAGGAGTGCCACAGTTCAGAACTTCCAAAGAAGGTTCATCTTCTCAGAATGCCTACTCCTGTGAGATATGTGGCTTGGTCTTTAGAGATATTTTGCACTTGGCCCAACACCAAGGAACAAATTGTAGGCAGAAACTACACACATGTGGAGAACAATTCTACATCAGTGCAAATCTTCAGCAGCACCAGAGGCAGCACATTAAAGAAGCACCTTTTAGAAGTTATGTGGACACAGCCTCATTTACAAAGAGTTTCACAGTCCCTCTGTCAGAGAAGCCCTTCACCTGCAGGGAGATTGAGAAAGGCTTCCTGGCCAACATGAGGTTTCTCCATCAAGAGGCCGCTCAAACAGTGGAGAAGCCAAATAACATTAACAAGTGTGGGGTGGCCTTTTACAGTGGAAAAAGTCATCACAACTGTGGAAAATGCAATAAAGCCTTTAGCCACACAGAGACACTTGTTCAGGACCAGAGAATCCTCACTAGAGAAGGGCTTTTTGAGTGCAACAAATGTGGGAAAGCATGTACACGAAGATGTAACCTTATTCAGCACCAGAAAGTCCACAGTGAAGAAAGGCCTTATGAATGCAATGAATGTGGAAAGTTCTTTACGTACTACTCCAGTTTCATTATACATCAGAGAGTTCACACTGGAGAAAGGCCTTTTGAGTGCCCTGAATGTGGGAAATCCTTTAGTCAGATCTATAGCCTCAATAGCCATAGGAAAGTTCACACTGGAGAAAGGCCTTATGAATGTGGGGAATGTGGGAAATGTTTTAGCCAAAGGTCTAACCTCATGCAGCATCGCAGAGTTCACACTGGCGAAAGGCCTTATGAGTGCACCGAATGTGGGAAATCTTTTAGCCAAAACTTCAGCCTCATTTACCACCAGAGAGTTCACACTGGAGAAAGGCCTCACGAGTGCAGTGAATGTGGAAAATCCTTTAGTCGTAGCTCCAGCCTCATTCATCACCGGAGACTTCACACTGGAGAAAGACCCTATGAATGCAGTAAATGTGGGAAATCATTTAAGCAAAGCTCCAGCTTCAGTTCACATCGGAAAGTCCACACAGGGGAAAGGCCTTATGTATGTGGGGAATGTGGGAAGTCCTTTAGCCATAGTTCCAACCTTAAGAACCACCAGAGAGTTCACACTGGAGAAAGACCTGTTGAGTGCAGTGAATGTAGCAAATCCTTTAGCTGTAAATCTAACCTCATTAAACACCTGAGAGTTCACACTGGAGAAAGGCCTTATGAGTGCAGTGAATGTGGGAAATCCTTTAGCCAAAGTTCTAGCCTCATTCAACACCGGAGAGTACACACTGGAAAAAGGCCTTATCAATGCAGTGAGTGTGGGAAATCCTTTGGTTGCAAATCTGTTCTCATTCAACACCAGAGAGTTCACACTGGGGAAACGCCTTAGCTGTACTGAGAATATGCAGTTTTCTTTTAGTGTAATTATGCTGGAGGAGTACACCTATTTTTTGAGAGAAATATGTACCTGAATTGGAAGCTCCAACATCTGAAGATACACAGTGGGCAGATTCCCCTTAGGTTCCAGGTAGGTGTTAAACTTTCTAACGTGCCATTTAGAAAGTGTTACACTTTCTCACCTGCCATTTATGGTTCTTGCCATTTATGTCATTGACAGTTTCTGAGACAGAAGCCGTATCATGTCTACCACCTATGAGGTCCACATAGTGTGCATCATGTATCACCTTAACCTACTCAAAAAAGCAGACTTCTATTTCTCCCCCTTTGCTGGAAGAAATCATGAATATTTGCCTTCCTATCTGAGAAGTTAGATAACTTGACTCAGCTTTGTGCCAGAGAACCCAATAGGAGTGTTGTTGGCAACTTGCCAAGAAGGACTATCTTTTTTGGGACATGTTGGTTTCATGTGACACCTCCGTGTTTTTTTTTTTTCCAGCCTCTAAGTCACCAACTTGGGAACTGCTTACGTCACCTTGCTTTGTTTTTTACAATAATAAAGTCATTATTATTTAATCTACCTTTTATGTTGGTGTTTTATTCACTGTTGAGGTAGTTCCAAAACAGAACTGGGCGCTGCCAGCTTTATGGAGAAAACACCTTTGGAGGGGGAGTTGTCACATTATTTGTATGCCTCAGAGACAACAGTATAGTAGAAAAATACAGCTGTCTTTCCAGTGTTTGCCTAATTTGAATTTGAATTATTGCCCAAGGCTCTCTAGGAAATACTGCAGGGTTTTATGGTCTTAATTTGTGGACTGGATGCCAAGATTTTTTTGTGGGCTCAAAGGACACTCTGAGGAAGTGGGAAATAGATGTGACAAACACCAGTGCTTCTGGGAACAAGATGAATTTTGTTCTTGTCCACAGGGATTATTACATAATAACAGCACTGTTGAGGCAGTCTGCCCCAGCTTCTGCCAAGGAGCCAAGTGCCCCAATGCAGTTTAGTAGGCTACTGTCTCTGTAAAATGGGGGAACCGTAATTAGTATGGAAACCAAGTATGTGGATTAGTAGGGAGTGATGGAGACTGCATCAAACTAGATGGAATATGCCCCTTGTAATACGTTCTAGTAATTTTGCAGGATCAGTGAGTACAGACATCCTCAGAGTTTCCAGGCTTGTGTACTCTTTGTAGCTGAGGTGACTGTCAAAAATGACAGTCTAAAGGTTTTGTGTATTCAAGTAGCCCTTCTGGGATGTCTACCTCAAGGCCATTGCTGCATAGGTCAGGAAAACAAGCATAGAAAAAAGGGGTGGGGGGTGTCCTTCCAGGAATGTGGCTTTGTAACCTAACATCATCCTGTGAATAAATTCAAATCAGTTTCATTGATTACCAATATTTGCGGCCCACTGAGGCAAGTTGTCCCTCCAAGGTCATCAGGAAAGAAATAGAGTTAATGCCGGGCGCGGTGGCTCAAGCCTGTAATCCCAGCACTTTGGGAGGCCGAGGCGGGTGGATCACAAGGTCGAGAGATCGAGACCAACCTGGTCAACATGGTGAAACCCCGTCTCTACTAGAAATACAAAAAAAATTAGCTGGGCATGGTGGCGCGTGCCTGTAATCCCAGCTACTCAGGAGGCTGAGGCAGGAGAATTGCCTGAACCCAGGAGGCGGAGGTTGCGGTGAGCCGAGATCGCGCCATTGCACTCCAGCCTGGGTAACAAGAGTGAAACTCCGTCTCAAAAAAAAAAAAAAAAAAAAAAGAAATAGAGTTAATGTAAGGTTACCAAACCTAGTCAAAAGATTATGTCATCATCATTACAATGAACATACCAGTCACCTCTCATATACCTCAGGCCTCTTTCTAATCTCTCCCTCCCCTCTCTGGCCCTCAAGGCAAACATTGATTTATACCTTCATTTATAATAGGTTAGCTTGTATTTTCTATGATTTGATTTATAAAATGTCTTTTTTTCTCCAGTTTCATTTATGATGCATAATTATTTTGAGATTCTTCAATGAAGCTTTATGAGTTGTTCATTCTTATTGCTGAGTGGTACATTTTTTATGGATATACTGTTTGTTATCCACTTGTTTATGAGCATTTAGTTTATGTCTAGTTTTGGCTATTGTAAATAAAGCTGCTACAAACATACAATTCTTCATATATATAGTTTTTCACTTCCCTTGTGCAGTGCCTGAGACACAGGATAAGTGAATGTTTGACTTATTAAGAAATGACCAAATTGATCTAAAATGGCGGTTTGCTCTTGCTTACCTACTGGGAATGTATGAGAATTCAGCTTTTCTACATCCTTGCCAATAGTTGGTATGGTCTATCTTTTAGAATTTACCCTTTTAATAAGTGTGCAGTAGTTTTAATTGCATTTCCCTAAGGATTCGTGATACTAAACATTTTCATGTGTTTATTTGCCAGCTGTATGTCTTCTTTGATAAAATGTTTGTTCATATATTTTGTCTGTTAGGAATTGCATCTGTTTCACTTTTCATCAACAAATAACTAATTTTCATTCCACAATTATTTTCATGTTATGCACAGTATAATTACCACACACAGCACACACTTTTAAATATAATCTATATTGGCCGGGCGTGGTGACTCAAGCCTATAATCCCAGCACTTTGGGAGACCGAGACAGGTGGATCACGAGGTCAAGAGATCGAGACCATCCTGGTCAACATAGTGAAACCCCGTCTCTACTTAAAATACAAAAAATTAGCTGGGCGTGGTGGTGCGTGCCTGTAATCCCAGCTACTCAGGAGGCTGAGGCAGGAGAGTTGCCTGAACCCGGGAGGTGGAGGTTGCGGTGAGCCGAGATCGCGCCATTGCACTCCAGCCTGGGTAACGAGAGCGAAACTCCGTCTCAATAAAAAACTTACACACACTGCCCCTCCTCCCCATGACAACCAACCCCGAACGTTTAATGAAAGTCTGCCCTGTTTGTAGTCAGACTTCCCATGAAGGGGCTCTTAAACCACTTCTTTTCCCCACTCATCAAGCATGAGGCCATTTGCCAGGACAGGACTATTAACCATATCGAGGTGATTGATAACTTTCTCTTTTACATTCTATGTATTTAAATATCTCATTTAGATAATTTTAATTTGCAATTATTTTTCATTAATACTTCGTTTTTATTAAAAATTGCCTTTTTTGGCCGGGCACGGTGGCTCATGTAATCCTAGCACTTTGGGAGGCTGAAGTGGGTGGATCACCTGAGGTCAGGAGTTCAAGACTTGCCTGGCCATCATGGTGAAACCCCATCTTTTTTTTAAAAAAAAATTGCCATTCTTCACTGTTATACATACTAACGACTTACTTTATCCAAAATTGTAAAAATATACAAATATTTTTACCTCTGAGAGATTTGTTTGTTTTTGTTTTTTTGAGAGGGAGTCTCACTCCGTTGCCCAGGACAGAGTGCAGTGGCACTATCTCAGCTCACTGGAACCTCCGCTTCCTGGGTTCAAGTGATTCTCCTGCCTTAGCCTCCCATGTAACTGGGACTACAGGCTTAAGCCACTATGCCCAGCTAATTTTTGTATTTTTTGTAGAGATGGGTTTCACTATGTTGGCCAGGCTGGTCTTGAACTACTGACCTCAAGTGATTCACCTGCCTTGGCCTCCCAAAATGTTGACATTACAGACATGAGCTACTGTGCCCAACCTGAGATTATTCTTTAGTTTTTATTTTATTTTATTTTTTTATTTTTTTAACAGAGTCTCACTTTGTCACCCAGGCTGGAGTGCAGTGGCATGATCTCAGCTGACTGCAGCCTCAACTTCCTGGGTTCAAGAATCTTCCTGTCTCTCAGCCCCTTCCGCCTGCCCCAGTAGCTGGGACTACAGGCGCACCATCACGCCCAGCTAATTTTGTCCTTTCTGTAGAGACTGGGTTTCATCATGTTGCCCAGGCTGGTCTCCAACCCCTCAGCTCAAGTGATCCGCCCGCCTCACTCTCCCAAAGTGCTGGGATTACAGGCGTGAGCCACCACACCCGGAGTTGTTGTTGATTCACTTTGAATCCTACAGGTTATTTAACGCCTGAGGCAAAAAAAAAAAAAAAAAAAATCAATTCTGTATTTCAACTAATGCTGTTTTATTACTAGGTAATAAGTCCCAATATTGGTGGCCCAGATGGTGCTCAACGCCGCACCTGCCATCTCCTGCGGAGAATTCCAGTTTCCCAAATCGCTCAACAAGTGAGAAGGTTTTGGGATTTGAATTCAGTGGGGCAGGCAAAGTCGCCTTTCCTTCATAAACAGATGGAATCCCTGGTCCACCAACGTGCTACACTTTCTTAGAACACGCGATAGGTGGTGCAGAGGAGAACACAGGTACTCTGTGCCACGTGGAAAGCTTCAAGGCTCTGTGAATCCAAGCTGTCAAAAACGCCAAAAAGGGGCCGGGCACGGTGGCTCACACCTGTAATCCCAGCACTTTGGGAGGCCGAGGCGGGTGGATCACGAGGTTAAGAGATCGAGACCATCCTGGTCAACATGGTGAAACTCCGTCCTTTGTAAAAATACAAAAATTAGCTGGGCGTGGTGGCTCGTGCCTGTAATCCCAGCTACTCAGGAGGCTGAGGCAGGAGAATTGCCTGAACCCAGGAGGCGGAGGTTGCGGTGAGCCGAGATCGCGCCATTGCACTGCAGCCTGGGTAACAAGAGCGAAACTCCGTCTCAAAAAATAAAATAAAATAAAATAAAATAAAATAAATAAATAAATAATGCCGGGCGCGGTGGCTCAAGCCTGTAATCCCAGCACTTTGGGAGGCCGAGGCGGACGGATCACGAGGTCAAGAGATCGAGACCATCCTGGTCAACATGGTCAAACCCCGTCTCTACTAAAAATACTAAAAATTAGCTGGGCGTGGTGGCACCTGCCTGTAATCCCAGCTACTCAGGAGGCTGAGGCAGGAGAATTGCCTGAACCCAGGAGGCGGAGGTTGCGGTGAGCCGAGATCGCGCCATTGCACTCCAGCCTCGGCAACAAGAGCGAAACTCCGTCTCAAAAAAAAAAAAAAAAAAAAAAAAAAAAAAAGACATTTAGAACCAGATGGATGCTGTTCCTTTTTTGAAGTTGTTATTAAAGTAGGTGCAACTATCAAAAATACATAAATGGACTATTTCTTTTCAAAAAAAAAAAAAAAAAGAAAAAAGTCACCAGGTGCTCATGCCTGTAATCCCAACACTTTGGGAGGCTGAGGTGGGCGGATCACCTGAGGTCAGGAGTTGGAGGCCATTCTGGCCAACATGGTAAAACCTGTTTCTCCTAAAATGCAAAAATTAGCCGAGTGTGGTGAGTGCCTGTAATCACAGCTACTTTGAAGGCTGAGGCAGGAGAATTGCTTAAACTTGGTGGGCAGAAACATAAACAATAAGAGTTTTTTTTTTTTTTAAGTTAAAAAAAAAAACAAACCTGGTGGGCAAAGGTTGCAGTAAGCTGAGATTGTGCCAGTGCACTCCAGCCTGAGCAACACAGCAAGACTCTGTCTGGAAAAAAAGTAAAAAGAAAGTAACAGTTTTGTTTATTTTCCTACCAGTTTTTTGTTTTTGTATTCTAATCAAAATCATTGTTTTCTACATACTGAGACAGATTGGCTTTGTATTCTTGGAAACGGGTTATTTTCCTCACTCACACTGGAGCAGGGATACTCACTAGACACAAGTTGAGCTGATGCTGGATGTAAACATGTCATCTATTTTTACCAAAGACAGTACTACTCGCCTTCCCAATTGGTCAGAAAAGCATTTGATAAAATTGCACACAATTTTGACAAGTCTATATATATTATGTATCATCTTTGTAATACTCATTTGATCAAATTATTGTGTGGCTTTCACATTTATTTTTATTATGTTTGTGCCTGTTTATTCTATGCCTAAGTTGGGGTGCCACTAAGTCATTTCCTCTACCATCTGTGTTCCGAGAGGGTAAATCCTCCTGCTCATGCCCTTCCTCCTCCATTAGCCCATTCCCTAGAAGGCTGCTGGTTTTACACAATGGCCAGGGTCTTTGCTTCCTTAATTTAGCATTTGGAGTCCCACTCGAGACAGGTATCAAATCCTGCCCCTGCAACTTACAGGCTGTGTAGCACTGGCCAAGGTACTGAACTTGTCTGTGCCTCTGTTACTTTGATGTTAAAATGCAGTTGTTTAGGATCTACTTTACAGCTCTGTTGTAATCGAAATGGGCTAATGTGCAGAAAATATTGAGAACAGAGTCAAATATGCCCTCACTGCTTAAAGGTTAGTTATTATGATCCCTGATGCTATTACTCCTCTTACTGATATCATCATATTCCAGGTCTAACTGCTCCCAGTTACACACCAGCATGTCCAACAGCTGGCTATATACCTCCACTCAGAAATTCAATAACCTCCTCCAAACAAAAATTGCCAGCTTGCCTCCAAATATTTTTCTTATAGCTCCTTATGGAGCTGAAGGAACTCCTCGAGACTGCAGAAGCAGACAGGAAATTCTTTCATCCCACTACAAATTGATAACTGACCTCCAGTGGTACTCACAATCTCTACATTTTTCTTTTTTCTATTCTTTTTTCTTTTTTAGAGACGGGGTCTTGCTATGTTGCCCAGGCTGGAGTGCAGTGGCTATTCACAGGTACAATCCCACTACTGATCAGCATGGGAGTTTTGACCTGCTCTGTTTCTGACCTGGGCCGGTTCACCCCTCTTTAGGCAACCTGGTGGTCCCCCACAACTGGTAGGTCACCATATTGATGTTGAATTTAGTGCAGACACCCGATTGGCATAGCAGACTACATCTCAGAACTTTTGGGCTCAAGCGATCCTTCCACCTCAGCCTCCTGAGTGGCTGGGACTACAGGCACACGACACCGCGCCCGGCTACATTTTTCATTGTTGTAGCAGAGAATTATCCCTGCTCCCATCAAGAGCCAATTTTCCACGGGTGCTGTAGGTCCTGTCACAGTTGGTTTAATGACACAGTTGGTGACAGGACCTAAAGCACCCGTGGAAAATTAGCTCTTCTTCTTCTTCTTTAAAATAAAGATAGGGTTGCACCATGTTGGTCAGGCTGATCTTGAACTCCTGACCTCAGGTGATCCGCCCGCCTTGGCCTCCAAAGTGCTTGGATTACAGGCGTGAGCCACCCTACCCGGCCGGAAAATGAGCTCTTGATGGGAGCAGGGATACTTTTCTATATGGAGTACACATGGATGAAACTCCTTGGAGAAATGATAGTCCTACAGTATGAGGATTCAGAACATAATTCCCATTGTGGGGAAGTCAGGCAGACATTTCATCAATGCAGGACCAGGAAATTTAAACTCTGTACCCTACAGTAATAGGGGGAAAATCCAAACCCCAAGAGGCCACATACCTGATGAAGCAGATGAAACACATGGCTGTAATTGGCTCTCACCTTTCTGATACATTCTCAACTCCACCAAAGTCTCACTCAGCCTATATAAGGATGGAAAGTGGGGAGGGAGAGTGCAGGGAAGACAGCACAGCTTCCACCACACTGGGCGACCAGGAGCTTCTGGCCATTTTAACTCCTCCCTCTCCCTCAAGTCTCACATTAAGTCTATCAAACATCACACGCTTTCTCAATATAAAACATGCACCAATTTCTCCCTTTCTTCTGATATAATCCTAGTCTCAGCCCCTGTCACCTCTTTGATGGGTTAGGAACGCCTTCTCTGGGGTCCTAGAGCCCCCTCTGTTTCACCAGCCTGGAACTGGTGCAGAAAGAGAGCATTAGCCTTGTCCTCTGCCACCTTTGTAATTAATAAATCTCTGAAAACTTAAAAGTGTGAGCAAAAGTTTGTCATGTTTGTATGAGTAATTTATAATAAAACTTGACCAGAATTTGTGAGGCTAACATTTGTCTTTATATTTTCATTTAATGTGAATGTTGTTACATTTTACTGCAGATTTTTTCTGCGTGCTTTTTAGAGACTGGATTTCCTTCTGTGTCCCAGACTGGAGTTAATTGGGGTAGTCATAACCCAGTGCAGCCATGAACTCCTTGGCTCAAACAAGCTACAGGTACATGGCACCATCCTTGGCTAACATTTTTTATGTTATTTTTTGTAGAGACAGAGTCTTGCTTTGTTGCTCAGGCTAGGGATGCAGATTTTTTTTTTGAGACAGAGTCTTGCTGTGTTACCAGGTGCCAGGCTGGAGTGCAGTGGTGTGATCTCAGCTCACTGCAACCTCTGCCTCCCGGGTTCAAGCAATTCTCCTGCCTCAGCCTCTTGAGTAGCTGGGACTACAGGCACGTGCCACCATGCCCAGCTAATTTTTGTATTTTTCAGTAGAGACGGGGTTTCACCATGTTGGCCAGGATGGTCTCCATTTCTTGACCTCATGATCCACCTCCCTCAGCCTCCCAAAGTGCTAGGATTACAGGTGTGAGCCACATTCCCCGGCCAATTTTTTGTTTTTTAAACAAAGTCTTGCTCTGTCTCCCAGTCTGGAGTGCAGTGGTGCTATCTCGGCTCACTGCAATCTCCACCTCCTGGGTGCAATGGAATTCTTCTGCCTCAGCCTTCCAAGTATCTGGGATTACAGGCACCCACCACGACACCCAGCTAATTTTTGTACTTCTAGTAGAGACAGAGTTTTACCACATTAGCCAGGCTGGTCTCGAACTCCTGATCTAAAGTGATCTGCCTAGCTCGGCCTCCCGAAGTGCTGGGATTACAGGCGTGAACCACCTCGCCTAGCCTGCAGAGATATTAATGTATTTGTTTATGATCTATTGATCCAGGACCAGTGATGGTATATAACCTGCAGCTGTGGCTGGATGAAGATTCCATCAGTAATTCAATCAAAGGCAAGTCTTATCCAATCACATCTTTAAATCAATCACTGATCCCAGGCTCTATAAAAGGGAGCAGCCTTAGGAAGGTACATCAGATAAACTCAGTGTGGAAGGCCAGTTACCCATTAGCTCAGTGTTCAGCCTCGGATCACCCAGTCAATGAAGAAGAAGGTAAGCTTCCATAATGGGAGGAAAATTCCCAGTTTTGTTTCTTTGAGTGTGTCTATGTAGGCATAGCTATTTCAGGAAAAGTCCTAAGTATAGAGATACGGGGGTCTCCTAGGAGTATAGGGAATGGTCTTTTGTTACAACAGCTCTGACCCTGAAGGGCTTCATGTTGTGAACTGTGTATAAAGGCCTGGTGTGACTGAAGATTTCTCTTTGGAAAGTCTGTTGTATGGCTTTATGTTCTAGTAATTCTTTTTTTTCTTTTTTTTTTTTGAGACAGGGTCTCTGTTACTGAGGCTAAAGTTTAGTAGCCCAGATCACAGCTCACTGCAGCCTCAGCCTCCCCAGGCTCAAGTGATCCTTCTACCTTAGCTTCCTGAGTAGCTGGGACCACAGGCACGCACCAACACACCAGGCTAATTTTTCTATTTTTTGTAGAGACAGGGTTTTGCCATGTTGCCCAGGGTGGTCTCAAACCCCTGGCCTTCAGTGATTTGTCCACTTTTGGCCTCCAAAAGTGCTTGGATTACAGATGTGAGCCACTGCACCCAGCTTAGTAATTCCTTTTTGTTGCATTACATGTAATATTTAACTGGGTGTCATTAGAGATCATAAACCCCAGGACACAGACCCAGACCTAATGGTAGCATGCCTGGGTCACATACTTTGTAAATGCCAGACTCCAGATTAGAACTTTGGTAGGCTTGTTTTGTATGCCCAGGTTCTGGGAAATCAGCCATAGTACTTTGCAGCCTCGTCTGTGCGGGACGGAGTACGTGTCTCCAAGTGTGAACATGTGGTCTGTGTGCCATAGGCGAGAAAGGATGGGTAATCCAAAAAAGAACTTGGAGGGAGGTGAAATGAAGGGGAAGCCATGGGTTTCACAGGAAAACAACAACAACAGAGAGAGACCAGTGTCCCTGGATTTAGAGAACCAGCCACAACACCCAAAAGGGGCTGGAGAAATGTAGAGCTGGCCCAGGAAAACCTATAGTACAAGGAAGGACTCAGTGGTTTTCCCTGAGGGCAAAGGGAGCCATCCAGAGAGTAAAGTCGGGTGTGACGTGAGCAGATTAGCATTTTATAAACGTTGACTGGAAGCATTATGATAAATGGATTAGGGAAAGGCAAAAATGTATTCTGTTTTCTCCTAGGAGGTTTTAAAACAAGATCATCTCTGCCTCATTAACTGATGTGATCAGGGTGGCAGATCTGATCTAATGAGACCAGATGAGAGTAACACAAAGCAGGATATAGCTAATAGAAATAGAAATCAATTAGGTTTTTGTGTGCCCGTGTATTACTCCTACCAAACAGTCACATTTTCTGATTTTATGGCTTGAAATCTGCTGTTTTCAAAATTGCACAAATCTTTGAAATGTTAATCATATATAAAATTGAAGAAAAAAACAAAAATGGCAATAATATATTAACAGAAAAGGGATTAAATTCTTGATCCATTCAGCACTCCAAATGGTGTCTGTGTAGTTGCCCAGGTAATGTGATTTGGGATTAGAAAACAATTTCAAGCAATGCAAACTCAATTTACTTCTGAATTTGAAATATCAATGGGAAAGAACAAGTAGTAAAAATAAACATAAAATTGTAGCTTTGGTTAAAGCAGTGAAGTTCTAAGGAATGATAACTGTTAATGGGGAAAAAATTCAAAAGTAAAGATACTAAGAATGTTTCCTAAGGAATGTATCCTTTCAGAACACAGTGCGTGTAGCTGGTAGTGGCCTTGTAGATGTCTGTGGCTAATAAGTTTTCAGCCAGAGAAAGATGTCATGTGTATGGATTCTGGCTTGTCTTTTCTATTTCATTCACTTCTTTCTCTTTTTCTTGTTTTCCCTAGCTTTACTGAGGTATAATTGACAAAGATTGTATATGTTAAAAGTGTACAACGTGATTTCTCTCTCTATATATATATGTATACATTGCAAAATGATTACCACGATCAAGCTAGTTAACATATTCATCACCTCACATAATTATCTTTTTTAAAAATTAATTAATTTTTTTTTTAAAGACGGGTTTTCACCATGTTGGTCAGGCTGGTCTTGAACTCCAGACCTCAGGTGATACACCCGCCTCGGCCTCCAAAGTGCTTGGATTACAGGCGTGAGCCATCACGCCCGGCCCATAATTATTATTATTATTATATTCTTTTGGAGGCAGAGTCTTGTTCTGTCACCTAAGCTGGAGTACAGTGGCATGATCTCAGCTCACTACAACCTCCACCTCCCAGGTTCAAGCAATTCTCATGTCTTAGCCTCCCGAGTAGCTGGGATTACAAGAGCAAGCCATCACACCTGGCTAATTTTTGAATTTTTAGTAGAGGTGGGGTTTCACCATGTTGGCCAGGCTGGTCTTGAATTCCTGGTCTCAAGTGATATGCTAACCTCAGCCTCCCAAAGCACTGAGATTACAGGCGAAAGCCACTTAGCTTTTTATATCATAAGAACACTAAAAACCTACTTTTAGCAAATTTCAGTCATACAATATATATTAGCTATAGCAACCGTGCTGTACGTCAGATCTCTAGAGCATATTCACTTTTTTCTTAGCTTGAGAAGGACATAATGAAATATTTATTCATTTTATTGCATTTATTTGTTTATTTTGAGACGGAGTTTTGCTCTGCCACCCAGGCTACAGTGCAGTAGCACAATCTCGGCTCACTACAATCTCCATCTCCTGGGTTCAAGCAATTCTCCTGCCTCAGCCTACCGAGTAGCTGGGACTACAGGCATGCAACACCACGCCTGGCTAATTTTTTTATTTTTAGTAGATATGGGATTTCATCATGTTTCACCTCAAGTGATCCACCTGTGTCGGCCTCCCAAAGTGCCGGGATTACAGGCATGGGTCATTGTGCCTGGCCACATATTTATTTTATAACTGGAAGTTTGCTGTAGACATAATAGTCATGCCTGTAATCTCAGTACTTTGAAAGGCCTCACTGGGGAGCAGTCACTTGAGTCCAGGAGTTTGCACCATTTGATCAACATCTTCCCAAATGCCCCACTGCATGCCCTTGGCAACCACCCTTCTACTGTCAGTTTCTAATACTTTATTTTCTGATGATCATGATGATGGTGATGATGATGATGACGACTGAGATGGAGTTTCTCTGTGTTGCCCAGGCTGAAGTACAGTGGTCTGATCTCCACTCACTTCGACCTTTGCCTCCCGAGTTTAAGTCATTCTCCTGGCTCAACCTCCCGAGTAGCTGGGATTACAGGTGTGCACCACCACGCCCAGCTAATTTTTCTATTTTTAGTAGAGACAGGTTCATGTTAGCCAGGCTGGTCTTGAATGCATGGTTTCAAGTGATCTGCTCGCCTTGCCTCAGACTCCCAAAGTGTTGAGATTACAGGCATGAGCCACAGTGAAAAGAGTTTTATTATTATTATTATTACTACAACTGCTTGTGATAATGCAATATGTAGAAATTGAGTTCATTTTGGCATAATGGCATTATAATAGGCACCTCATTAAATTCACCTAGGCTAATATTTGTTGAATATATATATATATTTTTTTTTTTTGAGACGGACTTTCGCTCTTGTTACCCAGGCTGGAGTGCAATGGCGCGATCTCGGCTCACCGCAACCTCCGCCTCCTGGGTTTAGGCAATTCTCCTGCCTCAGCCTCCTGAGTAGCTGGGATTACAGGCATGCGCCACCACGCCCAGCTAATTTTTTGTATTTTTAGTAGAGACGGGGTTTCACCATGTTGACCAGGATGGTCTCCATCTCTTGACCTTGTGATCCACCCGCCTCAGCCTCCCAAAGTGCTGGGATTACAGGCGTGAGCCACCGCGCCCGGCTTTGTTGAATATTTTATTTTATTCAGATTCAGGGAGTACATGTGCATGTTTGCTATAAAAGTATTTTGAATATTAGTGGAAATTGGGCTTCCAGTGTACCCATTACTGAAATAGTAAACATTGTACTCACTGGATAATTTCTCAATACCCATTTCCCTCCCATCCCCCCGATTAGAGTTCCCAGTGTCTGTTATTCCCATCCCATGTTCATGTGTACCTACTGTTTAGCTTCCACTTACACTCGAGAACATGTGATATTTGCTTTTCTGTTTCTGAGTTAGTTTACTTAGGATAATGGCCTCCAGCTCCATCTATGGTTGCTGCAAAGGACTAATTTCATTCTTTTACAGCTGCATAGTATTCCATAGTATGTATTTCACATTTTCTTTATCCATTCAACCACTGGGAGACTCTTAGGTTGCTTCTATGAATTTGCTCTTGTGAGTAGTGCTGCAATCAAAATATGAGTGCAAGTGTCTTTTTTATATGATGATTTCTTTTCTTTTGAGTAGATACTCAGTAGTAGGTTTGCAGTATCAAATGATAGTTCTATTTTTGGTTCTCTGGGAAATCTCCATGCTGTTTTCCATAGAGGTTAGCTGATTTACATTCCCACCAAATTTGTTGAATACTTTTTGTAACAAAATCAAGACTTTATAAATACATTTGAAATATTTTATTTCCTTATTTCACTGATTAGGGAGCAATCCAATGTTTCACAGAGGTAGTAGTTTAAGCAGAAAACTATTAATAATTTTTGGCCGGGCGCGGTGGCTCACGCCTGTAATCCCAGCAGTTTGGGAGGCTGAGGTGGGTGGATCATGAGGTCAAGAGATCGAGACCATCCTGGTCAACATGGTGAAACCCTGTCTCTACTAAAAATACAAAAAATTAGCCGGGCGCGGTGGCTCAAGCCTGTAATCCCAGCACTTTGGGAGGCCGAGGAGGGTGGATCACGAGGTCAAGAGATCGAGACCAGCCTGGTCAACATGGTGAAACCCCGTCTCTACTAAAAATACAAAAAATTAGCTGGGCATGGTGGCGTGTGCCTGTAATCCCAGCTACTCAGGAGGCTGAGGCAGGAGAATTGCCTGAACCCAGGAGGCGGAGGTTGCGGTGAGCCGAGATCGTGCCATTGCACTCCAGCCTGGGTTAACAAGAGCGAAACTCCATCTCAAAAAAAAAAATAAAAAAAATACAAAAAATTAGCTGGGCATGGTGGTGCATGCCTGTAATCCCAGCTACTCGGGAGGCTGAGGTAGGAGAATTGCTTGAACCCAGGAGGTGGAGGTTGCAGTGAGCTGAGATCGCACTATTGCACTCCAGCCTGGGTAACAAGAGTGAAACTCCGTCTCAAAAAACAAAAAACAAAAAACAAAAAAAACCCAAAAGGGCCCGGCACGGTGGCTCAAGCCTGTAATCCCAGCACTTTGGGAGGCTGAGGCGGGTGGATCATGAGGCCAAGAGAGCGAGACCATCCTGGTCAACATGGTGAAACCCCGTCTCTACTAAAAATTAGCTGGGCGTGGTGGCACGTGCCTGTAATCCCAGCTACTCAGGAGGCTGAGGCAGGAGAATTGCCTGAACCCAGGAGGCGGAGGTTGCGGTGAGCCGAGATCGCGCCATTGCACTCCAGCCTGGTTAACAAAAGCGAAACTCCTTCTCAAAAAAAAACAAACAAACAATTTTTGTTGTAATTACTTTGTAAAATATTTATCACATAAGGATTTTTTTTTTTTTTTTTTTTTTTTTTTTTTTGAGACAGAGACTCACTCTGTCACCCAGGCAGGAGCACAGCAGCATGCTCCTGGCTCATTGCCACCTCTACTTCCCGGGTTGAAGCGATTCTCGTGTCTCCACCACCAGAGAAGTTAGGTCCACAGGCACATTTGGTTAAGTCTTTTTTTTTTTTTTTTTGAGATCGAGTCTTACTATGTCACCCAGCTGGAGTGCACTGGCATGATCTCATCTCACTACAATCTCTGCCTCCCACGTTCAAGCAATTCTCCCATCTCAGCCTTCCAAGTAGCTGGGACTACAGGCATATGCCACCATGCCCTGCTAATTTTTGTATTTTTAGTAGAGATGGGGTTTTACCATATTGGTCAGGCTGGTCTCAAAATCCTGACCTCAGATGATCCACCTGCCTCAGGCTCCCAAAGTGCTGGGATTACAGGTGTGAGCCACCGCACCCAGTAAGTTTTGCATTTTTAGTGGAGATAGTGGCTCACCATGTTGGCCAGGCTGGTCTCAAACTCCTGTCCTCAAGTAATCCACCCACCTCGGCATCCCAAAGTGCTGGGATTACAGGAGTGAACCATCATGACCAGCGAAGGATATTTCCTAATAGTTCTAGTTTATTAAGTGCCTTTTTCAGGAATGAACACTGACATTTTAAACACATTCATTGAGATGATTATATTATGTTCTTGTATCTATATCCTGTTAATGAAGTAAATTCCATTGATTTTTGAATTTTAACCCAAACTTCCTGCATTTTGGAAATGAACACCATTTGTGATGTATTCTTATGAGTCAATTTGATTTTCAAATAATTTGCTTTGAATTATTTTAATGTATTGGCAAGATTTTAGTATCAGGAAGTGCTGACTTCAGTAACTAAAGTGCATAGTGTTTCCTCATATGCTCTGGGAGAGTTTATGTAAAATTTTAAGTCTTTCTTTCTTTCTTTTTTTTAAGAGACGTGATCTCGCTATGTTGCCCAGGCTGCAGTGCAGTGGCTATTCACAGGCGCGATCCACTACTCATCAGCACAGGAGTTTTGACCTGCTCCGTTTCTGACCTGGGCCGGTTTACCCCTCCTTAGGCAAGCTGGTGGTCCCGGCTCCCAGGAGGTCACCATATTGATGCCGAACTTAATGCGGACACCCGATCGGCATAGCACACTACAGCCCAGAACTCCTGGGCTCAAGCAATCCTCCCACCTCACCCTCCCCCGAGTAGCTGAGACTACAGGCACATGCCGTGGCACTGGGCAAATTATTTCTCTTTTTAATGTCTGGTAGAATTCATCCATAAAATCATCTAGGCGTAACGTTTTGGTTGATTGGTCTTTAATTATGCCAGTGGTGCATTAATTACTTATCTCTTTTCTATTTCTAGCTTGCCATTTTAAAGAATCCACCAGTTGTTGAAACCAAT
Organism: Saimiri boliviensis; assembly: GCF_048565385.1. Taxonomy (NCBI): domain Eukaryota; kingdom Metazoa; phylum Chordata; class Mammalia; order Primates; family Cebidae; genus Saimiri; species Saimiri boliviensis. The sequence goes on along the minus strand of NC_133462.1, from coordinate 989,875 downwards.
TCCCAGAGACACAAGAGAAGAGACTGAATCATCAAAATAAAGTCTCTCTGAGAATTGGTGAAAATGGCTTTAGATCAAAGAAGCTTATTTCAGTGTAAACCATCTGAGAATGATCTTAGATCAGGAAATTCAGAGTTTCAACAAAGACAAGGACCTGCTGTTCAGACAGAAGAAGGGATTTCTGAGTTCTCAAGAACTGTGCTCAATTCATTGCAAGACAGCAATAATTCATATGCAAGGCAGGAATTGCAAAGACTTTATAAGATCTTTCATTCATGGCTGCAACCAGAAAAGCACAGTAAGGATGAAATTATTTCTCTATTAGTCCTGGAGCAGTTTATGATTGGTGGCTACTGCCATGACAAGGCCAGTGTGAAAGAAAAATGGAAATCAAGTGGCAAAAACTTGGAGAGATTCATGGAAGACCTGACTGATGACAGCATTAATCCACCTGCCTTAGTGAGTACAGGGTTCTGATTGCTCGGATAAGGGACAAAGGAAAGTAAGGAGTAAATCATAATCAGGTGGAGTTGTCTGGAAGTTAGAGAAGCTATTGCACGTTCAATTATTAGTTAGCCCACACTCTCCCATCATTCACACAAAGAATCTTCAATGTCCTAAGTTCTCAAGAAAAAAAGCAAAAAGATATATATCTGTTTAATTCTACAGGACATATAGGAGCCAAACATATTGATGTTTGATTAAGTTAATTTTAGTCTGTATAATGCCAGACTCTGAGAAATTGACATTTTTTTCCTTTTTATTTTTGAGACGGAGTCTCGCTTTGTCACCCAGGCTGGAGTGCAGTGGTGCAATCTTAGCTCACTGCAACCTCTGCCTCCCAGGTCCAAGCAATTCTCCTGCCTCAGCCTCCTGAGTAGCTGGGATTATAGGCGTGCACCACCACACCCAGCTAATTTTTGTATTTTTACTAGAGACAGGATTTCACCATCTTGGCCAGGCTGGTCTTGAACTCCTGACCTCATGATCCACCCTCCTTGGCCTCCCAAAGTGCTGGGATCACAGTCGAGAGCCACCGGGCCCGGCTTTTTTTTTTTTCCCTTGAGATGGAGTCACCGTGTAGTACAGGCTGGAGTATAGTGGCATGTATCAACTCACTGCAACCTCTGCCTCCTGGGTTCAAACCATTCTCATGCCTCAGCCTCCAGGGTAGCTGGGATTACAGGCATGCTCCAACAAGCCCAGCTAATTTTTGTGTTTTTAATAGAGAGGGTTTCAACATGTTGGCCAGGCCAGTGTCGAACTCTTGGCTTAAGTGATCCACCTCCCTTGGCCTCAAGTGAGACCGGCATGAAAGTGACATTTAAGGCCGGGCGCGGTGGCTCAAGCCTGTAATCCCAGCACTTTGGGAGGCCGAGGCGGGTGGATCATAAGGTCAAGAGATCGAGACCATCCTGGTCAACATGGTGAAACCCCATCTCTACTAAAAATACAAAAAAGTAGCTGGGCATGGTGGCGCGTGCCTGTAATCCCAGCTACTCAGGAGGCTGAGGCAGGAGAATTGCCTGAACCCGGGAGGCGGAGGTTGCGGTGAGCCGAGATCGCGCCATTGCACTCCAGCCTGGGTAACAAGAGCGAAACTCCGTCTCAAAAAAAAAAAAAGAAAGTGACATTTAAATGAAGACCTCAAGGATGAGGAAGAAATGTCTTGACAAGAGCTGGTTCTTCTGTCAATTAGCCCTAATCAAGAAAGACATTCTAAAGAAGCAATTACAGTAGATCCTTATTCTCAGAGCCCATATTTCCAAAATTGCTAAAATTTATTTGTAAAATAAATAGTTGAGGCATCTCCTTAGTCATTTTCAGATATGTGTAGAGTGGTAAAGTATTTGAGTTACCTTGGGTGCATGTTTCCAGTTGGGGCTGAAAAAGGCCACAACCTCACTTCCTATTTTGGTTCTTACAGTGTAAATAAGTGTCCTTTTCACAGCCTATGTAGTGACACATTTTCACACTTTTGTGCTTTTTATTGATAACTTTGTTGTTTAAAGTGACACTGAGCCGGGCGCGGTAGCTCACACCTGTAATCCCAGCACTTTGGGAGGCCGAGGTGGGTGGATATCCTGAGGTCCGGAGTTTGAGACCAGCCTGACCAATATGGGGAAACCCCATCTTAAAAAAAAAAAAAAAAAAAAAAAAAAGCTAAATCTTAAGCCGGGCACAGTGGCTCAAGCCTGTAATCCCAGCACTTTGGGAGGCCGAGGCGAGTGGATCACGAGCTCAAGAGATCGAGACCATCCTGGTCAACATGGTGAAACCCCGTCTCTACTAAAAATACAAAAAATCAGCTGGGCATGGTGGCACGTGCCTGTAATCCCAGCTACTCAGGAGGCTGAGGCAGGAGAATTGCCTGACCCGAGAGGTGGAGGTTGTAGTGAGCCGAGATCGCGCCATTGCACTCCAGCCTGGGTAACAAGAGCGAAACTCCGTCTCAAAAAAAAAAAAAAAAAAAAAAAAGAATAAAGCGACACTGAAGTAAAATGCTGTAATACTGTCTAGTGTTCCTAAGTGCAAGAAAGTTGATATTATGGTGATAATACATGTGTTGGATCTTCTGAGTTCGGAATTAACTAATCAATAATATGTATTTCTTTTCTTTTTTTTTTTTTTTGACACGGAGTTTCGCTCTTGTTACCCAGGCTGGAGTGCAATGGCGCGATCTCGGCTCACCACAACCTCCGCCTTCTGGGTTCAGGCAATTTTCCTGCCTCAGCCTCCTGAGTAGCTGGGATTACAGGCACGTGCCACCATGCCCCGCTGATTTTTTTGTATTTTAGTAGAGACGGGGTTTCACCATGTTGACCAGGATGGTCTCAATCTCTTGACTTCGTGATCCACCCGCTTCGGCCTCCCAAAGTGCTGGGATTACAGGCTTGTGCCACCGCGCCCGGCCAGTATTTTTTTTTCTTTTTCTTTTCTTTTCTTTTTTTTTTGAGACGGAGTTTCGCTCTTGTTACCCAGGCTGGAGTGCAATGGCGCGATCTCGGCTCACCGCAACCTCCGCCTCCTGGGCTCAGGCAATTCTCCTGCCTCAGCCTCCTGAGTAGCTGGGATTACAGGCACGAGCCACCATGCCCAGCTAATTTTTTGCACTTTTTAGTAGAGACAGGGTTTCACCATGTTGACCAGGATGGTCTCGATCTCTCGACCTCGTGATCCACCCGCCTCGGCCTCCCAAAGTGCTGGGATTACAGGCTTGAGCCACCGCGCCCGGCAGTATTTTTTTTTCTTTATCGGTTTTTTATTTGTCTGAGCTCTCCTTTATGAAAGTATGTATTAAATGAGGTATCTTTGAACATATACACACATACAACAAACTCATGTATTGATCCATTGACAAAAATAATGCCAGAATCTCACAGGAAACTAACCTTGAATTTTTCCTAGGGGAAATGATTCAGTATTGGCAAATTCAATATCCATGTGACTTTATTAAACATAAGAGCTTGTAGTAACAAGAATAACACCATCAGAGATAAGGACAGGACAAAACTATGTGGTAGCTCTTACTTGAATGAGCTTGTGAGAGCCTGTTGAGGGTCAGTTTTCAAAAAAATCTTCTGTTACACAACAGATTCAGATACAACAGTGACCTGTTTTTTTTGTTTTGTTTTGTTTTGTTTTTACAGGTGCATGTCCACATGCAGGGACAGGAAGCTCTGTTTTCTGAGAATATGCCCTTAAAAGATGTCATTGTTCACCTCACAAAACAAATGTCTGCCGAAACGCCAAGAGGAGCAAACATGGGGACACCCTTCCAGACTTCCCAAGATACTTCCTTGGAAACAGGACAAGGTAAGTCCGGTGAATCTGCACAACTGAGGGATGTTCTATGCAGATTCCTTCTTGAGTACAACTTCAGCGAGTGTCTATTTTCACAGAACATGAAGATGAACAAGATCGCAGCAACAGTTCTTTGAAAACTACTCAAGTAAACAAAAATATTACTAATCGCGGCAATCAAATAGCTTCCCTAATCATTATCCAGGAAGAGAATGGTCCTAGGCCTGAAGAGGGAGGTGTTTCTTGTGAGAACCCAAAGAACTCAAGAGGAAGAGAGCTAGGCACTGCTAGATCCCAGAAAGGGTCCATAAACGGAATCTCTTTTCAAGGTGTCCCTATGGAGATGGGACCAGGGTTTATCTCACAGCCAGAGCAGTCCTCTCCTGAGTATGCCCCTACCCACCAAAGCAATGAGGAAAACTACACACGTGAGGTACATCAGGAAGGAGCCCATGGAGTTCGAAAACCATACAAATGTGAGGAATGCCCCAAGGTCTTTAGGTATCTGTCTCACTTAATAGTTCACCAGAGAAGACACAGGAATGAGAGACCATTTGTTTGTCCTAAGTGTCAAAAAGGCTTCTTCCAGACATCAGACCTACGCGTGCATCAGATGATTCACACAGGAAAGAAGCCTTTCACATGCAGCATGTGTGAGAAGTCCTTCAGCCACAAAACCAACTTGCAGTCTCATGAGAGAATCCACACAGGAGAAAAGCCCTATACCTGTCCCTTTTGTAAGACGAGCTACCGCCAGTCATCCACATACCACCGCCATATGAGGACTCATAAAAAAATTATCCTGCCAAGTGTTCCCTCCACACCAAAAGCTTCCTAAGCTGCTGGTTGGATGTAATGTGTATAAATAAATACATATGCAAGTGTATATATTTCCATCGAATATAAGATATGATTTCCTGATTATGCTTTCAGTTTATTGTCTTCGTTAAAATGTAAGGCTAAGCAGAGTATGGAATTTATTATCAGTTCACTAAAGTATTCCAAGTAGTTGGGAGAGTGGAACACTTCCAATAACCAATAAATTTCTGTTGAATAAATTAATGAAGCCGTAATGTTGATATCCTTTTTTTAAAAAAGAGATGGGGCCAGCCACACTGGCTAACGCCTGTAATCCCAGCACTTCGGGAGGCCAAGGCGGGCAGATCACCTAAGGGCAGTAATTTGAGACCAGCCTGGCCAACATGGTGAAACCCTGTCTCCACTAAAAATACAAAACTCATCAGGGCGTGATGGCACACGACACCCTTGTAATCCCAGCTACTCGGCAGGGTGAGGCAGGAGAATTCCTTGAACCAGGAGGCAAAGATTGCAGTGAGCCGAGATAGCACCATTGCATTCCAGCCTGGGCAACAAGAGTGAAACTCTCTCTGAAAACATAAAAATAAAATAAGTGAATAAATAAGAGATGGCCAGGCACGGTGGCTCACTCCTGTAATCCCACCACTTTGGGAGGCCAAGGTGGGTGGATCACCTGAGGTCCAGAGTTCAAGACCAGCCTAACCAAATGAAGGAAGGAAGGAAGACCCCCCATCTCTCTCTTTTTTTTTTTTTTTTTTTTTTTTTTGAGACGGAGTTTCGCTCTTGTTACCCAGGCTGGAGTGCAATGGCGCGATCTCGGCTCACCGCAACCTCCGCCTCCTGGGTTCAGGCAATTCTCCCGCCTCAGCCTCCTGAGTAGCTGGGATTACAGGCACGAGCCACCATGCCCAGCTAATTTTTTGTATTTTTAGTAGAGACGGGGTTTCACCATGTTGACCAGGATGGTCTCGATCAATCGACCTCGTGATCCACCCGCCTCGGCCTCCCAAAGTGCTGGGATTACAGGCTTGAGCCACCGCGCCCGGCTTTTTTTTTTTTTTTAATCTTAATGTATCTCTGACACACCAGCTGCCATGGCGTCTGACTTTGCTGAGTGTTTTACGGGTCCTGCAAATAAACAATAATCCCCTGGCCTCCACCCAACGCCGCACATCAATGATTATATCCCTACTCCTTCAGTGATTACAGCCATCCCGAGGCCTCCCACTGCAGGCTCTTGGGTTAAAGTCCCTGGATGAAAATGTTGGAACAAAGGCTTCTAGGACTTGTAGTCCATTACGCAGCGCGCATTGCTCTCTGGTAGCTGAAGTAGGTGGCGAGTTCTGCGCAGGTGCATATGCGATCACCTGATAAGCTGGATTGTGGAGACTAAGTGGGTGAATGTGAGTACCCCGACAGGCGGACGAGGGAAGCTGGGCTGTAAACTGAGGCGGCAGGTCCGAGTGGACCGCGGTGACCCAGAGCCGCGGTCTCCCGAAACGTCCCTCCGGAGCCAGGCGTTCTAACGGCCTCTGGCAGTTGTAGTCGTCACCATCCAGCCGCGTTGCCTTCTGGGATCGAGTGTCGGCCCGCACTGCGCAGACGCCTGGACTCCCACACGGCGCTTTCTTCGCGCTCCTGTGCTGTGGGGCTTCGGACCTCGTTCCCGGAGTGTTGTGTACTTGGTTTCCTCTCTTAAGCTAGAGAAGACAAGGCCTCCGTACCGGGGGAAGCAAAAAGATCATCGTACTTGCCGGGCGCGGGGGCTGAAGCCTGTAATCCCAGCACTTTGGGAGGCTGAGGCAGATGGATCACGAGGTCAAGAGATCGAGACCATCCTGGTCAACATGGTGAAACCTCGTCTCTACTAAAAATACAAAACATTAGCTGGGCGTGGTGGCGCGTGCCTGTAATCCCAGCTACTCAGGAGGCTGAGGCAGGAGAATTGGCTGAACCCAGGAGGCGGAGGTTGCAGTGAGCCGAGATCAAGCCATTGCACTCCAGCCTGGGTAACAAGAGCGAAACTCCGTCTCAAAAAAATAAAAATAAAAATAAATTTAAAAAGTCTGAGCTTGTAACTCTTAAATCTGTAAAAATAAAATAATCAAAGTTGCCAGCAAAAAAATATTTTATTAATTCCTCCCTTAGAAGTTACAATAAACTTCAGGTGTAGTTAAAAGAAAAAAAAAAAAATAGGCCGGGCGCGGTGGGTCACGCCTGTAATCCCAGCACTTTGGGAGGCCGAGGCGGGTGGATCACGAGGTCGAGAGATCAAGACCATCCTGGTCAACATGGTGAAACCCCATCGCTACTAAAAATACAAAAAACTAGCTGGGCGTGGTGGCGCGTGCCTGTAATTCCAGCTACTTAGGAGGCTGAGGCAGGAGAATTGCCTGAACCCAGGAGGCGGAGGTTGCGGTGAGCCGAGATCGCGCCATTGCGCTCCAGCCTGGGTAACAAGAGCGAAACTTGGTCTTAAAAAAAAAAAAAAAAAAGGAAAAAAGAGAAAATAAAAGAAGTTACAATAAACATCTTTAAAAAAAGTCACAGTAGTGGATACACTAGGAAGAGCTTTGTGGCGTTTAGGAAACTACATTACCCAGAGCGGAGATCGATAAATGGCGGCGAGGTTGAGCCAATGAGAGTCCAGGATAGGCGCACTTCCGCGCATGCGCAGGACGACGGAGCGGGACTTCCGGCGTTCTCCTGGCGGCGGTTATTTTAGCTTGTCTCCTGTCGCAGTAGAACCTCCGCAGCTGGGGTCGCTGCTGAGACGCGGTACAGAGAAGGCGCGAAAGTGGGTCTGAGGCTCGGCGACGCCACCCGGGGTGAGCTGTGCCAGGCCCGGGATAGGGACCTCTGTGTTCGAATGCTCGCCCCGGTCGCCCGCCGCTCCTCGCCCAGTCCACCGAGCTCAATGGCGGCATTCGCGCTGAGGGACCCGGCTCGGGTGAGTACTGCGGTTTTGGGTCTCGCCTGCCCTCTTCCAACACAAGCCCGAAGGCCCAACGAGGGTCGTCTGCTCAAAGCCCTGCAGCCTAGGCCGTAGTGCCTGTGAAAGGAAGGCGCTTGTGGGTGATGCCCGTTTATGACACCCAGTGTGTAGGGAAACGTGACGGGCAAGGGCACTGGCGCGTGCAGAGCTTGGGGTTGCAGTTAAGCTGGTGGGATTCAGGAGCCTGGGACCCATCTCGTGTCTGTAGGAACATAGAGTGAGGCAGAATTGCACCTGAGGAATTCTGCCGTTCTGAGGAAACTGGCAGCCTTGAAGATTTGTGAACAGATAGGGACACTGGGCTAGGATTTCCTAAAGCTTTCCGAACGTTGCTCAGAGGAAGAACAGGCTGAAGAGAGGTGATGTTAGACACAGGAAGATTGAGTTCTCGTCCAAGCTCACACAGCTGGTAAAGTCAGCACTGAGGACTCAGATGCAGAGATAGTGCAGCCAGCCCAGGCCACCTGGCTCCAAAAGTGGCTTTTCCCACTGAGCCTGTGGAACCTAGTGGTGGTTCCTGACTCTCGTGGCTTTTCTGTTTCTGTAGATTCCCATAACTGTAGAATTGCTTATGGATCCTAACTGGGGAGTGGTGTGTGTGACTGGTCCTCAATTCACGCATTACAGTTTCTGAACAAGTGGTGTTCTGGATCTGCTCTCCCACCACTCTTTTAGTAGCCTTGGGTCCTGGTAGGTTGAGCAGATACAAGCCCAGAGTCCTAAGTCCAGGTCAGATATTACGAAGTTGTTGGCAGCTGGAGATGTAGAAGGTTGTCCAAACCATAGTTATCAGTATATGCAAAGATTTGAAGAGGAGTCTGAGATGGTTCAGGAACCCACAACTCTTTTCTTCTCATGAGATCAGGGAACAGAGGGGTAGAAGTCAGACCTGGAATAGTTCCCTGAGAAGCTGAGTATCTATTCGTTACTTAATAGTAACAATAAGAGGTTTGGAGTGGAATAGAGAGGTGATCTGGCTTAGGTCTTTTGGGCTCCCGGTGGCTGCAGCATGAGAAACCGACTGATCTGGGGTAGTACTGAATTGTGTTTCAATTTGCCAACCACTCTCTGGGTCCCATGTGCTGAGTAACCAGTGGGGAGACCAAGCAGATGCTCATGGTGTAAGGCAGGGAGCAAGCTGTGGCGGTGTGTCACTCCCACACTATGAGAGAGGTGAAGAGTGATGTGTACCTGGAGACAAGAATGTGAAGTGGTGGCCCGTTGGTGTTCAGTATACAAGGGTGAAGTTTGATCCTAGACTTTTGGTTGTGTTTGGGAGCCATGGTCTGCAGTCTTCCAGGAGAGTTTCCATACAAGAGAGGGTGTGGATCCTTGCATGGCAGGCTCAGAGCTTAGATATTTGACCAACTGCCTGTTATTGGTATGGAAGAACAAAATGACGAATGGGACCATGAGGAGAGAGGGGCCATCAGTGTCAGCAGGCCCTGTTTTATTGTTTCATATGAGAAGATGTAGAGGAAGATCAACAGGGATAGATGCAGCGAGGATGCATTTGGGATTCTAGGAAGATACTGATCATAGAATGAACTCATAGTGGAAAAGTTGTGTGACCTTTGAGGTTGTGGCTGTGGAAATGCAGCTGTGTGAGACAGGTGTGGTTCAAAGAATGATGTGCATGAGAAGAGAGAGAATAAACAGAGGGCCTTGTGGGTGAACTGGAGTCATAGGGGTAAAGGGTGAGCCCATGTTACTTGTGTCTTGGAGGATGAATCTTGGCGACTTCAGGGATATTGACTGCCAAAACAAATGTCAGATTACTGACACCCTCTGTAAGGCCACTTCTCTAGCTAACTGGTGTTTATGAGTAACAAGAGCTATACCCTACCTGCCAGGCCAAGAGCTTAGGTAGAATTTATCTGTTCACATGCCTATTGTTGCTATTCAAGGACTTGGTATCAGTGGAACTGTGGGGAAAGAGTAGGCATCAGTGGCACTGTGGCTCGTTATCTCCTCTAAGGTGGGCAATAGGGTGACCCGGGGATGGATACTGGGGGCGAGAGGATAATGAACTCCAAGTATGATCGTGGATTGAACTATTCCTGCTATGACAGGGTATGACCTTTGAGGATGTGGCCATTTATTTCTCCCAAGAAGAGTGGGAGCTCCCTGAGGTTCCTGTACTGCGATGTGATGCTGGAGAACTTTGCACATGTAACCTCCCTGGGTAAGGTCCTAGCATCCCTCCCAGTGTTCTGTTCTGAATGGTCTCTGCCTTAGTTTTTTTTTTTTTTTTTTTTTTTTTGAGACGGAGTTTCGCTCTTGTTGCCCAGGCTGGAGTGCAATGGCGCGATCTCGGCTCACCGCAACCTCCGCCTCCTGGGTTCAGGCAATTCTCCTGCCTCAGCCTCCTGAGTAGCTGGGATTACAGGCACGCACCACCATGCCCAGCTAGTTTTTTGTATTTTTAGTAGAGACGGGGTTTCACCATGTTGACCAGGATGGTCTCGATCTCTCGACCTCGTGATCCACCCGCCTCGGCCTCCCAAAGTGCTGGGATTACAGGCTTGAGCCACCGCGCCCGGCCCTCTGCCTTAGTTTTTGACCCCAGCGTTATCTCTATCTCAGGAGTCTTGCTGTCAGCCTAGTGGATCTTATCTTTCTTGTCTTTTCCCTGTCAGGTTGACCCTGTACAGATTCATGGTACCTTCTGCGTTTTTGCTCTAGCTGCCATTTCCTGTGTACACCTATATGAGCAATTGCAGGCATTGTCATGGTTACTCCTTACATGAACTATGGAGCTCTTTTGACAAACCGTCCTTTGAGTGTTTTTCGTTTGTTTGTCTGTTTTGTGAGTGCTGGTTACTCCCCCGTCCTCTCTTTCCTAGAGACTTACATTATTCATGTGTTATGTGGTAACACGGTGAGGGCTGCAGGGAGTGCCCTAGTTGCTTTACACAGTGAACAAGGCAAGATGGTCTCCGAGGAGGCCTGGCCTTGGTGAGTGGCAGCTCTGGAAGGGCATGACATCATGGTTGCATTAGAATCATATTAGGATCCTGCAATGTGCCCAGGAGCATTTTGGGGCAAGTGCCACTGGCCATACCTCATTTCTGCTTTTACTTCCCTATGCTTATTACTGTGCTGAATTGTCATTTCATCATCACTTCCAGCATTTGGCTACCTCCGCCCTTGTGATCTCAGTATGTCACTAGTTCTTCTCTATATCTCACTTCTTTTTAGTGTTCTTTAGTCTTGACTCATTGTATTATGAGGTATGCAGACAGCCTCAAATAGTCCTCTTTGATCACCAGCTACCCGTTTTCAATTGGATTTACCTAGGACTGGACAACAGCTGCCTACTGCGCAGCACAGACATGACCAACAAAGTCCTGCTGAGGGCTTTGGCAGAGAGTGAGTTGGAGACCCTCCTCCTCCTCCTCCTTCTGTGCTGTACCTACCTCATTCTTATGTCCTTTGTGTGATGAGATGACATCTCTGTAATCTCCAAAAGCTCATTACTTCAAAGCAGATTATTCCTCCCCTTGTTCTCAGAACAGTTCCATGCACTCAATTCTTGTGTCTCACACCTTTTTGTGATATATCTTTCCCCTTTTGTGAAAGTCGCCGTGCATTTCATCAGTATTTCTCTGCTTTCAGGTTATTGCCATGGGACAGACAATGAGGCGATAGCTTCTGAGCAGAGTGTATCTGTAGGAGGAAAGTTACAAGTCAGGACTTCTAAGGGGGATACACCCACCCAGAAAACTCACCTCAGTGAGGTTAAGGTGTGTGTCCCAGTCTTGAAAGACATTTTGCCTGAGGCTGAGCACCAAACCACTTCACCTGTGCAAAAGTCGTACTTGGGTGGCACAGCTGTGAGAGGCTTCTGTTTCAGTGCTGACCTTCGCTGGCACCAAGAGCATAACAATGAAGAAGAACCCTGGAAAAGGAATGTGGATGGGGCTACATTTGTGACAGGCTGCAGATTCCATGTGTTGAATTATTTTACCTGTGGGGAGGACTTGCCAGCCTCCATGGACCTACTCCAACACCAAGCCACTCCTAGTGGTGAGGAGCCACACAGTAGCAGCAGCAAGCATATACAGGCATTTTATGGGGCAAAAAGTTGTTACCAGTGGGGTGAATGCAAAAAAGCTTCAAGCCACAAACACACACTTGTTCAGCCTCAGAGTGTCTGCTCTTAAGAAGGGCTTTATGAGTGTAGTAAATGTGAGAAAGCTTTCACCTGCAAGAACACACTTGTTCAGCACGAACAAATTCACACTGGACCAAAGACATTTGAGTGTAATGAATGTGGGGAATCCTTTAGCAAAAAGTGCTACCTAAACTTACCTAAGATAGTTCACACTGGAGAAGGGCCTTATGAATGCAGCAATCATGGAAAGCCTTTATCCATAAATCTGAATTCATTCACCACCAAGGAGGTCACACCGGAGGAGTGCGTTATGAGTGTAGTGAATGTAGGAAAACCTTTAGCTACAAATCTAACCTCATTGAACACCAGAGAGTTCACACTGGAGAAAGGCCTTATGAATATAGTGAGTGCGGGAAATCCTTTAGACAAAGCTCTAACCTTTTCTGACACCAGAGAGTTCACTCTGGAGAATGGCCTTATCAGTGCTGTGAATGTGGGAAATCCTTTAGAGAATTCTCTAACCTCATTCGACACCGCAGCATTCACACTGGTGATAGGCCTTATGAGTGCAGTGAATGTGAGAAATCATTTAGCCGCAAATTTATCCTGATTCGACACCAAAGAGTTCACACTGGAGAAAGGCCTTATGAATGCAATGAATGTGGAAAATCTTTTACCCGCAAATCTGACCTCATTCAACACAGTAGAATTCATAGTGGCACAAGACCTTATGAGTGCAGTGAATGCGGCAAATCTTTTAGACATTGCTCTGGCCTGATTAAGCACTGAAGACTTCATACTGGAGAAAGGCCTTATGAGTGTAGTGAATGTGGAAAGTCCTTTAGCCAAAGTGCTAGCCTCATTCAACACCAGAGGGTTCACACTGGAGAAAGACCTTATGAATGTAGCGAATGTGGGAAGTCCTTTAGCCAGAGCTCTACCCTCATTCAGCACCAGAGAGGTCACACTGGAGAAAGACCTTATGAGTGCAGTGAATGTGGGAAACTCTTTACCCACAAATCTAACCTTATTCAACACCAAAGAGTTCACTGGAGAAAGGTCTCATGAATGCAGTGAATGTGGGAAATCTAACCTCATTTAGCATTGGAAAGTTCACACTGAAGAAAAGCCTTAAATGTGAAGGGAAGGTGCTCTTTCTTTATTTGCCATAATGGCACTGAAGGAGACTGTGGAAGCCATCTTCCTAAATTTAAACTTTGAGCATCTACAATCAGGGATTCTGTGTAAGCTTCAGGTATGTGGGAAGTGAGGAGGTTCATTGTAATTTGTAATCTGCGCAGGGCCATAGCCTGATTTATGTCCCTCCTCTTTCTTTTTTTTTTTTTTTTTTTTTGAGACGGAGTTTCGCTCTTGTTACCCAGGCTGGAGTCCAATGGCGCGATCTCGGCTCACCGCAACCTCTGCCTCCTGGGTTCAGGCAATTCTCCTGCCTCAGCCTCCCTAGTAGCTGGGACTACAGGCACGTGCCACCATGCCCAGCTAATTTTTGTATTTTTAGTAGAGACGAGGTTTCACCATGTTGACCAGGATGGTCTCGATCTCTTGACCTCGTGATCCACCCGCCTCGGCCTCCCAAAGTGCTGGGATTACAGGCGTGAGCCACCGCACCCGGCCGATGAGTTTATATTTAAAAAAAAAAAAAATTAAAACAGTGCCAAATGACTATCTTTAGTAATAAAGATATGTTGGAATTTTCCTCATTATTCTATGATACAGTTTGTTGTGTTTAACAATTCTTTTTCTATCCGAGGAAATTTTTTTTCTTTTCTTTTTTTTTCTCTTTTTTTTTTTTTTTTTTTTTTTTTTTGAGACTGGGTCTCACTCTGTTGCCCAGACAGAGTGCTGTGGTACCATCATGGCTCACTACAGCTTCAACATCCCAGGCTCAGGGGATTCTACTGCCTCAGCCTCCCAAGTAGCTGGGACTACAGGTGTGTGGCTAACTTTGCCTGGCTAATTTTTTGCTTTTGTAAAGATGGGGTTTTGCCATTTTCCCCAGGCTGGTCTTGAACTCCTGGACTCAAGATCCTCCCACGTTGGTCTCCCAAAGTGCTGGGATTGTGATATGAGCCACCATGCTTGGCCCTCAATTTTGTTCTCATTTTTCATTATTTATTTTGAGACAGAGTCTTGCTCTGTTGCTCAGTCTGGAGTGCAATGGCACAATCTCGGCTCACAGAAATCTCCGCCTCCCAGGTTCAAGCAATTCTCATGCCTCAGCCTCCCAAGTAGCTGAAACTACAGGTGTGCACCACCACACCCAACTCATTTCTGTATTTTTAGTACAGACAGGGTTTTGCTATGTTGGCCAGGCTGGTCTCGAACGCCTTGGCCTCCAAAAGTGTTGGGATTACAGGTGTGAACTACCATGCCTCCCTCAAATTTTTTTTTTTTTTTTTTTTTTTTGAGACGGAGTTTCGCTCTCGTTACCCAGGCTGGAGTGCAATGGCGCGATCTCGGCTCACCGCAACCTCCGCCTCCTGGGCTCAGGCAATTCTCCTGCCTCAGCCTCCTAAGTAGCTGGGATTACAGGCACGCACCACCATGCCCAGCTAACTTTTTGTATTTTTAGTAGAGACGGGGTTTCACCTTGTTGACCAGGATGGTCTCGATCTCTCGACCTCGTGATCTACCCGCCTCGGCCTCCCAAAGTGCTGGGATTACAGGCTTGAACCACCGCGCCCGGCCCTTTTTTTTTTTTTTGGAGACAGAGTTTCGCTCTTGTTACCCAGGCTGGAGTGCAATGGCGCGATCTAGGCTCACCGCAACCTCCGCCTCCTGGGTTCAGGCAATTCTCCTGCCTCAGCCTCCTGAGTAGCTGGGAATACAGGCATGCGCCACTATGCCCAGCTAATTTTTTGTATTTTAGTAGAGATGGGGTTTCACCATGTTGACCAGGATGGTCTCGATCTCTTGACCTTGTGATCCACCCGCCTCGGCCTCCAAAAGTGCTGGGATTACAGGCTTGAGCCACTGCACCCGGCCAGTAATTTTCTTGTTTTTTTTTTTTTTGAGACGGAGTTTCACTCTTGTTACCCAGGCTGGAGTGCAATGGCGCGATCTCGGCTCACCGCAACCTCCGCCTCCTGGGTTCAGGCAATTCTCCTGCCTGAGCCTCCTGAGTAGCTGGGATTACAGGCACGTGCCACCATGCCCAGCTAATTTTTTGTATTTTTAGTAGAGACGGGGTTTCACCATGTTGACCAGGATGGTCTTGATCTCTCGACCTCGTGATCCACCCGCCTCAGCCTCCCAAAGTGCTGAGATTACAGGCTTGAGCCACCGCGCCCGGCTCCGGCCAGTAATTTTCTTTTAAAAATTCCTCACCACCCATTTCAGAATTTTCGTGTGTGTACTTGTGTGTGTGTGTAGACAGAGTCTCCTAGGCTAGTTTCTAACTCCTGGCCTTAATAATTTTTCCTACCTCTGCCTCCGAAAGTGTTGAGATTACAGAGCATGAGCCACCGCACCTGGTCATTTCCTCAATTTTTTTCTGCACAATGTAATGGCCGTCTTCTCTATACATTTTTATTTTTAATCTGCATTAACATATTCTCTGTCACTTTCTTAAATCTAAGCATTTGATACTGTATTAAATTAAAACTAGGTTTGTAGTCTTTGCTAGTTTCCTTAATATAAATGCTCGTGTTATGGTCAATATTCTTTAGTTTTTTGTCTATCCTTATTTGGTGATTTTAGATAGGACATGGTTATTATAAAAGTCAGAACTTGGCCGGGCGTCATGGCTCACGTCTGTAATCTCAACACTTTGGGAGGCCGAGGCGGGTGGATCACGAGGTCAAGAGATCAAGACCATCCCGGTCAACATAGTGAAACCCCGTCTCTACTAAAAATACAAAAAATTAGCTGGGCATGGTGGCGCGTGCCTGTAATCCCAGCCACTCAGGAAGCTGAGGCAGGAGAATTGCCTGAACCCAGGAGGCGGAGGTTGTGGTGAGCCGAGATCGCACCATTGCACTTCAGCCTGGGTAACAAGAGCAAAACTCCGTCTCAAAAAAAAAAAAAAAAAAGAATAGGAGACAGGAACATAATGTTAAGGAGAAGTAGCAAAGGAGATTAACAGAAATCAAAATGTGTATATTAGATAAAAGTCCCTGAGGATAGAAGAAATATAATCCATAGGGAAAAAAATGCCTTGTGAAAAACATTGAATGAAAAACATTACGAATTGGAATCTCAGCTTCAACTGCCAATATCTTTTTTTTTTTTTTTAAAGATGGGGTTTCACCATATTGGTCAGGCTGGTCTCGAACTCCTGACCTCAGGTGATCTGCCCACCTCAGCCTCCCGAAGTGCTGGCATTACAGGCGTTAGCCACCCTGCCTGGCTCAACTGCCAATATCTACGTTGCAGAGCTTCACTCAATTTAATCAAGAAAACTATGCAAAAAATGTTGAGTTTAAATTCTAGTGAGGGGGAACACAACTATCAACTATATCCAATAGTTACAAATGTACTAGAAACATTCAGAACAGAGAGTGGGGCCGGGTGTGTTGGCATGAGCCTGTAATACCAGCACTTTGGGAGGCCAAGGCAGGTGGATCACGAGGTCAAGAGATTGAGACCATCCTGGTCAATATGGTGAAACCCTGTCTCTACTAAAAATACAAAACATTAGCTGGGCATGGTGGCGCGTGCCTGTAGTCCCAGCTACTCAGGAGGCTGAGGCAGGAGAATTGCCTGAACCCAGGAGGAGGAGGTTGCAGTGAGCCGAGATTGCGCCATTGCACTCCAGCCTTGGTAACAAGAGCAAAACTCTGTCTCCAAAAAAAAAAAAAGAGCAGAGAGTGACAGGTGGAAGGAAACCTCAAAGAACATGGCATTTGTGTTTACCAGAATGGTAGGGAACGAGCCATAAAAATATCATAATGCTGAAACTAACAGATTTAAAATGCATGCTTCTGAAGATATCAGACAATGTTATAAGATTTTTACCTGCCATAACTATTTTAATCTTAGGAATTCTGTGAAATAAGTGCTGTTCTCACCATTTCTCAGATGAGGAGACCTGAGGCAGTGGAACTGGGATTTAAACCCAGGTAACATGACCAGAATCTACTATGTTAACCACTGCAGTGAAGACAAGGTTTTATGGTGAATGGTTAAACACAAAGACCCAGAGATAGGAAAGAAGTGGTTTAAAGTAAGACTGCACTTAAACTATGCCATATTGTGATATTTAAAACACATACACGCACATCTTTGAGTTTCTGAATAGTATCGAGTGTGTCTTGTCTTGCCCATAGATTCTTGACCAAGGTTCTTATATACTATTTCTTTCTTTCTTTCTTTTTTTTTGAGATGGAGTTTCGCGCTTGTTACCCAGGCTGGAGTGCAATGGCGTGATCTTGGCTCACCGCAACCTCCGCCTCCTGGGTTCAGGCAATTCTCCTGCCTCAGCCTCCTGAGTAGCTGGGATTACAGGCACACGCCACCACGCCCAGCTAATTTTTTTTTTTTTTTTTTTAGTAGAGACGAGTTTTCACCATGTTGACCAGGATGGTCTCGATTTCTTGACCTCATGATCCACCCGTCTCGGCCTCCCAAAGTGCTGGGATTACAGGCTTGAGCCACGGCACCAGGCCTACTTCTTACTTTTACAAGTATACCTTTCAACTTTAGCACATGCACTGCATCCACTATGTATCTTTGTATACCCAGTGGGTAAACAGTCTTTACATACAGTAGAGCTATTGAATAAAGCTGCAAGCTACCTGATTTGGTTTGGTTCTGTGTCCCCAACCAGATCTCATTCTCATCTCGAATTGTGATTTCCACGTGTTAAGGGAGGAACCTGTAATCCCCACGTGTCAAAGGAGGAAGGTGATTGGATCATGGGGGCGGTTCCCCCTTGCTGTTCTCATGATAATGTGTTCTCATAAGATCTGATTGTTTTATAAGTGTTTGGAACTTCCTACTTCGTTCCCTCTTGCCACCCTGTGAAGAAGGTGCCTGCTTCCCCTTCTGCCATCATTGTAAGTTTTGTGAGGCCTCTCTAGCCATGCAGAACTGTGAGTCAATCAAATCTGTTTCCTTTATAAATTACCCAGTCTCGGGTAGTTCTTAATACCAGTGTCAAAACAGACTAATACACGACTGCAATAAGAAGCACACCCATTTGTATGGTTAGTTATTTTCAACTGTAGAAACCTGTTTACTAATAGCTATATATAGCAAAGGTTGTGTGTAATTCCTATATTCTTCAGATTTTTCTTTTTTTCATTTATTTATTTTTTCTTCAGATTTTTCTGCCCTGAATCTTCTAAGGTATAGCAAAAACTCTGAATGTTTTGCTGCATTTCTTAAATATGTAAGATTTTTCTCTACAATGAGTTCTTTTGTGTAGAATGAAGGATACACTTGAACTGATAGACTTTCCACAATTATTAAATTATAGCCCTGGCCTTCTCTCCTGTATAAGTTTATAAATGCTAAATAAGAAATTTATTGGCCGGGCGCGGTGGCTCACGCCTGTAATCCCAGCCCTTTGGGAGGCCGAGGCGGGTGGATTACGAGGTCAAGAGATCGAGACCATCCTGGTCAACATGGTGAAACCCCGTCTCTACTAAAGATACAAAAAATTAGCTGGGCATGGTGGCACGTGCCTGTAATCCCAGCTACTCAGGAGGCTGAGGCAGGAGAATTGCCTGAACCCGGGAGGCGGAGGTTGCGGTGAGCCGGGATGGCGCCATTGCACTCCAGCCTGGGTAACAAGAGCGAAACGCCGTCTCAAAAAAAAAAAAAAAAAAAGAAATTTATTAACTTTTGTATTTATTTATTTTGAGATGTCTCGCTCTGTCACCAAGCTGGAGGGCAGTGGTGTGATCTTGGCTCACTGTAACCTCCACCTCCACCTCCCAGGTTCAAGCCATTTCTCCTGCCTCAGCCTCCCAAGTAGCTGGGACTACAGGGGCACACCACCATGCCCAGCTGATTTTGTGTTTTTAGTAGAGATGGGGTTTCACCATGTTGGCCAGGATGTTCTAGATCTCTTTACCTCGTGATCGGCCCGCCTTGGCCTCCCAAATTGCTGGGATTACAGGCGTGAGCTACCGAGCGCAGTCTAAATAAACCATTTATATTGCCTAAAGACGTTCTCACATTTGTTACATGTTAGGGTTCTCCAGAGGGACAGAAACAACAGGATATCTATATACATAAAAGGGAATTTTAAGAATTGGCTCATATAATTTTTTTTTTTTTTTTTTTTTTTGAGACGGAGTTTCGCTCTTGTTACCCAGGCTGGAGTGCAATGGCGCGATCTCGGCTCACCGCAACCTCCGCCTCCTGGGTTCAGGCAATTCTCCTGCCTCAGCCTCCTGAGTAGCTGGGATTACAGGCACGCGCCACCACGCCCAGCTAATTTTTTTTGTATTTTTAGTAGAGACGGGGTTTCACCATGTTGACCAGGATGGTCTCGATCTCTCGACCTCGTGATCCACCCGCCTTGGCCTCCCAAAGTGCTGGGATTACAGGCTTGAGCCACCGCGCCCGGCAGAATTGGCTCGTATGATTACAAGGCAAAGTCCCACAATAGGCCCTCTGCAAGCTGAGGGAAGAGAGAATCCAATAGTGGCTCAGTCCAAGTCTGAAAACCTCGAAACCAAGGAGGCTGACAGCGCAGCCCTGAGTTTGAGGCTGAAGGCCCAGGAGCCCACGGGAGACTGCTGGTGCAAGTCCCAGAGTCCAAAGGTTAAAGAGCGTGGAATCTGATGTCCAAAGGCAGGAGGAAAGGAAGGAAGCATCTGCTATGGGAAGAAAGAGAACGGGAAAACTCAGCAAGCTGTTTATCTCACTTCCTCTACCTGCTTCGCTCCAGCCATGCTGGTAACCCATTGAATGGGGGCCCATCTATACTGAGGGTGGATCTTTCTCTCTCAGTCCACTGACACAGATGCTAGTCTCGTCTGGCAACACCCTCAAGCACAGCCAGAAACAGAGCTCCATCAGCCATCTAGGGATCCCTCATTCCACTCAAGTTGGCATCTAATATTACTGTCATACATGTATAGCGATTTTCTCCAGCATGGACTGACTTATGTCAACTAAGATGCATGCTAGCTAACGGATTTCCCACATTTATTGCAATAATTGTTTTCTCTCTAGTATAAACCCTTTCATGGAGAATAAGGTTTGTACTATTGCTAAAGTTCTGCCCATCTTTACTGTGTTTATGGCACTTTTCTCCACCACACGTTTTCTGATATTTATCAGGAAGGACTTATGACCGAAGTTACAGCAAATATGGCATTCCTTTGGTTTCTCTCCTATAGGATTTCTTTTACATGCTAAGTGATTCATATTGTCCAAATATTTTTGTACTGTTGCACTAACAGGGTTTTATCTCCATTGTTGATTGAAAGATTTGAGCTTTTGCCAAAAGCTTTCTGACATTCATTACATTTATATGGTTTATCTCTAGTATAAATCCTGCAATGTACACTAAGGTTTAAATTACAGCTGAAGGTCTTTCCATATTCAATACATTTATAGTATTTCTCTTGAAATAGTGATGACATGTAACTGAAGGTGTCCCCACAGACTGTATTTGCAGTGTTTCTATATAGTGATTTCTGATGTGCAGATTCAGTGATTCCTACTGGTGGATGGATTTCTTGCATTTTTGAGATTCTGATGATTTTTCTTCAAAATGAACTTTCTGATGTTTAATAAAAAATGAGAGGCTAGGCTGGGCATGGTGGCTCACACCGTTAATCCCACCACTTTGGGAGGCTGAGGCGAGTGGATCACGAGGTCAGGAGATGGAGACTATCCTGGCTAACACAATGAAACCCCGTCTCTACAAAAAATAAAAATAATAAAAAAAAAAGAGGCTAAAAGTCTTTACTAAAAGACTTTCAAACACTTTTAGTCTTTATTAAAAGATTTATTGCACTGATATTGTTTCTCTACAATGTGAAATCCATTGATGCTGAGCAAATGTGAACTTTAGCTAAAGCCTTTCCCACATTCATTACATTCATAAGCTTTCTTTCCACTATGAATTTTCTGATGGAGAATCAGAGATTACGTGTGGACACAGGCCTTCAACATACACTACAATGGTAGAGTTTCTGAAGTATGAATTCTCTCATGTTGAATGAGCTGGAAGACATAACTAAGACTTTCCACACTGTACACATTTATACAGCTTATCTTTTACGTGAGAAATTTGATAATAGTGTTAAGCCATGGTTAAAGGCCTTCCCACATTCAATACATGTATCAGGTAAGACATGAGCTGTACCTAAAAGTCTTCCAGCATTGATGATAAAAGTTTGTCTCCACTATAAATTATCTGATGCAATTAAGGATTATTTGCCAAAGCGTTTTGCACATTCACCACATGTACAGATTTTTCTATAATGGTAAGTCTGATGAAAGAGATTTGCTCTGGACAAAGGAGGATTCCATACTTTTATTGAAATTCAAAGGTTTTTTTTTCCCTATTATTACAGTATTCCATAGTGGCTGCACCATTTTACATTTCCATCAAGAATGCACAAATGTTCCATTTCTCTCTGCCCTTAACACTTATTTTAGTACCATCCTAATGGGTGTGAGGTAACATATGTTATTGTGATTTTGATATGCATTTATCTACTGATTAGTGTTGAGCATCTCTTGATATACATGTTGGCCGTTTGTATGTCTTCACTGGAGAAGACCTACTCGAGTTCTTTGCTCATTTTCTTTTTTGTTGTTGTTCCAGACGGAGTCTTGCACTGTCACCCAGGCTGGAGTGCAGTGGCACAGTCTCTGCTCATTGTAACCTCTGCCTCCTGGGTTCAAGAGATTCTCCAGCCTCACCCTCCGAAGTAGCTGGGACTACAGGTGCACACCACCACACCTGGCTAATTTTTGTATTTTTAGTAGAGATGCGGTTTCACCATGTTGGCCATGATGGTGTTGATCTCCTGACCTCGTGATCCACCCATCTTGGCCTCCCAAAGTGCTGAGATTACAAGAGTTAGCCACCATGCCCAGCCTCTTTGCCCATTTTCTAATTAGGCTACTTGGCTTTTTGTTAAGTTATAGGAGTTTATATATTCTGAATATTTTAAGTTTGGAGTTTTAGTCTATGTGGATTCCAGAAGCAATGGGGTTTTTTATTTGGGGGAGGAATTAGTTATAATTTAATGTAGAAAATAATTTGGAAAATAATACTTACTGGCAATAATGAGATTTCACATCCAGTAATACGATGTCTCTTCATTTAATCTTTTCAGTGCTTTTTGATCAGGACCCCCCATGTTTTTATTTGCATTTCTTGACATTTAAAAATTAAGTTTAAATTGATAAGCTCAAATTACAGTAAAACATTTTTTACACATAGTGGTCATATCTGGGAAGAATATTCAATTTTTACATTAATTCTAATTGTGATTCAGTTGAGTTTCACAGACAATTTGTATAGCTAAAGTTGAAAAATAGGCCAGGCGTGGTGGTGCATGCCTGTAAACCCAGCACTTTGGGAGGCCAAGGTAGGCAGATCACGTGAGGTCACAAGCTTGAGACCACTCTGGTCAACGTGAAACCCAGAAGCGGAGGTTGTAGTGAGCCATCACTGCACTCCAGCCTGGGCAACTCCATCTCAAAAAAAAAAAAAAAAAGCAAACAATATATAAACATTTTTCTTTTTCTTCTTCTTTTTTTTGAGATGGAGTTTCACTCTTGACACCCAGGCTGGAGTGCTGGGACTACAGGCAAATGCCCTTATGCCCAGCTAATTTTTGTATATTTTTTAGAGACAGGGGCTGATCTTTAACTCCTGATCTCAAGTGATCCAACCCCTCAGCCTCCCAAAGTACTAGGATTACAGGAATAAGCTACCACATCCTACCTACATATTTGTTCTTAAGTGAAAATATGCTGTAATAGTAACCTTTTCTTTTTTTTTTGAGACGGAGTTTTGCTCTTGTTACCCAGGCTGGAGTGCAATGGCACGATCTCGGCTCACCGCAACCTCCGCCTCCTGGATTCAAGCAATTCTCCTGCCTCAGCCTCCTGAGTAGCTGGGATTACAGGCACGCGCCACCATGCCCAGCTAATTTTTTGTATTTTTAGTAGAGACGGGGTTCCACCATGTTGACCAGGATGGTCTCGATCTCTTGACCTCGTGATCCACCCGCCTCGGCCTCCCAAAGTGCTAGGATTACAGGCTTGAGCCACCACGCCCGGCCACCTTTTCTTAAAAAAAAAAAAAGAATATGAAATAACCACAACAAAGAAAAAGAAATAATCACAATAATCAACAGTGTCCTTCCCCTTTCCTTTTCTCCCTTCTTCTCCCCCTCCCTCCTTTCCTTCCTGATATGGTCTTGCTTTGTCACCCAAGTTGGAGGGCGCTGGTGTTAGCATAGCTCACGGCAGCCTCAAATTCCTGGGCCCAAATGATCCTTTTGCCTCAGCCACCTAGGTAGCTGGGACTACCGACAGGCATTGCCATGGCCAGCTAATTTTTTTTATTTTTATTTTTCTGTAGAAATGGGGTCTTGCGACAGTTGCTAAGGCTGGTGTTGAACTCCTGGCCTCAGGTGATGCTCCCACTTTGGA
Source organism: Saimiri boliviensis (assembly GCF_048565385.1). NCBI lineage: Eukaryota > Metazoa > Chordata > Mammalia > Primates > Cebidae > Saimiri > Saimiri boliviensis. The sequence goes on along the minus strand of NC_133462.1, from coordinate 966,542 downwards.
CTTCCAAAGTGCTGGATTTACATGAGCAAAAAAAAGATAACTCAAAGGACTTATGGGACATCAAGCAGAACACTACACATTATTGAAATTCCAGTAGGAGCAGAGAAACAGAAAGGGACAGAAAACATCTTTTTTTTTTTGAGGAGTCTTCTCTGTTGCCCAGGCTGGAGTGCTGTAGTGCGATCTTGACTCACTGCAAACTCCGCCTCCCAGGCTCAAGTGATTCTCCAGCCTCAGCCTCCCAAGTAGCTGGAATTTACAGGTGCATGCCACCATACCCGGCTAATTTTTGTATTTTTAGTAGAGACGGGGTTTCACCATGTTGGTCAGGCTGGTCTTGAACTCCTGACCTTGTGATCTGCCCACCTTGGCCTCCCAAAGTGCTTACAGGCGTGAGCCACCAAGCCCAGCCCAGAAAGTTTATTCAAAGAAATAATGGCTGAAAATCCCCAACCCAGGAGAGAGAATAGAAATCCAAATTCCTGAAGTGCAAAGGACACAAAATAAGATGAATACAGAGATCCATAATGAGATTTATTATAATCACATTGTTAAAAAAATTAAAGAGAAAACCTAAAGGAGCAAGAGAAAAGGAAATTGCTGTGTACACAAAGGATTCCTCATAAGACTATCAATGGATTTTTTCATAAAGACATTGCAGACCAGAAGGAAATGGAATGAAAATAAATGCATGCAGGTGGCAGAGCATGGTGGCTCACGCCTCTAATCCCAGCACTTTGGGATGCAGAGGTGGGTGGATCACAAGGTCAGGAATTTGAGACCAGCGTGGCAAGCATGGCAAAACCCCATCTCTATTAAAAATACAAAAATCAGGTGGGCATCGTGGTGGGTGCCTGTAATCCCATCTGCTTTGGAGGCTGAGGCAGGAGAATTGTCCAGGAAGTGGAGGTTGCAGTGAGCCCAGATTGCACCATTGCACTCCAGCCTGGATGACAGAGCACGACTCTGACCAAAAAAAAAAAAAAAAAAATCATAGTTCAAAACCAGAGTAACTTTTGCACCAGCCTAACAAAATATGGTTCAAAATAAAAGTCCGAATTTCCTATTGTTTTTGGAAAATCAGGTTTGACAACTCTTAAGTTGATTCCACTATCTCTCTCCTCATGTCCTGGGAGAGGATTTTGCCTGAGTGATAGCAAATATAGGTAAACAGTGAAAGCCATTTCCACCTGACTCAACAGAAATGTTGGCTGGATTACAAAGGCTGTATCAATGGCCAGACCTCTCTTCTCCATCCTCGTTTTCCTGCCTGCAGAGCAGTGACCTTGAGGTGAACATCCCAGAGGCTACAGGATTCCATAACATTTCTGAAAATGACCTTAGCTACACAAGATACACTTCCAATATTCTGGAAGTCTTGAGAATTTCTGTACGTGCTCATCCTTAAGAGCCGTAATGATGAACATCATGGAAACTCCTCTGAAAGGGGCACATTCTTTTTATTGCAGTTTTCCACTCCATATCAATCCAGAACTTCTATAACAATTACAATTCCTGCTATAATCTTACCACCTGTGGTGCTACCCTATGGAATTCAGGATATCAAGGCATATAGAACGTGGGGAACAGATACCCCCAATAGCACTGAACACAATGCAGTATTCCTTACAAACATGAGAACACTTTCCTGTTGCTTTCAGAAGCACCAAAGGATGTCACAGTAATTGCTGCCTACTTAGATTAACCTCTGAAACCACAGCATATTATGGCATCCAGGATATAAATTAGGACAATACCCTGCAGTTTTTTCTCAGAGGCCTTGAATAGCAATGAAAACTAGGCTCAAACTAGAAAGAGAACTCTATTCTGCCATCCCACTGTCCCTGTCCCTGTTGAGCCATAGAGTTGGAGATCCCAAAAAGTTACCCCTTCATGTTAGCAGAACCCAGCTGTTTTCAAACCAACCAATACACTGACTAGAACCCCCAAGATTAGTAAGGCCTTTATAACTGTACAAACCAGGGCAGTAAGAGGCAGGTGGCTCCCACAGTTGGTGATTTGGAGGCTGGCAAACTATATCAAGAGTCATGTGAGGCCAACAATATCCTGAAATAGGTAGTCCCTCTTTTCAGGGCAGCTGCAGAGTTCTCTGGGCCAAACTGGATCAGGTCCATTGCCTAACTCATCAGAGACAAAGAAAAACAAGAAAAGAATAAATGCTTAGGCTATTTACAAATTCCTCCCATAATGGGAGAACACCAAGGTTTACTTACCTGAATACACTGTGGAATGTTGTACACTGTGACCACCTGCCAGGCAGTAGAGGTAAAATGGCTCTCACTACAGAATCAGCAGACATAAATCTGGCATGGGCCCTGGGCAGGGCAAAAGGTACAATGCAGCTCCCACATATCTGGAATTTATGCAGATGTTCAGATTCAGGAGATTCAATTCAGGTTGATGCCACCCTCATAAGGGATCTCCCTCAGAGCTGTTATAGCATCTGGACATCTCCACATATCAAAAGTGTCTTTCCCATGTGAACTCTGTGGTACTCAGTGAGATGCAGCCTTCAGCTGAAGCTTTCTAACATTAACTGTACTCAAGGACTTTCTCCAGCGTGCTAACAGATTTTCCATATTTGCCACTCATAAGGCTTTTATCGACTATGAATTCTCCGGTGTTTAATAAGGCTGGAGTTATGGCTAAAGGATTTCCCACATTCAGTGCACTCATAAGGCTTCTCCCCAGTGTGAACCCTCCTGTGCTTAATGAGGCCAGAATTTTGAGTAAAGGATTTCCCACATTCACTGCACTCATAGGGCCTTGATCCAGTGTGAACTCTCTGGTGTTTTCGGAGACTGGAGCTGTAGGGAAAGAACTTCCCACATTCACTGCACTCATAAGGCCTCTCCCCAGTGTGAACTCCCCGATGCTGAAGGAGTGCAGACCTTTGGCTAAAGGATTTCCCACATTCACTGCACTTATAAGGCCTTTCTCCAGTGTGAACTCTATGGTGTTCAATGAGGCTAGAGTTTTGGCTAAATGACTTCCCACATTTGCTGCACTCATAAGGTCTTGATCCACTATGAACTTTCTGGTGCTTTATGAGACTGGAATGATATGTAAAGAACTTCCCACATTCACTGCACTCATAAGGCCTCTCCCCAGTGTGAACTCCTCGATGCTGAAGGAGTGCAGACCTTTGGCTAAAGGATTTCCCACATTCACTGCACTCATATGGCCTTTCCCCGGTGTGAACTCTCCGATGTTTAATGAGGTTGGACTTGTTACTAAATAATTTTCCACATTCACCACATTCGTGAGGCCGTACTGCGGTGTGAACTCTCCGGTGCTGAATGAGACTAGAGCTTTGCCTAAAGGACTTTCCACACTCTTGACATTCATAAGGCTTTTCTCCAGTGTGAACTCTCCAGTGGTCATTGAGGCTGTAGCTTTTGCTAAAAGATTTCCCACATTCACTGCACACGTAACACTTTTCTGTAGTGAGGGTTCTCTGCTGCTGAACAAGTGAGTGTTTACGGCTGAATGCTTTTATGTATTCTCCACAATTGTCATGAGTTTTTCCTTTGTGACTGACAGCCCCACCACCGCTTCTGCTGTTTGGTTGCTCCCCAGTGTGAGTGTCCTGTTGATGGAGAAATCCCAACTTGGCCAGGACGTCCTTCCCAACTTCTATGCATGTGGAAGTCTCCCCTAACACGTGGAATATGCAGGTCTTCACAAACAAGGCTCTGTCCACGTTGCTTCCGAAATGTTTTTCTCCAGGGTGCTGTTTCTGGTAATGAACATCTGCGACGAAATGAAATACAATTATTTCTTACATGCCACACGCCTGTATAATTTCTGCCTATGATGGGTGCTCTAGGGCCCAGCCAAAAGCAAAATGTCTCTCAAGACCAGGCTACCTATCTCACAGGGTTGGGCCTTCATGGGGGAAAGACCTGCCTTGGAAGTCCTGAGTTGGGTCACTCCTTTTAAAGAAATGCTCTGCTCAGAAGATGCCTCCTCATCCACCACTCTATGCCGACAACCTAAAAGCAGGAAATACTAGTGAAGTGCACATTAACTATAGTGGGAGGGGGCAGCCCCTATACAAGTGTGTATATGACAAACCCAGGAACAAGTCTATGGGAATGTTTTCATGGCAGTAGAGTTGGGTTCAGGTTCCAGATGAGCCTGCTTAGCAATACTAGGCTATAAAGATTACAAGAATGTGGGAGAGCTCAAGAGGTAAAGGCCACAACCATGAGGTATGAAAAGAGAGGAGAAGCAGGGACTAATACTAAATCATCTGCAAACAACTTTAGCAGAGGCTTATATGCTGGTATCACATGAGTGCTGTGTAGAATAGCAATGCAATCCCAAAGAAATATGACTGCAATGCAGCAGCTGGCCTTCAAGGACAGTTTAAGAGTATGTGCAAGGCCAGGCGCCGTGGCTCACACCTGTAATCCCAGCACTTTGGGAGGCCGAGGCAGGTGGATCACGAGGTTAGGAGTTCAAGACCAGCCTGGCCAAGATGGTAAAACCCCATCTCTACTAAAAGTACAAAAATTAGACAGGCACAGTGGCAGGCGCCTGTAATCCAAGCTACTCAGGAGGCTGAGGCAGGAGAATCACTTGAATCTGGGTGGCAGAGGTTGCAGTGAGCTGATGTTGCGCCACTGCACTCCAGCCTGGGCAATAGAGTGAAACTCCGTCTCAAAAAAAAAAAAAAAAGAATGTGCATACCTCATGACACACTATGTAGAGGCCAACATTGGAAAGAAATGCAGATATAGCAGTGAGAAAAACAGATAAGATACGGAGTCCAGAGATGTAAGTATTAGCCCCAGGCTGGATGTTAAGAGCAGAAGTGACAAGTAGTAGAGCTGACATGTCAGCAAAATGTCAAGAATGGTGAAGGAAAACGGCAAGTATGCTGTGACCACTGGATTGGCACCAAAATGCTCGCCAAACAGAATAGGTTGCTGCTATAATATAGCATCTGGATAATGCAAGTACTAAGGGAAGAAAGAATAGAAAACCACCCTACACTGTCCCACAAAAAACTCAGCACATGACAGCCTGTAGGAAACACACACACACAAATATTACAAAGAAAATTTCAGAGGAAGACTGGGCGTGGTGGCTCAGGTCTGTAATCCAAGCACTTTGGAGCCCAAGGCAGGTGGATCACCTGAGGTCGGGAGTTCAAGACCAGCCTGACCAATACGGTGAAACACCATCTTTTATTTAAAAAAAAAAAAAAAGGCCGGGCGCAGTGGCTCATGCCTGTAATCCCAGCACTTTGGGAGGCTGAGGCGGGTGGATCACGAGGTCAAGAGATCGAGACCATCCTGGTCAACATGGTGAAACCCCGTCTCTACTAAAAATACAAAAATTAGCTGGGCATGGTGGCACGTGCCTGTAATCCCAGCTACTCAGGAGACTGAGGCAGGAGAATTGCCTGAACCCAGGAGATGGAGGTTGCGGTGAGCCGAGATCGCGCCATTGCACTCCAGTCTGGGTAACGAGCGAAACTCCGTCTCAAAAAAAAAAAAAAAAAAGAAAATTTCAGAGGAAGAGCTTGTAAGAAGAGTCCATGGTCTACATAAGTAGTGACCATGTCAGTGATAATAACCCCTGGCATAGGCAGGCATAATGAAATGCCAGCTATGGGATGGAAGTAGTAGCTCGGGCACACAGGATCCTGAAATCTGGAAAAAGTCACCCAGTCATGGAGGGGACAATAAAGATAAGATGCACTAGGGTGACTGTAAAACTCCGGACTCTGAATCCTTCCCTGTGAGGCTGTGGGGAAACAGGTGCCCCAGCACCTCAGGGAGAGTAGAGGAAGGTATGCAAACCTTAGTCATACCAGTGACAGAATTATGCAGGGAAATTAGAAAGAAGCAGAGCCTATACTCTTATCATGAGAAGGACAGACCTGCCTATAGGGAAGAGAGGAAGGGCACAGACTAGCTCAGGGCACAGGAACGGGTAAAAGAACCTTACCCAGGGAGGTTAAAAGGGCCAAGTTCTCCAGCATCACATCACGGTACAGGCATCTCTGAGCCTCATCAAGGAGACCCCATTCCTCCCAGGAGAAGTGAACAGCCACATCTTCAAAGGTCACAGTGCCCTGCCACAATAAGAACAGATGAAACCACCAAGAGCCCTTCTCCCAAGCACCCACAATCCGCACCCCCACATCCTTACCCCATGGCCCATTCTCTTCCCAAGCTTCCCAACTCAGAGGAGAAACCAGCCCCAATCACATGTGGATAAATAGGTATCTAAGCTGGGGGCCTGGCATGGAAGGATCTGTGCCATCTCATCATGAAATCCCCCTGGAACGTTCAAGGTCATGTAAGTCACAATACCAGGGCCCTGCAGCTGTCATTTACTCCCTTTCCAGATGTACATCATTCTTCAGAATACACATCCCTCCTATCTTCAGATGCCATAGCCCAAGCCCAGGGCTGCCACATCACTGCCCACACCATAGACATCTCCGTGCTCTTAACCCCCATGTCATTGTTTTATCTTTTTTTTTTTTTTTTTATTTGAGACGGAGTTTCGCTCTTGTTACCCAGGCTGGAGTGCAATGGTGCGATCTCGGCTCACCGCAACCTCCATCTCCTGGGTTCAGGCAGTTCTCCTGCCTCAGCCTCGTGAGTAGCTGGGATTACAGGCATGCGCCACCATGCCCAGCTAATTATTGTTTTAATATCTTCCTCCTCATCCCATTAGTGAAGGCAGGATTGCTACACTAGGGTTATGGATATGGCCACACACACAATACCTGACACTAGGAAGATGATTAATCATATAATAAAACCTGGGAGATGAGAACAATATGTACCACATAGGGTCACGGGGGATATAGTCCACAAAAAAAGTGAATAACCAATAGCTGTGGAATACAAGCATTTTGCCAACAAAAGGATCAGGTGCCCCCTGGTTCCTGCAATTGGCTTGTTTGGAAAAGTCCATGGCCTGGTAGGGAGCTCAAATCTGCTACAAAGGGAGAAGCAGAAATTATGCCTGGTCCCCTTGATAAAAAGGGTTGTCTGATAGGGAGAAGAGTAGGGAGGGAAACTTGTAATCAGGCCATTTGATGTCACCCTAATTTCACCAGATGTCATCTTGGGCCTTAATTTTGACTTCACACTGTAACTTAGCACACAGCATCCACAGTATGCCTGACAAATTCAGACAGGATCTAATACTACCCTACATCTCCCAGGGCATCCACCACTGGTAGCAGCCCCAAATCCTGTGAAGGCTCCCTGGTTGGCTCCATTCTTTGCCTCAGACTTAGGCCACACAGAACCACGTGTGCATCTCAGACACCCATGGCCCTATTCCACTTCTGTGCTGCACTTGCTATCCCCTCAGCAGTGACAGCCTTCCTCTGTCCACTTAACACTCAAAGACTAGCCCCACTGATCACCTACCCTAGGCCAAGTGACCATCACAGATGACTGTATTTGCCCCTGGACTTATTTTCCAGGGGGAATAAACACCCCAGGCCCCATCAAAGTCATCAAAAAATGCTAGTGATTCCACAAAGTGCTGAATAAGCACTAAGGGAAAAAAGGACAGCCATTTGCCTCAAATACATCTATGCCTCTGCATCCACCTCACATCCACTCTTTCCTTCAAAGCGTATGCCACCTGCGCAGCCATCCTAACACCTTACCCTACCTCCGTAGCCACTAACCACCCTTACCTGTGTTTATAAAGTCCAAGAGCATCACCCAGTTATCCAACCAAAAGGCTTGGTCCTTTGCCCCCAACTCTGCCCTTCCAGGCCAAATAATTTGTACCACCATGCCTAAAGGTTAGCCCTTATAGGCTGGGCACAGTGGCTCATGCCTGTGATCCCAGCACTTGGGACATCTCCATTCTGAAGTACTCCCCGGATTTCAAGACCTGTGTGTTCAACAGCCACCTACTTAATGCCTACTTAATGTCTCTGAAACGTTGCAAACTCTTACATGACCAAATCAAAGCTCCTGATGTCTCCAGTGAATATTACTGTTAATACCAACTTCACCATCTCAGTTGAAGAACCTGGGGGTCATCGCTGAATCCTGTTTCACTCCCTCGCTATCTACATCAGAAAATGTAGTTGCCCCCTTTAAAAACTTGGATCCAGAATGCAACACATCTCCTAATTAACGACTGCGGTCCATTAATCCCCACCTGGATGGGCTGTAGCTTCCATGCTGACCTTTCCTCCTCCCTCAACCCCACAGTCTGCTCTCCATGCTAACAGGGTGGAGCCTGTTAGGACTTTGGTAATACCACCACCTTTTTCTAACCCAAACCTCCCATTACCTCCAGAATAGGTACCCAACTTCTCAGGCAGCCACTGCAGTCCAAACTCCTTCCCCCTCCTCTTTGTTCCCAGCTAAAAGGAAAGAGATCTATGGTTTCCTCAAAAATCTCAGCTTAGTTTACTAAGCACTTGCCCCTTCTGATACCAGCGCCAGAAGTAACCTTTCAGACGTTTCAACTGGATGCTAAAAATGGGATAACCCTTGGCATGGACTTAGAACCTTGGGCTTAGAATTTCAGCAGAGCACCAGACCCAGGATTGGGGTAACAGCAGTTAAGCATACTAGGAAACCACAATCCCAAGAACATGTGGGCGGGGGTGGGGGTGCGGCCTACTGAGGGACTGGAACACTCCCCACTTTCCTATGTGAGTTCCCTATGCCCTTGTATAACCAGGAGAACCAGGGAGAGAGGAGCGCATCCCTGATGAGGCTCAATGGGCTCAGCCTCCTGTATCCCGCCCTGGCCCTGAACTCAGGATGGCTGTCTTACTTCGATGCCTCCGTGCCCACCGTCGCCTCTCACCAGCTGTAGGGCAGTGAACGAAAGATGCAGCCTCCCACCACCTTAGTGTCGTCATCGCCCTATCGCAGCTCATCCTACTAACAGTCTTGAGAAAAAATTTTAAACCCTAACGAAGGGCGGGCGCGGTGGCTCACGCCCGTAATCCCGGCACTTTGGGAGGCTGAGGCGGGCGTGTCACTTAAGGTCAGGAGTTTGAGACCCAACTGGTCCCCAAATGGTGAAACCCATGGACTTATTTGTCCCTGAACTTAGCCATTTGGGAACTTAAAAATAATTAGCCGGGAGTCGTGGCGCATGCTTGTCATCCCAGCTACCGGGGAGGCTGAGGCAGGAGAATTGCTTGAACCCAGGAGGCGGAGGTTGCAGTGACCCGAGAGCGCGCCATTGCGCTCCAGCCTGGGCGACAAGAGAGAAACTGCGTCTCCAAGAAAAAAAAAGCTAACATAAATGGCCTCCCTCCTTTCTTCTAAGCTCCCCGTGGCTTCCCGCGTCCTCACAACGAAGGCACAACCCGACGAGTAAGTCCCCCCACATTTCTGTTCCCTGAGAAAAGAGCTTTCCGGATTCTCCCGGCTGCGCCGCGCCCGTTCCCACCGCGTCACACGTGGGGTCGGAAACAGGCCCACGCGCGGGCGCCTCCGCGTCCCCGAGCCCGGGCTGCGGGCCCCTCGCTGGGGGCTTTAGAGCGTGGGTGGGGGCAGGCGCAGCACTCACCCGAGCCGCCGCCATCAGACCGTGGGTGGCGCCGGGCCGGGGCGGCGGCGACCTGGGGAGGGGCCGAGCGCGGCGCGGGTCGCCCAGGGCGGCGTCACCAAGGCTCAGATGCTTCAGGGCAGGAGGGACGACGGCTCCCCGCACGCCTCCGCGGCCCCAGCCAGGCGCCCTGCGATCGGCCAGCACACCCCAGAGAAGCCAAAATGGCCGCCACCATGCAGACGCCAAAAGGCCCGTCCTTTCGTCCTTTTTTTTTTTTTTTTTTTTTTGGTGACTGTCGTGGAAAGTCTGTCTTCTGAGCTCTCACTGGCTTACCAGTGCTGCCGTTCAGTGCAGAGCATTCTGGATAATGTAGTTTTCCTGCATCCTGAGGTCGGGACTGGGGGTGCGTTGCACCAACCTCAAAAGGCGAAGCTCCAGGGTGCTGGGGGATGAGAAATGGCTTATCCACGTCCCAGGGCAGAGGAGGGGCTTCGTCCTTTCTTGAACGGGAAGGAATCAGACAGCAGATCGGCGGCGCCATCTGCAACTCATCAGCCAAGTGTTTGGGAAATACTATTTCATACTTCATAAAGTTCAGCAGGCTCCCAGAGGCTAAAATTATTATGAGACGCTCCCTAAGGCCGCCAGTCTAAATGTATACATCATTCCACAGAGCCATTCAGACGTGAAATTTATCCACGGGTAGGGATGTTATCTTTATTACATTATTATTTCTTCTTTCTGCTTCTTTCTTCCTTCTTTCTTCTCCTTTTTGACAGAGTCTCCCTCTGTCGCCCAGGCTGGGGTGCAGGGGTACCATCTGGGCTCACTGCAACCTTCATCTCCCGGGTTCAAGTGATTTTCCTGCCTGAGCCTCCCGAGTAGCTGGGATTACAGTCATGCACCACCACACCCAGCTAATTTTGTATTTTTAGTAGAAACAGGATTTTTTGTTTGTTTGTTTGTTTGTTTTGTTTGCGACGGAGTTTCGCTCTTGTTACCCAGGCTGGAGTGCAATGGCGCGATCTCGGCTCACCGCAACCTCTGCCTCCTGGATTCAGGCAATTCTCCTGCCTCAGCCTCCTGAGTAGCTGGGATTACAGGCACACACCACCATGCCCAGCTAATTTTTTGTATTTTTAGTAGAGACGGGGTTTCACCATGTTGACCAGGACGGTCTCGATCTCTTTATCTTGTGATCCACCCACCTCACCTCGGCCTCCCAAAGTGCTGGGATTACAGGCGTGAACCACCGCGCCCGCCTTAGAAACAGGGTCTATCCATCTTGGTCAGGCTCTCTCAAGCTCTGGTGCTGAGGTGATCCGCCCACCTCAGCCTCCCAATTAGCTGGGGCTACAGGAGCACACCACCACACCTGGCTAATTTTCCTTGTAAAGACAGGATCTTGCTATTTTGCCCAGGCTTGTCTCAAACTGTCCTCTCACTATGGCCTCCTAAAATGCTGGGATTATAGGTGTTAGCCACAGTGCCTGGCATTATTCTTTAAAATCCAGCAATGTGCCCAATTAGAAGGCAATAAGTTCCATCCCTGAGGACACAAACACCAGTTCACCATGCTCCAGTGAGGCTTTACCTGCCTAATCCCTTGTCCTTACGTCATACCATTTAACTCTGGTGCAGCCACTTGGACCTCAAAACGGGTGGAAATCTGGAAGCAGGCCTTAGATGATGAAAGCAAACTTACTTACTTTCTTTTTTTTTTTTTTGAGATGTTGTTTCACTCTTGTTACCCAGGCTGGAGTGCAATGGCGCGATCTCGGCTCACCACAACCTCCGCTTCCTGGGTTCAGGCAATTCTCCTGCCTCAGCCTCCTGAGTAGCTGGGGTTACAGGCACGCGCCACCATGCCCAGCTAATGTTTTGTGTTTTTAGTAGAGATGGGGTTTCGCCATGTTGACCAGGATGGTCTCAATCTCTTGACCTCGTGATCCACCCGCCTCGGCCTCCCGAAGTGCTGGGATTACAGGTTTGAGCCACCGCGCCCGGCCGAAAGCAAACTTTGATATATAAAAGATATTATAATGTTTAAAATTTATGAGAAATTAATGCTAAACGTGAGCTGAATATGGTGACTCAAAATTGCATATGGTTATTTTATTGACAGATGGTTACCAGAAAAGTCCTTTTTCCCCATTAATTTTTTCCAAGATGGTAGGGATGTGAGAAAGGGGAGCTTATTTCTGGAACCGGTTTGAAAGGTCAGTTTGGAGAAAAAGAATTCTGGGCAAAGCTGGAATAGCAATGCATATGCTAGTCGATTTTTGGGGATACATGTGTGAGTTGGTTTTCACTAGGCAACTGGGGTTCAATCCAAGACTAGAGGGTGCCATGTAGAAACGGCCTAAAGGATTGAAGGGGAGAATTCTGCAGCATAAATTATGATGCTTCTCTGATTCTGTTGCTTCTGCCTTAGAACAGAGAACTGTCCAGCTGCTGCAGATAAGGTAGCACTGTGCAGAGAAGCCTGTCCATTCACCCTCTTTCCTCGACCATCTCCGGGTGTTTTGCTATTGTGAGCATTCTCACATACGCTTCTCGGTCCACAGGAAGGAGAATTTTTGTTTGCAAAGATCTGTATGAAGCAGGGGAAACTTTTTCAACGTGGTTTTTCAATGTATTATGGCACCATTAGAAGGTAAAAACTTAATGTCCATGTCTTCTCCAACACTAGATATGGCTATTGCTTTTTCTTTTCAGACAGGATCTGGCTCTGTTGCCCTGGCTGGAGAGCAATGGTACCATCAGAGCTCACTTCAGCCTCAAGGGATCCTCCTATCTCAGTCTCCTTAATAGCTGGAACTACAAGTGAGTACCACTACTAATTTTTGTATTTTTTGTAGAGACGGGATGTTGCTATGTTGCCCAGGGTGGTCTCCAACTTCTAGGCCCAAGCGATACACCTGCCAACCCCCCATCCTCAGCTTCCTGAGTAGCTGGGACTACAAGAGTGAGCCATCCCTCTGGGCCTTAATGCTTTGATTTTAATATACAGATCCTTAGTACAGTTTATTGGAGTCAGCCTATAAGATAAGGTGGGGTAAACAAAGTTCTTTCTCTCCTCACCCTCTGCATAGACATTATGTTTGTATTGTGCAGGCTTAATGCATACCTTACTGTTCTCTATGACACAGCAACTGCCAGTCTGACTTTGCTGGTTGTTTTATCGGTCCTGCAATTACAAATAAACAATAAGCCCCTGGCCTCCACCCAACGCCGCACATCAGTGATTATATCCCCACTCCTTCAGTGATTACAGTCAGACTTCACTGATAGCAAAGCCTCCCACTGCAGGCTCTTGGGTTAAAGTGTCTGGATGAAAATGTTGGAACAGAGGCTTCTGGGACTTGTAGTCCATTACGCAGCGCGCATTGCTCTCTGGTTGCTGAAGTAGGTGGCGAGTTCTGCGCAGGTGCATATGCGATCACCTGATAAGCTGGATTGTGGAGACTAAGTGGGTGAATGTGAGTCCCCCGACAGGCGGACGAGGGAAGCTGGGCTGTAAACTGAGGCGGCAGGTCTGAGTGGACCACGGTGACCCAGAGCGGCGGTCTCCCGAAACGTCCCTCCGGAGCCAGGCGTTCTAACGGCCTCTGGCAGTTGTAGTCGTCACCATCCAGCCGCGTTGCCTTCTGGGATCGAGTGTCGGCCGGCACTGCGCAGACGCCTGGACTCCCACACGGCGCTTTCTTCGCGCTCCTGTGCTGTGGGGCTTCGGACCTCGTCCCCGGAGTGTTGTGTACTTGGTTTCCTCTCTTAAGCTAGAGAAGACAAGGCCTCCGTACCGGGGGAAGCAAAAAGATCATCGTACTTATCATTGCAATTGGCATTCTTTATTCCAGATGAATCTGGCCTACCCTTTGCAGTAGACAGTCCGTGATTCTCTTTAGGAGATTTATTTATATTTCAAGAGTGAACCATTAAAGTATTCGGTATTGATAGCATTCAGGTGTGTCATGTCCTTTTTTTTTTTTTTTTTTTTGAGACGGAGTTTCGCTCTTGTTACCCAGGCTGGAGTGCAATTGCACGATCTCGGCTCACCGCAACCTCCGCCTCCTGGGTTCAGGCAGTTCTCCTGCCTCAGCCTCCTGAGTAGCTGGGATTACAGGCACGCACCACCATGCCCAGCTAATTTTTTAATATTTTTAGTAGAGACGGGGTTTCACCATGTTGACCAGGATGGTCTTGATCTCCTGACCTCGTGATCCACCCGCCTCGGCCTCCCAATGTGCTGGGATTACAGGCTTGTGCCACCGCACCCGGCCAAAAAAATTTTTTTAATTAAAAGTTTTAAGCGGCCGCGCACGGTGGCTCAAGCCTGTAATCACAGCACTTTGGGAGGCCGAGGCGGGTGGATCACGAGGTCAAGAGATCGAGACCATCCTGGTCAAAATGTTGAAACCCCATCTCTACTAAAAATACAAAAAATCTCCTTGCGCGGTGGCTCAAGCCTGTAATCCCAGCACTTTGGGAGGCCCAGGCGGGTGGATCACGAGGTCGAGAGATCGAGACCATCCTGGTCAACATGGTGAAACCCCGTCTCTACTAAAAGTAAAAAAAATTAGCTGGGCATGGTGGCACGTGCCTGTAATCCGAGCTACTCAGGAGGCTGAGGCAGGAGAATTGCCTGAACCCAGGTAGCGGAGGTTGCGGTGAGCCGAGATTGCGCCATTGCACTCCAGCCTGGGTAACAAGGGCGAAACACCGTCTCAAAAAAAAAAAAAAAAAAAAAAAAAAAAAAGTTTTAAAAGGAAAAAACCTTCCTTTTCTGAAATTAATATGGGCATTCAAGAGTTCTTTTGATTAGTGTCATCATAGTATACATTACTTATTTTTGTCCATCTGAGTCTTTTTTTTTTTTTTTTTTTTTTTTTTTTGAGACGGAGTTTCGCTCTTGTTACCCAGGCTGGAGTGCAATGGCGCGATCTCGGCTCACCGCAACCTCCGCCTCCCGATTTCAGGCAATTCTCCTGCCTCAGCCTCCTGACTAGCTGGGATTACAGGCACGCGCCACCACGCCCAGCTGATTTTTTGTATTTTTAGTCGAGACAGGGTTTCACCATGTTGACCAGGATGGTCTTGATCTCTTGACCTCATGATCCACCCGCCTTGGCCCCCCAAAGTGCTGAGATTACAGGCGTGAGCCACTGCGCTGGCCCCTGAGTCTTTAAATTAGATTTATTATTTTTTTTTCTTTTTTGAGACAGAGTCTTGCTCTGTCACCAGGCTGGAGTGCAGTGGCACGATCTCGGCTCACTGCAACCTCTGCCTCCCAGGTTGAAGCTATTCTGCCTCAGCCTCCTGAGTAGCTGGGACTACAGGCATGCACCACCATGCCCAGCTAATTTTTGTATTTTTAGTTCAAACGGGGTTTCACCATGTTGGTCAGGATAGTCTTGATCTCGTGACCTTCTGATTTGATCCGCCGCCTTGGCCTCCCAAAGTGCTGGGATTACAGGCATGAACCACTGCGCCTGGCCTACAGTGGATTTTTTTGAGATTTCATTACATCTTGCACTTATCCACTGTGACAACCTTTGCCTTTTCATTGGTCTGTTTGAACCATTCACATTTAAAATGAGTATTGATATTGATATAGTTAGCCTATGTTTGTAAATGTTTTCTATTCACTGCATTTGTTTGTTCCTCCCCTTGCCCCTTTATTCTTATCTTATCCTGTTGTAATTTTTTTTTTTGAGACCTTGTCAAAAATTATTTAACTGTATATACTTGGGTTTATTCCTGGGTTCTCTGTTCCATTGCATTGTTTTGTGTATCTCTTTTTTTTTTTTTTTTTTTTTTTTTTGAGATGGAGTCTAACTCTGTCACACAGGCTGGAGTCCATTGGCTCAGCTCACTGTAACTTCTGCCTCCTGAAATCGAGCGATTCTCCTGTCTTAGTCTCCTGAATACACTGTAACTGGAATTACAGGTGTGTGCTACCATGCCCAAAATGTTTTTGTATTTTTAGTAGAAATGGGGTTCAACGCCGGGCGCGGTGGCTCAAGCCTGTAATCCCAGCACTTTGGGAGGCCGAGACGAGTGGATCACAAGGTCAAGAGATCGAGACCATCCTGGTCAACATGGTGAAACCCCGTCTCTACTGAAAATACAAAACATGAGCTGGGCATGGTGGTGTGTGCCTGTAATCCCAGCTACTCAGGAGGCTGAGGCAGGAGAATTGCCTGAACCCAGGAGGCGGAGGTTGCGGTGAGCCGAGATCGCGCCATTGCACTCCAGCCTGGGTAACAAGAGCGAAACTCCGTCTCAAAAAAAAAAAAAGAAATGGGGTTCACCATGTTGGGCAGGCTGGTCTCAAAGTCCTGACCTCAAGTGATCCACCTGCCTTGGCCCCCCTTAAAGTGCTGGGATTACAGGCATGAGCCACCATGCATGGCTGTTATCCTATTGTAATTGAGCAATTTATTATTCCATTTTATCACCTGTCTTAATGTTTTAGTTATTTTAAAATTTTTCTTAATCCCAGTTGGGAGGGGGATGAGGGTTGAAAAATTATTACCTGTTGGGTACAATGTTCACTATTAAGATGATGCGTACACTAAAAACCCATACTTCATCTCTACATAATATATGTATGTTAGCCAGGCGCGGTGGCTCAAGCCTGTAATCCCAGCACTTTGGGAGGCCGAGGCGGGTGGATCACGAGGTCGAGAGATCGAGACCATCCTGGTCAACATGGTGAAACCCCGTCTCTACTAAAAATACTAAAAATTAGCTGGGCGTGGTGGCACGTGCCTGTAATCCCAGCTACTCAGGAGGCTGAGGCAGGAGAATTGCTTGAACCCAGGAGGCGGAGGTTGCGGTGAGCCGAGATCGCGCCATTTCACTCCAGCCTGGGTAACAAGAGCGAAACTCCGTCTCAAAAAAAAAAAAAAATACATATATATATGTATGTTAAAAAGTCTGCGCTTGAGGCTCGGCGAGGTAGCTCACGCCTGTAATTACAGCACTTTGGGAGACTGAGGTGGGTGGATCACTTGAAGTCAGGGGTTTAAGACCAACCCCCACCAATCTCTACTAAAAATACAAAAAAATTACCCGGGTGTGGTGGCGTGTGCCGGTAATCCCAGCTACTCCGACACTGAGGCAGGAGAATCGCTTGAACCCGGGAGACGGAGGTTGCAGTTAGCCGAGATCGCACTACTGCTCTCTCCAGCCTGGGCGACAGAGTGAGATTCTTGTCTAAAAAAAAAAAAAAAAAAAAAAAAAAAAAAAAAAAAAAGTCTTGGCTTGTTTAAACCTGTAAAAAGAAAGAAAGAAAATCAGAGTTGCCAGCATAAAAAAATTATTAATTCCTGCTTTAGAAGTTATAATAAACATCTTTTTTTATTTTATTTTTATTTTTTTTTTTATTTTTTTTTTGAGATGGAGTTTCGCTCTTGTTAACCCAGGCTGGAGTGCAATGGCACGATCTCGGCTCACCGCAACCTCCGCCTCCTGGGTTCAGGCAATTCTCCTGCCTCAGCCTCCTGAGTAGCTGGGATTACAGGCACACACCACCATGCCCAGCTAATTTTTTGTATTTTTAGTAGAGACGGGGTTTCACCATGTTGACCAGGCTGGTCTCGATCTTTTGACCTCGTGATCCACCCGCCTCGGCCTCCCAAAGTGCTGGGATTACAGGCTTGAGCCACCGCGCCCGGCTCATCTTTTTTTAAAAAAAAAAAAAAAAGGCAAAGTACTCAGAAGAGATAGGTGGCATTTTGGAAACTACATTACCCAGACTGCAAAGCGCTAAACGGCGGCGGAGTTGAGCCAATGACCAGGATAGGGGCACTTTCGTGCTTTAGTACACGACGGAGCGAAACTTCCGGTGTCTTCCTCGTGGCGGTCCTTTTGGCTGCTTTCCTGTCGTTCACCTCCGTAGAACGTCCGCAGCGGGGGTAGAGGATGAGGTACATGACAGAGAAGGCGCGGAAATAAGTCTGAGGCTCGGCGACGCCACGCCGGGTGAGCTGTGCCAAGCCCAGGATAGGGACCGCTGTGTTGGAATGCCTGCCCCGTTCGCCCGCCGCTCCCCGCCTGGTCGACAGAACTCAATGGCGGCATTCACGCTGAGGGACCCGGCTCGGGTGAGTGCTGCGTCCTCGGGTCCCCTGCCCTCTCACGACAAATGTCCTAAAGCCCAGGAGGGGCGTCTGCTCGCAGCCCTGCAGCCCAGGCCCTAGTGCCCGGGTAAGGAAGGCGCTTGTGGGTGAGGCCCGTTTATGACGCCCAGTGTGTAAGGAAATGTGACGGGCAAGGGCACTGGCGCGTGCAGAGCTTGAGGTTGCAGTTAAGCTGGGGGGATTCAGGAGCCTGGGACCCATTTCGTGTCTGCAGGGGCATAGAATGAGACAGAATTGCACCTGAGGAATTTGACCATTCTGAGGAAACTGGCAGCCTTGAAGATTTGTGAACAGATAGGGACACTGGGCTAGGATCTCCTAAAGCTTTCCGAACATTGCTCAGGGGAAGAACAGGCTGAAGAGAGGTGATGTTAGACACAGGAAGATTGAGTTCTCGTCCAAGCTCACACAGCTGGTAAAGTCAGCACTGAGGACTCAGGTGCAGAGAGAGTGCAGCCAGCCCAGGCCACCTGGCTCCAAAAATCGCTTTTTCCACCGAGTCTGGGGAGCCTAGTGGTGGTTCCTGACTCTCGTGGCTTTTCTGTTTCTGTAGATTCCCATAACTATAGAATCGCTTATGGAGCCTAACTGGGGAGTGGTGTGTGTGACTGGTCCTCAATTCACCCATTACAGTCTCTCCCACCACTCTTTTAGTAGCCTTGGGTCCTGGGACATTGAGCAGATACAAAGCCCAGAGTCCTAAGTCCAAGTCAGATTATACGACGTTGTTGGCAGCTGGAGATGTAGAAGGTTGTCCAAGGCATAGTTATCAGTATATGCGAAGGTTTGGAGAGGAGGCTGAGATAGTTCAGGAACCGACAATTCTTTTCTTCTCATGAGATCAGGGAGCAATGTGGTAGAAGTCAGAATAGTTCCCTGAAAAGTTGAGTGTGTATTCGTTTCTTTTTTTTTTTTTTTTTTTTTGAGACAGAGTTTTGCTCTTGTTACCCAGGCTGGAGTGCAATGGCGCGATTTCGGCTCACCGCAACCTCCGCCTCCTGGGTTCAGGCAATTCTCCTGTCTCAGCCTCCTGAGTAGCTGGGATTACAGGCACGTGCCACCATGCCCAGCTAATTTTTTGTATTTTTAGTAGAGACGGGGTTTCACTATGTTGACCGGGATGGTCTCGATCTCTTGACCTCGTGATCCACCCGCCTCGGCCTCCCAAAGTGCTGGAATTACAGGCTTGAGCCACCGCGCCCGGCTCGTTTCTTAATAGTAACAATAGACTGGGCACGGTGACTCATGCCTGGAATCGCAGCATTTTGGGAGGCCGAGGCAGGCGGATCAGGAGGTCAGGAGTTCCAGTTCAGCCTGACCAACATGGTGAAACCCCGTCTCTACTAAAAATACAAAAATTGACTGGACGTGATGGCGCACGCCTGTAATCCCAGCTACTCAGGAGGCTGAGGCAGGAGAATCGCTTGAACCTGGGAGGCGGAGGTTGCAGTGAGCTAAGATCACACCACTGCACTCCAGCCTGGGTGACAGAGCGAGATTCCGTATCCAAAAAAAAAAAAAAGAAAGAAACAATAAGAGGTTTGGAGTGGAAGAGGGAGGTGATCTGGTTCAGGTCTTTTAGGCGCTCTGTGGCTGCAGCATGGGAAACCGAATGAAGGATGAGGGGGAAGACCTGAGAGGAGACTACTGGGATAGTCCAAGTGAATGTGATAGTAGCTGGGCCATTACAATGGCTGAGAAGATGTGAGAAGTCGTTGCATTCTGGATTTTATTTTTATTTTTATTTATTTATTTATTTTTGAGATGGAGTCTCGCTCTGTCCTCCTGGCTGCAATGCAGTGGCACGATCTCGGCTGGTTGCAACCTCTGCCTCCCAGGTTCAAATGATTCTCCCACCTCAGACTCCTGAGAAGCTAGGCCTACAGGAAGCCGTCATTGTGCCCAGCTAATTTTTTATTTTGAGTAGAGATGGGGTTGCACCATATTGGCCAGGCTGTTGTTGAATTCCTGACCTTGTGATCCACCCGCCTCGGACCCCGAAATTGCTGGGATTACAGGTGTGAGCCCCTGCGCCTGGCCTTCTGGATCCATTATTTAAGTAGGGCTGAGGCCGGGCTTGGTGGCTCAAGCCTGTAATCTCAGCACTTTGGGAGGCTGAGGCGGGTGGATCACGAGGTCAAGAGATCAAGACCATCCTGGTCAACATGGTGAAACCCCGTCTCTACTAAAAATAGAAAAAAATTAGCTGGGCATGGTGGCACATGCCTGTATTCCCAGCTACTCAGGAGGCTGAGGCAGGAGAATTGCCTGAACCCAGGAGGCGGAGGTTGCGGTGAGCCGAGATCGTGCCATTGCACTCCGGCTTGGGTAACAAGAGTGAAACTCTGTCTCAAAAAAAAAAAAAAAAGTAGGGCTGCCTGGATTTTTTAAATTTTGACCATAAGTGAGGAGTCAGGGATGACTCAAAGTTTTTATTTTGGCAGTTAAAAGGGTGGAAGCTCCATCACATAAGATGGGGAGTCCATAGTAGGAGTAGTTTTCTTTTTTTTTCTTGAGACAGAGTCTCGCTTTGTCGCCAGGCACCAGGCTGGAGTCTAGTGGCGCAATCTCGGCTCACTGCAATCTCCACCTCCTGGGTTCAAGCATTTCTCCTGCCTCAGCCTCCCGAGTAGCTGGGACTTCAGGCGCATGCCACCATGCCAGGCTAATTTTTGTATTTTTATTTTTTTTTTTTAGTAGAGACGGGGTTTCACCATGTTGGCCAGGATGATCTCGATCTCTTGACCTCGTAATCTGCCCGCCTCAGCCTCCCAAAGTGCTGGGATTACAGGTGTGAGCTACCGCGCCCAGCCCAGTAGGAGTAGTTACCTTTTGGGATATCAGAAGTTTTATTTTTGACCGGTTAGGAGTTTGAGAGTTTTCAGAGAATTGTTCATGGGCTGCTGGAACCATAGGTCAGGAACAGTGAGGAGGTATTCAGAATGGAGACTTTTCCAAAAGGTAGTGGACAGTCTGTGGGCCAGGGTGGAGCTCTGGATCACATTTAGTAGGGGGGAAGCCTGCTCACAATGGTAACAATGATACTGCCCAGGAATGGGAGGCGAAGGTCAAGGACTGGTCCCCTGCATCAGCCCCTGCTTGTGTGAGGTGTTGCAAAACAGATCTTGGAGAGAAGGGTCCATTGGGAGGGTTGGAGAGAGATTATGATCTGCATGTGGCCAAGACTTCTCAGGGGTGAGTAGACATGAGATGGATGTAGAGGTATAGGAGTTACACAGACAGGATGATGCTAGGGCCGGTGCTTATTCACCTCTCTGCAGACTCAGCAGGATTTTATATTAACTCTTGGTGGGATCTGGGGAGTTTCAGTCAGGCTGTCACATTAGCTTAGGGGCATATCTGTGGTGCTCACTGGGCCTGGGGTAGTCACTGAGGTTGGACCTTGAAATAGTGGTACTTGAAGAGAGGAAGGGTTTGATTGGTGGGGAGACAGCACTCACAGCTCAGAAGTGGAAAAAGCCTTGGTTATCTGAGATCCACAGGTGATGCTTAGTGGGTGAGGTTGAAGCAAGGAACAGTCAGGTAGAGGCCTTCCTTGTATAACTTGAGGCTGCCCCTAACTTTAGGTGCAGTTAGAAATCTGGGATAGGACTGAATTGTGTTTGAATTTGCTGGCCACTCTCTGGGCCCCATGTGCTGACTAACCAGTGGGGAGACCAAGGAGATGCTCATGGTGTGAGGCAGGGAATAAGCTGTGGCTGAGGGAGTGGCACTGTGAGAGAGGTGTGGTAGAGTGATGTGTATGTGGAGACAAGAATGTGAAGTGGTCGTCCCTTGGTGTTTAGGACACAAGGGTGAAGTACGACCCTAGACTTTTGTTTGTGTTTGGGAGCCATGGTCTTTGATCTTCCAGGAGAGTTTCCATACAAGAGTGTGTGTGGTTCCTTGCATGGCAGGCTCAGATCTTAGATATTTACCCACCTGCCTGTTTTTGCTGTGGGAAAACAAAATGACCAATTGGACCATGAGGAGAGAGGGGGCATCCCTGTCACTGGCTCCTTTCTTATTCTTTCTTTTTTTTATTTTTATTTTTATTTTTATTTTTTGAGATGGAGTTTCACTCTTGTTACCCAGGCTGGAGTGCAATGGCGTGATCGCGGCTCACCGCAACCTCTGCCTCCTGGGTTCAGGCAATTCTCCTGCCTCAGCCTTGTGAGTAGCTGGGATTACAGGCACGTGCCACCATGCCCAGCTAATTTTTTGTATTTTTTAGTAGACACGGGGTTTCACCATGTTGACCAGGATGGTCTAGATCTCTTGACCTCGTGATCCACCCACCTCAGCCTCCCAAAGTGCTGGGATTACAGGCTTAAGCCACCGTGCCCGCCCCCTTTCTTATTCTTTCAAATGAGAAGATGGAGAGGAAGATCAACAGTGATAGGTGCAGCGGGTATGAATTTGGGGTCCTAGGAGAGATACTGATCATAGAATGAACTGTCCTCATTGTGGAAAAGTTATGTGACCTCTGAGGTTGTGGCTGTGGGAATGCAGCTGTGTGAGACAGGTGTGGTTCAAAGAGTGATGTGCATGAGAAGAGAGAGAATAAACAGAGGGCCTTGTGGGTGAACTGGAGTCATAAGGGTAAAGGGTGAGCCCATGTTACTTGTGTCTTGGAGGATGAATCTTGGTGACTTCAGGGATATTGCCTGACAAGACAAATGTCAGATCACTCACACCCTCTCTGTGGCCACTTCTCCCTAACCGGTGTTTGTAATGAGAGGTATATCCTACCTGCCAGACCCAGAGCTTAGGGAGCATCTATCTGTCCACATGCCTATTGTTGCTATTCAAGGACTTGGTATCAGTGGAACTGTGGGGAGAGAGTAGGTATCGGTGGCACCATGGCTGGTTATCTCCTCTGAGGTGGGCAATAGGGTGACCTGGGGATGGCTATTGGGGGCGAGAGGATAATGAACTCCAAGTCTGATCGTGGATTGAACTGTTCCTGCTATGACAGGGTATAACCTTTGAGGATGTGGCCATTTATTTCTCCCAAGAAGAGTGGGAGCTCCTTGATGAGGCTCAGAGGTTCCTGTACTGCGATGTGATGCTGGAGAACTTTGCACATGTAACCTCCCTGGGTAAGGTCCTAGCATCCCTCCCAGTGTTCTGAACAGTCTCTGCGTTAGTTTTTGACCCCAGCGTTATCTCTGTCTCAGGAGTCTTGCTGTCAGCCTAGTGGATCTTATCTTTCTTGTCTTCTCCCTGTCAGGATGACCATGTACAGATTCATAATACCTTGTGGCCCATGGTACCTTCTGCGTTTTTCCTCTAGCTGCCATTTCCTTATGCCACCTATATGAGCAATTGCAGGCATTGTCATGGTTAGTCCTTAGCTCAACTATGGAGCTCTTTTTACGAGACCTTCCGTTGAGTGGGGGTGTGTGTGTGTGTGTTTTTGTATGTGTCTGTGAATATTGGTTACTACCCTGTCCTCTCTTTCCTTACAACTTAAATCATTCATGTGTTATGTGGTAACACAATGAGGGCTGCAAAGAGTGCCTTAGTTGCCTCACAGAGTAAACAAGGCAAGATGGTCTCAGAGGAGGTCTAGCCTTGGTGAGCGGCAGCTGTGGAAGGGCATGACATCATGGTTGTATTAGAATCATATCAGGAACCTGCAATGTGCCCAGCAGCATTTTCATGCAAGTGCCACTGGCCATACCTCATTTCTACTTCTACTTCCCTATAGTTAATACTGTGCTGAATTGTTATATCATCACTTCCAGCATTTGGCTACCTCCGCCCTCGTGGTCTCAGTATGTCACTTGTTCCTTTCCATAGCTCACTTCTTTTCAGTGTTCTTGAGTCTACACTCGCTGTGTTATGAAGTATGCACACAGCCTCAAATAGGCCTCCTTGATCACCAACTACCCAGTTTCAATTGGATTTACCTAGGACTGGACAACAGCAGCCTACTGCACAGCACAAACATCACTAGCAAAGTCCTGCTGAGGGCTTTGGCAGAGAGTGAGTTGGAGATGCTCCTCCTCCTCCTCTTTCCGTGCTGTGCCTACCTCATTCTTGTGTCCTTCTTGTGATGAGATAACGTCTCCTCTATAATCTCCAAAAGCTCAGTACTTCAAAGCAGACTATTCCTCCCCAGTTCCCTTGTTCTCATAACAGCTCCATGTACTCAGTTCTTGTGTCTCACACCTTTTTGTGATATATCTTTCCCCTTTCGTGAAAGTCGCCGTGCATTTCATCAGTATTTCTCTGCTTTCAGGTTATTGCCATGGGACAGACAATGAGGCGATAGCTTCTGAGCAGAGTGTATCTGTAGGAGGAAAGTTACAGGTCAGGACTTCTAAGAGGGATACACCCACCCAGAAAACTCACCTCAGTGAGGTTAAGGTGTGTGTCCCAGTCTTGAAAGACATTTTGCCTGAGGCTGAGCACCAAACCACTTCGCCTGTGCAAAAGTCGTACTTGGGTGGCACAGCTGTGAGAGGCTTCTGTTTCAGTGCTGACCTTCGCCGGCACCAAAAGCATAACAATGAAGAAGAACCCTGGAAAAGGAATGTGGATGGGGCTACATTTGTGACAGGCTGCAGATTCCATGTGTTGAATTATTTTACCTGTGGGGAGGACTTGCCAGCCTCCATGGACCTTCTCCAACACCAAGCCACTCCTAGTGGTGAGGAGCCACACAGTAGCAGCAGCAAGCATATACAGGCATTTTATGGGGCAAAAAGTTGTTACCAGTGGGGTGAATGCAAAAAAGCTTCAAGCCACAAACACACACTTGTTCAGCCTCAGAGTGTCTGCTCTGAAGAAGGGCTTTATGAGTGTAGCAAATGTGAGAAAGCCTTCACCTGCAAGAACACACTTGTTCAGCACGAACAAATTCACACTGGACCAAAGACATTTGAGTGTAATGAATGTGGGGAATCCTTTAGCAAAAAGTGCCACCTAAACTTGCCTAAGATAGTTCACACTGGAGAAGGGCCTTATGAATGCAGCAATCATGTGAAAGCCTTTATCCATAAATCTGAATTTATTAACCACCAGAGACGTCACACCGGAGGAGTGCGTTATGAGTGTGGTGAATGTAGGAAAACGTTTAGCTACAAATCTAACCTCATTGAACACCAGAGAGTTCACACTGGAGAAAGACCTTATGAATGTGGTGAGTGCGGGAAATCCTTTAGACAAAGCTCTAGCCTTTTCCGACACCAGAGAGTTCACTCTGGAGAAAGGCCTTATCAGTGCTGTGAATGTGGGAAATCCTTTAGACAAATCTTCAATCTCATTCGACACAGAAGAGTTCACACTGGAGAAATGCCTTATCAGTGCAGTGATTGTGGGAAAGCTTTTAGCTGCAAATCAGAACTCATTCA
Organism: Saimiri boliviensis; assembly: GCF_048565385.1. Taxonomy (NCBI): domain Eukaryota; kingdom Metazoa; phylum Chordata; class Mammalia; order Primates; family Cebidae; genus Saimiri; species Saimiri boliviensis. The sequence goes on along the minus strand of NC_133462.1, from coordinate 941,500 downwards.
ACACCAGAGAATTCACAGTGGAGAAAGACCTTATGAGTGCCGCGAATGTGGGAAATCCTTTAGGCAATTCTCTAACCTTATTCGACACCGCAGCATTCACACTGGTGATAGGCCTTATGAGTGCAGTGAATGTGAGAAATCATTTAGCCGCAAATTTATTCTGATTCAACACCAAAGAGTTCACACTGGAGAAAGGCCTTATGAATGCAATGAATGTGGAAAATCTTTTACCCGCAAATCTGACCTCATTCAACACAGGAGGATTCATACTGGCACAAGACCTTATGAGTGCAGTGAATGCGGCAAATCTTTCAGACAGCGCTCTGGCCTGATTCAGCACCGAAGACTTCATACTGGAGAAAGGCCTTATGAGTGTAGTGAATGTGGAAAGTCCTTTAGCCAAAGTGCTAGCCTCATTCAACACCAGAGGGTTCACACTGGAGAAAGACCTTATGGATGTAGCGAATGTGGGAAGTCCTTTAGCCAGAGCTCTAGCCTCATTCAGCACCAGAGAGGTCACACTGGAGAAAGACCTTATGAGTGCAGTGAATGTAGGAAACCCTTTACCCACAAATCTGACCTTATTCAGCACCAAAGAGTTCACACTGGAGAAAGGCCTTATGAATGCAGTGAATGTGAGAAATCCTTTAGCCGCAAATCTAACCTCATTCGACATCAGAAAGTTCACACTGAAGAAAGGCCTTAAATGTCAAGGGAAGGTGCTATTTCTTTATTCAGTATAATAGCACTGGAGGAGACTGGGAGCCATCCTCCTAAATTTAAACTTTGATCATCTACAATGGGGGATTCTGTGTAAGCTTCAGGTATGTGGGAAGCTTTGAGGTGGTTCATTGTAATTTGTAATCTGCGCAGGGCCATAGCCTGATTGATGTCACTGCCTATTTCTGAGACTGAAGCCATTTCACCTCTGCCACCTGGCAGGTGCACGTCATGTGCATGAGTCAGTGCCCTACAGTGCTCAAGGAAGCAAACCTCTGTATTCTCCCATTTGCTTGGGGAAATTATTAATAGGTCAAGCAAGTAGGGGGTCCTCATGTCCTTTCTCTGACTTTAGAGTATAGACCTGTCCCATTTTTGGTCTAGAGGAGTCAATGTGAGTTGCGCTGTCTGCATTCTAAGAAGGATTACTTTTTTTAGGGACGCTGTTCTTTTCACATGATGCTTGTAATGAATTTTTCCATCTTCTGATTCACCAATTTGGAAACTACTTGGTGTACATTGCTCTGATTTATAATCTTTTTGTAAAGGTTGTAAAAAGGCCAGGCACAGTGGCTTAGGCCTGTAATCCCAGCACTTTGCGAGGCAGAGGTGGGGAGATCACCTGAGGCAAGGAGTTCAAGACGAGCCTGGCCAATGTGGTTAAACCCATCTCTACTAAGAATACAGAATTAGACCGGCATGATGGAAGGCACTTTTAATTCCAACTACTCGGGAGGCTAAGACAGCCTCCCACTTGAACCCAGGAGGTGGAGGTTGCAGTGAGCCGAGATCATGTCATTGCCCTCCAGCCTGGGCAACAAGAGTAAAACTCTATTTCAAAGGAAAAAAAAAAGTTTTAGAAAATTTATGCATCTGGGCCGGGCATGGTGGCTCAAGCCTGTAATCCCAGCACTTTGGGAGGCCGAGGCAGATGGATCACAAGGTCAAGAGATTGAGACCATCCTGGTCAACATGGTGAAACCTTGTCTCTACTAAAAATACAAAAAAGTAGCTGGGCATGGTGGCACAGGCCTGTAATCCGAGCTACTCAGAAGGCTGAGGCAGGAGAATTGCCTGAACCCAGGAGGCGGAGGTTGCGGTGAGCCGAGATCGCGCCATTGCACTGCAGCCTGGGTAACGAGTGAAACTCTGTCTTAAAAAAAAAAAAAATTTATGCATCTTTAATCTTGGGGGTTCTATTCACTGTATAGAATGCTTATAAGCAGAATAATGATGTCAGCATGAAGGGGTGGACATGTTTTGTCCACTTTCTTTGCTCAGAAGGGACAATATGATGGCAGAATAGTGATGTCAGCACAAAGGGGTGGACAGATTTTGTCCACTTTTTGTGCACAAAAGGGACAGTGTGATGGCAGAAGACAGGTCTTTGTCCTTTATTGGTCTACTTGGCCTGCTGTCCAAGGCCTCAAAGACTTCCAGGCTTTGTGTTCCTGTATTGTGGTCTGGTGCCATTTTTGTCAGGTCAGAGGTTACCATGAAAAGGAGGCAGTTGTGACAATCCCCAGTGCTTCTGTGACCATGAATTTTGTTCACTTGTTCCCAAGAAATACCACATAATTCCTGGCACCATTGAGTGGAATCTGTTCCCCAGGTCCTGCAGAGGAGCCGTGTACCATGACATAGAAGTCAGTGTAGGCTGGTTCCATTTGTTTTCAGGCTATAGATATAGAGGTTAAATTCCAGACACAACTGGAATTGGGACTGAAACTCTTGGTAAATGGGAAGTGGAGAAGACTGCAGTAAATTAGAGGGAATGCCTCTTCTAAAAGTTCATCTACCAATTTTTCAGTGAATATAGCTGTGTGGGACAAGTGCGTACAGAAATTCTCAGGACCTTTGTAACCATTTCTTTCTTTCTTTCTTTCTTTCTTTCTTTCTTTCTTTTTTTTTTTGAGACAGAGTTTAGCTCTCCTTACCCAGGCTGGAGTGCAATGGCTAGATCTCAGCTCACTGCAACCTCCGCCTCCTGGGTTCAGGCAATTCTCCTGCCTCAGCCTCCTGAGTAGCTGGGATTACAGGCACGCGCCACCATGCCCAGCTAATTTTTTGTATTTTTAGTAGAGACGGGGTTTCACCATGTTGACCAGGATGGTCTCGATCTCTCGACCTCGTGATCCACCCACCTCAGCCTCCCAAAGTGCTGGGATTACAGGCTTGAGCCACCGCGCCCGGCTCCTCGTAACCATTTCTTATAGCTGAGATCATTGTCAGAAAATAGTCTAAAGATCTTGTGGCTCCTTGCATCCTCTCTCGACTGTTTACCTCAAGGCCATTGCTGTGCAGGTAGGAGAACAAGAATAGAGAGAAGGATCATTCTGCAGTCCAGGGATATGGCTTTTGTGACTCAGCCAACATTCCTATTAATTCAGGTGGCAACAGCCTTCATTGCTTGCCAAAATTTGCTGCTTTTGGGGCAAGGTTGCCTCTCTCAGGACATGGTGGGGGGAGAGAGAGAAAGAGAGAGAGATGGTGGAGTCCATATCAGGTTGCCAACCTGATTTTCCAAAAAAAAAAGGTGCAGCATCTAGGCTCTTAATTTTGAACCACTTTTTAAAGCTTTATGAAGCTCTAATTTTTACAACTGACATGCAACAAAGTACAGGTATCCAAAATGTACACTTTGGTAAACATGAAACCATCATTACAACCATGAAAATGAATTTATGTCTCACCTATATATTTTCCTTATATCCTTTTATAATCTCCCTCTGCCTTCCCTAGCTCTTCGGGGATCAACTGATTTCCTTTATAGTAAATTAGTTTGCATTTTCTAGAATTTTTCAATGAGATATTTATATATATATATTCTTTCTGGTTTTCTTGCTGTATAATTATTTTGAGATTCCACAATGATGAATGTTTGTGTTGCTGAGCATTATGCTTTTCTATGGATAAGTCACTGTTTATGTGTTTATGGACATTTATTTATAGATTTTAGTATATTACGAATAAAGCTGCTGTAAGTACTTGTATTCAGTTCTTTTTATGGGTATGTTTTATTTTCCTTGTTTTAATAACTGAAACTGTAATATCTGAATTACAGTGTAGGTGAATGTTTAACATTTTAAGAAATACGAAGCCGGGCGTGGTGGCTCAAGCCTGTAATCCCAGCACTTTGGGAGGTCGAGGCAGATGGATCATGAGGTCGAGAGATCGAGACCATCCTGGTCAACATGGTGAAACCCCGTCTCTACCAAAACACACAAAAAAGTAGCTGGGCATGGTGGCGCTTGCCTGTAATCCCAGCTAGTCAGGAGGCTGAGGCAGGAGAATTGCTTGAACCCAGGAGGCGGAGGTTGCGGTGAGCCGAGATCACGCCATTGCACTCCAGCCTGGGTAACAAGAGCGAAACTCTGTCTAAAATAAATAAATAAATAAATAAATAAATAAAAATTAAAAAAAAAATAAATCAAAATAAAAATACAAAACATTAGCTGGGCATGGTGGCTGGTGCCTGTAATCCCAGCTGCTCAGGAGGCTGAGGCAGGAGAATTGCCTGAACCCAGGAGGCAGAGGTTGTGGTGAGCCGAGATCACGCCATTGCACTCCAGCCTGGGTAACAAGAGCGAAACTCTGTCTCAAAAAAAAAAAAGAAATACCAAACTTTGAACTAAACGGATGTTTCCTATTTTATTCCCACCAAGGATTTGTAAGAATTCCCGTTCCTCTACATCCCTACCAGTGCTTCATGTGGCCACTCTTTTTAAATTTTAGCTCTTTTAATATAGGAGTAGTGGTATCTCACTGTAGTTTTCGTTGCACTTTCCTAAAACTTCATGATAGTGAGCATTTTAAAGTGTTTTTATTTGCAACCTGTGTGCCTTCTTTGTTGGTAAAATACCTGTTCATATGTTTTTCTTACTTTTTTTAAGATCAGTTTATATTTTTAAAAAAATAAAAACAGTGCAGAATAACTTTTTAGTAACGAAGACATGTTGCAATTTTCCTCATTCTTCTATAACGTTTCTTTACTCTGTTTAGCAAGTGTTTTTTTTTTTGTTGGAGGACATTTTTTTTCCTTTTTTTTTTTTTTTTTTTGCGTTGCCCAGGCAGAGTGCTGTGGTGCCAGCATAGCTTACTGCAGCTTCAACATTCCAGGTTCAAAAGATTCTGCTGCCTCCACCTGCCACGTAGCTGGGACTACAGGTGCATGGCTAACTTTGCCTGGCTAATTATTTTTGTAGAGATGGGGTTTTGCCATGTTGCCGAGGCTGGTCTTGAACTCCTAGACTAGAGATCCTCCCACATTGGACTCTCAAAGTGCTGCGATTACAGATGTGAGGCACTATGTCTGGCCTTCAATTTTGTTGTCATTTTTTCATTATTCATTTTAATTTACTTGAGACAGTCTTGCTCTGTTGCCAGGGTGGAGTGCAGTGGCACAGTCTCGCTCACAGCAACCTCAGCCTCTCAAGTAGCTGGGACTACAGGTGTGCATCATCACACCCAAATTGTTTTTGTATTTTTAGTACAGACAGGGTTTTGCTATGTTGGCCAGGCTGGTCTCGAACACCTCAGCGTACGAAAGTATTGGGATTACAGGTGTGAACCACTGTGCCTGGCCCCAATTTTTTTTTTTTTTTTTTTTGAGATGAAGTTTCGCGCTTGTTACCCAGGCTGGAGTGCAATGGCACGATCTCAGCTCACCGCAACCTCTGCCTCCTGGGTTCAAGCAATTCTCCTGCCTCAGCCTCCTGAGTAGCTGGGATTACAGGCACGTGCCACCATGCCCAGCTAATTTTTTGTATTTTTAGTAGAGACGGGGTTTCACCATGTTGACCAGGATGGTCTCGATCTTTTGACCTCGTGATCCACCCGCCTCGGCCTCCCAAAGTGCTGGGATTACAGGCTTGAGCCACCGCGCCCGGCGGTCTCGATCTCTGGACCTCGTGATCCACCCACCTCGGCCTCCCAAAGTGCTGGGATTACAGGCTTGAACCATCGTGCCCGGCTTTTTTTTTTTTTTTTGGAGACAGAGTTTCGCTCTTGTTACCCAGGCTGGAGTGCAATGGCGCGATCTCGGCTCACCACAACCTCTGCCTCCTGGGTTCAGGCAATTCTCCTGCCTCAGCCTCCTGAGTAGCTGGGATTACAGGCACGCGCCATCATGCCCAGCTGATTTTTTTTGTATTTTTAGTAGAGACGGGGTTTCACCTTGTTGACCAGGATGGTCTCGATCTCTTGACCTCGTGATCCACCCACCTCGGCCTCCCAAAGTGCTGGGATTACAGGCTTGAACCACCGTGCCCGGCTTTTTTTTTTTTTTTTTTTTTTTTGGAGACAGAGTTTCGCTCTTGTTACCCAGGCTGGAGTGCAATGGCACGATCTTGGCTCACCACAACCTCCGCCTCCTGGGTTCAGGCAATTCTCCTGCCTCAGCCTCCTGAGTAGCTGGGATTACAGGCACGCACCACCATGCCCAGCTAAATTTTTGTATTTTTAGTAGAGATGGGGTTTCACCATGTTGACCAGGATGGTCTCGATCTCTCGTCCTTGTGATCCATCGGCCTCAGCCTCCCAAAGTGCTGGGATTACAGGCTTGAGCCACTGCGCCCGGCTGCCTCGCCCAAATTTTTACTTTTCCTCTTCTTCTTCTTCTTCTTCTTCTTCTTCCTCTTCCTCTTCCTCTTCCTCTTCTTTCTTCTGCTTCTTTCTTCTGCTTCTGCTTCTTCTGCTTCTTCTTCTGCTTCTACTTCTTCTGCTTCTGCTTCTTCTTCTGCTTCTGCTTCTTCTGCTTCTTCTGCTTCTGCTTCTGCTTCTGCTTCTGCTTCTTCTGCTTCTTCTGCTTCTTCTGCTTCTGCTACTTCTGCTTCTGCTTCTGCTTCTGCTGCTTCTGCTTCTGCTGCTTCTGCTTCTTCTTCTGCTTCTTCTGCTGCTTCTGCTGCTTCTACTGCTTCTGCTTCTGCTTCTTCTGCTTCTTCTGCTTCTTCTTCTGCTTCTGCTTCTTCTGCTTCTGCTTCTGCTTCTGCTTCTGCTTCTTCTTCTGCTTCTGCTTCTTCTGCTTCTGCTTCTTCTGCTTCTGCTTCTGCTTCTTCTGCTTCTGCTTCTGCTTCTTCTGCTTCTTCTTCTGCTTCTTCTGCTTCTTCTTCTGCTTCTGCTTCTTCTGCTTCTGCTTCTTCTGCTTCTTCTTCTGCTTCTGCTCCTTCTCCTCCTCCTCCTCCTTCTCCTTCTCCTTCTTCTCCTTCTCCTTCTCCTTCTCCTTCTTCTCCTTCTCCTTCTTCCTCTTCTCCTTCTCCTTCTTCCTCTTCTCCTTCTCCTTCTTCCTCTTCTCCTTCTCCTTCTTCCTCTTCTCCTTCTCCTTCCTCTTCTCCTTCTCCTTCTTCCTTCTTCTCCTTCTTCTTTCTTCTCCTTCTTGTTCTAGGGTACATGTGCAGAACGTGCAGGTTTGTTCCATAGGTATACATGCACCACGTTGGTTTGCTGCATCCATCCCCCTGGTCATCTGCATTAGGGATTTCTCCCAATGCTGTCTCCCCAATCCCCCACCCTCCGACAGGCCCCAGTGTGAGATATTCCTCTCCCTGTCTCCATGTGTTATTGTTCAATACCCACTTAAGAGTGAGAACATGTGATGTTTCGTTTTCAATTCTGTGTCAGTTTGCTCAGAATGATGGTTTCCAGCTTCACCCATATCCCTTCAAAGGACATGAACTCATCCTTTTTGATGGCTGCAGAGTATTCCATGGTGTATTTGTGCCACATTTTCTTTTTATCTAGTCTGTCTTTGATGGGCATTTGGGTTGGTTCCAAGTCTTTGCTGTTGTAAACAGTGCCACAGTTAACATATGTGTTCATGTGTCTTTATAATAGAATGATTTATAATCCTTTGGGTATATACCCAGTAATGGGATTGCTGGGTCAAATGGTATTTCTATTTCTACATCTTTGAGGAATCGCCACACTGTCTTCCACAATGGTTGAACTAATTTACACTCCCACCAACAGTGTAAAATTGTTCCTATTTCTCCACATCCTCTCCAGCATCTGTTGTCTCCTGATTTTATTAATGATCGCCATTCTAACTGGTGTGAGATGGTATCTCAATGTGGTTTTGATTTGCATTTCTCTAATGAGCAGTGATGATGAGCTTTTTTTCATATGTTTGTTGACTGCATAAATGCCTTCTTTTGAAATATGATTGTTCATATCTTTCGCCCACTTTTTGATGGCGTTGTTTTTTCCTTCTAAATTTGTTTAAGTTCTTTGTAGATTCTGGATATTAGCCCTTTGTCAGATGGGTAGATTGCAAAAATTTTTTCCCGTTCTGTTGGTTGCCGGTTCACTCTAGTGATAGTTTCTTTCGCTGTGCAGAAGCTCTTAAGTTTAGTTAGATCCCATTTGTCTATTTTGTCTTTTGTTGCCATTGCTTTTGGTGTTTTAGTCATGAAGTCCTTGCCTATGCCTATGTCCTGAATGGTATTGCCTAGGTTTTCTTCTAGGGTTTTTATGGAGTTAGGTCTTAAGTGGTTTTTTAAATTATTATTATTATTTTTTATTTTTACATTGGTTTCTACCAAAGGTCTATGTTTAAATCTTTAGCTTAGGGGTCACGTAATTTTCTTTTAAAAATTCCTGAATATCCGTGTAACAAAAGTGACTGTTGGCCGGGCGCGGTGGCTCACGCCTGTAATCCCAGCACTTTGGGAGGCCGAGGCGGGTGGATCACGAGGTCGAGAGATCGAGACCATCCCGGTCAACATGGTGAAACCCCGTCTCTACTAAAAATACAAAAAATTAGCTGGGCATGGTGGCGCGTGCCTGTAATCCCAGCTACTCAGGAGGCTGAGGCAGGAGAATTGCCTGAACCCAGGAGGCGGAGGTTGCGGTGAGCCGAGATCGCGCCATTGCACTCCAGCCTGGGTAACAAGAGCGAAACTCCGTCTCAAAAAAAAAAAAAAAAAAAAAAAGTGACTGCTACCTTCCTTTACCTGGTATTGTATAACAGAAGGCATGTGAATTTGCCCTTCAGCCAGTATTTATTAGATATGCTAAGTAAGAACCAATAAGATTGCCGGAGCCTAACAAGTTAATATAAAACAGTATAGATAGAAGCTAGATGGCTGATACTAACAATTTTCCTCTTCAACAACCCTTTGTGAAACCCAGACTCAGGCTTATAGCAAAAACACATAGGCAGCACCCAGGGGTGACTGCTAGGTTTTTGGAGCAGAAATCTTCCATTTGAGATGCAATTACTAGCTAGCTATTGGGGCTTAATTGAGACTGCCCATATCACTGAAGAAGATAAAATCCTGAAACCTGTAATACCCACAATGTCTTTGGTGATGTTAGAGAAACATTCTAATAAGGAAAACAGTGCCCAGAAGAGTACCCTAATAAAATGGAAAGGGTTTGCATAGGAACATATTACCAGGTGAATGTTGTTAAAACGTGCGCTCTGAATGAAAAGACCCCCCTAAACAAGCTTTGTGTGAGCAACAAGGCTGTTTATTCACTCGGATACAAGTGGGCTGAGTCCAAAAAGAGTGCAGGGTGGTGGAATAGGAGTTGGTTTTATAGGTTTGGGGTAAGCAGTGGAAAGTTACAGAAGTTACAGGTTTAGGGCAATTTTTTGCAAGCTGGGAGGGGGTCATAGGGTCTGGAGTCAGGAGATGTGTCCTAGTGAAGCACTGAACCTCAAGGTAGTCTTGGGGACCTACTGAAAACTATTATGTATTTTGCTTGATTCATTTTTATTTTTTCTAGAGATAGGGTATCACTCTGTCACCCAGGCTGGAGTGCAGTGGCATGTCCACAGCTCATTGCAGCTTTGAACTCTTCAAGGCTCCTCCAGTCTCAGCTTTCTGAGTAGCTGGGACTACAGATGTACACCACCACACCCAGCTTATTTATTTATTGCAGAGATAGGATCTCACCATGTTGCCCAGGCTAGTCACAATCTCCAGCATCAAGTAATTCTGCTTCCTTGGCCTTCCAGAGTGCTGGGATCACAGGAATGAACCACTGCACCTGGCACTGATTTCCTAATTGTAGTGTAAAAGAAAAATAAATTTGGACAGTCTATTACTGTATCATTGCCTGAGAAAGAAATTGGGCTATTTAATCTATTCAATGAGTTATACTCAGTTATTACCAACATTTATTTTAATGTTCAAATTCTCCCAGATTTTGGACAGTGAGAACTTACTAAAGCTGTAGGCTCTCTGCTTTTTTATGTCAATATTATTGACAATTTCTACTTGCTGATGCAAAAATATTTTTGGCTCATGTTGTGCCTTTCCTGTCCCAGCCCTGGAATCAGCCTCTTTCCCAAGGAGCTCTGGTTTTCTTCAATAGATAACAATGCTTGTAAATATTAGTAAGCATTAGCTGTGCTCTTTTCTACTGGTAAATCATTGATTGATAGGTCGTCTTGGGGAGAAAGGAGATACACATGCACACATTTGTACACATTAATTTCTATATATTTACAACTGCAAAGACTTCAGAGATTTGAAATGACTCATGCGACTCTGAAAGCACTCTCTCATAAGGCTTTTATTTAAATATGAAGCGTACAGTACAGCTAGAGAAAGAACAGGCCAACATCTGGGCTCAGAAAGATCTGGACACATGACCTTCAGGATCCTTATTCGCAAATGGACATGCTTCATCTTTGGACTGTGCCACTAATATCTATGTAATGGAGCTTGATTTCAGAAGAATTAATAACAGAAATTCCCAGTAGGGACTATCACGTCCCTTTGGCTGCATGACCCAAGCCAGCCTAGCCATTTATGCCAGGTAAAAGCCAGCTGTAAAGACACGAAATGATTTCAGAGTTTAAGCTGCACATTGTAGCTTCCACTGCCTTTCTTTGCCAAGAGTCAAACTAGATATCCAGGTGTCCCCAGAGATAAGCATAAAATTGTCCTATTCCAGCTATAAATAGGATAGAATGTTCCTTCTTAACATTCCCCTGTATCAGTTTAACTATTTACAGGACAGAGTAAGCAAAAAGGGCAGCTGTCAAAATACTTTGTGTATTATATGAGATGTGGATATTGCTTCAAAATATTGCTGAAAACAAAATAGCCCAGCACAAAGATGTTCACAATCATGCACAAGATTGGCAACCATTTTACCTCCTTCTGTCATCAACTTTAAGAATGGTATCAATAGACTTAATCAATTCAAAGTTAATTCTAGTTCCTCTCCTAGCCAATATTTTCTGTGGATAGAACATCTTATGGTTGTTGTAATTCAATTTCTCACTTCATTTTATAATCTATATCAGTACTGTCATAAGTTTTATTTGAAATGTGTTAGTTGCCGGGCGCGGTGGCTCAAGCCTGTAATCCCAGCACTTTGGGAGGCCGAGGCGGGTGGATCACGAGGTCGAGAGATCGAGACCATCCTGGTCAACATGGTGAAACCCCGTCTCTACTAAAAGTGCAAAAAAAAACTAGCTGGGCATGGTGGCGCGTGCCTGTAATCCCAGCTACTCAGGAGGCTGAGGCAGGAGAATTGCCTGAACCCGGGAGGCGGAGGTTGCGGTGAGCCGAGATTGCGCCATTGCACTCCAGCCTGGGTAACAAGGGCGAAACTCCGTCTCAAAAAAAAAAAAAAAAAAAAAAAAGAAATGTGTTAGTTAATTTCAGATGCCATAAATGAATACCTGAGATTGGGTAACTGGGGAAAAAAAAAAAAAGGAAGATGTATTTGGCTCACAGTTCTGCAGATAGTACATGAAGGAAAGTGCCGGTATCTGCTTTTGATGAGGTCCTCAGGAGGCTTACAATTATGGCAGAAAGTGAAGGAAAGTCAGTGTGTCACATGCTGAGGGAAGGAGCAAGAGAGGTAGAGAGGAGGTGCCAGCCTTTTCTAAACAACCAAATCTTGCATGAACTCAGTGAGAACTCACTACCATGAGGAAAGCACCAACCCATTCATGAGGGATCCACTCTCATGACCCAAAGACCTCTGACTAGGCCCACCTCCAATGTTGAAGGTCACTTTTCAACTTTAGATCTGCAGGGAACATACAACCAAACCATATCAGAACTCATCAAATGTATTTGTAATACCAAATACACCAGTATTACACCAAATAGCAGATACATTATGAGTCTGATCATAATCATTACAAAATAAGTCAAAATTACAGTATATTCTCTACCTTTCCTCCAAATTGAGGTTCTTGCCCATGTACCAAATGTATGTTTTTTAGACATAGGTTCTCACTCTGTCACCCAAGCTAGACTGTAGTGGCACAATCTTGGTTCACTGCAGCCTCAAGCTCTAGGGTTCAAGTGACCCTCCCACCTCAGCCTCCTTAGCAGCAGCTCATATACCATATATTGTCCTACAAAAGGGGTTAAATCCAGGGCTAAGTGTTAGCCAGATAGATAGTTAACTAATATTTATTTTTTTGACTCTGTCATCCAGGCTGGAGTGCAGTGGTGTGATCTCAGCTCACCCCAACCTCCGCCTCCTGGGTTCAAGTGATTTCTTCTGCCTATACCTTGAGTAGCTGGGATTACAGGTGTGCACCACCATGCCTGGCTAATTTTTGTATTTTTGTACTTTTTTTTTTTTTTTTTTCAGTAGAGATGATTTCATCATGATGGCCAGGCTGGTCTGGAACTCCTGACATCAAGTAATCCACAGGCCTTGGCCTCCCAAAGTGCTGGGATTACATGTATGAGCCACTGTGCCCTGCTCAGTCAGAGAATTTAAATGTTCTTGTGAGCGTAGTGTATATGCATATTGGGGCCTCCCTAATGAATGAAAACTGGCTTTGGTTTCCTTATAGAAAAGAAGGCATCGCCGGGCGCGGTGGCTCAAGCCTGTAATCCCAGCACTTTGGGAGGCCGAGGCGGGTGGATCACGAGGTCGAGAGATCGAGACCATCCTGGTCAACATGGTGAAACCCCGTCTCTACTAAAAATACAAAAAACTAGCTGGGCGTGGTGGTGCGTGCCTGTAATTCCAGCTACTTAGGAGGCTGAGGCAGGAGAATTACCTGAGCCCGGGAGGCGGAGGTTGCGGTGAGCCGAGATCGCGCCATTGCACTCCAGCCCGGGTAACAAGAGCGAAACTCCGTCTCAAAAAAAAAAAACAAAAAAAAAAAAAAGAAAGAAGAGAAGGCATCGGCCGGGTGCGGTGGCTCAAGCCTGTAATCCCAGCACTTTGGGAGGCCGAGGCGGGTGGATCACGAGGTCAAGAGATTGAGACCATCCTGGTCAACATGGTGAAACCTCGTCTCTACTAAAAATACAAAAAAATTAGCTGGGCATGGTGGCGCGTGCCTGTAATCCCAGCTACTCAGGAGGCTGAGGCAGGAGAATTGACTGAACCCAGGAGGCGGAGGTTGCAGTGAGCCAAGATCACGCCATTGCACTCCAGCCTGGGTAACAAAAGCGAAACTCCGTCTCAAAAAAAAAAAAAAAAAAAAAAAAGGCATGAGCCAAATCTAGTGTAGAATACTGATTGCTCTGAGCTTTTAGCACAGGTTTAGTTGTTGATGCCATATCAGATATCAGACATAGCTGATTAAATAGAGGGGACAGTAATTTATCAAGTCTTCCGTAATCTATAGCTAAGTTACCAGATCCATCAACTTTTCTTCCAGGCCATCCTAGACTGAGGCTGGAGTGTTACAAGCACAGCTGACTGCATCCTCAGACTCCTGGGCTTGAGTGATCCTCCCCTCAGCCTCCTGAGTATCTAAGACTACAGGCACGTTCCACTACACTCAGCTAATATGTTTTCAAATTTTTTGTAGAGAGTAGGTCTCACTTTGTTGCCCAGGCTGGTCTCAAACTGCTGGCCTCAAGTGATCCTCCTGCCCTAGCTGCCCAAAGTGCTGGGATTACAGGTATGAGCCACCACACTCAGTCCATCCTAGACTACTAAATAGGGAATTTTAGTAATATACCTGCATCTAAAAGATCCTTAATTCAAGTCAACATTTATTTCCCCCAGGAATTCTGTGTTATAAATTAACCACTTGAGGGACCTTAGCTAATTCTAAAGGTTCCCATCTAGCATGCTCAATTAAAACAGGACTAAAAGCAGATTTATATGGCATCCTATCAATTCCAATATTGCATTATGGTAAGGGTGAGGCAAAAATCATATATAATTCCTGTCCATAAATTCCTTTATAGACTATTATTTCTCCAGCTGCAAGCCTTCTAGCTGTATCACTATATTCTTGTAATTATATTACCCTTTATGTTTATATTAGCTAATTAAGTTATAGCATCATTGATTATCAATTGTAGTAAAGTTTTCTCTGCCTAAAGACCATATACTTCATCCCGATGAAAGGGAACTTGAGGTCCCAGCTGGAGGTCATGAGACTCCAACCAGCTTATTGTGAAAGGAAATTAAATTTTTGGACCCCAAACCTATTTAGCACAGGGGAAAAAGTCAAGCTGGGAACTGGGTTATGCAAACCAGCCTCCACCTTTTGGTTCCTAAACAAAATGGCAACAAGATGAAAAGCTACCTGCCTTCCCCATATTTTGCCCACAAGAAAATTACTGGTGGGCTGTTAAAGCTTTATCATGACAGGCCAGGTGCAGTTGCTCATGCCTGTAATCCCAGCACTTTGGGAGGCCGGCAAATCACCTGAGGATGGGAGTTCGAGATCAGCCTGACTAACATGGAGAAACCCTGTCTCTACTAAAAATACAAAATTAGCCAGGCATGGTAGCACATGCCTGCAATCCCAGCTACTCAGGAGGCTGAGGCAGGAGAATCCCTTGAACCTCGGAGGCGCAGGTTGCGCTGAGCCCAGATCGAATGCCACTACACTCCAGCCTGGGCAACAAAAAAAAAAAAACAAAAAAAAAAAACAAAAAACAAAACAAAAAAAACCCCAAAACTACCATTGCAATGCAAACTAATAGCTTATCTTTATAGGTGCAGACACCCCAGCCTGCCAAACAGAGAATGCCTATTGGATTGTTCCCCTACCCCATTTTCTGTGTTATCTTACGTAAAATGCAGACTTCCCACATCTTTCTTTTTTGCTTTTTGTCTGTGAAAAATGATTGAGACTTGTCATTTTCTTTTTTTTTTTTTCTTTTTTTTTTTTGAGATGGAGTTTCGCTCTTGTTACCCAGGCTGGAGTGCAATGGCGCGATCTCGGCTCACCGCAACCTCCGCCTCCCGGGTTCAGGCAATTCTCCTGCCTCAGCCTCCGGAGTAGTTGGGATTACAGGCACGCACCACCATGCCCAGCTAATTTTTTGCACCTTTAGTAGAGACGGGGTTTCACCATGTTGACCAGGATGGTCTCGATCTCTTGACCTCGTGATCCACCCGCTTCGGCCTCCCAAAGTGCTGGGATTACAGGCTTGAGCCACCGCGCCCGGCCTTGTCATTTTCTTTGATTGACATCATCATTCAATCATAATACTCCCCATTTGCCTTCCTGATTATAATCAGAGCATGCTCTAAAGAGATCATTCCTGTCACCTTTTTATAATTTTGACATTTTGAAAAATTAGTTCCAGATCTTTGAATAATTGGCTAACCATTTTTACAGTAACTCAATACTTTTAGTAACTACTCCATCTTCCTTTCCTGTTTAAGGTCATTTTTAATCAACCATCTAATCAATTTTATCCAATTCAGTTTTCTTGAAGGTTTCTTCCAGCTATTTTTAGTTACCTTTCTTCTGAATGATTCTTAATTTTCCCTCCCCCTCCCGTACTAAGTCTTATTCAAGAGAGCTGAATAAGGAGGTCCATAACATTATGCCTCATATCATGCTGTCACATGTTGTCACCCCATGTTACCTCAATCTACAGCTGATAAAGTTTAGATATGTGTCCCTTCCAAATCTCATGTTGAAATGTGACCCCCCACCAATGTTGGAGGAGGTGGGCCTAATAGGAGGTGTTTGGGTCTTTTGCAAGACATTTAGTTATCCCCTCCAACCCATGGACTCCAGGTCCCACTTATGTTCTTCTTCCTGTTTGTGAATGAACCATATAATTTGTGCAACTTCAACCCAAGGACTGGAAGCTAACCTATTCACAAAAAATTTTCCTCACCAGCCTCTACCATATTTCATTCTGCCCAATAACTCCTTAGCCATAATTATTTGAAATGGACTCATAGATCATATCAAATATCCCATTTTCATCACCAACTGAAAAAAATTTACAAATGTAATTGAAAATATTTGCAAAACTCCGTAGAGCATACTCATGTGATTATGCTCTGGACTGCCACAGAGCATACTAACATGAGTATTGCTTGGACTGCTAAGGCCTGTGTCCAGTGTGAAATTCCCAATGGTGTGCAAGGTTCAGCCTCCAGGCAAAGGCTTTCCTGCATCTGCTGCTCTCATTAACTGCTGCTAGTTCCCCACCATACAGTAAGTTGGGGGCATTGGCCTAAGGGTCTCCCACATTTGTTACACTCTTAAAGCTTTTCTCCAGCATGAATCCTCTGGTGCAGAACAAGTGTCTGTTTCCGGATGAACTCTCTCCCGCACTCACTACACACATAAGGCCTTTCCCCAGTGTGGACTTTCCAGTGCCTGATGAGGTTGGGTCTTTGAGTGAAGGCTTTCCCGCACTTGCTACACTCATAAGGCTTTTCACCAGAGTGAACTTTCTGGTGCTGAATGAGTTTAGAGATGCAGCTGAAAGCTTTACCACATCTGCTGCACTCATAATCACTACTGTGAATTCTCCAGTGTACATTAAGGTGGGAGCTTTGGCTAAAGGCCTTCCCACATTCACTGCACTCATAAGGCCTTTCTCCAGTGTGAGTTCGTTGGTGCAGAACAAGTGTGTGTTTCCGACTGAACTCTTTACCACATTCGATGCATACATAAGGCCTGGCTCCTGTGTGAATTTCCTGGTGTCGAATGAGATTAGACTTACTGCTAAAGAATTTGCCACATTTGCCACACTGATAGAGTCTTTCACCTGTATGAACTCGCCTGTGCTCAATCAGGCCAGAGATTTGTCTAAAGAATTTTCCACATTCGCTACACTCATAAGGCCTTTCTCCAGAGTGGATTCTCTGATGCTGAGCAAGTGTGTCTTTTCGGGTGAAGGCTTTCCCACATTCACCACATTTATGATACCTCTGTCCCATGCAAAAGCCACTTACAAGCTTAGTGTTCTTGTGAGGCTTCATCCTGCTGTGAGAGGCCTGATGCTGAAGGCCAGATGTGGCTGAAAACTCTCTCTCTCTCCTTTCCCACATGTGAGGGTCTTCTCTGGCATATGGACTCCGCAGCTTTTCACAGAGTCTCTGCTCTCCTTCTTTTGGAAGGGTTTCCTTCCATTGGGCTGGTTCAGGTGCTGGTCAAAGTTCATACTGAACCAGAATTGCCTTCCACATGCCCCACACAAGCATGGATTCTGCTTGGCTTTTCCTCCATGGTATTTAGCCAGGTGTAAGATATCTTTCAATATTGGACCACATACGTCACATGGGTGAGTCTGCAGCTCTGCCATGAGAGTCCTGACCTGTGACACTCCTGCTGCAGAAATGCTCTGCTCAGAAGATACCACCTCATCCTCCATTCCATGCCAACAACCTGGAAACACAGAAATGCTGATTAAATGCATTTTTATGGGTGGGAAGGGGCAACCCCATCATATATGTGTGTTTGACATATGAAGGAATAAGTTCATGAAACTGTTTCAAGATGAGAGGCATGGTCAGAGTGAGGAAGGAACAGTTTGAGGTATTGAACCTGGAGGTCATACCATGAGGGAGGGCCAATGAAGGGCCAGGATATAAAAATGGAACCAGGCCAGGCCTGGTGGCTCATGCCTGTAATCCCAGCTCTTTGGGAGGCAGAGGTGGGTGGATCACAATGTCAGGAGTTCGAGAGAAGCCTGGACAATCTGGTGAAACCCCATCTCTACTAAAAATAAAAAATTTAGCTGGGCATGGTGGCAGGTGCTTGTAGTGCCAGCTATTCAGGAGGCAGAGGCAGGAGAATCACTTGAACCTGGAAGGCAGTGGTTTCACTGAGCTGAGGTCATTTCACTGCACTCCAGCCTGGGTGACAGAGTGAGACTCTGTCTCCCAAAACAGAATGGAACCAAACACATGACTTCCAGTAGTGCCTTGACTGTTAGTGACTCATGAGTGCTATGAAAAATGTATCAGTCCCAGGAAAATCCAACTACAAGTGAGCAGTTGGTGTTCAAAGACTAAGAATATATGCACATCTTGTGAACGCTAATTGTGGTCAATATTGCCAAAAAAAAAAAATGCAGACAGAATAGTGGGAAAACATGGGTGTAAGGTGAAGGCCAGAGGTGAAGAATGGTAAGGGTCTAACAAACTAGAAATGCTATATTTTCATGTCAAGAACAGGGAAGGACAGATGGAAATGCTGTGTGGCCATTGGCCCTGGAAACAAACACTGATGTGAACAGTTAATGTTGCCAGTTTTGAACCCAGCTTTGACATCATACCCTTCGCCGATGTCCACTCACCAGGTCTAGGTCCCCTCTGGGCCTCTCTTCCTGTGGCTGAAGTCATATCCACCTGGTCATACACCCAGGGCTCTTCTCCTTGCTCCAGTTTCATGACTGCATCTGATCTGGAAAATGCAATTCCTAAGGGAAAGTCAGAACATGTGAGCAACCAGTACTGGCCCATGGCAACCCCACCCTATGATGGACTACAGGTAAGAAAAATAACCTGGGAGGAGTTGTGCAGGAATAGCCCAAAGGTCCCCTGTAAGTGACTATGTAAGTGCCTATAACTCCTGGCAAGGTCAGACCCTAGAAAATGTCACCTGGGCTGGGTGCAGTGGCTCATAGCTGTAATCCTACACTTTCAGAGGTCAAGTTAGGTGGATTACTTCGGCTTAGGAGTTCAAGACCAGCCTGAGCAATATGACAAAATCCTATGTCTACAGAAAAATTAGCTGGGCATGGTGGTGCATGCCTGTAGTCCCAACCATTCAGGAAGTAAGAGGATGGCTTGAGCCTGGGAGGTAGAGGTTGCAATGAGCTGAGATCGTGCCACTGCATTCTGGCAACGGAGCCAGACTCTGACTCAAAAAAAGAAAAAATATATGTCACCTGGAGAAAGGGGCAGAAACTTGGGCACAGAGACACCATAAATTTGTACAGAGTCACCAGTGCAAAAAATGACCAGACCTAGTGAGATCCACTGAGCAAACCACAAGTCTCATAACCTCAAACCTTTGGCTGCAAGGCTTTAGGACTTGCAGGGAGGACACTCCATACAGCTTAGCCCTGGCACCCTCAGCACCTACTCCAGGAAACTGCTAAAGGAAGCAAGTGCTCATGACCATGGGAAGAACAGAGTGGTACCTGGGCAAAAGGAGAAAAGCATGAGGACCTTACCCAGTGAGGCTAAAAGTGCAAAGTTCTCCAGCATCACATCATGGTACAGGAGTCTCTGAGCATCATCAAGAAGCTCCCATTCTTCCCGAGAGAAGTAGACAAACACATCCTCAAAGACCACACAGCCCTGCAAAGAAAGGGACAGCAAGAACCATAAAAAGTCTCTTGACCAGGTATGGTAGCAGACACGTGTAATCCTAGCTACTCTGGAGAATGAGTCAGGGAACTGCTTGAACTCAGGAGGTGAAGGTTGTAGTGAGCCAAGATCACACCACTCCACTCCAGTCTGGGTGACAGAGTGAGACTCTGTCTCAAAAAATAAAATAAAGCAATAACAATTTGTTAAAGACTATAAATTATAAAAATGATGTAAAATGTAATGTGAAAAACAAAATGTGGTAGAAGGGTGAGCGAAAGTGTAAAATTTGTGTATGGGATCAAAATTAAAGTGCTATCAAATTAAAAGAGCCTGTTGTAGCTATAAGATGCTTTATGTAAGCCCAAAAATAACTACAGAGGCTTATAATAGATACGCAAAAGATAAAAAGAAAAGAATCAAGGCATACCACTACAGATAGCCATCAAACCACAAAGGAAGAAAGGAACAAAGCATTTTCAAAATAACCAGAAACCAATTAACAAAATGGCACTAGTAAAGCCTTAACGTTATTGAACCTCTAAAACTACTAGAAGAAAAGAGGGAAAGTTTCATAACATTTGGTCTGGGCAGATTCTTTAGATATGACCCCAAAAGCACAGGCAATGAAAGCAAAAATAGACAAATGCGACTGTATCAAACTAAAATGTTTTTGCACAGAGAAGAAAACAGTAAGAGTGAAGAGACAATCTGGAAGAAAATATTTACAAATCATACATGAGACATACCCCAAATATAAAGGCACTCAAACTACTCAATAAAAAGAAAATAGTCCTGTTAAAAGTATACAAAGGGGCTGGGCGCGGTGGCTCAAGCCTGTAATCCCAGCACTTTGGGAGGCCGAGGCGGGTGGATCACGAGGTCAAGAGATCGAGACCATCCTGGTCAACATGGTGAAACCCCGTCTCTGCTAAAAATACTGAAAATTAGCTGGGCATGGTGGCGTGTGCCTGTAATCCCAGCTACTCGGGAGGCTGAGGCAGGAGAATTGCCTGAACCCAGGAGGTGGAGGTTGCAGTGAGCCGAGATCGCGCCATTGCACTCCAGCCTGGGCAACAAGAGCAAAACTCCGTCTCAAAAAAAAAAAAAAAAAAAAAAGTATACAAAGGAGCCGGGCGCAGTGGCTCAAGCCTGTAATCCCAGCACTTTGGGAGGCTGAGGCGGGTGGATCATGAGGTCAAGAGATCGAGACCATCCGGGTCAACATGGTGAAACCCCATCTCTACTAAAAATACAAAAAATTAGCTGGGCATAGTGGCATGTTCCTGTAATCCCAGCTACTCAGGAGGCTGAGGCAGGAGAATTGCCTGAACCCAGGAGGCGGAGGTTGCGGTGAGCCGAGATCGCGCCATTACACTCTAGCCTAGGTAACAAGAGTGAAACTCCGTCTCAAAAAAAAAAAAAAAAAAAAGTATACAAAGGATCTGAATACACATTCATCTTTTTTTTTTTTCTATTTTTTGTTTTTAACAGGCCCAATAAAACTTCTACTGAATAGATATTTCTCAAGACATAGAAATGTCTAACGATAAATCAAAAAAGCGCTCAATAACTTCAAACATCAGATAAATGCAAATTAAAACAATGAGATATTACCTCATATCTGTAACACTGGCTATCATCAAAAAGATAAAAGATAACCAGCCTTGTCAAACATGTGGAGAAAAGAGACTCTCATATGTTGTTGGTAGTATTGTGAATAAATGCAGCCATTTTGGAAAAATGTATGGAAGTTCTTCAAAAAACTAAAAATAGAATTACCACATGATCCAGCAATCCTACTACTGAGTATATTCCTGAAGAAATTGAAATCAGTATGCCAAAAGGATGTCTGTACTCCGATATATTCAGTGTAGCAGTATTCACAATGGCCAAGATTTGGAACAACCGAAGTACCCATTAACAGATGAATGAATTTTTAAAATGTGTATATATGCAATAGAATAATATTAAGCTCTTTAAAAAGCAGGGAATTCTGTCACAAAATAATTAGATGACATTATGTTAGGTGAAAAGAACAGGCATGCCGGGCGGGGTGGCTCAAGCCTGTAATACCAGCACTTTGGGAGGCCGAGGCGGGTGGATCACAAGGTCGAGAGATCGAGACCAACCTGGTCAACATGGTGAAACCCTGTCTCTACTAAAAATACAAAAAATTAGCTGGGCATGGTGGTGCGTGCCTATAATCCCAGCTACTCAGGAGGCTGAGGCAGGAGAATTGCCTGAACCCAGGAGGTGGACGTTGCGGTGAGCCGAGATCGCGCCATTGCACTCCAGCCTGGGTAACAAGAGCGAAACTCCGTCTCAAAAAAAAAAAAAAAAAAAAAAAAAAAAAAAAAAAAGGGGGGGCCAGGCGCGGTGGCTCAAGCCTGTAATCCCAGCACTTTGGGAGGCCGAGGCGGGTGGATCACGAGGTCGAGAGATCGAGACCATCCTGGTCAACATGGTGAAACCCCGTCTCTACTAAAAGTGCAAAAAAAAACTAGCTGGGCATGGTGGCGCGTGCCTGTAATCCCAGCTACTCAGGAGGCTGAGGCAGGAGAATTGCCTGAACCCAGGAGGCGGAGGTTGCGGTGAGCCGAGATCGCGCCATTGCACTCCAGCCTGGGTAACGAGCGAAACTGCGTCTCAAAAAAAAAAAAAAAAAAAAAAAAAAAAAAAAAGAAAAAGAAAAGAACAGACATAAGACAGAAAAATGTGTGATTTCATTTACATGCAAAATTTTTTAAATCCAACTCATAGAAGTAGAGAGTAGGGTAGTTACCAGAGGCTGCAGGTGGGAGGAGGGTTGGGCAGAGAAAGGGAAGAGACTAGTTGATGGGTACAGAGTTAAAGTTAGGAGTAAGTTCTGGCGTACCATTGCACGGCAAGGTGACTTCAGTTGGTAATCACGTATATTTAAAAATAGCTAGGTCAAGTGCAGTGGCTCACGCCTGTAATCCCAGCACTTTGGGAGGCCAAGGTGGGCAGATCACAAGGTCAGGAGTTTGAGACCAGCCTGACCAACATGGTGAAACCCCATGTCTACTAAAAAATGCAAAAATTAACCAGATGTGGTGGCGAGTGCCTGTAATCCCAGCTACTTTGGGAGACTGAGGCAGGAGAATTGCTTGAACCTGGGAGGTGGAGGGTTGCAGTGAGCCAAGGTCGTGCCACTGCATTCCAACCTGGGCAACAGAGTAAGAGCCTATCTCAAAAAAAAAAATAAATAAATAAAAATAGCTAAAAGGATTTTAAATGTTCTAAACATAAAATCATAAGTATTTGAAGTGATGGATATGCTAATTATCCTGATTTGATCATTCCACAATGTATATATGTATAAAAATATCATTTCATACTCCATAAATATAGACATTATTGTCAATTAAAAATAAACTAAATGAGACTTAGGACTTCTCTAAAAAAAAAAAACAAAAAGCAGGCCAGGCACGGTGGCTCAAGCCTGTAATCCCAGCACTTTGGGAGGCCGAGGCGGGTGGATCACGAGGTCGAGAGATCGAGACCATCCTGGTCAACATGGTGAAACCCCGTCTACTAAAAATACAAAAAGTTAGCTGGGCATGGTGGCGCGAGCCTGTAATCCCAGCTACTCAGGAGGCTGAGGCAGGAGAATTGCCTGAACCCAGGAGGCGGAGGTTGCGGTGAGCTGAGATCGCGCCATTGCACTCCAGCCTGGGTAACAAGAGCGAAACTCCATCTCAAAAAATAAAAATAAAAACATTAAAAGTGGCCAGGCATGGTGGCTCACTCCTGTAATCCCAGCATTCTGGGAGGCAGAGGGGAGTGGATCACCTGAGGTCAGGAATTTGAGACCAGCCTGGCCAACATGGTGAAATCTCGTCTCTACTAAAATACAAAAATTAGCTGGGAATGGTGGTGCATGCCTGTAATCCCAACTACTGGGGAAACTGAGGCAGGAGAATCACTTAGACCCAGGAGGTGGAGGCTGCAGTGAGCTGAGATCGCTCCACTGTACCCCAGTCTGGACAACAGAGTGAGACTCTGTCTCTAAATAAATAATATTGATAAACTAAAACTAAAGCCAGGTGCTGTGGCTCACACTTGTAATCCCAACACTTTGGAAGGCTGAGGCTGGTGGATCCCTTGAGGTCAGGAGTTCAACCACCTGGGCCAACATGGTGAATGTTGCCTCCCCCCCTACATCCCCCCCTGACTAAAAATACTAAAATTAGCCAGGTGTGGTTGGGGGC
This sequence comes from Saimiri boliviensis, assembly GCF_048565385.1. Taxonomy (NCBI): domain Eukaryota; kingdom Metazoa; phylum Chordata; class Mammalia; order Primates; family Cebidae; genus Saimiri; species Saimiri boliviensis. Next base: position 918,077 of record NC_133462.1, on the reverse strand, counting down.
ACCTGTAATCTCAGCTACTTGGGAGGCTGAGACAGGAGAATCTCTTGAACCTGGAAGGTGGAGGTTGCAATGAGCCACCGCACCCCACCCTGAGTGACAGACTTTGTCTCAAGAAAGTAAAAATAAGTAAAACTAAAAGAAAACACACAAAATGAGAGTGAGAACATCAGACAGTAGCAAACTGATAGCACACTACACATGGTTGCCATCCAGGCCAAACTCATACCCTACAGCGCTCTCCTACAAACAATGAGAAGAAGCCTTTCAAATGCCAGGACCCTTCTCTTCTGTAGGGGGGAGTCTCAAGAATGCCCACTCCCCCTTACCTGCAATCCAGTTCCAGCGTTCTCATCTCTTACCCCAGAGAGCATCTGAAATAACATACTTAAGACTGCCCTTTTTTTTTTTTTTTTTTTTTTTTTTTTGAGACGGAGTTTCCCTAGTTACCCAGGCTGGAGTGCAATGGCGCGATCTCGACTCACCGCAACCTCTGCCTCCTGGGTTCAGGCAATTCTCCTGCCTCAGCCTCCTGAGTAGCTGGGATTACAGGCACGCGCCACCATGCCCAGCTAATTTTTTGTATTTTTAGTAGAGACGGGGTTTCGCCATGTTGACCAGGATGGTCTCGATCTCTTGACCTCGTGATCCACCCGCCTTGGCCTCCCAAAGTGCTGGGATTACAGGCGTGAGCCACCGTGCCCGGCCCAAGACTGCCCCATTTAAATGTGATCTCCTGGCTTTGACCTAGTCCAGACCGCTCCCTTCGCCCCAAAAACATTTTAAGTCGAGCCCCTTCCCCACAACTTCAGACCTTTCTTGTTGCCTACGTGAGGAAGCAGCCACTCTGATACATCTCAGAGCCATCATCCCGAAATCCAAACGTTCATGGAAAAATACAACAAAACACCTTGCTCTTTCATGCCTTTCTTTCTTTTTGAGACAGAGTTTCACTCTTGTTACCCAGGCTGGAGTGCAATGGTGTGATCTCGGCTCACCGCAACCTCCGCCTCCTGGGTTCAAGCAATTCTCCTGCCTCAGGCTCCTGAGTACCTGGGATTATAGGCACGTGCCGCCATGCCCAGCTAATTTATTTTTTGTATTTTTAGTAGAGACGGGGTTTCTCCATGTTGACCAGGATGGTCTCGATCTCTCGACCTCGTGATCCACCTGCCTCGGCCTCCCAAAGTGCTGGGATTACAGGCTTGAGCCACCGCGCCCGGCCTATGCCTTGCTTTCTTTTTTTTTTTTTTCTTTTTTCTTTTTTTTTTTTGAGACGGAGTTTCGCCCTTGTTACCCAGGCTGGAGTGCAATGGCGCGATCTCGGCTCACCGCAACCTCTGCCTCCTGGGCTCAGGCAATTCTCCTGCCTCAGCCTCCTGAGTAGCTGGGATTACAGGCACGCACTACCATGCCCAGCTAATTTTTTGCACTTTTTTAGTAGAGATGGGGTTTCACCATGTTGACCAGGATGGTCTCGATCTCTCGACCTCGTGATCCACCCGCCTCGGCCTCCCAAAGTGCTGGGATTACAGGCTTTAGCCACCGCGCCCGGCTTTATGCCTTGCTTTCAATCATAGGTGCACGTGATGGAGGAGAAAATCCTGTTGTTTCATATTTAAAACCTACCCAGAACATGATCACTTCTACCTACTCAGCTGCCATCACTCTTGCTTGGTACATCCACCACCAAGGCATTCCTGGCATCCACTGCAGCTCCTCCTTACCGGTCTCCTCGTACCCATCCTCACAGTCCCCACCCCAAACTAATGTTCTCTCCTCAGCAAATTTGGACACTTAAAATCCCAGGTAAGATCCCGTCCTATTCAAAACCCTCAAGTAATCTCAGAGCTTTCTCAGCCTTAAGCCTGCCATTCCAGGCACAGTTCCTCAAACTCTGCTCCATGCTGACGAGAACCCTGTCTCCCAAAAGCCCATGGGTCAACAGCACCCCCGAGGCTTTACCCGCGCCGTCCCATCCGCCCGTAATTCTCCCACACCCACCCACATCGAGCTAGGACCCTGCCCAAGAGTGCTTCGCTGTCCTGGGACACAAGGGCTGCAGGGACTTCACGATTCGGAATCGGAGACAGGGTGGCCGAGGGCCCGGAGGACACAGCACCCACCCGTGCGGAGTCGGTTAGCTCCGCCACAGGACCGTGGGCGCGGACAGCTGCTGGGAGTGGCAGACGTCTCGATCGGGGACGCAGGCACCTCCGTCTCCGCAGAGCTGTGGGCGCATCTGCGGTCACCGGAGACAACATCTCCTCCGCGCTTTCCCGACAGCTCCACCTGTGCGGCTCACCCAAGTGTTACAGAGCACCAGCCACGTGCAGCCTCAGAAAAAAAATGTCCCCTACGAGGAGGAGCGGAAGTCCCGCCCACGCGCCCTCCTCATGCGCGGAAACACGCCTCTCCCTCACTGGATGTGTGGTGAATGGGGTTGTGGGTAGTGTAGTTTCCACTGAACCCACCGTCCTGGCGGGTCCCTTCTCGGTCCGGGCTCTTGGCAAATCACTGGAAATAAAGAAGGCCAGGGTGTTTGGGAAAAGTAACGTGAGATTCAAAGGTCTGGCAGGATTTCCGTCCTTTTTTTTTTTTTTTTTGAGATGAACTCTCACCCGATAGCCGAGGCTGTGGTGCAGCGGTGCAATCTTGGCTCACTGCAACCTCCGCCTCCCAGGTTCGTGCTATTCTCCTCCCAAGTAGCTGGGACTTCAGGGACCCGCCACCACGCTCCCGGCTAATTTTTGTGTTTTTAGTAGACACGGGGTTTCACCACATTGGCCATGCTGGTCTCGAACTCCCGACCTTGTGATCCACCTGCCTCGGGCTCCCAAAGTGCTGTGATTACAGGCGTAAGCCACCGCGCCCGGTCCAGCTTCCGTCCTCTTAAAAAGTCTGGACCTAGATTCCCCTGAGTGTAGTCTGCAGCATCGCAGAAATGTTGAGGTATTTAAGTTGCTCCCTAAAGCTGCAAAACTAAATAGACACACCACATCACAATGTCTCTTTACATACACTCATAGCTAGGATCTAATAACTATTACCCTGCTGCTTTTTAAATATGTACACTCAAACTTTACAGTTACTTTTGTGAGCTTCAATTTGGTCAGAGACCAAAGAGAAAAAACTCCAAACAAGGCCGTGGAATGGAAGAAGGAAGAGGGATGATGTGGAGTCTCCCTGAAATCAATGGACAGATTTCCTCAGAAAACTCTTCCTGCCTGCGTAATCGGTGAGTATATCCACAGCAGCAAAACACAGTGCAATTACCATTTATCCTGTCATTGTAAGCAAGGTGTCTGTATTAGGAAGTGAGATTATCCCTGGGGGGGAATAAAATCCTGAAAGCTGTTCGTAATCATTCTGTAGTTATTAGAAGATAATGAAAGACGTTGCTTTGAGGAAATATCTGCGATAGATGGACAAAATTAAGATCTCAGTAAAGTGTGAGCCTGAATACTTAAGTATGAGAAGTGAAAGAATAAAGTTAAACATGTGGTTATATTGGCATCTTAACCACATTTTGTCTATAAAATGTGACTGTTTTCTCCTAGAAATGCTGAGCAATTGTAAAGAGGATATCAGAATGGTAAAAATCATCAGCAAAGTTGTGCTATCTTGATAATTCACTGTTAAAATATACATCCAAGGAACACCTATGAGCTCTCAATAGGTGCTTTTTAGATGTATTAGTAGCATGAGAGACTTCACTAATAAAGTTACCAAGATTCTTAGACATACAGGATATGTCCTGCATATAATGATTTTTGTCCTGTGTCCCCTTTTGACTTTGTCACAATACCCTAAATAATCCATGCTCAGCTTTTTTTTTTTTTCAATAAACTACTAAAATTTAGCAGTTAGGGCTATTTTTTCATCACAGTAATTGGCTCAACTCGTTTAAATGGCAACACTAACTGAAAATCACACCTCCACGAGTAGAGGTCTAAACAATATCTACGACAGGGGTCCCCACATCTCAGGCTGCAGAATGGTACTGGTCCATGGCCTCTTAGGAACCAGGCAGCACAGCAGGAGATGAGTGCTGGCAAGCAAGCATTGTCACCTAAACTCCGCCTTAGATTCTCCGCATTAGATTCTCATAGGAGCACAAACCCTTTTGTGAACTGTGCATGTGCGGGATCTAGGTTGCATACTCCTTATGAGAATCTAATTAATTCCACTCCACCTCCTCACCCTCCATTCCTGTCTGTGAAAAAATTGTCTTTCATGAAACTGGCGCCTGGTGCCAAAAAGGTTGGGGACCACTGGTCTGTGGTCTCTCTGCAGGTTTGGCTAATGGAAGACCAATAGGTGGCACGTAGAATTTAAAATTCTTATTTTTTCAAATTCAAGAATGGAAAACACTGTTCTTTTGACAAAGTCTTAAACAACTAACTTCAATTAATTTGAGATAACTATGGATCAATAAACATGCTCTGAAAATCAACCCATCTGTGACAGCCTCACTCCAGTATTACACTACTGAAAGGAAGCAGATGAATCACACTACCAAGCTTCTAAAAATCAACCAGTGATACACCCCAGTCTAGAAATCAGAGAAAGCTTCTTCTAGCCAACAACCAAACAGCAGTGGCCTCTTTCCAGTGGCCTTGCTTTTGAAAGTAAACTTCTGAACAGTAGCCTTACTTTAGTGACTATACTCTCAGGATAAAAGTTCACCCAGCTCTAACCACTCCCACTTCTGAAAGTCCACCAAGCCTTGATTAAGAGAAATCCCAATAGAGAAGATAAAATCATCACCTACCACATTGTAAATGAGTCTTTTAGCCAAATGTCTTTTTGAATGTACAGTTGCCAAAAAATTTTCTCATTCCAAAATTAGAAGGAAATTTTAAAGTATCAACACAAAATTTACTGTAATGATATTATATTTTTAATAATATATGAAATAGTATGTAACAGCAGTCCATTTATTATTAGAGGGATTAAGGTCAGGCTGGGTGTGGTGGCTCACGCCTGTAATCCAAGCACTTTGGAGGCCAAGCCGGGCGGATCACCTGAGGTCGGGAATTCAAGACCAGCCTGACCAACATGGTGAAACCCCCTTTTAAAAAAAAAAAAAAAAATTGAAAAGAGAGATTAAAGTCTAAATGCTTTACTTTTTATGACAGCCATAGATGCAGGTAAACACAATGAAGAAAAAGATGTTTTTCTTTTTTTGCACATGCAATATTTTTCTTGTGAAAAAAAGGTTCAAGGCTATTGAGAATAAATAATTTTCAAAGGAAACTTCAGATGTGTGGTGGTGTGTTCCTGTAATCCCAGCTATTCAGGAGGCTGAAGCAGGAGAATCACTTGAACCCAGGAGGTGGAGGTTGCAGTGAGCTGAGATCACACCATTACACTCCAGCTTGGGCAACAGAGCAAGACTCCATCTCAAAAAAAAAAAAAAAGCCGGAAAGGTGATGATGCAGCCTCGCCCCCCTCGCTATGTCTGCCATTTTCAATTTTCAGTCTATTGACTGTAATCTTGCTGCTTATATGTACCCGTGCTTATATTCGATACTTGGCACCCAGCCTCTTGGACAGAAATAAAACTGGATTGTTGGGTATATTTTGGAAGTGTGCCATAACTGGTTAACAGAAGAGTCCTTATGTTGCAGTATGCTATATAGTAATGGCCTTCAGCATCTTCATACAGTTAGCTGGGAAAAATGTCAGAATTTAATTGCCATCAGATTTCATTGTGAACAAGGATTTACTCCAGAAAATAATGGAAAGGACGGTTAACTCTTTTACCTCTGATCATTGAATGAGATAAATTTCCAGATGCTATTCTCTCTCTTTTTTTTTTTTTTTGAAAGGAAAGGAAGGGGAGGAAGGAAGCCCAGATGCTGTTCTCTATTTTTGTGTTATTGGACCAATGTTCTATATAAATAAATAAGATGTAACCATTTAATAGTCTATAACAATCAGCCTCAGTATTGCCACTACAATTTTACATTCTGCAAATGTTATTTCTTTGTGTCAGATACCAGATTTCAGTGAGGTATCTCTAAGGCACATAGTAGAAAACAAAATTGGTTAATTACTCAAGTTCTTTTCACTGTGATTTGGAAATGATTTAATCTTTATAGAATGAGACCATTTTTTGGACTAGCTTTTTTATTAAAATGGCTCCATTTTTTTATTAGAGAAAGGATTTTACCATGTTACCCAGGCTGGTCTCAAATTCCTGACCTTGTGATCTGTCCACCTCAGCCTCCCAAGTGCTGGGACTACAGGTGTGAGCCATGGCGCCCGCCCCAATTTTAGTATTCCATAGTGGCTAGCCAGTTTTCCCAGCACCATTTACTGAAAAGGAGATCCTTTCTCCATTGCTTGTTTTTTGGCAGGTTTGTTGAAGATCAGATGATTGTAGATGTGTGGTGTTATTTCTGAGGTCTCTATTCTGCCCCATTATTTCTGAGGTCTCTGTTCTCCATTGGTCTCTGTGTCTGTTTTGGTATCAGTTCCATGCTGTTTGGGTACTGTAGTCTTGTAGTATAGTTTGAAGTCAGGTAGCGTGATGCCTCCAGCTTTGTTCTTTTTGCTTAGGATTGTTTAGGCTATGCGGGGGTCTTCTTTAATTCCATGTTAAAATAGTTTTTTCTAAATCTGTGAAGAATGCCAGTCGAAAAGGAGGGACTCCTTCCTAACTCATTTTATGAAGCCAACATCATCCTTATACCAAAACCAGAAAGAGACACAACAACAAAAATGAACTTCAGGCCAGTATCCCTGATGAAAATTGGTGCAAAAATTCTCAATAAAATACTGGCAAACTGAATCCAGCAGCACATCAAAAAACTTGCCCACCATGATTAAGTTAGCTTCATCCCTGGAATGCAAGGCTGCTTCAACATATACAAATGAATAAATATAATCTATCACATAAACAGAACCAACGACAAAAACCACAAGATTATCTCAATAGATGCAGAAAAGGTCTTTGATGAAATTCAACAACCCTCCATGTTAAAAGCTCTCAATAAACTAGGTATTGATGGAACATATCTCAAAATAATAAGAGCTCTTTATGACAAACCCACAGCCAATATCATATTGAATGGGCAAAAGCTGGAAGCATTCCCTTTGAAAACTGGTACAAGACAAATATGCCCCCTCTCACCACTCCTATTCAACATAGTATTGTAGGTTCTGGCTGGGGCAATCAGGCAAGAGAAAGAAAGAAAGGATATTCAACAAATAGGAAGAGAGGAAGTCAAATTGTCTCTGTTTGCAGATGACATGATTTTATGTTTAGAAATCCCATATCATCTCAGCCCCAAAACTTCTTAAACTGATAAGCAACTTCAGCAAGTCTCAGGATACAAAATAAATGAGCAAAAATTACAAGCATTCCTTTACACCAACAATAGACAACTAGAGAACCAAATAATGAATGAACTCCCATTCACAACTGCTGCAAAAGAGAATGAAATACCTAGGAATACAGCTAACAAGGGATGTGAAGGACCTGTTCAAGGAGAGCTACAAACCACTGCTCAAGAAAATAAGAGAAGATGCAAACAAATGGAAAAATATTCCATCCTCATTAAATCTCTTTTCTTATAAATTACCCAGCTTGCTTAGCAAGTGTGTGGGGGAAGGGCAAAGGGAAGGGAAAAAATTAAAATAAAAAAATAAATTACCCAGCTTCAGGTATTGCTTTTACCTTTTTATTATGGATAGGAAAAATCAATATTGTGAAAATGGCTGTGGTTCCCCAAGTCATTTATAGATTCAGTGCTATTCCCATCATCCTTGCTTTAAAGTTAAACTGTAAACTAAATTATTCCCAGTAAATTCTTGGCCTATGTGCAGAGATAAGTAAAATCAGGTAACTTAAAAGATACTATTGTCAGGGTAAGAAGGTTAGGAGTGAAGTGGAGTTCATTATGCAGGCTTCCTTTTCACCATTACAGTGAGGTGTCCCAAGTTATTTCTATTTCTTCGCAGACATCACTGCAAAAACTTCTCTGTTATATTAGCTTCTTTCATCATCCACTAATGTGTCCCCAGAGCTATTTATGTTACCACCTTTGTTTCTTTGTTTGTTTGTTGTGTTTTTTTTTTGTTTTTTGTTTTTTGTTTTTTGATTTTTTTTAGAGATGGGCTCTCGCTGTGTTGGCCAGGCTTGTCTCAAGCTCCCGAGCTCAAGCAATCTGCCTGCCTCAGCCTCCCAAAGTGCTAGGATTACAGGTGTGAGCCACCAAACCTGGCCTGTTACCACCTTTGAATCACTACATGGTTATTGCTAATAGCTTTCTGTAATTCACATTTTACAACTGTTTTCCCAAGATAATATCACTTCCTGCAGAGCAGCCTCAGCAAACACAGACACACACACACACTGACAATTGCTTTCCAGCAATGAGGATGAAATAGTGAACCCAAAACCTGAGGGTAGAGTGCTCTCTTTGCATACATGTTTTGCCTTTGAACACTGCTGCCATTGTCAATACCAAAGTGCACTTATTTCGTTGTACTTTTTTGAAAGTCAAGGTCACATTCCTAAAAGTCTTTTTATATATGTCATGATATTAAATAAGGGATGGTAAGTGGATAAAAGTGTTGCTCAGTGAATTGGACGGAATAATACAGGCAGGAGAAATGCTTTCTGTGGGGACCGTGGACTTAGATTAGACCCTCCTGGCCGGGCGCGGTGGCTCAAGCCTGTAATCCCAGCACTTTGGGAGGCCGAGGCGGTTGGATCACGAGGTCAAGTGATCGAGACCATCCTGGTCAACATGGTGAAACCCCGTCTCTACTAAAAATACAAAAAATTAGCTGGGCATGGTGGCGCGTGCCTGTAATCCCAGCTACTCAGGAGGCTGAGGCAGGAGAATTGCCTGAACCCAGGAGGCGGAGGTTGCGGTGAGCCGAGATCGCGCCATTGCACTCCAGCCTGGGTAACAAGAGCGAAAGTCCGTCTCAAAAAAAAAAAAAAAAAAAAAGATTAAAAAGATTAGACCCTCCTTTGTACTCCTGCTTCATGGTGACCCTCATCTCTCCCTGTTGGTCCTTCACAGGACAAACAATATTGTTTTTGCAATATTGTTTTCTTATTGTCCATGACCAAACAGACACAGGACTAACAAACAGATAGATGTAGTTTGGATGTTATCCCCTGTAAATCTCGTGTTGAATTGTTATTACCAATGTTGGCGATGGGGCCTGTTGGGAGGGTCTGGGTCATGGGGGCAGATCCATCGTGGCTTGTTCTGTCATTGAGATAGAGTGAATTCTCACAAGATCTGGTTGTTTGAAAGTGTGTGGCACCTCTCCCACCGACTCTCTTTCTCTTGCTCCCTCTTCAGCCATATGAGATGCCTACTCCCCTTTCTCCTAAAGTCGTTATTGTTATTATTTTTTTGAGACGAAGTCTCACTCTGTGGTCCAGAGTGAGACTCCGTCTCAAAAAAAGTGCAATGGGCGATGTTGGCTCACTGTAACCTTTGCCTCCTGGATTCAAGCTATTCTCCTGCCTCAGCCCTAAAACCATGATTGTAAGCCTCCTGAGGCCTCAAAGAAGCAGATGTGAGGGCTGTCAATTAAACCTCTTTTCTTTTTTTTCTTTTTTCTTTTTTTTTTTTTTTTTTCTTGAGACGGAGTTTCGCTCTTGTTACCCAGGTTGGAGTGCAATGGCACAATCTTGGCTCACCGCAACCTCCGCCTCCTGGGTTCAGGCAATTCTTCTGCCTCAGCCTCCTGAGTAGCTGGGATTACAGGCACGCGCCACCGTGCTCAGCTAATTTTTTGTATTTTTAGTAGAGACGGGGTTTCACCATGTTGACCTGGACGGTCTCGATCTCTTGACTTTGTGATCCACCCGCCTCAGCCTCCCAAAGTGCTGGGATTACAGGCTTGAGCCACCGCGCCCGGCCTAAACCTCTTTTCTTATAAATTACCCAGCTTCGGGTATTTCTTTTACCAATGCAAGGTTTGAATTCAATATGATAATGATTATTAGCTTCTGCTAAGTGTGTACGCATTTTTGTCTGAATGTCTATGGAATGAACTGTTCATTTCAATTTGTAGCCTCTGGGAACATGCGCAGTTCCAGACTCTGAAATGATGTCTCCTAACACTTGGGTTACGAGGGCAGAAATCTGAGTCTCGCCCACTTGAGAAGGGGATCTTCTCGTTATTTGGACGTAGGGAGTCATTTCCCAGCGTCCCTCGCGGTGGCGCCTTGCGTTTTCTCCAGAATGCGGCCAGAGGCCCCGCCCCGCGGGCTGTGCATCCGGGGAAACTACATTTCCCAGAATGGCCTGCGGAGGCGGGACTTTCAGCGTCCTCTTTGAGGCAGGCACATTGGCCTCCCTCCGGTTCATTCACTCTGTCTGCAATTCCTGAGCGCTGCAGCGGAACCCTACAGACCGGACCGAGAAGGTTCGTTGTCTGCGCTGCACAGTGGCGGGCGGAGGCTCGGCGCCGCCCTTAGTGACCGCCAACCCCGCGTCTCCCTTGTACCCGATGGCGGCGGCCGCGCTAAGGGCCCAGGCTCAGGTGAGTACTGCAGCCTCCGGGCCTCCCCCGCCCTCCCCACCCAAGTCCAAAAGCCCCGAGTGAGAGACGCCTGCTCGCGTCCCTGCAGTCCAGGCCCCAGAGTTGGGATCAGGGAGGCGATGGTGCTGGGGCAGAGCGTGAGAAGCACAGGGACCTGCACGTGCAAAGGCTTGGAGGCACGATGGAGCTGGGAGGATTGGGGACCCTGGGCTCCTCTTTGTTCTGTGAGGACCTGTATGAGGCAAAGTTAAGCCTGGAATAGCAGAATAATGGCTGTACCTTTGATGTGAGGATTCTAGAGGCCATGGAGACTTTCGAACGAAAGGGAGGCACAGTCTATGTTAGGATTTTAAGTTTTCCAAGGGTTGTTGAGGACTAGGAGGAGTGATGAGGGCACTGAAGCACTGAGAGTTTCAATCTTTGTTCAAGGTCACACAGCTGGTAAGAAGAGACACCTAGCACTGAGGCACGGTACGTAGGCATTTAGCTGGAGGTCACCTGGTTCCAGGGCTAGGCAAAGAGACAGGTAGGCATGAGTTCATTGAACCCCACTGTGAACACATTCTTATAAGGCCTGCCTCTTCACACAGGTTCCTGTGGCTGCAGAAGCATTTATGGAACCAATACAGGTAAGGGGAAGATGTCCCATTCCCTCACTGGCCTCAGCCCCCACCACATGTTCTGAAGAACTCTGAAGTGCCATTCCCCACGTCTTTGGGTCTGAGGACCCTGGTGAAACCCCAAGCCAGAGTCCTAAGCCCATGTCAGATTTTCATATAGAAGCATTCACATTTTTTTCTCCGACCAGTGTGAACAGGTGTGGAGGATTATGTACCAGGAACTAGTACCAAGATGTGCGAATGCTTAGAAGTGAAACTGCAATGGAGTCAGGATAGCATGCTTGCTTGAAAATTAAAGTTGCCATTCTGAAGATTTGGGTCAGGAGTGGGAGGTGGTCTTAACAAGATCTTGTTTTTTGTTTTTTGTTTCTGAGACGGAGTCTCGATCTTGTTGCCCAGGCTGGAGTGCAATGGCATGATCTTGGCTCATCCCAACCTCTGCCTCCCAGGTTCAAGCACGTCTGCTTCAGCCTCCCAAGTAGCTGGGATTACAGGCATGCGCCACCACGCCCTGCCAATTTTTATATTTTTAGTAGAGACCGGGTTTCTCCATTTTGGTCAGGTTGGTCTCGAACTCTTGCCCTCAGGTGATCCACCCTCCTTTGCTTCCCAAAGTGCTGGGATTATAGGTGTGAGCCACCATGCCCAGCCTTTAACACGATCTTAACAGGCTTTCTCTGGCGGCAGAATGGACAACAGTGTGATTGAGGGAGGTCCAAGGAAGATCGGAGTAGAGGCTACTACCATAATCCAGGTAAGGGTTAATGGACCAGAATGTTGATTAGGAAAAGTAGTTAGATTCTGAATACATGTTTTAAAAGGGTGCTACTAGGTTTTCTGTGAGCGGATAAAACAGGATTCAGGGGCCGGGCATGGTGGCTCACACCTGCAGTCCCAGCACTTTGGGAGGCCTAGGTGGGTGGATGACCTGAGGTCGAGAGTTCAAGACCAGTCTGAACAACATGGAAAAACCCCGTCTCTACTAAAAAGACAAAATTTGCCGGGCATGGTGGCACACACCTGTAGTCCTAGCTACTCAAGAGGCTGAGGCAGGACAATCCCTTGAACCAGGGAGGTGGAGGTTGTGGTGAGCGGAGATCACGCCATTGCACTCCAGCCTGGGCAACAGAAGCAAAACTCCCTCTAAAAAAAAAAGGGATTCAGGGATGAACCTAGAGTTTTCAGTCTTAGCAGCTATAGGGACGGAAGCGCCATCAACTGTCATGGGGAATATTGTAGGATGCCCAATATTCACGGAGGACATCAGGAGCTTTGTTTGGCCATAGTAAGAGTCCTAGGTGTTTCATCCACTGAGTAGAGGTATGAAATGGGCAGCTGGACACACAGGTCTGAAAATCTCAGTAGTTCACAGTAGAGAGATCCATAATGTGGCTACTCTGTGGACTAAGGTGCGTTAACTCTGGTCATTTAGAAGGAGCAATCTTCAAGATGATGGTGAAGCTGTAAAAGGACAGAAACAAAAGAGTAGGGGATGTGGGCTGGATTTCTTACATCAGTACCTGGGTGATGGGATTGGGCTTCACAAATACAGACGAAGCACAAAAGTGGCCATGCAGGGAAAATGGATTGGCAGCATAGTTTGACAGGTAGCACAGGCTTCCAGAGGAAGAGTGGGCGTGGGATGGATCAGAGGCAAAAGAGAGAGGCGTTGAGAGAAGATGACATTCAGGCCAAAGCTGGTCCTTATTCACCACGTTGTAGACTCACTTGGATTTTGTGATGCCTTCAGTATGGCCTGAGGTCAGATGCATATGGGGTCACCTGTGAGTCAGTAGCCTTCCAGCTGGTGACCAATACAGTTGGCCTTTTTTTTTTTTTTTAAGACAGAGTCTTGCTCTGTCATCCAGGCTGGAGTGCAGTGGCATGATCTTGGCTCACTGCAGCCTCCACGTCCTGGTTTCAAGCGATTCTTACCTCCTCTCATGGGAACTGGGGGGCACCTTACCCTCGTGATCCTACAAAGCACACATCCCATGGTCTTCCCTGGTTGTTCATTCTTATCCACAGTGCAACCCCTGTGTGGTGTACGGCACCTCCACTCTGAGGCTATGAATATATGTAATCAACAAATTGCTGTGAATCCCATCTACCCTGAGTCAGGTGCCTTGTGTGCAGCCATCCCCGTAAGTCTAAGGCAGAATCCCATCTTCACCAGTGGGGTTAAGAAGTGGTGATTATGGCTGGATGCGGTGGCTCACACTTGTAATCCCAGGACTTTGGGAAGCCAAGGCTGGCAGATCACCTGAGGTCGGGAGTTCAAGACCAGCCTGGCCAATATGATGAAACCTTGTCTCTACAAAAATTAGCTGGGTGTGGTGGCATGCGCTTGTAATCCCAGCTACTCAGGAGGCTAAGACAGGAGAATCGCTTGAACCCAGGAGGTGGAGGTTGCAGTGAGCCGAGATCGTGTCATTGCACTTTAGCCTGGGCTACAAGAAGAAAACTCTGTCTTCAAAAAATAAATAAATAAAATAAGTGGTAATTGAACTACAAGTAACATGTGGAGAGGCCAGGGAAATGGCCTATGATGCGGGGCAGTGAGGTTGTGGTGCCATGGGCACGGCAATGTATGTACAGAGATGTGAGAGATATACAGTCTAAAGGATGGTATGCTTCTGGAGTGGAAATAATCCTGATAGCACCAGGACCTTTTTACTGAGAGTTCCATGACTTTGGGATTCTGTGGGATTGCCTGAAAGGAACGCTTGGTTGACTATCTTTGCCAGGACCCCAGCAATTTTTTTTTTTTTTTTTTTGGAGGTGATGTTTCACTCTGTCACCCAGGAGTACAATGGCGTGATATCAGCTCATTGCAACCTCTGCCTCCCAGGTTCAAGTAGTTCTCCTGCCTCAGCCTCCTAAGTAGCTGGGATTACAGGCATGTACCATCATGCCTGGCTAATTTTTGTGTTTTCAGTAGAGATGGGGTTTCATGATATTGGTCAGGCTGGTCTCAAACTCCTGACCTCATGATCTGCCCACCTCAGCTTCCCAAAGTGTTGGGATTACAGGTGTGAGCCATCGTGCCTGGCCCCCTCAGCTTTTATATCTGTGTGTCCACTTGCCTTTGACCCCTGACTACTGAACCCAGTGACCAGTGGTCCTGTGAAGAGACAGTGCCACAGGGATCTATTCTCTTCTGAGTTGGGGAGTTTGGGAGGAGCATGTCTATGGGGTAGATGTGTAGGGGAATGGATTCCAGGTCCTCAGGAGAAGGGGCTGTTTGTGGTTTCATCTGTCTCCATCCTAGCAGGGCACTGTAACCTTTGAGGACGTGGCTGTGTACTTCTCCAGGGAAGAATGGGGTCTCCTTGATGAGGCTCAAAAACACCTGTACCACAATGTGATGCTGGAGAACTTGGCACTTATAACCTTCCTGGGTAAGGTCCTCACACCCTCCCTATTACCTTGTGATAGTCTCTGCCTGTCACCTTTTCCCCTGGGTCAGGTCTGTCCTCAAATCAGGACTGTGGGCACAGATTTTTTCCCTAGTCCCTGGGTAGGTGTGGTGGTTGGTAGGGCTGCAGTGTGTACACTGCCCTCTTCCTGAGCAGCCCCAACATCTGCTACCCCTGAGCCTGGAAGGGAACAACCCAGGGTCAGTCACCCTAATGGGTCCTACCCTGCTTGCCTTCTCCCTGGCCAGATGACTTTCCCACATCTGTGGCACTGTCTTCCAGGTACTACTTCCCACATTCAGCTAACATTTCTTCACTTTCTTGTGCCAGAAAGTCTTAGACTATCTCTTGGATGCCAGACCATCTCTTAGATGGTTAATTTAGGTATACCAAGGGCTTCCAAGACCCTCCAAAACTCTTTTTTTTTTTTTTTTTTTTTGAGACGGAGTTTCGCTCTTGTTACCCAGGCTGGAGTGCAGTGGCGCAGTCTCAGCTCACTGCAACCTCCGCCTTCGGGTTCAAGCAATTCTCCTGCCTCAGCCTCCCGAGTAACTGGGACTACAGGCATGCGCCGCCACGCCCAGCTAATTTTTGTATTTTCAGTAGAGACGGGGTTTAACCATGTTGACCAGGATGGTCTCGATCTCTTGACCTCATGAGCCACCGCACCCGGCCGCTTGTCACTTTTCTAACCTCCAGCTCTGAGCCAGTCCCCACACCTCTAGACTCTGCCTCTCACCCATTTTTCTCACTGCTCCATGTGCAGTTCTCTCCACCGTTGGCATCTACACATTGTATTATGAGGTGTGCACATATTTCTAAACAGGCCTTGAATACCAGGACTACTCTGTTGAAGGTAGATTTTCTTGGGCTGGGATTCACCCTTCTACACAGCACTCAGGTGTCACCAGCAGATGAGGGTCAGCTGAAAGTTGCTTGCAGGAGAATGAGTTTTGGACCTTGCCTGTCCTTCCTGTGTTACAGTATTCCCCATATTTGGATCTTCTACTTCACGAGGCCTGCCCCATTCTGTGACTTTTAGAGGCCTCGTGCTCAATTTGAAACAAGCCTCCTGTCCTGCAGATAATCCCCTGGACTTCTTTCTGGGTGTGTTAAATACATATTTGTACTGGAACTGTCTCTTCCTACAGTGTCAACATGCACTTCACTGTCATTTCATTGTCTTTAGATTGTTGGTGTGAAACAGAGGATGAGGAGGTACCTTCTGAGCAGAGTGTTTCTGTAGAAAGACTGTCACAAGTTAGGGTTCCCACATCAAGTTCCCACATCAAGCAGGCCCACTCCTGTGACATGTGTGGCCCAATCTTACAAGACATTGTTCCCCTGGCTGAGCACAAGGGAACACATCGACAGGAGAAAATGTACACATACTGGGCATTTGAGAAACAATTCTATTCCAGTATAAATCATCAGTGCCAGAAGCAGCACATTGGAGTGAAACCCTTCAGAAGTGAGGTGAACAAAGTGACATTTGTGACAAGCTGCACATTCAGTGAGTCACAGAAGCCCTCTACCTGCACGGATGTTGGGAAGGACTTCCTGGCCAGCTCAAGATTTCTCCAGCAACTGGCCACTCATACCAGGGAAAAGTCAAGTAGCAGAACCTTGTGTTGGACTGCCTTTCACAGGGGAAAAACACATTACAACTGGGGACAGTGCAACAAAGCCTTCGGCCACAAGCACATACTTGTTGAGCCTCAGAGAGCCCTCACTAAAGGAAGATGTTACATGTGCAATGAATGTGGGAAGTCGTTCAGCCATAACTCTAGCCTCATTAAACACCACAGAGTTCACACTGGAGAAAGGCCTTATAAGTGTGGAGAATGTGGCAAGTCCTTTAGCCAAAGCTCAAATCTCTTTCAACATCGGAGAGTTCACACTGGAGAAAGGCCTTATGAGTGCAGGGAATGTGGGAAATCCTTTAGCCAAAGCTATAGCCTCAATAACCATCGAAAAATTCACACTGGAGAAAGACCTTATGAATGCAATGAATGTGGGAAATCCTTTAGCCAAAGATCCAACCTCATTCAACATCAGAGAATTCACACTGGAGAAAGGCCTTATGAGTGCAGCAAATGTGGGAAATCCTTTAGCCAAAGCTCTGCGCTACTGCAACACCATAGTGTTCACACTGGAGAAAGACCTTTTGAGTGTGGTGAATGTGGAAAATTTTTTACCTACAATTCCAGTCTCATAAAACACCAGAAAGTTCACACTGGATTGAAACCTTACGAGTGCACTGTATGTAGGAAATCATTTAGTCATAATTGTAGCCTCATTCTACATCTGAGAGTTCATACTGGAGAAAGGCCTTATGACTGTAATGAATGTGGGAAATCCTTTAGCCAAAGGTCTGCGCTTCTTAAACACCACAGAGTTCACACTGGAGAAAGGCCCTATGAGTGCAGTGAATGTGGGAAAACATTTAGGCGAAGCTCCAATTTCAGTGATCATCGGAGAGTTCACACTGGAGAGAGGCCTTATGAATGTGGCCAGTGTGGAAAATCTTTTAGCAAAAGCTCTGGCCTCACTCGACATCAGCAAGTTCACACTGGAATAGGGCCTTATGGGTGTGTTGAATATGAGAAATCCATCAACCAAAGGCCTTACCTTATCAGGTATCACAAAGTTCACATGAGAAAAACACCTTAGATGTCCTGGGAATGTGCTATTTCTTTATTAACTATAACAACATTGGAGGAGATGCAGTGAGGGTGCCATCTGCCTGAATTGAACCTTACTCTTTTTTTTTTTTTTTGAGACGGAGTTTTGCTTTTGTTACCCAGGCTGGAGTGGAGTGGCGCGATCTCGGCTCACTGCAGCCTCTGCCTCCTGGGTTCAGGCAATTCTCCTGCCTCAGCCTCCTGAGTAGCTGGGATTACAGGCACGTGCCACCATGCCCAGCTAATTTTTTTGTATTATTAGTAGAAACGGGGTTTCACCATGTTGACCAGGATGGTCTCGATCTCTTGACCTCATGATCCACCCGCCTCGGCCTCCCTAAGTGCTGGGATTACAGGCTTGAGCCACCGCGCCTGGCCCTGAACCTCATTCATTCAGACATCCACATACATACATTCCAGCTATGTGGGAGAATTTGAGGAATTGTGCTTTCAAATCTGCCCAGGGCTCTTGCGAGATTTTTATCACTATTAGGATTGTAATCCAAGCTATTTGACTTCTACCAGCCGGGTGGAACACACAAGGAGCATCATTGACCCACCTCAATTTGCTTTAAGGAAGTATCTATTCTCTCTTTTGTTGGAGGGATTTGTGAGAAGCCTGAGCACTCTTTTCTCTCTCTTTTTTTTTTTTTTTTTTTTTTTTTGAGATGGAGTTTCGCTCTTGTTACCCAGGCTGGAGTGCAATGGCGCGATCCTGGCTCACTACAACCTCCGCCTTCTGGGTTCAGGCAATTCTCCTGCCTCAGCCTCCTGAGTAGCTGGGATTACAGGCACGCGCCACCATGCCCAGCTAATGTTTTGTATTTTTAGTAGTGATGGGGTTTCACCATGTTGACCAGGATGGTCTCGATCTCTTGACCTAGTGATCCACCCGCCTCAGCCTCCCAAAGTGCTGGGATTACAGGCGTGAGCCACTGCGCCCGGCTCTCTTTCTTTTCTTTTTCTTCTTTTTTTTTTTTTTTGAGATGGAGCCTCCCTCTGTCACCCAGGCTAGAGTGCAGTGCCACCATCTTGGCTCACTGCAACCACTTGACTCCTGGGTTCAAGCGATTCTCCTGCCTCAGCCTCCTGACTAGCTGGGATTACAAGCAAGTGCCACTATGCCTCGCTAATTTTTGTATTTTTATAATTACAAAAGAGGCAGGGTTTCACCATGTTGGCCAGGCTGGTCTCGAACTCCTGACCTCAGATGATCCACCGAGCCAAAGTGCTGAAGTTACAGGCATGAGACACTATGCCCGGTCTTCTCTTTCTTTTTTTTTCTTTCTTTTTTTTTTTTTTTTATGATGAGTTAGAACATGGATCTGACCTATTTTTGGTTTGGAGTTCTTGATCTGAGTTCTGATGAGTTGAAAAGATGGACTGCCTTATTCAGAAATAATGTTGGCCTCACATGACTTTAATGATGAAATTTTCCAGCCTGCATTCAGCACCCTGGGGAAAAGCCTGCTGCTGACTGCTCTGGTTTCTTTGACAATAAAGGCCTTACTGTTTAAGCTACCTTTAATCTTAAGAATTCTATTTACTTTAGACTGTTCAAATGACAATAGAGTTCTGCCAGAATCAATGGAGAAATCGCTTTTGGCATCCCGAACTTTGGGGGCCCGAGGGGAGAGAGCTGTGGCAGAAATTAGTTCTCCATTTTGGGCTTGGTTTGCATTGCTGCCCAACACCTCTAAGGACATATTTTCTCCAAGCAAAGGACTTTGTGGTCCTTATTTGTAGCCTGAATGTCGTGATATTTTGTAGGCTAGGAGCTCATCCTGAGGCGGGGACAGTTGTGACAACCTCCAGCACTCCTAGAAACAGTATGAAATACTTTTGCTCACAGACAGTATTGTATAATGCTCAGTATTGGTGAGAGCGATCTCCTCCCTAGGTTTTGCAAAGGCACCATTTGCTCTGTTCAGGAATCGTAGAATAACAACACTGGTTGTAAGATTACAGATATGCCTTAATTTATGATTAGGTCACACCTGGAGAAGCCCAATGTGAGTTGAAAATACAAGTCAAAAAATGCATATAATACACCTAACCTGCCGTACAAACCTCATAGCTTATTAACAGTATACTGTAGAGGATCAGTTGTTTATCCTGGAGGTTTGTTTCTCCCTTAAGGTACCCTGATGCTGATAGGGGGACCAAGCAGGAAGAGGTGGGACCAGAAACTGCAAGGTCTGTGGGGAGAAAGGAAGGTGGCCCTTGTGACTTTCTTGACAATCCAAGAATCAAGAAAGCTGTGGGTCCTCTGCATGAGAATGAAATTATCAAAACAAAACTCTGAGGGGGAAAAAAATGAAGTGAGGTCATGTCTAGTAAGTCCAGTGTCCCTAAGTCTTCAGCATCACCTCTGGGTTCAGGGTCCTCTGGGCAAGGTCCAACTGTCTGTAACCCCCTATTGTTAAGGCTACAACCACATAGTCGCCAACACCTGAAAAGTCAAAGCTGGGCGTCACTTTGACCTTCAAATTGTCAGAATCAGAATCTGACACTAAGTTGCTGGTGAAGGTGTGGAGAGACCCATGCCTGAGTCACAGGCCTACTGAGGGCTAAATTCTGTGCTGGGCTTAAGGGAAAGGTAGACATTGCCTTTGCACACAATGCAATTGTGGTTGTTAGAAAAGCCTCCCAAGAGGAAGATAAGTACAGACAGCAGCAGTGCCATCAGGACTGTGGAGCAGACATCAGAGGAAGGGGGTAAGTAGAAGAGCATAACAGCAGTTGAGCATTTGTCCTCACTGTCTGCCTGCTCCAGGCTGAGAGCCTCCCACACCGTGGTAAAGGGTTAAACTTCCCCAGGTCTGGAACCAGAAGCCAGAATCTAAGATTGAAATTCAACCTTTTGAATCTGAGCTTGTCTGCTGTGGGAATCACTTTGATTCTGTGATCCTGGATTTTTCCAGCAATACATAATAGGTCCCACTTCCCCTTGTTGCTCTGAGAATTAAAATGCTCATAAGGAAACCCTGGAGCCGGGCGCGGTGGCTCAAGCCTGTAATCCCAGCACTTTGGGAGGCCTAGGCGGGTGGATCACGAGGTCAAGGGATCGAGACCATCCTGGTCAACATGGTGAAACCCCGTCTCTACTAAAAATACAAAAAATTAGCTGAGCATGGTGTCACGTGCCTGTAATCCCAGCTACTCAGGAGGCTGAGGCAGGAGAATTACCTGAACCCAGGAGGCGGAGGTTGCGGTGAGCCAAGATCGCGCCATTGCACTCCAGCCTGGGTAACAAGAGCGAAAACTCCGTCTCAAAAAAAAAAAAAAAAAAAAGTAAACCCTGGAATCCTGGCACAGGTAAGTTCTCCGTGTGTTTTGTTGCTTTTATTGACCCTCCCAGGCCCAAGTTTAATGCTATCATCACCTTCCTATCTCACTCAGAGACCTGAAGCTCAGAGAACTCAAGCAAGTGGCCCAGAGTTTCCAGAGGGGAATCCATACGCAGATACCAGCACTTTGCAGCCCCCTCCTTCCTATGAGTAAGCCCTCAGGGACTGTGCTGGATCAGGGGGTTCTGAGAAGCCCCATTTCCTCAGGGGAGCCTGGAGGTCCACAGACCCAGGGAGGCTGCAGCGGCAGGATATGGGCTAAATCTTAGGATGAGGCATGGCTGCCCCTCACTTAGATCCCACAGTGGCTATAGCATCCCTGACTGCAGTCCCAGCAGTACTGAGGGTAAATATGCCCCGCCACCCATATTCCAGTCCCCCATCCCAAAGAACACCTCCGTACACAGGGTACATCCAACCCAAACCCTTACGGCCTTGCAGTACCCACACTTAGACACTCAACCCTGATGCCTGGGTAGCTGTTCCTGTCCCTACCGACACAGGTGGAAACTGAGGCTCAGACTGTTGTTGCAAATGATTGGATCTCACTCTTTTTAATGGCTGACATACTCAGTTACTTCTAAGAAATTTTTTCCAAAAATCTCAATACGGGTTCTAAGGCTAGGTAAGACTATCCTCTACCCTAGAAGGACGCGTACTTTAAGGACAGACCGCTGAGGTGGAGCTGGACCTTTCCTGCAGAAGTGCCTTCTTTACTGCCTTGGAACCTTAGGAAACTGCATAACCCAGAAATCTCTACGTCGCATGACAGCTCGTTGGAGCCAATGAAGGCTCAGAATAAAGGTGTTTCCGCGAGCCCGCCTAATTTAAAGGCGGGACTTCCGGTGTCCTCCACTAGTGGCCATTTTGATTGGTGTTGGGTGTATTTTCCGGTGAGAGACCTCGGAGCGCTGGATCGGGCAGAAGTGACTGAACCCAGAAGGTGGAGAGGAGACGTTATCTCGGCGGCACAACGGCTGCTCTGCGGTTCCTTAAAGGCGCTAGGCGTGACCCGCGCCAACGTCGGGATCTGGACCACAGTCCCCGGGTACCTGCCCTGCTCGCCACCTCCTCCCGAACCCGCTTTCCCCACCCAGTCTGATGGCGGCGGCCGAGCTGAGGCTCTCGGCTCAGGTAATTGTGGCGTCTTCCGTGCCCTCAGGTCACCTCATCTTTACCTAAGTCCAAAAGCAGCTAGCAGGCGGCGCTTGCTCAAGGCTTTACAGCCTGAACCTGGCGTCGGGACGCTGAGGCGCTCGCGGGACGCGGTGAGGAGAGCGACAGGCACAGGGACCAGTGTAGGCAAAGGTCTGGAGATGAACTGAGCCGGGAGGATCGGAACCCAGGGTCCACAGGCACCTGTCGGGAGCAAAGTGTAAGGCAGAGCTTCTCCTGGAAGATTAGGCTGGGGACTGTGCATTCATCCTGAGAACGTTAGAAGCCATGGACAGCTTCCAGCAAAGGAAGGACAAGATCAAAGTCCAGGCTTTAAAGGTTTCCCAAAGTCCAATCAAAGAAAGAACAAAGGGGATGATTTTCGGGCCGTGAGAGGTTGAATTCTTGTTTAACCTCTGTAGATCACATAGATGCTAAGAGATGACATTTTGTATTGAGGCATTCAGTTCAGACAACCAACCCGCGTTTAGCTGGTTACAGGGCCAAGAAAGGGTTCAGGGAGGCCTGAGCTTATCAAATCCCATCAGGGACACATTCCTGTAGCTTGTGCCTCTCCTCTCGGGCACTCCTGGCTACAGAAGCACTTGTAGAACCTTCACAGGGAAACTGAGGTTGTTTCATTCCCTCACTGGCCCTAACTCCCATCTACATGCTCTTTGAGCATATGGGGTATCCTTAGGTACCATTTCCTTTTAGTTTTTTGATCTAGTAGCCCTGGAGAAACCTTAAACCCAGGATCCCAAATCTGTGACACAGGATATATGGAGGTTATTCCCATGTCTGTCAAACAGTATAAACATACTTGGGAGGTTAACTCAGGAGTTGGTACCAGGATGTGAAATGCTTAGAGGTGAAACTGACCAGAGGGAGGAGGTGGTGTTGCCACAGTTTCATCTGGCTGTAATCTCTGGCTCTACACTGGAGAACAGACTGGGCTTGAGGGAGGAGGAAGTAAGATGAGAGTTGAGGCTCTTGCTATAATCCAAGTGAAGGTTAACGGACTGTATTTATAGCTGAGATGTGGCTGTATTCAAGCATCTAGATTTCCTAATATGCAAAGTAAGGGCATGAAAAGAGCAATCGGGAACCCAGGGTTTTTGGTCTTAGCAGCTGTAGCTATGGAAGCTGCATCAACTGAGATGAGCATGTTGGTAGTAGACATAATTAGAATATTATGAGATATCAAGATGACTTTTGGCCGTGTGAAGAGTCGGAGACGAGTAAGTGTTGGCATCAAATGCGTAATTGGACATACAGGTTGGGGTATCTGGGAAGGGATTGATACTGGAGACATCTAATATATGGTAGCTAATGTGTGCTATGGTGTGTGAGCCATGGGTCACGCTAAGGAGAGCACACTTAAGATTCTGGTAGTAAATGTCTTAGGGGACCAGAAAGCAGTGGTTGAATGAAGAGGACAGCATCCGTTGCTTGGGTCCCTAGGTAATGTTATTGGGTTTCCTAAACACTGGAGAGGCAGGTATGTGACTATGATGGTAAAGTATACCTGACAGCTTCGTTTGCCAGGGGACATAGACTTTCAAGGAGAGAATAGACATGAAATAGATACATGAAGAAGTCAAATTGAGGGAAGATGACACGTAGGCCACAGTGATGCTTATTCATCACTCTATGCAATCAAGATTTGTGATGACTTTAGTAGTGCGTGGGGAGTTTTGTTAGGCCTGCTGAATATGCTCAGGGAGACATATGGTCATTTGTAACCGTCAGTAAGTCTTGGGCCTTGAATGGATTAAAAACAGGACTGTTTTTTTTTTTTTTTTTTTTTTTTTTGACAGAGTCTTGCACCATTGCCCAGGCTGGAGTGCAGTGACACAATCTTGGCTCACCAAAACCTCCGCCTCCCAGGTTCAAGTGATTCTCCTGCCTCAGCCTCCTGGCAGCTGAGATTACAGGTGCGTGCCACATGCCAGGCTCATTTTTTTTTTTTAATTTTAAATAGAGATGAGGTTTTACCATATTGGCCAGGCTAGTCTCAGACTCCTGACCTTGCTCACAATCCACTCACCTCAGCCTCCCAAAATGCAAGGAGCCACTTCCCAAAATGCTGTTGTCCCTGTTTAGCACTGGTCTTTAAATGTCAGTGGTATTAGGTTAATGTAAGATGTTCCAAGTTAGAAAATAAAAATTAAAAAAAATAAGGCCAGGCGCAGTGGCTCACGCCTGTAATCCCAGCACTTTGGGAGGCCGAGGTGGGTGGATCACGAGGTCAAGAGATCAAGACCATCCTGGTTAACATGGTGAAACCCCGTCTCTACTGAAAATACAAAAAATTAGCTGGGCATGGTGGCGCCTGCCTGTAATCCCAGCTACTCAGGAGGCTGAGGCAGGAGAATTGCCTGAACCCAGGAGGCGGAGGTTGCGGTGAGCCGAGATCGCGCCATTGCACTCCAGCCTGGGTAACAAGAGCGAAACTCTGTCTCAAAAAAAAAAAAAGAAAAAAGAAAAAAAAAAGATGGTCCATGTTGCTGAAGAGTAAGCCAGTGCAGCACAGCAGAAGAAGAATAAGACCATGGATATCTGAAGTTACATGTGTTTTGGGTGGCTGTGGAGTCATGCAAGGAGACATTCATAGAATTATTAGGGACTAACACTGCTAATGGGAACCGTGGTCATTTTGTGTTATTATTGGATCCTTTTTGAATATGTGAAGCATATTTGGTGCTGTCAGGCATATTGTGGTATAGAGGCAAAAATGGAGGACCAGTATGATGTGCCACTTTGATATCCAGTGATATTGGTATGACCTCAAGTGGCCTGATAGCCAGTTCCCTTTCCACTGGGCTCTTTTGTATAATTATCGGCATGGCCTAATAATCCTTTCATTAGGGAGACCAGGTAGAATTTCTGCTTATTATAGTTTGTAGTGAGTTTCAGTTTTTTCTTTTTTGAGACCGAGTTTCACTCGTTACCCAGGCTGGAGTGCAATGGCACGATCTCGGCTCACCGTAACCTCCACCTCCTGGGTTCAGGCAATTCTCCTGCCTCAGCCTCCTGAGTAGCTTGGATTACAGGCATGTGCCACCATGCCCAGCTACTTTTTTTGTATTTTTAGTAGAGACGAGGTTTCACCATGTTGACCAGGATGGTCTCGATCTCTTGACCTTGTGATCCACCCGCCTCGGCCTCCCAAAATGCTGGGATTACAGGCTTGAGCCACCGCGCCCGGCCCAGTTCCAATTTTATCCTTACCCACAGTGTTATTCAAACAAGCCAGTTGTGTCCTCCCAAGGGACTTGAGGTCATCACGCCCTCTACATTTTAAAAGCTTGCATAGCATAGTTTCTGGTTACTCACTCTTATCCATAGTGCACCTTCCATGTGGTCCTCTATGTTGAGGGGTGTCCTCTGCCAGACTTTGAGTATATTTGATTTTTTTTTTTTTTGAGACAAGTTTCGCTCTTGTTACCCAGGCTGGAATGCAATGGTGCGATCTCGGCTCACCGCAACCTCCGCCTCCTGGGTTCAGGCAATTCTCCTGCCTCAGCCTCCTGAGTAGCTGGGATTACAGGGAGGCGCCACCATGCCCAGCTAGTTTTTTGTATTTTTAGTAGAGACGGGGTTTCACCATGTTGAACAGGATGGTCTCGATCTCTTGACCTCGTGATCCACCCGCCTTGGCCTCCCAAAGTGTTGGGATTACAGGCTTGAGCCACCGCGCCCGGCCTATTTGATTTTTAAACATATTTATAGCATCAGTCTAGTGTTTGATGTCATGTGTTTGGTCATTAATATAACTAACATAAAAATCCTGCTCTTACTCGTAGAAGGAAGAAGAGGGTATAAATATACTTGTGGGTAGGCAGAGAGAGGCAAACATGAGAGGCAGTTTGGTGGGGGTGACCATGGGCATATGTCTGTGCAATCTAAAGAATGATATATATTTTGGCTTAGCACGGTGGCTCATGCCTGTAATCCCAGCACTTTGGGAGGCTGAGGTGGGTGAATCACTCAAGCTCAGGATTTTGAGACCAACCTGGGCAGCATGGCAAAACCTTCTGTCAACCAAAAATACAAAAAAAAAAAAAGAAAAAAAAAAAAGCCAGGCATGGTGGCACATACGTATAGTCCCAGCTACTTGGGAAGCTGAGGCCAGAGAATTATTTGAGTCCAGGAGACGGAGGTTGCAGTGAGCTGAGATCATGTCATTCCACTCCAGTCTGGGCAATGGAAATGAAACGCTATCTCAAAGAAAAAAAAAAGGGAATGAATGATGTGTATTTAGAGGGGAGTATGTCTGATAGACTCAGGGTGCTGCATTGGAATTTATATGACTTCATCTCTAGCAGGGGTATTGGCTATCAGGAGGTATGAACTGCTTTATGTCGGTACCAAAACATAGAAACCTATTGGTTCACCCACTTCTTGTTGCTGATGCCTGTGCAACATGCCTAGTGAGCCCATGAGAAGACAGTGACACCAGTGGACCTAGTTTCTCCTTGTAGTTCAGGACCTTGGGAGGAGGAAAGGCAAGGGAGGATAAGTGGATGAGCATATGGGGCGTTTGTGGTTTCATCTGTCATTATCGTGGCAGGGCACTGTGACCTTTGAAGATGTGGCTGTGAAGTTTTCCCAGGAGGAATGGAGTCTCCTTAGTGAGGCTCAGAGATGCCTTTATCATGACGTGATGCTGGAGAACCTGACACTTATATCTTCTCTAGGTAAGCCCTCATACTCTTCTGTGACGTCAGCTAGTGTCTGCCCTTCCTCTTTTTTTTTCCCCGTGGCAAGACTATTTTCCTTACTTCAAGAACCTGGGCACAGGTTCCTCTATTAGTTCCCTGGGTAGGTTCTTTCTGTGGTAGGTAGGACTCCAGTGTGTGTACTGCCCTCTATTCTCCTTCAGCAGCCCCAACACCTGCTTTGCTGGAAGCTTCCAGAGAAGGAGCTTTACAGGCACCATAATGCATCCCATCTTGCTTGCCCTCTGCCTGTTGGGTAAGTTTTGCAGCTCCAAGACTCTGGTATGCTCAGGTTCTGCTTCCTTGCTCGAGGTGATGTTTGTTTATGACTGCCTGTGCCAGGAATACCTCCGGTCACTGATCTTCTCAATACTTACATGCACCATAGGCTGTTCTTGCAAGACACTTCTTTAAAGTATCTTGTTTGTTTTGTTTTATACTGTTTTATTTTCAAAGTTAATGTCTTACTCTGTAACCCAGGCTAGAGGGCAGTGGTGCAATCATAGCTCACTGTAGCCTTCATCTCCCAGGCTTAAGCAATCCTCCTTCCTCAGCCTCTGGAGTAACTGGGACTAGAGGCTTCTGCCACCACATCTTGTTTTTTTTTTTTTTTTTTTTTTTTGAGACAGAGTTTCGCTCTTGTTACCCTGGCTGGAGTGCAATGGCGCGATCTTGGCTCACCGCAACCTCCGCCTCCTGGGCTCAGGCAATTCTCCTGCCTCAGCCTCCTGAGTAGCTGGGATTACAGGCATGCGCCACCACGCCCAGCTAATGTTTTGTATTTTTAGTAGAGACGAGGTTTCACCATGTTGACCAGGATGGTCTCGATCTCTCGACCTCGTGATCCACCCGCCTCGGCCTCCCACCACATCTTACAAATTTTTTTTATTTTTACTTTTTTTATTTTTTTATTTTATTTATTTTTATTTTTATTTTATTTAATTTATTTATTTATTTATTTTTGAGACGAAGTTTCGCTCTTGTTACCCAGGCTGGAGTGCAATGGCGCGATCTCGGCTCACCGCAACCTCCGCTTCCTGGGTTCAGGCAATTCTCCTGCCTCAGCCTCCTGAGTAGCTGGGATTACAGGCATGCGCCACCATGCCCAGCTAATTTTTTGTATTTTTAGTAGAGACGGGGTTTCACCTTGTTGACCAAGATGGCCTTGTGATCCACCTGCCTCGGCCTCCCAAAGTGCTCGGATTACAGGCGTGAGCCACTGCGCCCTTTATTTTTAATAGAGATGAGGTCTTGACTGTATTGTCCAGGCTGGTCTCCAACTCCTGACCTCACCTGATCCTCCCACCTCATCCTTCCAAAGTGCCAGGATTACAAGCATGAGCTGCTGTGCCCTGATCTTTATTTATTTTGATAGGGTTTTACTGTCATCCATGCTGTAGTCTAGTGATGCATTCATGGCTCACTGCATTCTCAACCTTCTGGGCTCAAGTAATCCATCCATCTGACTCCTAAGTAGCTGGGACTACAGGAGCATGTCACCCTGCCCAAATAATTTTTGTTTGTTTGTTTTGTCGAGATGGTGTCTCATTATGTTACCCAGATTGGTTTAGAACTCCTAGGCTCAAGCAATCCTGTCAGTTTGACCTCCCAAAGTGCTGGGTATAGGTGTGAGCCACTGCACCTGGCCAAAAATTCACTTTGTAATATGTAGTTTCCTTTCCTATGGGCTACCAGGTGCTGATTTTTTCTGAACTATTGTTGGCTGTTTGGCTGTTCTTCTTTTTTGTCTTTCTGTTATTTTTATTTTATTTTTTGAGACAGAGTCTCACCCTGTCACCCAGATTGGAGTACAATGGAGACGATATCTTGGCTTGCTGCAAACTCTGCCTCCCGGGTTCAAGTGATTCTTCTGCCTTAGCCTCCCCAGTAGCTGGGATTATAGGCACCCGCCACCACACCTGGCTAATTTTTTTTAGTAGAGATGGTGTTTCACCATGTTGGCCAGACTGGTCTCGAACTCCTGACCTTGTGATCTGCGTGCCTCAGCTTCCCAAAGTGTTGGGATTACAGGCGTGAGCCACTGCGCCTAGCCTCTGTTATTCTCTCTTTTTTTTTTTTCTTTTTTTTTTGAGATGGAGTTTTGCTCTTGTTACCCAGGCTGGAGTGCAATGGCGCGATCTCGGCTCACCGCAACCTCCGCCTCCTGGATTCAGGCAATTCTCTTGCCTCAGCCTCCTGAGTAGCTGGGATTACAGGCACGCGCCACCATGTCCAGCTAATTTTTTTTTGTATTTTTAGTAGAGACGGGGTTTCACCATGTTGACCAGGATGGTCTCGATCTCTTGACCTCATGATCCACCTGCCTCAGCCTCCCAAAGTGCTGGGATTACAGGCTTGAGCCACTGTGCCTGGCTCTGTTATTCTTTACATCATCCATTTCCCATGTAAATTCCATGTATATCTTTGCAGTGGGATTTGGAGTCCTTAGTGTTTCAGAAGTTGCAGTTAAATCAAGGTTTAGCATGGTGGGCTCAGAGTGAGGAGTAACACCCTGGAGGAAGACATAACATCATGGATTTAGGAAAGTAATACCGGAAGCTATTCTATTTCACTAGTATTTACCTGGCAACATGACTAGCCATATGCTATCTCTGTCTTCCCCATTCTTGAGAGTTTCCGACATCACCATTCTATACCCTGTCACTTCTACTCTGATGCCAGCTCAGGACTAATCTTCACATCTCTGGATTCCACCTATCACCCATTTTCCTCACATTTCGATCTGCAGTGGACTCCAGTACTGGCATATCAGTTTAGTATTGGGAAGTGTGCACACATTGCTAAGCCATACGTGACCAACAGCTGCTTTGTTATACTCATATTTTCTTTGGCCTAGATGAATCCTTTTATATATCACCCACATGCTTTATAGAAGTCCTTTAGATGTTTGCATAGGAAGGAATTGTAGCCCCTGCCTCTACTCCCTGTAGTGCACGTATTGTTGGTTCCTTCACATCATGTGGCCCCCTGCATTTTGTTACCATTCTAACCTAGTAATATGAAGAAGCCTTACCTTCAAACTAAAGGCAACATTCGGTTCCTGCAATTATTTCCATGGAGTAATACCTCTGTTTGTTAGATAAACTTGTCACAAACAAGTGTATCTTACAAACAGAAATATTACTCCATGGAAATACTTGCAGGTACTTCCCTTCAGAAGCTTGCATTTTACCAGCATTTTCTTTCTTTTAGGTTGTTGGTATGGAGCAAAAGACGAGACACCTTCTAAGCAGACCCTTTCTATACAACAGCAGTCTCCCCTCAGGTCACATTGGACAGGAGTATGTACAAAGAAGGCCCACCCCTGGGGAGTATGTGGCCCTCTCCTGGGAGATATCTTACACCAGAGAACACAACACAATCAGAAATTGAATAGTTTTGGGGCATGTGAAAAAAAATTAGATGACAGTGCAAACCATTATCAAGATCAGAAGCAGCACTTTGGAGAGAAATCATACAGAAGCAATGCCAAGGAAACATCATTTGTAAAGAACTGTAAATTCCATGTGTTACAAGAGCCATTTATCTTTCATGAAGTTGGGAAAGACTTTTTGTCTAGCTTGAGATTATTCCAACAAGAGGACATTCACACTTCAGGGAAGTCAAATATTGAAACTAAACATGGGACACCCTTTCAGGGTGGAAAAACTCATTACATCTGTGGAGAGTCCACAGTACCCTTCAGCAACAAACACTCACTTGCTCTTCACCAGACACTTCTCCCTAGAGAAGGACCTTATGTGTGCAGTGATTCTGGGAAATTTGTTAGCAAAAGTAATAGTTTCAATAATCATCAGGGAGTTCACACTGGAAAAAAACCTTATCAGTGTGGACAGTGTGATGAATCATTTTGGTATAAGGCCCACCTCACTGAACACCAGAGAGTTCACACTGGAGAAAGACCTTATGAGTGTAGAGAATGTGATAAATCTTTTAGTCATAAGCACAGTCTTGTTGACCATCAGCGAGTTCACACTGGAGAAAGACCTTATGAATGTGATGAATGTGGGAAATCTTTTAGCCATAAGCGCAGCCTTGTTCACCACCAGCGAGTTCACACTGGAGAAAAACCTTATCAGTGTGGAGAATGTGGAAAATCGTTTAATCACAAGTGCAACCTCATTCAACATCAGCGAGTTCATACTGGAGAAAGGCCTTATGAGTGTATGGCATGTGGGAAATTATTTAGGAGCAACTCCCACCTAAAGGAACATCAGAGAGTTCACACTGGAGAAAGACCCTATGAGTGTAAAGAATGTAGGAAGTCATTTAGGTACAAGTCACACCTCACCGAACACCAGAGAGTTCACACTGGAGAAAGGCCATATGCATGTAGAGAATGTGGGAAATGTTTTCATCAAAAGGGCAGTCTCATTCAGCATCAGCAGATTCACTCTGGAGAAAGGCCACATGAATGTGGAGAATGTGGGAAATGTTTTCATCAAAAGGGCAGCCTCATTCGACATCAGCAGATTCACTCAGGAGAAAGGCCACATGAATGTCGAGAATGTGGGAAGTGTTTTCGTCAAAAGGGAAACCTCATTAAACATCAACGAGTTCACACAGGAGAAAGACATCATGAATGTTGAAAATTTGGCAAATCTACTGGTAAAAAGGGCACCCTCATTCAACGTCAGTGCAGTCACACTGGAAAGAGCTTATGAGTGTGGAGAATGTCCAAAATCTAGTCAAAAAATTGGCCTTATTCAACAATAGCAAGATCACAATGGATAAACGCCTTGTGAGTATAGAGAATGTATGAAATCCAGTACATAGAAGTTTTACCTCAGTAAATAGCAAAGGAGTCACACTGGACAAAGACCTTATAGTTATGGGGAATTTGGGAAATTACTTAAGTACCCCCTCACTGAACACGGGAGTTCACAGTTGAGAAAGGCCATATGACTGTAAGGAATTTGTGAAATTAGCCAGAAGAGCTGCATTACTTACTATCCATAGAACATTCACAATGGAGAAAGGCCATATAAATGTCAGAAATCATTTTCCTACAGCTCTGCACACCATGTTCATAAGAGTTCACACTGGACAAAGCCTTATGAGAGCTTCGAGTAGAAAATCCTTTGTGGGAAAACTCTGGTCTCATTAAACACAGGAGAGTTCATACTAGAAAAAGGCTTAACAGTGTAGCAAATGTGGAAAGACATTTACCAGAAGCTCTGCCCTGTGAGTTGACATTAGAGAAAGCCCTTCTCAGTGAAGTAAATTTGGAAAATTGTTTAGTCAAACCTGTATGACTTCAGGATCAGAGTTCACACTGCATCAAGGGTTTATGGTATGACAAATGTGGCACATTCTTTATCTAAATGTCTAGCTTTATTATGCACAGACAAGCTCCTGCTGTGGAAGTGCCTTTTGAGTGCAAAGAGTTTGATGAAGGCTTTACTCTTCTTTCATTGGATGCCAGAATGTTGACAGAAGAAAAATACAATAGATGTACAGGAATATTACTTCTTGTCCAGTGTAACTCTGGGAGAGAGCACTTAATGAGGATACCATCAACCTGTACTGAATGTCATACGTCCAGTAGCTGCATAAATTCCAGGTATATGGGAGCTGTATTGCATTTCTCATTTTGCGTATGTCCCTTGCCAGATTTCAGTTAGGTTTCTGGCAAAAGCCATTTTACCTCTACCACGTTGCTGGTGCCCATAGTGTCTCACTCATGCACTCCATCATATTCCAGAAAAAAAGTTCAGTGGTTTACCATTCAGCAGTGGGATTTTTGAGTAGCCTCTGCACTCGTTCCTTTCTGATTTCTCTTTTTATTTTTATTTTTTTATTTTTTATTTTTAGACGGAGTTTCGCTCTTGTTACCCAGGCTGGAGTGCAATGGCACGATCTCGGCTCACCGCAACCTCCGCCTCCTGGGTTCAGGCAATTCTCCTGCCTCAGCCTCCTGAGTAGCTGGGATTACAGGCACACGCCACCATGCCCAGCTAATTTTTGTATTTTTATTTTTTACTTATTTTGTTTTTTGAGACGGAGTCTCACTGTCACCAAGGTTGGAGTGCAGTGGCATGATCTCAGCTCACTGCAACCTCCACCTCCCTAATTCAAGCAATTCCCCTGCCTCAGCCTCCCGAATAGCTGGAATTACAGGTGTGTGCCACCATGCCAAGCTAATTTTTTTGCTGGTCTCAAACTTGACCTCGTGATCCACCCGCCTCGGCCTCCCAAAGTGCTGGGATTATAGGCTTGAGCCACCGCGCCCGGCTGCTAATGAGCTTTTTAAAAATTGCAAAAAACCGGCCGGGCGCGGTGGCTCAAGCCTGTAATCCCAGCACTTTGGGAGGCTGAGGCGAGTGGATCATGAGGTCAAGATATCGAGACCATCCTGGTCAACATGGTGAAACCCCGTCTCTACTAAAAATGAAAAAAAAAAAAATTAGCTGGGCATGGTGGCGCATGCCTATAATCCCAGCTATTCAGGAGGCTGAGGCAGGAGAATTGCCTGAACCCAGGAGGTGGAGGTTGCAATGAGCCAAGATTGCACCATTGCACTCCAGCCTGGGTAACAAGAGCGAAACTCTGTCTCAAAAAAAAAAAAAAAAAAAAAAAAAAAATCACAAAAAACCATCATAATGTTTTAAGAAAGTTTACAAATTTGAGTTGGGCTTCATTCAAAGCTGTCCTGAGACACACTCGGCCCACAAGCTGCAGTTGGATAAACTTGGCCTAAAGAATTTTTTTGATTACCTGACAAGATGGGTTGGCTTTCCTAGGAATCTTGTGATTCTCATGATTCTTAAGATGGATTTTTGCAGCCTCTAACTGAGCAACTCAAGCACAACCTGCCTCTCGTTCCAGTTTCTGCTGTGATGAAGTTCTTGTTTAAGCTTCCTTCAATGTTGAGAATTGTATTCACTGTATTGTGTGAATTATTTATTCATTGCTTTGTGTGGTTTGGATACTACATGGTTCTGGTACCATGAAGGGTTGAACAGCTTTTGTGACTCTATGTGGGCAGTATGTGTGACTCTGAGGGGACAGTATGAAAGCAGAATATAGCTCTGCATTTGTGGCCTAGTTTGGATGGCTGTCTTAAGGCCTCCAAAGAAAGACTTCAGGGCTTTGTGGGCTTTATTTTTAGACCAAATAGTGCAATAATTCATGTTTTCATTTTTTTTTTTTTTGTAACACTGTAGCGCTTCTGAGAACAGCACAAAATTATTCTCTAGTTTACAAGGAATAGTGTATTATGCTCAGTACTGGTGAAAGAAATCAGTTCTGGAGTCCTGCAGTGCATTCATGTGTCCTGAAGTCCAGAATTCTGTAGGATAGTGTCCTACATTATAAACCTGGAGGAAGAAATCATAATCTTTTAATTTTTATTTTTTTAGGGACATGATGTCACTGGAACTCAGGCTGGAATGCACTGGCATGGTCATACTTCACTGCGGCCTCAAACTCCTGGGCTCAAGTGATCCTCCTGCCTCAGCCTCCCGAGTACCTGAGATTAGCCCAGGTAATTTAAGAATTTTTTGTAGAGATAGAGTTTTGCTATTTTACACTGACTGATGTTGAACTCCTGGCCTCAAGCAATCCTCTAGCATATGTCCTCGAAAGCACTGCGCTTATAGGTGTGAGCCACCATGCCCGCCCACAAATAATTTTTATAGAATTAGTATTTCTAGGTAATCAAGCAGACTGTGACAGAATAGTTGGAATATAGTTTTTTAAAAAAGGTATCCACAGTGACTCAGTTGCTATGTCTGTGATGGACAAGCGGGTACAGAAATTTTCACAACCTCTGTAATTAGGAATCTAGTGTAGCTTAGGCAATTGTCAGTAAATCTAAAGGTTTTGTGGATTTCTATAGCCTATCTGGGCTGCTTACCAAAAACCCATCCCTGAATTATTAGGAGGAAGAGGATAGGGAGAGGGAAATCTCTTAGTCTACTGATAAGTCCTTTGCAACCAGCCAGCATTCCAGTTTAATCAGGTGGAAATGGTCTTCCTGGTTCATAAGTATTTGTTGTCACACAGTTTAGTTGCCCCTCTTAGAGTGTGATGAGAGTTAGTAGAGTCAGTGTAGAATTGCATAACCTATTTGTCAAAAATACTGTTAAATCCAGAAAGGTCTTTGAAATTAAATTTTTAAAACTGTAATAAGACTGGGCATAGTGACTCATGCCTGTTATCCCAACACTTTAGGAGTCCAAGGTGGGAGTATTGCTTGAGGTAAGGAGTTTGAGACTAGCCTGGGTCCCGTAGTTAGACCCTGTTTCTTAAAAACAAAAAAATACTGTCTTTTTGGCCTCACCATCCTCCAAACAATCACTGAATTATAATATTTGCTTAACAATAGATTAGTGTCAATTTTCTGGAATTTTATATGACTAACATGTTTCATCTTGTCATACCTGAGTACTCTCCTGAGTCCTATTTATTTTGATGTTCTTTTTTATTTTTTTTATTATTTCGCATAGCAGGAATATATATTTTGACATTCATCAATCATGATATAAGTAGTTCATTCTTTTTATCTTAGAATATGACATGCTATAAAAAATCACTGTATATACGGCTTATGGATATATTATTTCTTCATGTTTTTGTCTGTTAGAAATAAAACTGCTTGTTACACACATTTGAATGCAGTTCTTCATATAAATAATGTTTTATTTCTCTTGTGTTAATTCCCTGGTGTGTAGTGCGCAACTCACATGGTAGGTGAACATGTATACCCCTCACCCAACCTCAGGGAGCACAGCTCACATTTCCAGGAGAGACTCCTTCCCTCCAGTCAGAGAGGAGACGGAAGGTTAGAAAAGACCTTGTCTTGGAACTTGGCACCAGCTCAGCTACAGTAGGGTAGGACACTATGCTAAGGCCCCTATTCTAGGCCCTAGCTCTGAATGGCATTTCTACATAGACCCAGGGCTGGAGGAGAACTCACTTTAGGCTTCAGTCCTGGCAGGATTCATCATCTGCTGACTAAAGAATCATTGGGCCCTGAATAATCAGCAGTGGCACACAGGTAGTACTCACCATGTGCCATTGGTGAGACTCAGACATGATGGCTTCGAGTGTGACCCAGCACATTGCTAGCTGTGATGGCTTTCAGGAGTGGCTCCTGCTTGAGAAAAGGAAGAGTAAAGAAGACAGCCAGCCGCCCCCTGCTGGCTGCACGAGCTTGGAAGCGGCTTCCGGAATAAATAAATAAATGAAGAAAAAGAAGAAAGACTTTGCCTTACACCTTAGATACCAGTTTGGTTACAGTAGGGTAGAGCACCAAGTAGGCTCTTAGGGTCCCTAATTTTAGGCAGTGCAGTGGGACAATCTCGGCTCACTGCAACCTCCGCCTCCCGGGTTCAAGCGATTCTTTCGCCTCAGCGTCTTGAGCAGCTGGGCTTACGGGGGCGCGCGCCACCACGCCGAGGTAATTTTTGTATTTTTAGTAGACACGGAATTTCACCATGTTGGCCAGAATGGTCTCAATCTCTCGACCTCATGATTCGGCCTCCGAAAGTGCTGGGATTACAGGCGTAAGTCACCGCGCCTGGCGAAGTATGGCCTCTTCTAAGACAGGATCCCCTCCTCTGCATCTGGACCTGGAGTCGCCACTTCCTAGCGCTCCTAGCAGTGGAGTTTGGCCCTTCCGAAAGTTGGATTGCGGGCGACCTTGAGGGCTGCCCATCTTCGGGAACTACATTACCCAGAATCCTCTCTGTGGAACGGAAGCCTGGCTAAGCCAATGAAGCTTCAGAGAAGCGCGCCATTACCGGGGCACGTAACACCAAGCCGGGACTTGCGGCGTCCTAGCCGTGGCAGCTGTTCTGGCCTGTGGGGTCCATCCAGCTATGCTGGATGAGCTCGAGAGGAGTGGTTGTGCCCATTGCACACAGGCGGAGCTGCGGCTCGGCGACGCCGTCGGTCGCGACCAGGGACGGGACAAGGACAGGAACCTCGCCGATCCCGCCTCCCCGCCCGCCCGCAGAGTCATGGCGGCGGCCGCTCTGAGGGCACCGGCTCAGGTGAGCGCTGCGACCTCTGGGCCGCACCCACCCTGCCCACTCAGACCTTGAGGCCCCTGCTCGTGAGGGGCGCCTCCTCGCGTCTCTGCAGTCCAGGCCTCCGTCGGGGACAGAGAGGCGCCGGAGGGTGGGATCCCTGTTTCCGACTCCCACGTTGATACGGTGGTGAGCGCGAGCCTGGCCTAGGGTCCGGCGCGGGGCGCGAGCCTGGCCTAGGGTCCGGCGCGGGCAAAGGCCTGGAGGCGTGGAGTGAGCCAGGAGGATTCGGAATTCGGGAACATCTTGTTTGTACTGGGAACAAAGTGTGAAGCGGAGCTCTTTCATTTATGTATTGCGGAGTTTTTTGGTTTTGTTTGTTTGTTTGTTTGTTTGTTTTTGAGACGGAGTTTCGCTCTTGTTACCCAGGCTGGAGTGCAATGGCGCGATCTCGGCTCACCGCAACCTCCGCCTCCCGGGCTCAGGCAATTCTCCTGCCTCAGCCTCCTGAGTAGCTGGGACTACAGGCACGCGCCACCATGCCCAGCTAGTTTTTTGTATTTTTAGTAGAGAGGGGGTTTCGCCATGTTGACCAGGATGGTCTCGATCTCTCGACCTCGTGATCCACCCGCCTCGGCCTCCGAAAGTGCTGGGATTACAGGCTTGAGCCACCGCGCCCGGCTGTTTGTTTGTTTTTTAAGACAAGAATCTCTGTCTCCGAGGCTGGATTGCATTGGCGCGACCTTGGCTCACTGCAACCGCCATTTCCCGGGTTCAAGTGATTCTCCTGCCTCAGTCTCCTGAGTAGCTAGGATTATAGGCATGCGCCACCATGCCCGGCTGAGTTATTTCTCCAGTACCAGGTTGAGAGTTGAACTTTGACTGTGGGGACGCTAGAAGCCATGGACAATTTTGATCAAAGGAGTTAATCTGTGTTAGGGTAAGATTCCCAAAAGATGGCCGGGCGCGGTGGCTCAAGCCTGTAATCCCAGCACTTTGGGAGGCCGAGGCAGATGGATCACGAGGTCAAGAGATCGAGACCATCCTTGTCAACATGGTGAATCCCCGTCTCTACTAAAAATACAAAAAAAAAAAAAAAATTAGCTGGGCGTGGTGGCGCGTGCCTGTAATCCCAGCTACTCAGGAGGCTGAGGCAGGAGAATTGCCTGAACCCAGGAGGCGGAGGTTGCGGTGAGCCGAGATCGTGCCATTGCACTCCAGCTTGGGTAACAAGAGCGAAACTCCATCTCAAAACAAAAAAAAAAAAAAAAAAAAAAAAGATTCTCAAAAGATGTTCAGAGGAAGAACAGAGTGAAAGGCGGTGATGAGAACATTGAAGCATTGAGAGGTTGAAACTGCTCAAGGTTACTTATCTGGTAAAAGGTGACATTGAGCACTGGGCCGCAGAGACTCACTCAGCCTGATGTCATCTGGCTCCAGGGCCAAAAAAAGCTTACAGAGAATCCTGAATCTGTCAAATCCCAGGAGGGACACACTTATGAAAGCCCTGATTTTGGGCACAATTCATGGCTATGGAAGCACTTAAGAAACCCACAGAAGGAAAGTAGGGGATGCTCTAGTCCCTCACCCACATGTCTAGATCTTGGTGTTATTTTATTTTATTGTATAGATTTTAAATAACCAGTTTAGAGAAGAGCTGTCTTTTTTCCTTTGGCGACAGTGTCTCACTCTGACACCCGGCCTGGAGTGCAGTGATCACAATGTAGCCTCGACCTTCCCGGGCTCAGGTGATCCTCCCATCTCAGTCTCCCGAGTAACTGACTAATTTTTGTATTTTTAGTAGAGAAGGGGGTTTTGCCATGTTGCCGAGGCTGGTCTGGAACTCTTGGGCTCAAGCAGTCCTCCTGCCTCGGCCTCCCAAAGTGCTGGGCTGACAGGCGTGAACCACTGCACTTTCTAGGATTAAGTGCCATTTCTCCAGTCTTCCGATCTGGGGATCTTGGAAAAACCTCAAACCCCAAACCTAGGTCAGTGACATGAGTTATAGGGAGTTGTTGTCATGTCTGTTAACTGCTGTAAAACACATGTGGAGGGTTAGCCCAGGAGCTGATACTGGGATGTGCAAATACTTAAAAGGGAAACTAGGCCAGGCATGGTGGCTCACGCCTATAATCCCAGCACTTTGGGCAACTGAGGCGGGCAGATTACCTGAGGTCAGGAGTTTAAGACCAACCTGGCCAGGTCATGATGAAACCCTGTCACCCTGTCTCTACTAAAAATACAAGAATTAGCCCGGCATGATTTTGGGTGCCTGTAATCCCAGTCACTCGGGAGGCTGTGGTGGAAGAATCACTTGAACCAGGGAAGCAGAGGTTGCAGTGAGCCAAGATCATGCCATTGCACTGCAGCCTGGGAAACAGCGAGACTCCCTCTCAAAAAAAAAAAAGAAGTGAAACTAGAGGGGATTAGGTGATGTGTGCAATTTCTTTTTTTTTTTTTTTTTTCTTTTTGTGTGTGTGAGATGGAGCCTCTGTACCCCAGGCTGGAGTGCAGTGGTGTGATCTCAGCTCACTGCAACCTCTGCCTCCCGGGTTCAAGTAATTCTCCTGCCTCACCTTTCTGAGTAGCGGGGACCACACCCAGCTGATTTTTGTATTTTTAGTAGAGACATGGTTTCACCATGTGGGCCAGGATGGTCTCGATCTCTTGACCTCGTGATCCACCCGCCTCGGCCTATCAAAGTGGCAGCTACTGCCCTATACCAGGTGAGGATTAATGGTCTAGAATTGTGGCTTAGGCAATGTGGCTAGTTCTGAATTAGTGTTTTTTAAAGGGGCGACTCAGTTTTTTAATGTGAACAGAGCTTGAGAGAATTCAGAAAACACCACTGGATTTTTGGTCTTAGCAGCTGTAGCAATGGAAGCTGCATCAACTGAGATTAGCAAGTCGATATCAGATGTAACATTCACTAAGGCTGTCAGGAGGTTTGTTTCGGCTATTCTGAGTGAAAAAAACCCACAAGTTTCTTGTGCTCTGCTCTTCCCCACGACAATCAATCCGGAGTACTTCTGTAACTAGGTATGTGTGGATGGTTTTCTTCATACATCAAGTAGTTCTTCACTGGACATCAGATCCTGCAGGGTGAAGTCTCAGTCCCATGAGACTGTCTCCTAACCTCTTTTAATGCCCATCACAAGCCCCAGGATGTTTTTTCTTTACCTGTGCTTCTGACTGACTTAGTATAAGTCAGGTTCCCATGA
Organism: Saimiri boliviensis; assembly: GCF_048565385.1. Classification (NCBI taxonomy): domain Eukaryota; kingdom Metazoa; phylum Chordata; class Mammalia; order Primates; family Cebidae; genus Saimiri; species Saimiri boliviensis. The sequence goes on along the minus strand of NC_133462.1, from coordinate 878,388 downwards.
TACCTTTCTTGGCTTCCAATAAATTGCTAGAGCCAGTCACGAAAGTTATGGAGACACTTTAATTTTCCAGTTTATTTTAAAGAATATTTATTGCAAAGGTTACAGATGAAGAGATGCATAAGGGTGAAGGAACCCAGAGCTTTTATGATCTCCAGGCACACCACCATCCAGGAACTTCCATGTGTTTGGCTATTTGGAAGCTCCCCAATCCCTGTCTTTATGGGGTTTTATGGAGGTTTTATTACATAGGCATGATTGATTAAATAATTGGCCAATGCTGATCAGGTTAACCGTTAGCCCCCTCACCCCTTTTTGTAGATTGGGGTGTGGGGCTAAACTTTCCAGAGACCTCAAATCCCGACATAGGCTTTTCCCTGACCAGTCCCCATCCTATCTAGGGGTTGCCAACCATCAGTCAACTCATTACCATTCAAAGTCACTTATAAATTTGAAAATGTCATGAATTTTAGAAATCCTATGCCAGGAAAGGAGATGACCAAATATGTATTTCACAATATTACAGCCATGTTAAGATTCTGAAATGTATTAGATACTATTTATTGGAGCTACCAAATAGGCAGCTGGACACATAGATGCAAATATCTGGGGAGGGGTTGTATGGGAGGTATCCAGTATATGGTAAATACTGTGTGGATGGAGGTGAATGAGTCATGGCTCACATTTGGGAGGCACAACCTTTAGATTATGGTGATGACACCAGTAGGGGGACAGGAAGTGAGGGTTGGGTTTCTTGCTTGTGTATCTGGTGATGGTATTGGATCCTTAGAAACCCAGGTGAGATAGGTAAAATGGCCATGAAGGGAGGATGTATCTGACAGCCTAGTTAGACAAGTGACGTAGGCTTCCAAGGAATGAATAGCCTTGAGATGCAGGCAGAAACGTAGGAGTAGCTGAGGGAAGATGATACTCGGCTAGAGATTGAGTTTATTTGCCACTTTGTGGCCTCACCAAGATTTTGAGATGACTGGTGTGTCCCGGGGTGTTTCAGCCTGGTGGATGTGGAGGCAAATATGGTGACCTTTTGAGAGTCACTAGGCCCAAGATTGACAACCAATGGGTCTGGGCTTTGAATGGGGTTATGTGGTCAGAAGAAAGTCATAGTTGCTGGGTGCGGTGGCTCACCCCTGTAATCTCAGCACTTTGGGAGGCCCAGGCAGGTGGATCATCTGAGGTCAGGAGTTCAAGATTGGCTTGGCCAACATGGTAAAACCCGATCTCTACTAAAACTACAAAAAAATTAGTGGGCATGGTGTGGGGTGCCTCTGTAATACCAGCTACTCTGGAGGCTGAGACAGGAGAATTGCTTGAATCTGGGAAGCAGAGGTTGCAGTGAGCTGAGATTGCACCATTACACTCTAACCTGGACAGCAAGAGTGAAACTGTCTCAAAAAAAAAAAAGTCATAGTTTCTGAGGAGAGCAAATGCAGCACAGAAGTGGAATAGCAACGTAAATATCTGAAAACGTTGGTGGTTCTTTTTGTCTGTGGATTTATGCATGGAGGGCTTTATAGAATGACTTGGGGCTACCACTGCTATTGAGAAACATTGGAATTCTGTGAGAATTCCTTTTTAATTTACCAAGACTACTGTGCATGATGTCAGCCACATTATGGTGTAAACCCTAAATTTAAGGCTATTATGTGCTACCTTCATGATGGTCTGACTGCAAATCCCCTTTCCCACTCTGCTCTTTTGAATAATGTATCCTAGTTTAACTACCCTTTTAATCAAGAGGACTAGGCAGAGTTCCTGGTTATTATTTATCTGTAGCACTTTCTTCTTTTCTTTTAAAATTTATTTTTATTTATTATTTTTTTCCTATTGCTTTGAGCAAATATAGCACTTTCATGTCTACTTACAGAGTTATTCAAACAAGCCAGTTGCAGCTGGGTTTGGCGTCACACCCCCATGGTCCTAGATACCTGGGAGGCTGAGGTGGGAAGATTGCTGGAACCTGGAAGTTGAGGCTTCAGTGAGCCGTGAATGTGCCACTATGCTCCAGCAGGGGTGATAAAGTGAGACCCTGTCTCAAAAATAAAAAATAAAAATAAAAACAAGCCAGTTGCATTCTTTCAAGGGAATCAGGGGCACACCCTCTTTATTCAGCAAAGATTGCTGCATACCACAGTACCGCCTGGTTGCTCTCTTATCCATAGTGCAACCCCCATGTGGCTCTCTGTGGTGAGTGGTCCCCTGTTCTCTCAAGCTGTGAGCATATTAATGATTAATGAACTTTCTTGATCACTTGTGTTCAGTGTCAGGTGTTGTGTGTTTGGCCATCATCACAACCCTAGGGTGAGACTCCTACCCTCACCAGTAGAAGAAAAGGGGATTAAAATACTTTAACTTCTGGCAAGGCCAGAGAGAGGCCTATGGTGTGGGGCAGTTAGGTGGTGGTGGCAATTGGCATGTGTTTGTGATGTCCAAAGATGTGAAGGATGTGTACGTAGATAAGGATTATGTCTGAAAGGCCTCGGGCACTGCATTGGGATTCATGTGACCTTTGCTATACCAGGGGAATTGCTAGAAAGGAGGAAATGGAACCCTTAATTTCAACACCACAGCATAGATACCTGTTTGTTCACCTGCCTCTTGTTGCTGATGGCTATGTGTTATGACCAGTGGTCCCATGAGGACACAGTGGCACTAGTGGGCAAAGTTTCTCCTCTGAGTTGGAGAACCTGAGAGGTAGAAGATGGGCAAAGGTAGATATGTTGGGGAAGTGAATTGTGGGTCTTCAGCATGGGGGCCATTTGTGGTTTCATCTATCCCATCATAACAGAGCAGTGTGACCTTTGAAGATGTGGCTGTAAACTTTTCCCTGGAGGAATGGAATCTTCTTAATGAGGCTCAGAGATGCCTGTACCGTGACGTGATGCTGGAGACCTTGACACTTATATCCTCCCTTGGTAAGGAATTCATATTCACCTGTGACCTGAGTTGTTCTCTGCCCCTCTCCTTTATGCCTCTTGGTAAGAATATCTTTCTCACATCAGGACCATGGGCACAGCTTCATTCTACAGTTGTCTGGAGAGGTTCGGTTGTTGGTTGGACTGAGGTGTATGTACTGCCCTCTCCCTTTCTTGAGCAACCCCAACCTGCTTTATTGCAGGCTCCCAGGGAAGGAGTCAGGGTCAGGAGTCTTAACGTCATTCTGATGTATCCCACCTTGGTTGTCCTCTGCCTGTCTGGGTGATTGTGCAGATCCAAGGCTCCTGTTTGTCTCAAGTTCCATTTCCTTTGAGTAGGTCACATTTGTTCATGCCACAAATTGCCATCACTGATATGGTCATTATGTACATGAACTACAATCTATTCTTGCAACACCCTACTTCAAAATTCTTTTTGTAATATTTCACCAGGCACAATGACACTCACCTGTCATCCCAACTATTCAGAGGCTACTCAGAGCCCAGGAGTTTGAGGCCAGCCTGGGCAACATAGGAAGACCTCATCTCTAAAAATAAATAGGAAAGAATTATTTTTGTAATACTTGCTTTCTTTTACTGTGGAATATCAAATGCAGAGTTGTTCTGAGCCAGTATTGGGTATTCCTCTGTCCTATTTTTCCCTTAGTACTTACATTATCCAGGTTCCACGTAGTTCCTCATCTTGGTGGTGAAATGAAGAGCCCCTAGTTGTCACTAAGATATAAATGGCTCCCACCTTAGCAAGGACTTGGGACAGCTTGGTTCTGAAGAATAGTATGTGAGTGAGGGCATAACATCAGGACTCTATTCAAAGCATTCCACAGACCTCTTCTACTTGTCTAGTATTTTGGTGCCAGTAGAAGTAGCCCCACATTATTTCTGTCTTTGCTTCCCCATTCTTGAGGGTTTGCCAATTTATTAATCCTATGCCTTGTCACTTCTGCTGCTACATCCAGCACAGGACTAATTTCGGTATTTCTGGACTCTACGTCTCACTTATTTTTCTTAATATTCTGTCTGCTATGGTCTTCAATATTGGCTCATATGTTTTGTATTATGAAGTATATACCCATTGTTTCTCTTTTCTTTTCTTTGAGACAGAGTTTCGCTCTTCTTGCCCAGGCTGCAGTGCAATGGTGCGATCTTGGCTCACTGCAACTTCCACCTCCTGGGTTCAAATGATTCTCCTGCTTCAGCTCCCCAAGTAGCTAGGATTACAGGTGACCACCACCATACCCAGCTATTTTTTTTTTTTTTTGGTATTTTTATTAGGGGTTTTACCATGTTGGCATGTTGGCCAGGCTGGTCTTAAACTCCTGACTTCAGGAGATCCATCTGCCTCAGCCTCCCAAAATCCTGGGACTACAGGTGTGAGCCACCATACCCAGCCCCTATGAAGTATATACCCATTCTTTTTTTTTTTTTTTTTAAAGACGGGGTTTTACTATGTTGGCCAGGCTTGTCTCGAACTCCTGACCTCAGATAATCCATCCACCTTGGCCTCCCAAAGTGCCGGGATTACAGGCGTGAGCCACTGTGCCCGGCCTGTATATACCCATTCTTAACAGTCCCTGACCAAAGGATGTTGTACTCTAGTCATGTTGTGCGGGGAGGGGGGGCCTGGACATATTCTGTGTACTACTCACATGTCATCAGCAAATAAGGTTCCACAGGCAAGTTGTTTGCAAACAAAGGAGTTATAGACCCTGCCTTTACTCTGTCTGTTGCTTCATTTAGTCATGCCCTTGACATGATGAGCCTCCTACATCTGTAATAATGCTGAACATCCACAACCTCAACCTGAACTTAACTCCCTGTACATGTAAATAATTTTACATGTAAATAATTTACATGTAAACATGTAAATAGACTAGTTTTTTGGTTTGTCAGATACTCTTGTGGGTAGGTTGCATATTCAACAAAGTCAACACGTACCTCACCAACGTTTCCTTGCTTTTAGGTTGTTGGCATGGAGGGGAAGAGGAGGCGGCACCTTCTAAGCAGAGCACTTGTATACATGTATACAAAGACCAGAGAGTTCACAATGGAGAAAGGCCTTATGAGTGTGGGGAATACAGGACATTATTTAAGAACAAGTCCTGCCTCATTGAACACAGAAGAGATCACAAACATAAGCATATTTGTACCAGAGAAAGGCCTTGTGAGTACAGCAACTATGGGAAATTATTTCATCAAAACACTACACTCCATATTCATGAGAGATTTCATACCGGACAGAAGCTTCATGCATGCAGTGAGTGTGAAATATCATTTCACCAAAGCTCTTTACTCTTGCAACATCAGACACTTCATACTAAAGAAAGGCCTTATGAATGTACTGAATGTGGGAAAGCCTTTGCTGAAAAGTCCAGTCTCACTAACCACAGTAAAGTTCACTCTGGAGCAAAGCCTTATGAATGCAACGAATGTGGGAAGTCCTTCGCTTATACATCTAGTCTCACTAAACACAGGAGAGTTCACACTGGAGAGAGGCCTTATGTGTGCAGTGAATGTGGAGCATCCTTTGCTGAAAACTCCAGTCTTGTTAAACACTTGAGAGTTCACACTGGAGAAAGGCCTTATGAATGCACTGAGTGTGGAAAATCATTTCGCCGAAGCTCTGCACTCTTGCAGCATCACAGAGTTCACACTAGAGAAAGGCCTTATAAATGTAGTGAATGTGGGAAATCCTTTAGCTTAAGATCCAACCTCATTCACCATCAGCAAGTTCATACTGGAGAAAGGCAAGAGTGTGGGCAGTGTGGGAAATCCTTTAGCCGAAGATCTAGTCTTATTACACATCTGAGAGTTCACACTGGAGAAAGGCCTTATGAGTGCAGTGAATGTAAGAAATCCTTTGCTGAAAACTCCAGCCTTACTAAACACTTGAGAGTTCACACTGGAGAAAGGCCATATGAATGCATTGATTGTGGAAAATTATTTCGCCACAGTTCTTCATTCCGCCGCCATCAGAGAGTTCATACTGGAATAAGGCCTCATAAGTGAAGAAAATTTGGGAAATTCTCTTGCTCAGTCGTTGTGCTCCTTCTAGGCCAGAGACTTCACTCCGGATCAAGGGCTTATGAGTGTGACAAATGGGGAATATTCTTTAGCTAGAGCTCTAGCTTCTTTACATAAAAGAGTGTTTCCACTGAATTAAGTGCCTTTTGAGTGCAATGAATGTGAGAAAGCCTTCAGCCCTCTCATTGGTTAACAGAATATTTACATGAGGAAAATACCAAGGATGTGGAGGCAATATTATTTCTTCTTCAGTATAACACTGGAGGAGATCCCTTATGAGGATGCCGTCTGCCTAAATTGAATGTCATACATGAAATAGCTGCATACATTCCATACATAACTGCATGAAATAGCTGCGTATGTGGGAACTGCATAGCATTTTTCAACCTGTCCAGATCTTTTGCCAGACTTCTGTGACTGACAGTTCTCTTGCAAAAAGCATTTCACCTTTACCCCTTGACAGGTGGCCATAGTAAATCATCCTCCTACCTCATCATGATCCAGAAGTAACTTTAATTTTCTTTCATTCACCAGAGGGGTTTTTTTTAGTATCCATTCTCACTTCTTTCTCTCCAGTGAGTTAGGCCATAACCCTGACCCATTTTCGGCACAGATGACTCTTCTGGTGACTTAAAAAGATAGACAACTTTTTGAGGGATCTTTTGTATCTCACAGGATTCTTAAGATGGAATTTTCTAGCTCGCCAGTCACAAATCTGAGACACCCTGCCGCCTATTGCCCTGGATTGTGTTATAATAAAGGCCCTGTTAAGCACTTAAGACACCTTCAGTCTTTGCAGGAGGCAATGGAAGCTCCAACTGCTTTTCTAATACCTTACCCTATGCATCTCTTCATCTATATCTTTTGTAATATTTATAATTAACCAGTACATGTTTTTCCCTGAGTTTTATGTGCCACTCTGTGAAATTAATCAAATCCAAGGAGGGCATCATGGGATTCCTGGTTTATAGCTCATCAGTCAAAAGCAGAGGCTCTGGAGCTTTGATTTGGCATCAGAAATGGGAGTGTCAGTCTTGGTGACTGAGTCTTCAGTCTGGGGGATATGATGCTATCTGCAGGTAGATAATGACGGAGTTGAACTGGAGGACTCCCAGCTTGTGTCCACTGAAGGTTTCCTTGGTGTATGTGGAAAACACCGTGCACACCTGGTCACAGAAGTATTCCATGTTGATTGTTGAAAAGTTTATTTTTTTACACATATGCTATGGCTTCCCTTCTGTTATTCCACATCTTTCTACTCCTGCCATACTATTTCTTTCCAAGTTTGTTCTTCCTTAGAGTTCTCATAAGTGGAAAGGATATAAACTTGTAGCAATTTAATATTAGCATTTAATATTACATTTAATAATACAAAATGTGCATGTAACCAAATCACACTTATGCCACATTTTCAGCATAGCCATGAGTTCCACATAATTATCCAGAACTTAGAACTTACGGTCCTTTACTCACTATCCATTGAGACTTAATGCGTTATTGGCCATCATAAAAACTTTACTAGCTACTTATGTCATTCTGAATGGACAACTCTGAATCCACATTAATAACTTTGTAATTAGCTCAATCCTCAGCTGCTTTTTTTTTTTTTTTTTTTTTTTTTGAGATGGAGTTTCGCTCTCGTTACCCAGGCTGGAGTGCAGTGGCGCGATCTCGGCTCACCGCAACCTCCGCCTCCTGGGTTCAGGCAATTCTCCTGCCTCAGCTTCCTGAGTAGTTGGGATTACAGGCACGCGCCACCATGCCCAGCTAATTTTTTGTATTTTTAGTAGAGACGGGGTTTCGCCATGTTGACCAGGATGGTCTCGATCTCTTGACCTCGTGATCCACCTGCCTCGGCCTCCCAAAGTGCTGGGATTACAGGCTTAAGCCACCGCGCTCGGCCAATCCCAGCACTTTGGGAGGCCTAGGTGGGTGGATCACGAGGTCAAGAGATCGAGACCATCCTGGTCAACATGGCGAAACCCCGTTTCCACTAAAAATACAAAAAATTAGCTGGGCATGGTGGTGCCTGCCTGTAATCCCAGCTACTCAGGAGGCTGAGGCAGGAGAATTGCCTGAATCCAGGAGGCGGAGGTTGCGGTGAGCCGAGATCGCGCCATTGCACTCCAGCCTGGGTAACGAGCGAAACTCCGTCTCAAAAAAAAAAAAAAAAAAAAAAAAATTGGAAGTGTTATATGGAGAAATGATGCTGCTTTATGGGATTGGAACACAATACAGATGAAGAGACAGAACATAGTTTCAGGGACCCAGAGTGATGGTATCACCTTGTGTAATTCCCTTAGGGGTGCCTAGAATCTCTTCTCGATATTTGCTCTCATACCCTCTTTAAAGTATTCTCACCGATAACCAAAATATTCTCAAAACATTCATTATAAGAGCTTTACTCACATGAAGTGAAGAACAAGAAGACTTTTACCCACAGTTTTTGAGTAGATGTTTAGTGTCCTAATAGCATTTTTTTGGATATGCATTTTTTTTTTTTTTAAATTTTTTTATTTGAGACGGAGTTTCGCTCTTGTTACAAATAACAAGATAAAATCAGGGATGTGGGGCCGGGCGCGGTGGCTCAAGCCTGTAATCCCAGCACTTTGGGAGGCCGAGGCGGGTGGATCACGAGGTCGAGAGATCGAGACCATCCCGGTCAACATAGTGAAACCCCGTCTCTACTAAAAATACAAAAAATTAGTTGGGTATGGTGGCACGTGCCTGTAATCCCAGCTACTCGGGAGGCTGAGGCAGGAGAATTGCCTGAGCCCAGGAGGCGGAGGTTGCAGTGAGCCGAGATCACACCATTGCACTCCAGCCTGGGTAACAAGAGCGAAACTCTGTCTCAAAAAAAAAAAAAAAAAAATCAGAGATGTAACGCATCTCAATCCCTAAATGTTACCTAATGACAACATGTTTTATAGGTACATTTTATTTCCATTGTTACTAATATTTGATTTCCTTCTCTTTGGAAGGATGTCCAGTGATTCTGAATCAATACAGGTTTGTGGGATGTCATCTAGAAGTCATAAGATGGCTTATTCAAACAAACTACATTATGACTACACACATTTGCTGATGCATATCTTCCTGTCACTTCTGTGAAGAATGAAATTTTCTTTTTCTTCCCTTTTTTTTTTTTTTTTTTTGAGACAGAGTTTCACTCTTGTTGCCCAGGATGGAGGGCAATGGCATGATCTCAGTTCACTGCAACCTCCGCCTTCCAGTTTCAAGTGATTCTCCTGTCTCAGCTTCCCAAGTAGCTGGGATTACAGACGCCTGCCACGATTCCTGGATAATTTTTTTTTTTTTTTTTTTTGAGACGGAGTTTCACTCTTGTTACCCAGGCTGGAGTGCAATGGCGCGATCTCGGCTCACCGCATCCTCCGCCTCCTGGGTTCAAGCAATTCTCCTGCCTCAGCTTTTGTATTTTTAGTAGAGACGGGGTTTCACCGTGTTTACCAGGATGGTCTCGATCTCTCGACCTCGTGATCCACCCGCCTCGGCCTCCCAAAGTGCTGGGATTACAGGCTTGAGCCACCGCGCCCGGCCAATTTTTGTATTTTTAGTAGAGGCAAGGTTTCTCCATGTTGGCCAGGGTGGTCTCCTGACCTCAGGTGATCCACCTGCCTCGCCCTCCTAAAGTACTGGGATTATAGGTGTGAGCTGCAATGCCCAGTTAAAATTTTCTTGATAATATCCTAATTATGTCCCCACAAAACCTTTGTAGTCAGAGAAAATCTGTAGTCTATAAAGACAAAGGTTTTAGTAATGAGAGCAGTTTTAGTATCTATAGGCTCTTGTCTGAATAATTAATACAACTTTTGTTAATTCACATATGAAATCAGTTCTGCTTATTTATGGCTAAAATTTATGTGAAAATTTCTATACAAAATATTTAGATTTCCTGCCTATTCTCAAATTGTTAGCCGGGTGCGGTGGCTCAAGGCTGTAATCCCAGCACTTTGGGAGGCCGAGGCGGGTGGATCACAAGGTCAAGAGATCAAGACCATCCTGGTCAACATGGTGAAACCCCGTCTCTACTAAAAATACAAAAAAAATCAACTGGGCATGGTGGTGCGTGCCTGTAATCCCAGCTACTCAGGAGGCTGAGGCAGGAGAATTGCCTGAGCCCAGGAGGCGGAGGTTGCGGTGAGCCGAGATCGTGCCATTGCACTCCAGCCTGGGTAACAAGAGCGAAACTCCGTCTCAAAAAAAAAAAAAAAAAAAAAAAAAAGTTAATGTTCTTTTTCACACTAATTTTTTGGTATTTTGATTATAGTAGTAATTTCTTAGGTTTGTTCCATTTTAGTGTGATATATAAATCAATATGTTCCCTGAGAAATTTTTTACATGATTTATATAAATTTGTTGTATATAGTTTCTCCTTTGATTCACTTACTCTAAAACTCGTAACTTTTTTTTTTTTTTTTTTTTTTTTTTTTTTTTTTTTGAGACGGAGTTTCGCTCTTGTTAACCCAGGCTAGAGTGCAATGGCACGATCTCGGCTCACCGCAACCTCCGCCTCCTGGGTTCAGGCAATTCTCCTGCCTCAGCCTCCTGAGTAGCTGGGACTATAGGCACAGGCCACCATGCCCAGCTAATTTTTTGTATCTTTAGTAGAGACAGGGTTTCACCATGTTGACCATGCTGGTCTCGATCTCTCGACCTCGTGATCCACCCGCCTCGGCCTCCCAAAGTGCTGGGATTACAGGCTTGAGCCACCGCGCCCGGCTAACTAGTAACTTTTTACTAAGCTCTACTTGGTCTACGTTTTTTTGTTTGTTTTGGTTTTTGTTTTTGAGATGGCGTCTCATTCTGTCACCAAAGCTGGAGTGCAGTGGTGCAGTCTCGGCCCTTTGTCCCAAACTATGGTTGGGGGCGACTTTAAGTGCGGGTTATCTCATTACCCAGAATCCTCTCTGTGGAACGGAAGTGAGGCGGACCCAGTGAAGCCTCGTAGAAACCGTGCCTTTACGTGGGCACGTAACGTCAAGCCGGTACTTGCTGCGTCCTCGCCGGGCGCCGATTTTAGCTTGGCGGGTCTTTCCAGCTAGCTGGGTTGGGACTGCTGTGTCAGGGAGAGCCCGAGAGAAGTGGTTGTGCCCATCGCACACAGGCGGATCTGAGGCCCTGCGAGGCCGCCGGTCGTGACCTGGGACGGGGCAAGGTCAGGGGCCGCCGAGCCCCGGTCCCCGTTGACGCACAGAGTCATGGCGACTGCAGCTCAGGTGAGCGCTGCGACCTCCGGGCCTCACCTGCCCTCCCCACACGGACCCTCAGACTCCTGATCGTGAGGGGCACCTCCCCGCGACCCTGCAGCCCAGGCCTCTGTCAGGGAGCTAGCGGCACGGACGCGCGGGATCCCTATTTCCGAAACACCCAGTGGATGCAGTCGGGAGGGTGAGACTGACCGAGAGACCGGCATAGGCCAAGGTCTGGAGGCAGCGGCTGAGCCGGGAGGGTGTGTAGCTCGGGAACTGAGAACAAGCTGCGAGGCTGTGAGGTTCGCCGAGAGAAAGAACAGACCCAAAGTCAGGCAAGCAAGTTGTATTAACCGGCCTGGCTGCCCTGTGACAATCACAGGAGGCAGACCCGAGCTGACAAAATGAGGTGTTTCTGTGCCGTGAGAGAAGCGTAAAGGAGCTTCAGGACTGAGGTAGTTTGTCAACTTGTGACAGGCTTACGTCGTTCTGTAACTTTTGTGGCGGCAGTTAAAAGGAAAGATTTTACAGGTCTGTGTAAGTATGGATAACAACATTTGTTGTGCCTGTCCCCCTCCGGGCTGCCCGGAGGGCCGTAATCAGGCTTTGCTTAATTGTAGCACGTCTGGCAGCCGTGATGTGGTGCCTAAATAGGAGCGAAGAAATGCAGCTGCAGAGCAATCAGTGTGGGTAAGAGGTAAGCTTGCTCGGAGGTTTTCTGAGGCAGGTTGTCTTAATTACCTATTAAGAGGCTAACATGGCCGGGCGCGGTGGTTCAAGCCTGTAATCTCAGCACTTTGGGAGGCCGAGGCGGGTGGATCACAAGGTCAAGAGATCGAGACCATCCTGGTCAACATGGTGAAACCCCGCCTCTACTAAAAATACAAAAAATTAGCTGGGCGCCGGGTGCGGTGGCTCAAGCCTGTAATCCCAGCACTTTGGGAGGCCGAGGCGGGTGGATCACGAGGTCGAGAGATCGAGACCATCCTGGTAAACACGGTGAAACCCCATCTCTACTAAAGATACAAAAAATTAGCTGGGCACGGTGGCGCGTGCCTGTAATCCCAGCTACTCGGGAGGGTGAGGCAGGAGAATTGCCTGAACCCAGGAGGCGGAGGTTGCGGTAAGCCGAGATCGCGCCATTGCACTCCAGCCTGGGTAACAAGAGCGAAACTCCGTCTCAAAAAAAAAAAAAAAAAAAAAAAAAAAAAAAAAAAAAATCAGCTGGGCATCGTGGCGTGTGCCTGTAATCCCAGCTACTCAGGAGGCTGAGGCAGGAGAATTGCCTGAACCCAGGAGGCGGAGGTTGCGTTGAGCCGAGATCGCGCCATTACACTCCAGCCTGGGGAACAAGAGCGAAACTCAGTCTCAAAAAAAAAAACAAAAAACAAAAAACAAACAAACAAACAAATGTTGGGGGTAAGGTAGGCTAGGGTGCGAGTACCTGTCCAGTGTGTAGGAGACAGAAGTAGGTTGTGGATCCTCAGAGGAGGAAGATGCCTGTGGTGGTAATGCAAACAGACAAGTGTATTGAGAATAGGTGTGGCAGTATGTAGGTTCCTGATTTAGTTCAGCTTCAGCTACCCAGACCCCTCTGAGAATTCCGGGCTGGGGAAGGGGTTTCCATGTTTCAAAGGCAGGAGGGAAGGTAATGTGGAGGGACTGGGTAAAGAGGTTGTTAGCTTCAGGGGAAACTGCATAATCAACTTGGGGTGAGGTATGGGAAGAGGGATGGGAGAGGGTTTGAGTTGAGCCACAGGCAGAGGGAGGGATGGTGCCTATGTGTTTGTTGGAAGGGGCGGCACATGAGGGGGCTGGGTAAGTTTTTTGGTGTGGAGCCTTTTGGACCTTGGATGGCAGGATGAGGGAGTTTTGCATGACTGTCATTGGCAGTATATTTGGAGAGAAGTTTGCTAGCTCTGTTACCGAGGGAAGTGGGATAGTTCCCAGTGAGGGGTTTGTCTGCAAAAGCAGAGCCTTTTTGGACAGTAGGTGAAAAGCGAATGGGAATATGGTCCCAGGGCTGAGAAATTGGGATGGCTGAGTAGGCAGCAGAGGAAAGGGAAGAACAGGTTCAGCAACAGGAAGCAAGTGTAGAGGTGGAGCACAAGAACAAGGAGTGAGTGAGACTGAGAGATCGTACAAGCCTTATAGAAGTGAGAAGGGACTCTTAGAGCAGGGGCAGTGTGGCTATTAAAACCTTTGGGAGGGCCGGGCGCGGTGGCTCAAGCATGTAATCCCAGCACTTTGGGAGGCCGAGGCGGGTGGATCACGAGGTCGAGAGATCGAGACCAACCTGGTCAACATGGTGAAACCCCGTCTCTACTACAAATACAAAAAATCAGCTGGGCATGGTGGCGCCTGCCTGTATTCCCAGCTACTCAGGAGGCTGAGGCAGGAGAATTACCTGAACCCAGGAGGCGGAGGTTGCGGTGAGCCGAGATCGCGCCATTACACTCCACCCTGGGTAACAAGAGTGAAATTCCGTCTCAAAAAAAAAAAAAAAAAAAAAAAAGTGTGAAATAGACCTTCCTACTTTTGGACAGTATGTGAAAAGCGAATGGGAATATGGTCCCAGGGCTGAGAAATGGGGATGGCTGAGTACGCAGCAGAGAAAAGGGAAAAACAGGTTCAGCAACAGGAAGCAAGTGTAAAGGTGGAGCACAAGAACAAGGAGTGAGTGAGACTGAGAGATCGTTGAAGCCTTATAAAGTGAGAAGGGACTCAGAGAGCAGGGGCAGTGTGACTATTAAAAGTGTTAGGTGGCCGGGCGCGGTGGCTCACGCCTGTAATTCCAACACTTTGGGAGGCCGAGGCGGGTGGATCACGAGGTCAAGAGATCGAGACCATCCTGGTCAACATGGTGAAACCCCTCTCTACTAAAAAAAAAAAAATACAAAAAATTAACTGTGCATAGTGGTGCGTGCCTGTAATCACCGCTACTCAGGAGGCTAAGGCAGGAGAATTGCCTGAACCCCAGAGGCGGAGGTTGCAGTGAGCCGAGATGGCGCCATTGCACTCCAGCCTGGGTAACAACAGCGAAACTCCGTCTCAAAAAAAAAAAAAAAAAAAAAAAAAAGCGTTACGAGTTAGGAACTTTAGGAAGAATCGGAGTCTGTATTTGGGGGAAGGAATTAGCAAGGGAAGGAGTTGGTAGGGACTGTATGGGGAGGTGGCCTCTTCTAGAGGGTCTATGATGTGGCTGATAGTGTCCCATGTGTAGCCAAAATCTCCTTGAAAATTAGGAATGATATTATGTAGCCATCAAAAATGAGTTTGTAGGGACATAGATGAACCTGGAAACCATCATTCTCAGCAAACTGACACAGGAGCAGAAAATCAAACACCGCATGTTCTCACTCATAGGCGGGTGTTGAACAATGAGAACACATGGACACAGAGAGGGGAGCACTACACACTGGGTCTGTTGGGGAGAAATGGGGGAGGGACGGGGGGTGGGGAGGTGCGGAGAGAGAGCATGGGGAGAAACGCTAGATATAGGTGAAGGGGAGGAAGGCAGCAAATCACACTGCCATGTGTGTACCTATGCAACGATCTTTCATGTTCTTCACATGTACCCCAGAACCTAAAATGCAATTTAAAAAAAGTGAGCAATGAATAAGTGAGTTAAGAACTTTCTATTTGTGGGAATAGGGAGAGAGGAGAGGACTTCTAATATTTTGTATGCTATGGGGAGAGGCTATTCCTCATTCTGAGGACCTTGCACCTGGAGCATGGGTAGGCAGTGGTGATAGATGAAGGAGTTACCTGCTCATGGGTCTTTAGGGACAGGGTTAAGGCGGAGTTTGGTTGGACTAAGGACGGTGCTGGAGAATTGGTGGAGGATGGTAATTGGCGGGTCTGTGGGTGCTTCGGGAGGTCTTATTAATCTGGAAAGATGGTACCAAGAGATAGGTCCTCAGAGTTTAGCTGTGGTGAGGGTTGTTAAAAGAACGTGAAAGGCCGGGCGCGGTGGCTCAGCCTGTAATCCCAGCACTTTGGGAGGCCGAGGCGGGTGGATCACGAGGTCAAGAGATCGAGACCATCCTGGTCAACATAGTAAAACCCCGTCTCTACTAAAAATACAAAAAAAACTAGCTGGGCGTGGTGGCGCGTGCCTGTAATCCCAGCTACTTAGGAGGCTGAGGCAGGAGAATTGCCTGAGCCCAGGAGGCGGAGGTTGCGGTGAGCCGAGATCGCGCCATTGCACTCCAGCCTGGGTAACAAGAGTGAAACTCCGTCTCAGAAAAAAAAAAAAAAAAAAAGTGTGAAAGAGACCTTCCAACTTTGGTTTAAGTCTTGCTGTGTTAAGATGTTGTGTTTTTTTGTTTTCTTTTGTGTTTTGTTTGTTTTTTGAGACAGTGTCTTGCTCTGTCACCAGGTCCCAGGCTGGAGTGCAGTGGCACGATCTTGGCTCACTGCAACCTCTTGCCTCCTGGTTTCAAGCAATTCTCCTGCCTCAGCCTCCTAAGTAGGTGGGACTACATGTGTATGCCACCATGCCAGGCTAATTTTTGTATTTTTAGTAGAGACAGGGTTTCACCATGTTGACCAGGGTAGTCTCGATCTCTTGATCTGCCCGCCTCGGCTTCCCAAAGTGTTGGGATTACAGGCATGAGCCACCGCGCCCGTACCATTTTCTTTTATTTTTTCTTTAAGGGATGAGGTTTCACTGTATTGCCCAGGCTGCTCTCGAACTTCTGGGCTCAAGCGATCCTCCCGCCTCGGCCTCCTGAAGTGCTGGGATTATAGGCGTGAACCACCATGCCCGGCCTGTGTTAAGAGTTTTTAGGAAGACATGTTCTCCTGGTAGGAGGGTCCAGTTTGTGATGCCGTCCTGGGGCTTTGGGAGGGCCTGGTCTGCTTGTTCACGGAGGAGACGGCAGATGAGGGAAAGTGTTGGGAGGTATTCTCCTAGCTGAGAGTTAGAAGGGGAACTGTTTTGTAGGAGGAAGGGTGTCCATACATTAATTCAAATGGGCTGAGGAAGGAGGGTGCTTTTGGGCTGGGTCTGATGTGGGTTGGGGCTGTGGGCACAAGGGAGGTCCAGGGTTTCTGGACTTCAAGAGTGAGTTTAGTTATCTGAGTTTTAAGGATCCCATTTGACCTTTTCCTGATGACTGGGGTTAGTATGGGATATGGAGGTGCCACTGGACGCTGAGGGACTGAGAGACTTGTTGGGTGACTTGGGACATGAAGCTAGGGCCACTCTCTGATTGCATGGTGCACAGGAGGCTGTTAAAAGAATTTGGGAAACTACTGCAGCTGTTTCTGAGGAGATGGGAAAGACTTCCACCCACCTGGAGAAGGTGTCTACAAGAGTAAGAAACAGTGTTCTTAACAGTAGGGATGAAGGTAAAGTCTATTGCCTGTCTTCCCCTGGGAGTGTTCCTCTTAGCTGATGTGTAGGGATGGGAGGAGAGCAGAGGACTCCTTGGGACGAAGTGACAGAGCACATACAACAATTTGAGGTTATGTCTTTCAGTGAGGTAAACAGGTGAGGGGAAGAGAAATAAGGGTGAAGAAGTAGGTACAGGTGAAACGCACTGATATGGAAGGACCGGTGAAGAGATGTTAGAATTTCTTTAGTTTTTGATCTTTGACTATCCAGTTCCCTTGGAAAGAGACCCTTTGTTGCAGCAGTGACGGTTTTTCAGTGGGGGAATACTGGGTTTGGGTGGTGGGGTTAATGAGGAAGAGAGGTGCAGGTGCAGAAAAAAGGGAGGCTTCTTTTGCTGCCTGGTCGACCTTTCTGTTTCCTCTGGAGATATCATCTGACCCTGTTTGGTGTCCTTGACAGTTTACAACCCCTGCTTTAGCCAGGAGGTGGGCAGCTGGAAAGAGTTGGTAAATAAGGGGCCATTAAGAAATCCTCTCGCTGGGCACAGTGGCTCAAGCCTGTAATCCCAGCACTTTGGGAGGCCGAGGCGGGTGGATCACGAGGTCGAGAGATCGAGACCATCCTGGTCAACATGGTGAAACCCCATCTCTACTAAAAATACAAAAAATTAGCTGGGCATGGTGGCACGTGCCTGTAATCCCAGCTACTCAGGAGGCTGAGGCAGGAGAATTGCCTGAACCCAGGAGGCGGAGGTTGCGGTGAGCCGAGATCGCGCCATTGCTCTCCAGCCTGGGTAACGAGCAAAACTCCGTCTCAAAAAAAAAAAAAAAAAAAAAGAAATCCTCCCTCTTGCCAGATGGTGGCGTAAGAATGGAGAATGTGATGGGCATATTTGGAGGCAGTAAAAATGTTGACTTGTTTGCCTTTAAGGAGGGTTAGGGCGCTGGTGAGTCTCCAAGTTCTGTCTTTTGGGAAGAGGTCCCTGGGGGTAGGAGTTTAGCTTCAATTACTCGGTCAAGGGAGACGACTGCACACCGAGCAATTTTATGGGAGTCAACTGATTTGGAAGAGGAGCCGTCTATAAATAACTAGTCGTCAGGACTGGGGACAGGTTCGGGGAGATATTAGGGAAATGAGGCTGTGGGTGATCAAGGATTTCGGTACAGGAGTGTGTGGAAGAGGAGGGAGGAATATACGGGAAGTAGAGATGTGGGATTGAGGGGAGCACATCTGGAGACGTGGAACTCGGTTTTCAAGAAAGAGGGCATGAGTAATTGGCTACAAGGAGAAAGTGCTCAGTGCTCCAGAGAAGAGGAGATCTTGTAGATTTTGTGGGCTGTGGACTGTGGTGTCTTGACTGAATGTTTCTTGTTTTGTAAGGGTAGGGTGGCAGCTACTGCTAGCTCTGTGGGGCAGGTGGGCCACCCTGGGCCGTGCTGTCTAGTTATTTAGAGAGGTAAGGTATGGGAGCGAAGGAAGGAGGATTTCCTTTATTGTTGGCCAAGGACACCAAGGGCTATTCCATGGTTTTTGGCTGTGTAGAGCAGGCGTCCCCAAACTTTTTACACAGGGGGCACGTTCACTGTCCCTCAGACCGTTGGAGGGCCGCCACATACTGTGCTCCTCTCACTGACCACCAATGAAAGAGGTGCCCCTTCCTGAAGTGCGGGGGGGGGGCAGATAAATGGCCTCAGGGGGCTGCAGTTTGGGGACGCCTGGTGTAGAGAATGAAGGGCGGAGACGTGTCAGGCAAAGACAGAGTAGGAGCTTTAAGTTTGTGGAAGCTAGGGATTATTTTGTGTGAAAGATTTTTAGGGGCTGACTGAAAGGGCTTTTAGCTGCTTCATAGAGTGGGAGGGCTAGGAGGGCAAAACTTCAGAATCCATATTCTGAAGAAGCCTGCTAGTCCTAGGAAAGAGGATTTCACCCTTAGAAGTGGATGGGGGCAGGCCGTCTATCAGGCTGCCTATGCAGGGGTCATGGCTGGGGTCCCGGGGGAGAGCTGGACTCCTAAGTACATCACTGTTGGGGTGGACAGTTGTGTTTTGGAGGGGAAAACCCTATATATCCTTTACTAGCGAGAACGTTTAGAAGGGTAATAGTGTAAGTCTGAGTCCTCTAGGGAGGGGCTGCAGAAGAGGCCATCCACGTACTGGAGGAGCCAGCTAGGGGGAGGTCTAGGGGAGTGAGGTCTTGAGCTACAGCTTGCCCTAAGAAATGGCTATTGGCCGGGCGCGGTGGCTGACGCCTGTAATCCCAGCACTTTGGGAGGCCGAGAGATCGAGACCATCCTGGTCAACATGGTGAAACCCCGTCTCTACTAAAAATACAAAAAAGTAGCTGGGCGTGGTGGCGCGTGCCTGTAATCCGAGCTACTCAGGAGGCTGAGGCAGGAGAATTGCCTGAACCTGGGAGGCGGAGGTTGCAGTGAGCCGAGATCGCGCCATTGCACTCCAGCCTGGGTAACAAGAGCGAAACTCCGTCTCAAAAAAAAAAAAAAAAAAAAAAGCAATGGCTGCTATCTCTAAAGCCTTGGGGAGGACTGTCCAAGTAAGTTGTTGTGACTGGAGGGTTTCAGGGTCATTCGAAGTGAAAGCGAAGAGATCTTGGGAGTCAGGGTGAAGAGGAATGGTAAAAAAGGCATGTTTGAGGTCTGTGACAATGCAATGGGCTGTATCTGGAGGGATGAGGGAATGGAGCATATATGGTTTGGGGCTGGGAATTACCGCGTGGATGGGAAAGACCACCTGGTAGATAGCCCAGAGATCCTAGACTAGCTGATAGGAGCCATCGGCCTTTGTGACAGGGAGTACAGGGGTATTGTATGGAGAATGAGTTGGCCTGAGGTGGCTAAAAATACAAAAATCAGCTGGGCATGGTGGCAGGTGCCTGGAGTCTCAGCTACTCACAGGCTGAGGTGGAACACTTGCTTGAACCTGGGAGACGGGGGCTGCAATGAGCCCAGATTGTGCCGCCCTGCACTCCAGCCTGAGCAACAGAGTGAGAATCCGTCTCAAAAAAAGTGAAACTGAACGGGGTGAGGTGATGTTACCAGTGTCTTAACAGGCTCTGTCTGGTCATAGAGTGGACAACAGACTGTGGGGTTGAGGGAGGAGGAAGATCAAACTGAAGGCTAATCCCATAGTCCAGGTGAGGAGGAATGAACTGGAGTTGTGGCTTGGGCAATGTGGCTAGATTCTGGTTTTGTGTTTTTTAAAGGGGCAACTCAGATTTTTAGAGAGCTTGAGTAGATTCAGCAATCACCCCAGGGTTTTTGGTCTTAGCAGCTGTAGCATCAGGCGTAATACTCACTGAGGATATCAGGAGTTTCCTTTTGGCCATTCTGAGGGGAAAAAACACCAATTGCTTTTGCTCTGCTCTCCCCTCCAGCAGCAGTCAGCACAGAGTACTTCTGTGCCCAGATGTGTGGACACTTTTCCTCATACACCAAGTTATTT
This sequence comes from Saimiri boliviensis, assembly GCF_048565385.1. Lineage (NCBI taxonomy): Eukaryota > Metazoa > Chordata > Mammalia > Primates > Cebidae > Saimiri > Saimiri boliviensis. Next base: position 858,407 of record NC_133462.1, on the reverse strand, counting down.
TCTACGGTGGACATCACATCCCATAGGGTAAGTCTCAGTCCCATGGGACTGTCACCCACCTCCTTTTGATGCCAGTTCCAAGCCCCAGGATGTTTTTTACCTGTGCTTTTGACTGACTTGTTATAAATCAGCTTCCCATGACCCCTTTCTCAGCTTCCATTAGTTTGGTACAGCCAGTCACAAAACTCGACGCTTTAATTTTTCAGTTTATTTTAAAGAAGATTTATTACAAAGGTTACAGATGAAGAGACCCAGAGTTTTTATGATCTCCTCCAAGGGCACACCACCCCCCAGGAACACAGGAAATTCCAGGTGTTTAGCTATCTGGAAATTCCCCAAACCCTCTCTTTATGGGCTTTTATGGAGGCTTTATGACATATCCATGGTTGGTTAAATTATTTGCCAATGCCAAGTTCCCTCTCCTCTTTTTGAGATTGGGGTGCAGGGCTGAACTTTCCAGACCTCGAAACCCAATGTAGTCTTTCCCCTGACAACTACCCATCCTGAAGTTATCTAGGGGTTACCAATCATCATCAGTCAACTCAATGCCATTCAAAGTCACTTGTAAATTTGAAAGTGTCATGAATTTTAGGAATTCTGTGCCAGGAAAGGAGATGACCATATATGTATTTCACAACATGACAATCACGTTAAGATTCTGAAATGTATTAGATACTAGTTAGTGGAGTTATCAAATGGGCAGCAGGACACATTGATGCAACTATCTGGGGAGGGGTTGATATTGGAGGTATCCGATATGTGGTAGCTACTGTGTGGACCAAGATGAGTGAGTCATTGGTCACATTTGCAAGGGGCAACCTTCAGATTATGGTGGTGACATTACTAGAGAGATAGGAAATGGAGGTTGGGTTTCCTGCTCGGGTACCTGGTGATGGTATTGGACTTAGTGAGGGAGGTAAATGGTGATAAAGGGAGGATACATCAGATGGCCTAGTCTGGCAGGTAACATAGGCTTCCCAGGGATTAATATACATGAGATGCATCCAGAAGCATAGGAGTAGCTGAGAGAAGATGACAGTCAGGCTGGAGCTTGTCCTAAGTCGCCACTCTGTGGCCACACCAAGATACTGAGATGACTTTGGTGTGTTCTGGGGTGTTTCATGGAGGCAAATAAGGTCATCTTGTGAGAGTTGGCAGGCCCAAGATTGAGGAACAATGGATCTGGGCTTTGGATGGGGTTAGGTGGACAGAAGTAACTCATAATTTCTGAAGATAGCAAATGCAGCACAGAAGTAAAATAAGGCCATAAATATCTTAAAATACTAATGGTTCTTTTTGCCTGTGGATTTGGGCCTACCACTGCTATTAGGAAGCACTGGAATTGTGTGATATTTTGGATTCCTTTTGAATTAACTAAGACTACTGTGGATGAAGGCAGCCACATTATGGTGTGAGCCCTAAATTTAAGGCCACGATCATGTGCTACTTTCATTCATGTCTGGTAATACCAGTACTACCTCAAATGGTTTGAGTGCAAATTCCCCTTCCCACTCTGCTCTTTAGGATAATGTGTCCTAGTCTAACAACCCTTTTAATCAAGAGGACTAGGCAGACTTCCTGGTTATTTTTGTAGCAAGTTTGAATTTTATTTCTGCCAGCAGAGTTATTCAAATAATCCAGTTATAGCTGGTATGGTGTTGCATGCCTTTGGTCCCAGACACTTGGGGGGTTGATGTGGGAGGATCTCTGGAACCTGGAAAGTTCAGGCTGCAGTGAGCCATCATCGTCCAGTATGCTCCAGTAGGAGTGACAGAATGAGACCCTTTCTTAAAAATTAACACAAGCCAGTTGCATCCTTTCAAGGGAATCAGGGTCTATCATACCCTCTTGATTCAGCAAAGCTTGCATACCACAATCCCTGGTTACTCTCTCTTTTTTTGAGATAGAGTTTTGCTCTGTTGCCCAGGCTGGAATGCAGTAGTGCAATCTCAGCTCACTGCAACCCCTCCTCACAGGTGGAAGTGATTCTCCTGCCTCAGCCTCCTGAGTATCTGAGATCACAGGGATGTTCCACCACGCCTGGCTAATTTTTGTATTTTTTAGTGTTGCTCTCGAACTCCTAGCCTTGCGATCCACTCTCCTAGGCCTCCCACAGTGCAGGGATTACAGGCATAAGCCACTGAGCCCGGCCCCTGGTTGCTCTCTCATATATAATGCAGCCCCCACGTGGATCTTTGTGGTGAATGGTGTCCTCTTCTCTTAGCTGTGAGCATATCTGATTAATGAACTTTCTTGATGACTTGTGTTCAGCATCAGGTGTTGTGTGTGTGGCCATCACCATAACCCCAGGGTTAAACTCCTATCCTCACCAGTATTAGGAAGAGGAATTAAAATACTTTAACTTCTGGCATGGCCAGAGAGAGGCCTATGGTGTGGGGCAGTAAGGTGGTGGCGGCGGCAGCGGCAATTGGCGTGTGTTTGTGGTGTCCAAAGGTGTGAAGGGTGTGTAGGTACAGAGGGATTATGTCGGAAGTACCTAAAGCACTGCATCGGGATTCGTGTGACCTTTGTTATGCCAGGAGAGTTGCTGGAAAGAAGGGGATGGAACCCCTTATTTCAGGACCAGTTTGTTCAGCTGCCTCTCATTGCTGATGGCTATGTGTTATGATCAGTGGTTCCATGAGGACACAGTGGCACTAGTGACAAAGTTTCTCCTCTGAGTTGGAGAACCTGAGAGGTAGAAAATGGGCAAAGGTAGATATGTTGGGGAAGTGAATTGTGCATTCTTGTTTTCTTGGATTCCAATTTTGTTTTGTCGCATTTCACCAGGCGCAATGACCACTCATCTGTCATCCCAGATATTCAGAGGCTACTTGGAGCCCAGGAGATGAGGTCAACCTGGAGAACCTAACAGATCCTCATCTCTAAAAATAAATAGGAAGGAATTCTTTTTTTTTTTGTTTTTTTGAGACGGAGTTTCGCTCTTGTTACCCAGGCTGGAGTGCAATGGCGCGATCTCGGCTCACCGCAACCTCCGCCTCCTGGGTTCAGGCAATTCTCCTGCCTCAGCCTCCTGAGTAGCTGGGATTACAGGCACGCGCCACGATGCCCATTTTTTGTATTTTTAGTAGAGACGGGGTTTCACCATGTTGACCAGGATGGTCTTGACTCTTGACCTCGTGATCCACCCGCCTCTGCCTCCCAAAGTGCTGGGATTACAGGCGTGAGCCACCACGCCCGACCTGGAATTCTTTTTGTAATATTTAGTTTCCTGTGGGATATCAAGTTACTGGTGACCCCAAGAAAGTGGGATGTGACTAAAAACCTCTGGAGGCTCTGAGTAAACAGCAAACTGTCCTCATGAAAGCAACGGGAGTATTGAGGGCAGTCACACCCCAGGTCCTGTGCTCCTTGAGGTTATGTACCTGAATATCTGGAAGCAGTTGAACAAGGGAAGCAGTCCCTGTGATAAATCAAGTAGCTGACTGACAATTATTCACTTTACTTAACATATACGAAGGGCTGTAAAAGCTCAGGGACTTTATTCACTAGAAGCAAAGAACCCCTGACCCATTCTTTCAAACAGAACCTTTTTTCTTTAGCTCATGAATGAAGGAAGACCACCACAAGTGGCCCCTGAACAGGGACATGAGATACGGGAACTTAATGAAGAAGGTCTGATGGAGCAGAGGCGGTGAAACTGATGAGACGGATGAGGAACCCCAATATGCCCGCAGTGAATATAAGGTCAGTACCCTAAAGAGGTACTGGAGGGGGAGGTTTCTGAATCAGGGTAGCATGGGGCAGAATTTGTCTACTAAGGAGTAGAAGTATGTGCAGTTGCTTAAAGTTTTACTTACAGAATCTGGTGCTCAGGTCAGTTCTCAAACATTAACTAAGCTTCTGTAGGAAGTCATTACACCTAACTCATGGTTTCCACAAACAGGCACCTCGATGTGGAAAACTGGGACCAGGTAGGAGAAGGTTTGAAATGGGCTCATCAAGGCGGGGCGCGGTGGCTCACGCCTGTAATCCCACCACTTTGGGAGGCTGAGGCGGGTGGATCACGAGGTCAAGAGATCGAGACCATCCTGGTCAACATGGTGAAACCCCGTCTCTACTAAAAATACAAAAAATCGGCTGGGCATGGTGGCATGTGCCTGTAATCCCAGCTACTCAGGAGGCTGAGGCAGGAGAATTGCCTGAACCCGGGAGGCAGAGGTTGCGGTGAGCCGAGATCGCGCCATTGCACTCCAGCCTGGGTAACAAGAGTGAAACTCCGTCTCAAAAAAAAAACAAACAAACAAACTAGAAATGGGCTCATCAAAAAAGTCTTAAAATAGATCCCTGTTTTCTTTGCTTGCAGTTTGGTGCATACTGTTTTCCTGCCATTATCCCTTTCTTTTTCTTTTTTTTTTGAGATGGAGTTTTGCTCTTGTTACCCAGGCTGGAGTGCAATGGCGCGATCTCGGCTCACCGCAACCTCCGCCTCCCGGGTTCAGGCAATTCTCCTGCCTCAGCCTCCTGAGTAGCTGGGATTACAGGCACGCGCCACCATGCCCAGCTAATTTTTTGTATTTTTAGTAGAGACGGGGTTTCACCATGTTGACCAGGATGGTCTCGATCTCTTGACCTAGTGATCCACCCTCCTTGGCCTCCCAAAGTGCTGGGATTACAGGCCTGAGCCACCACGCCCGGCCTCTTTCTTTTTTTTTTTTTTTTAAAGATGGGGGTTCACCATGATGGCCAGGCTGGTCTTGAACTCCTGACCTCAGGTTATCCACTCACCTTGGCCTCCCAAAGTGCTAGGATTACAGGCGTGAGATACCGCGCCTGACCCACCATTGTCCGTTTCTTATTCAAGTGAGTAGCAGGAGCCATGCTCTGACTCTCCAATACTGAAAGAGCCTTCTGGTTCACCAACAGCGCCCACTCAAAGTGAGAAACAGGAGAGAGGGGAGGAGAGCTGGTCTGCACTGCCTCCTTCAGTAGCAGAAACACGCTAGTACAAAAAATTCTGCCCGCTGCAGCTATAGTCGGGGAACCCTTAGGACCTTGTGCTTTTCCTATTACCGTAAGGGCCACTCCAAACAATCCAAAACTTGTTCATAAACACACTCCCGTAGAATTTAAGCTATTAAAAGCTGATGTGGTTAATATGGGGAAGGACAATAATAATAAAGTTCAAAATAACATGCATAAGATGTTACCATTCACTAAAGTTCATTCAGAAGTTATAAAAAGGCTAAGGAATTCAACCTCAGGAGGCATAGCTAACAAGTTGCAGCTGCAGGCTTATCACCTGTCCGCAGACCCCCTCCCTATGCCTCTCTAATTCCTGTGGGGCTTGGGCCCCCGTTCCTAGAAGTGCGGACCGGAGAGCTTTCCTGAGACAAGGGCTCGGCTCTCCCACAGCCCAAGGCCCTTCTACCGGCGCAACAGGTACTGGAAGGAAACCGTAAGACAACTTTCCGCGCAGCGCACGCCGAGAATCACGGTAAGAAAAGAGGGCCCTGCAGAATAAAGAGAGGCTATGGTAGAGGACAGACAGAAATCCTGCCCTACCAGGCAGGTGGGGGACCAGTCACCCCTCAAAGGTTGTCTATTAGCCTGACCCAAAAGGTGGCTGGGAGCAGTGAGGAAAGGACTTCACCAATTCAGGTAGAGATTCAAGCCTGACGCTGGCATAAAGCAGCAGCCACCAGTGTGAGCGAGTCTGAGCCGATGGAGCGCCGAGGGCAGCGGGGCAGCACTTGCTGGTAGGGCGGCAAGAGCAGCTTGCTACCCCAACTGGGAGTGTGTCAGTGGATGTGAACACACCCGGACGCCAGAGAGGCTCAGTTTTGTCCAGTGAGGAGTCCTGGGGTGGCAGAGGTGTGCGGGTGCTGGAGGCGTTTTAAGAGTGGACTGTACATTACCAGCGAAGTGTGGGGCTAACTGGGACTAGGGGTGAACATCCTTAGGGGCTACTGCATACGGCTGAAGGAGGTATTACCCTAGTCTAGGTATTGTGGGGAAGTAATGAACTCTCCAATGTCATGTAGTGTTGGAAACACTCCCACAAGGGAGACAGTCTAATGGGTCCAAAGTGAAAGTGACTGTGCGCCAAGAGGGAGGAAAAGAATCCAAGGAATTAAAGCCCACTCCCTTACAGTGCATGCTAAAGAATTTCCAGACAGCTTACGGTAAAGCTGACACCCCCGCCCCCCAAAGGCGAACTCAGAAATAGAATGGCCTGGTTTTGGCGCAGGTTGGCCGCCAGGGGGCGCCCTTGATTGGCGAATCACCGGCTGGGTTTTTGAAATAACAACAGGGGTAACAGATGAACCTGGACACCCATTTTGTTTCCCAGTTTGCTCCAGACATCCGGAACAACCTTTAAAAAGCCGAAGATGGCCCTCAAACCCCACAAGACTTCCTTAACCTGGAGACTTCCTTAACCTGGTCTTCAATCAATAGACGAGGCTAAACCTCAACAGCCTGGCTGTGGCACCCAGGGGCACAAAAGAAAAGATCCAACAGCAGTGCACCTCCAAGGACATGTTTCAAGTGCAGCAAGGAAGACATTCGGCACAGGCATGTCCCAATCCGTGGGTGCCAAAAAGCCCTTGCTCATCTGCTAGCACACAGGTCACTGGAAGCTGACTGTCCTCACCAGGCAGACAGAAAAGCCTGAACGTCCAACCTGCAACCCCTTCACCAAGACGAAAGGTGAGGAACTGCTCGCACACCCAGTTCCTTGACCTAGCTGCTGAAGACAGCCAGGCCCGGACCTCTGGCCCCATCTACCGTCACTGTATCGGAGCCCAGGTTAACTCTGTCAGTAGCAGATAAGACAATCTTTTTTTTTTTTTTTTTTACAAGCAAAATTCAATCTCATCTTTAATCAATACCCAGGCGACCTACTCTGCTTTGCCTGAATTCCCAGGACCAAATGACCCTCTCAGGTCTCAGTTGTGGAGGAGGTTAAGGAGTCACCTCACGCCCACGCGCCACCAGACCCCTTACATATTCCTTATTTAATACCGTTTTCTCACACTCTTTCCTTACATGCCTCACTGTTCTACTCCCATTCTAGCCGGAACTCCCATCACTAATTATTTACCAACTCTTCCAAGCTGCACACCACCCAGCTAAGGCAAGAATTACACACTGCCGAGGACACCAAACAGGATTAGATGATGTCTCAAGAGGGACCAGAAAGGCCGACAAGGTAGGAAAAGAAGTCTGTTTCCTCTGCCCCTGTCCCTCTCCCCCTCCTCACCCCCACAATTCAAACCCAGTATTCTGCCACCAAAAAACCTTCACTCTTAAAACAAGGAGCCTCCTTCCAAGGGAACTGGATAGCCAAACAAACTGAGGAAATTCTAACATCTCTTATCAATGCACACCCTCTGTACCTTCTCCTTCACCCTTCTAATCCCCACCCCACACCTGTTTACACACTAAAAAAACCAAACTGTCTTGTATGCTCTGTCACTTCCTCTCAAGGAGCCCTCCACTGTCCTCCTATCCCTACACATCAGCTGAGAACGTCTCTCCTCATAACATATCAAATATTAAAAGTCCTCTCCCCTTCCCCATGCACGCGCACACGTCTCAAGAGGAGTTTATCCATTCCTGTTTTTCCCTTTCCTCTACTGCCCACTCAGCTATCCCAGTTTCTCAGCCCTAGGACCATATTCCCATTCGCTTCTCACACACCATCCAAAAAGGCTCTGCCTTTGTAGACAGAGCCTTCACCCTGACTATCCCACTGTCCTTGGTAACAGAGCTACCAAACTTCTCTCCACATATACTGCCGATTATGACCACGCAAAACTCCCTCACCCTGCCATCGAAAGTCCCGTAACTCTGTATACCCCAAAACGTGGCCAAGCCCCCATATGTGTCACCTCTTTCAACAAACACATACACATAGGCACCATCCCTCCCTCTGCCTGTGGTTCTACTCAAACCATCTCCCATCCCTCACTCTCCCCTGAAGCTAACGGCGCTTTTACCCAGCCCCTCCACATTACCTCCTCTCCTGCCTCTCAAACATGGAAACCCCTTCCTGAGACAGGAGTCCTCAAAGGGGTCTCTCTTTCCTCCTCACTCAGGGTTGCTAAAGCTGGACCAGTTCCCTCCAAATAAGGAACCTACACACTCCAACACCTATTCTCAATCCCTTGTCCATTTACATTAACACCAGAGGCATCTTCTTCCTCTGAGATCTACAACCTATTTGTCTCCCTACCAACTAGACAGGTACTTGCACCCTAACCTACCTCCATTAAATTAACCTTGTCCTCCAAACTAAAAAACTCCCTGTCCCTACTATACTGCACGCCCACCCCCACTAAAAAAATACATCGTTCATTCCCTTATTAGTAGCCCTTGAAGTCACAACTAGTGTCGGGTTAGGAGCAGGAAGTCTAAAAACCTTGTTATATTTCTAGTAGCTCTCCCAAAATTTCCAATCGTCAGTAAAAAAAAAAAGAAACCATAGCAAAGTCTATCACTAACCTTCAAAACCAACTAGACTCTTTAAAAGCAATCACTTGGCTGGGCGCAGTGGCTCAAGCCTGTAATCCCAGCACTTTGGGAGGCCAGGGCGGGTGGATCACGAGGTCAAGAGATCGAGACCATCCTGGTCAACATGGTGAAACCCCGTCTCTACTAAAAATGCAAAAAAAAAAAAAAAAAAATTAGCTGGGCATGGCGGTGCGTGCCTGTAATCCCAGCTACTCAGGAGGCTGAGGCAGGAGAACTGCCTGAACCCAGGAGGCGGAGGCTGCGGTGAGCCAAGATCGCGCCATTGCACTCCAGCCTGGGTAACAACAGCGAAACTCTGTCTCAAAAAAAAAAAAAAAAAAGCAATCCCTTTACACAAACCTCAGAGGCCTAGACCACCTCACTGCTGGGGGGCTGGGGGGGGTGGAATTCTGTGCCTCTTTTTAAATAACCAGTGCTGTTTTTACCTCAGTAAATCTAGATTACTACAAAATACTATCAAAAGGCTCAAAGACCAAACCCAAAAATTTAAGACATTCTACTGCCTGGCCCTGCTGGCCCGGTTGGTCTCTCAGCTCCTGGGCTCCCTGGCTGCTTCCCCTCCTCTTGGTCTTTGGTCCTTACCTCTTACGACTTTTCACACAGTTTTTTGCAGAATCAATTAGAAGCTTTTGCCCGTGGCACATTACAGGACATGATGGTGTTCCAGGACTACCAACTTGCAAGCCAGTCTCACCCCAGCCAGTGTCCCTACTCAGCGCCCCTTTTCACACACACACACACACACGGCGCCCCTTTTCACACACAAAAACAAACGGCGCCCCTTTTCACACACAAACACACACACACACACAGAGACATACATCAATCAAAAGGCTGGAATTGTAGGGTCACAGCAAGGCAAGCCCACAGACCCCCCTCGCCATTCTCCCCTGCTAAGCCAAACTCAGGCCCTGTAAACGGGGCACCTACGTTCCAGGATGTGGTCGCACCCGGCTCTCAAACCCAGAATACTGACCCAATTAAGCAGAATGTTTGCCCTTAAGAACCAAGATGTGGTTTTTCTTAGAATAGCACCTGGCTCCCTGCTAACTCCTGTATAACCCTCACAGTCTGTGCGCCAGGCTGCTGCCTTAACTGCCTGGGGTGAGGCAGCCAGCCTCGCCGGTTGAAATAAACTTGCTAAACCAGACCCTAGGTCTGCCTCCCCATCCTTTTAGTCAACCTTACAACAGCTTAAAGCTATTACCAGTGCTGTCTGTGAAAAGTGCTTAACTCGCACACAGAACAACCCTAGACAAGGACCAGTCTGGCCCCCAGGAATTCACCTGCTGTGAGAACCTGACTGTAGATTTTACTGAGTTACCCTGTAAGAGTTCTTAAGTATTTATTGGTCTTTCTATGCACCTGTTCCAAGTGGGTAAAGCTTTTCCCCAACTGAAAAGGCCTGAGAAGCAACTGGGTGTTACTAGCACACATTATTCACAACTTTGAGGCACCTTTGAATATCGGGTCAGATAATGGCCCGCTATTTGTAGCTGAAGTTGTTCAACACCTATCTAGTTATTAAAAACAAGATGGAAGCTGCATACTGCATACTGTCCCAACAGTTAAGGAAAAGTTGAAAGGATGAACCAAGCAATAAAGCAATTGTTAAAAAAACTTCTGTCGGCCGGGCGCGGTGGCTCAAGCCTGTAATCCCAGCACTTTGGGAGGCCGAGGCGGGTGGATCACAAGGTCGAGAGATCGAGACCAACCTGGTCAACATGGTGAAACCCCGTCTCTACTAAAAATACTAAAAATTAGCTGGGCATGGTGGCACGTGCCTATAATCCCAGCTACTCAGGAGGCTGAGGCAGGAGAATTGCCTGAACCCAGGAGGCGGAGGTTGCGATGAGCCGAGATCGCGCCATTGCACTCCAGCCTGGGTAACAAGAGCGAAACTCCGTCTCAAAAAAAAAAAAAAAAAAAAAAAGACTTTAAAGGGGGGAATGTGGAAGCTTTACTGTCTCCAGACTCCTGCTTATCTCTGTAATTCCTGTCTAGTAGCAAGGTTGACAAGTCAATATAACAAAATTATAAGTTTTCTCAGAATTGTCACGAATTAAATAATTTACGGTCTTTGTCTGAAACTGTGGAAACACTGGGCATTTTAAGAAGGAATGTCCTCAGACTAATGGCAAAAGGGATCTTACAACGCGGTATCCCTGCCAACAGAAAAAATGCCAAGAATTTGCGCTCAGTGTAGTGAAGGAAACCATTGGGCTAATCAATTCCGCTCAAAATTTCATCAGAATGGCACTCCTATGTCAGGAAACAAAAGTGTGATGGGGGGTGGAGGGGGAGGTGGATCCAGCTCCCTCAAACAATGAGGGCACTTCCCATCCAGACCACAACCCCACTTCAGGGGTGGGTCCTCGGAGGAACATATTCCCTCTCCACAGAACATCTGGAAGTGCAGGATTAGATCTCCCAGTTAGAGAACAAGTCACGTTACTTGGAGAAGACAGACCCACCTTTTGGGGACCTTTGCCAACAGAATATTATATGGAATTAATCGTGGGTAAAAGCCATCCTAACTTACAAGGCATTACCATTGTCCCTGGAGTTGTTGACTGACTGTGAAGGAGAAATTCAAGTAATTGTCACAGGATCTCTGGGTTTTTGAACCAGAAGAATATATTGCTCAGCTATTGCTTATTCCCTGCAAGTCACACCCTTCTCGAAGAAAAGCGAGACGGGATAAAATCAAGGATTTGGGAGTACAACTACACGGGAAATTCACCTCTCCCAGCCCACAGATTCTAATCGACCTGTGCAAATTAAAGGAAAGAAGTTTTGTGGGCTTACGGACATGGGAGCGGACGTGTCAGTAATATCTAAAAACAACTGGCCCTCATCTTGGCCTTTACAATTGGTCTGTACATCCTTAGTGGGAGTAGGAACAGCTCAAAGTGTTCCGCAGAATACTAAAATTTTACCCTGCCTCCGTCCAGATGGGCAATCATGTACTTTTTTTTTTTTTTTTTTGGAGACGGAGTTTCACTCTTGTTGCCCAGGCTGGAGTGCAATGGCGCGATCTCGGCTCACCGCAACCTCCGCCTCCTGGGTTCAGGCAATTCTCCTGCCTCAGCCTCCTGAGTAGCTCGGATTACAGACATGCGCCACCATGCCCAGCTAATTTTTTGTATTTTTAGTAGAGACAGGGTTTCACCATGTTGACCAGGATGGTCTCGATCTCTTGACCTCATGATCCACCCGCCTCGGCCTCCCAAAGTGCTGGAATTACAGGCTTGAGCCACCGCGCCCGGCCGCAATCATGTACTTTTCACACATGTTGCAAATATAGGTGTTAATCTGTGAGGCCGAGACATACTTACACCATGGGATATGAGACTTATGAATGAGCAAATTGATAGTCTAGGATTTAAAATGTTGAAAAAGATGGGTTATCAGAGCGGAAAAGGCTTAGGAAAGTCCCTGCAGGGAAGCCCTGATCCATTATCTATAATTGGGCAAACAAACAAAACAGCTAGGCTTTCAAAATTTCTTGGGTGCATTGCAACAAGGTTTACTGTCCCTAAAAGCCATTCCAACAGATCTCAGATTTTGTTCTACTATACTATTGCATGAGAAGGACAAGCCTCAATTTGCATTCTCTGTGCCTTCTATTAGAGAGAGCCTGTCTCTCACTATCAGTGCAAAGTTTTACCCCAAAACATTCTCACCAGTCCTACATTATGCCAGCATTTTGTAGGAAAAGCATTAAAGGAGCCTTGAGTATGTTTCCCACCCCTTACGTCACTCATTACATGGATATTCTTTTGGCCACTGCTACAAATCAAATACTACACCAGCTATGTAGAGAAATAAAACGAGCCCTGACTAAGTGGAATCTCAAAATAGCTCCTGAAAAGGTGCAAACGACCTCCCCATATGAGTACATAGGAACTACTGTTATTGAAAGAAGTTTTAGGCCTCAAAAAGTAGCTCTTTGTAGAGACAGATTACAAACTCTGAATGATTTCAGTAATTATTGGGGGATACTAATTCGCTGAGCCCAGTGCTAGGTATTGCTTAACAACTCAAACACCTCTATCAAACACTCCAAGGAGATTCTTCATTAGATTCTCCCTGGAAAGTTACTAAGGAGGCAGAAGCTGAGTTGCAGCTTGTAGACAGAACAAGTGCTTCAGGAATGACATGCCTACTGACTCCACCCACAAAAGCCTCTGTGTTTATTCTTCCCACTCTCCATTCTCCAAGAGGACTCTTCTTTTTTTCTTGGCGGAGTTTTGCTCTTTCACCCAGGCTGGAGTGCAATAGCTCAATCTCGGCCCTGCTGCAACCTCTGCCTTCTGATTTCAAGCCATTCTCCTGCCTCAGCCTTCCAAGTAGCTGGGATTACAGGTGCCCACCATCACACCTGACTAATTTATGTATTTTTAGTAGAGACGAGGTTTCACCATGTTGGCCAGGCTGGCCTCGAACTCCTGACCTCATGATCTGCCCACCTCAGCCTCCCAAATTGCTGGGATTACAGGTGTGAGCCACCACTTTTAGGAAGGTTCATAGACAAGATTATAATGGTAATAGAATCACTTTTTCTATCCAATCAGACAGTCAAATCCTTCCAAGTTTACCTTTCTTTAATCACAAAACTTACAACAACAGCCAAACTAAATCAAAAATGCTTACAGGATATGACCCTGATTAAGGGTGTTATCTTGGATTCACAACAGCAGGCTGTGGAATGCATGGCAAATCGCCCTCACAGATTTTGTAGGAGTTATAGACAACCATTATCTTTCAGGTAAGATTACACCCTTAAATCCTCCCTGTGATTACTCATCACAAGCCTATTCCAGGTGGACAGAATTATTTTACTGATGGCTCTTCTAAAGGCGGTACAGGTATTTATGGAACTAAACATGCTCAAACAATCAAAACCCCTGAAGTTTCAGCTCTACGTTCAGAATTACTGGCAGTTGTTCAGGTTCTGCAGCTCACAGCTTTATCCCCTATTAATATTGTCTCTGATTCGGCTAGCCAGTCGCACTGAGAGTGCCACTATTAAAAGCTCCGTAGAACCAGAACGGCTTAATTCTTAAGACATCAAGTTACTCATTCTCATGCTGCTCCTTTTCATATTTCTCCTATCCTATCACACAACTTCATGGAACATTACCTCTAGGCAATGAGAAAGCAGACAAGCTAATTGGTTCTTTATTTCAACAGGTCCAAAATACCTATGCATTACATCAAAACACCTCTGCCCTCACTTGCATGTTTCATCAATCTCACAGCCAGGTTTGAGCCATTGTGCAAGCCTGCCCCACCCGCCAGCATATCCCTGGTGTTCCACCCGTGGAAGGGTGTAACCCTCGAGGCTTAGCTCCAAAATGCAATTTGACAGACGGATGCTACATGTATAGCAGGCTTCTTCGGCAAGCTCAGCTATGGTCACGTAACTGTAGATGTCTATCTCATGTTACACGCTACATGTCAAACAGGAGAAACAGCTGGTCATGTCTGATGACACTGTCATCAATTGCCCATATGGGGGTCCCTAAACAATTCAAAACTGACACTGGACCCGCTTATATCAAGTCATGCTTTCCAAAACTTTTTACAATTGTGGGCAATCAAACACAAAACAGGAATTCAATACAATCCCAAAGACAAGGGATTATCCAGCAGGCACATCAAACACTAAGACGAATACTGAAACAACAAAAATGGGGAAGAGGAGACCAATTACCACCTCAAACAAAATTGCATTTGGCCTTGTTTAATTCACAGGTGGTAAGACTCCAGGAGAAAGACACTGGCAAGTGTTAGAGGAAAAGATGCAAGTTTATCCGAAAGCGTTACTGAAAAGAAATCCCCAAAAAAGGCCCATGCAAAGGCCCGGCGGATTTGCCGACATGGGAAGAGGGTATGCTTGTATGTGGGTGCCCTCTAATATGTGTGACCATGGAACAGGACACTGGAGGGATCCATGGTGGCCAACTGATGAGCCATGAGCCAACTGGATCTGAACGCGAAGATGGAACAACGGCCAACCAGGGTCACAATCACAACCAAACCCGTAACACGGGGACAAATCAAGCAAATCATTAGGAGGCTGAGAAACTGCTGGAGTGCCAGGGTCAGGCAAAAACCCCGACTCCATGTTTGCCGTGGTGTCCTATTTATGTTTCCCCTACGTAGAGGCAAAAACGTACTGGACATAGGTTCTGTTCCCAACCCTCCAGCAGTGCAGTTGGTACTCTGGAGTGATACTCCTGAAATGTATCACAATAGGGAAGCATAGGCTCCAGGACCCGTGACTGCCCCGGACACAGAACAACTAAACTCTCATTTATGAAACGTGGCATTTGGGTCAGAACACTATCCAATAATAGTAACTCTGTTCAATGTACTTTAATATCACCTTCATTAGAAACATTACCACTCAATTTACAGTCTGTGTGTTCAATCCTTAACTTATTCTAGCAACTCCAGGTAAGTATCACCCAACTGACTTCCCTCTCTTATCAATTTTATTATTGCCTTAATCATAACACTATATGAAAACAGAACATATCCACCCCTAATAAAATTCTTAGTCGTATTCCTGGATTATGGATTCCTGTCAATTTGTCTGATCCATGGGCTGCTACGTTCGCTTTGCATTTTGTGAACCTTCTTACCAGCTCATTTGTCGTACTCATAGAGCCTTAGGCATGATAATTTTTGCTACAATCTCCTTGGTCACACACATAACTTCTGTTGTAGTGTCCTCAGTAGCACTAGTTTGATTCAAACAGCCCAATATGTAGAAAGTTGGACAAGTACCGCTGATCAGACATGGATGCTTCAAAATAAAATTGATGTGGAATTACAAACAGAAGTAGCAATGCTGCCAGGCGCAGTGGCTCACGCCTGTAATCCCAGCACTTTGGGAGGCCAAGGCGGGTGGATCACGAGGTCAAGAGATCCAGACCAGCCGGGTGTGGTGGCTCAAGCCTGTAATCCCAGCACTTTGGGAGGCCGAGGCGGGTGGATCACGAGGTCAAGAGATCGAGACCAACCTGGTCAACATGGTGAAACCCCGACTCTACAAAAAATACAAAAAATTAGCTGGGCACGGTGGCGCGTGCCTGTAATCCCAGCTACTCAGGAGGCTGAGGCAGGAGAATTGCCTGAACCCAGGAGGCGGAGGTTGCGGTGAGCAGAGATCGCGCCATTGCACTCCAGCCTGGGTAACAAGAGCGAAACAACATCTCAAAAAAAAAAAAAAAAAAAGCTGGCACGGTGGCACGTGCCTGCAATCCCAGCTACTCAGGAGGCTGAGGCAGGAGAACTGCCTGAACCCAGGAGGCGGACGTTGCAGTGAGCCGAGATCGTGCCATTGCACTCCAGCCTGGGTAACAAGAGCGAATACTCTTGTCTCAAAAAAAAAAAATAGAAGTAGCAATGCTAAAGACTACTGTTTAGTGGCTGGGAGAACAAGTACAAAGTTTGCAATTGCAGCAGCAATTGCACAGTAATTTTAAGCATACTCACATCTGTGTAACCAATGTGGAATACAATCAAAGTGAATATTCATGGAACCTCAGAAGCTTTTACATCCAATGTTACTTTTGATATCAGTGATTTATAAAAAACATTTTTTGACGTGAATAAATAGACTGGAGACTATCAGCCTTCTTTAAAAGCTTGGACATGCCTTAAACTTATGAGTAAGGAAAATAACGATTTGGGGTGATGCCAGAATCCTCACTGATAATGTGAGACGAATTTTTGAGTCGGTAAAGGACGCTGCTGAGGTGACCCGCCTACTTTGCAGTATGCCTGGGAGCCTCAATCTGCCCGACCCCATTTAAAAAAAATAAATTAAGGCCAGGCGCGGTGGCTCACGCCTGTAATCCCAGCACTTTGAGAGGCCTAGGCGGGTGGATCACGAGGTCAAGAGATCGAGACCATCCTGGTCAACATGGTGAAACCCCATCTCTACTAAAAATACAAAAAATTAGCTGGGCACGGTGGCACGTGCCTGTAATCCCAGCTACTCAGGAGGTTGAGGCAGGAGAATTGCCTGAACCCAGGAGGCGGAGGTTGTGGTGAGCCGAGATCGCGCTATTGCACTCCAGCCTGGGTAACAAGAGCGAAACTCCGTCTCAAAAAAAAACAAAAAACAAAAACAAACAAAAAATTGATTAATTTAAAAAAAAAAAAAAAAAGCTTGGACAGAATTCCAGCAGGGCTTGGAGAGCCTTAATCCTTGGACCTATCTTAAACATAATCTCAATGTTTCTTTTATTACAGGAAAAATGCTATTATGTCTCCGTTTTCTGTTCCTAGTCTGTAGGATGGTGTGGACCAACAACTGGCAACTGAAAGCTGTCCAGCCTGGAATTGCCTTCATTTAATTAATGTAAAAACTAAAAGGGGGAGATGCTGGTGACCCCAAGAACGTGGGGTGTTACCAACTCAAAACACCTATGGAGGCTTTATGAGTAAACAGCAAACTGTCCTCATGAAAGCAGAATGTCAGCAAACTGACAAACTGTCTGCTGCCAGAAGGAGTGTTGAGGGCAGGTCCTGTGCTCCTGGAGGTTATCTACCTGAATATCTGGAACCTACTGAACAAGGGAGGCAGTCCCTGTGATAAATCAAGTAGCTGACCCACATCACCCCCTCCTCCCTATTCACTGTACTTAATAAATAAGAAGGGCTGTAAAAGCTCAGGGCCTTTGTTTACTAGAAGCAAAGAGCGCCCTGATCTCTCCTCTCAAACAGAACCTTTTATCTTTGTCTTCAATTCTGCATTCGACCTCCTTCCCATGGCACAAAAGCAGACTTGTTCTGAGCCAGTACTAGCTGTTCATCTGTCGTTTTTGCCTTAGTATTTGTTTTTCCTTATGTTTTTGTTTTTGAGACAGTGTCTCACTCTGTTGCCTAGGCTGGAGTACAGTGGTGTGATCTCAGCTCACTTCAACCTCTGCCTCCCAGGTTCAAGCAATTCTCCTGCCTCAGCCTCCCTAGTAACTGGGACTACAGGCATGCGCCACCACGCCCAGCTACTTTTTTGTATTTTTAGTAGAGACAGGGTTTCATCATGCTAGCCAGGGTGGTCTCGATCTCATGACCTCTTGATCCACCCACCTCAGCCTCCCAAAGTGTTGGGATTACAGGCATGAGCCATTGGGCCCATCCTCGCCTTAGTACTTATATTATCCGGGTTCCAGGTAGTTGTTCATCTTGGTGGTGATATAAAGATCCCTTGGTTGTCCCAAAGACGCTGAGGAAGGAGATCAAGGCATCTAGGATCACCTCCCCCTTGACCTCCACACTGCATCTCAATAGAAGAAAAGGCTGGTCGACTGGTCCCTCCTAAATCACCTTCCTATAAGATAGGTGTGGGTCCGGGGGCGGTGGCTCACGCCTGTAATCCCAGCACTTTGGGAGGCCAAGGCGGGTGGATCAGGAGGTCAAGAGATCCAGACCAGCCGGGTGCAGTGGCTCAAGCCTGTAATCCCAGCACTTTGGGAGGCTGAGGTGGGTGGATCACGAGGTCAAGAGATCGAGACCATCCTGGTCAACATGGTGAAACCCCGTCTCTACTAAAAATACAAAAAATTAGCTGGGCATGGTGGCGCGTGCCTGTAATCCCAGCTGCTCAGGAGGCTGAGGCAGGAGAACTGCCTGAACCCAGAAGGCGGAGGTTGCGTTGACCCGAGATCGCGCCATTGCACTCCAGCCTGGGTAACAAGAGCAAAACTCCGTCTCAAAAAAAAAAAAAGAAGAGAGAGATCGAGACCATCCTGGTCAACATAGTGAAACCCCGTCGTTACTAAAAATACAAAAAATTAGCTGGGCATGGTGGCACGTGCCTGTAATCCCAGCTACTCAGGAGGCTGAGGCAGGAGAATTGCCTGAACCCAGGAGGCGGAGGTTGCGGTGAGCCGAGATCGCGCCATTGCACTCCAGCCTGGGTAACAAGAGCAAAACTCCGTCTCAATTAAAAAAAAAAAAAAGAAAAGAAAAAAAAAACAGCAGGTGTGGTACGGGGGAATCTCTCCGGAAGACACTGTTTTTAAACAAGATCAAACCCCAACCCTACTCCTCCATCCTGAGACCAGAACCCTTTCACATGTAACTTCTAAAACTGTAAACCCAAGACCCTTTCACCTGTAATTTCTAAGGCTGTAAACCTAAGATTCTTTCTCTGGGAATATCTAGAGTGTAAGCCTATATAAAGGCAGAGCTTCTCTGTGTTAGGGGAGCTTGGCCGTTGATACAAAACATAAGCCCTCACTCCCGCGCCGTGACAAGAAACACCTCTTCCTTCCCGGTTCAGGGTTCAAGAGGTCTGTTTTTTGCGGCCACTCCTGCTTCAATGCAACTAAGTTTAGCCTTCCCAACGTGGACTTGGGTCCTTAGTAATAGCATGAGTGAGGACTGGACTAGTATTTTGGTGCCAACAGAAGCAGCACATTATTTCTGTCTTCCCAATTCTTGAGAATTTGCCAGTTTATCAGTCCTATACCTTGTCACTTGTGCTGTTAAATCCAGCCCTGAACTAGTAATTCTGGACTCCATATCTCACCTATTTTTCTCCCTGCTCTGTCTGCAGTGGTCTTCAATACTGGCTTATATATTTTGTATTATGAAGTATCTACCTATTCCTTTTTTTTTTTTTTTTTTTTTAATGGAGTCTCGCTCTGCGCTCTGCAACCTAGGCTGGAGTGCAGTGGCATGATCTTGGCTCACTGCAACCTCCGCCTCCAGGGTTGACGCAATTCTTCTGCCTCAGCCTCCTATCTGGGACTACAGGTGCCCGCCACCATGCCCGGCTAAATTTTTTTTTTATTTTTAGTAGAAACGAGGTTTCACCATGTTGGCCAGGTTGGTCTCGAACTCCTAACCCTGTGATCTGCCCACCTCACCCTCACAAAGTTCTGGGATTACAGGCGTGAGCCACCACACCCAGCCATATCTACCCATTCTTAACAGTCTCTAATTGAAGAGGGAAATTAAATAATAACAACAGTAGTCTGTAATTTTTGCATAATAAAATGTACTGTGTTGTGTTCAATATATAACTTAACCCCCAGCTCTGCTTGAAATTAACTAACTCCCTGTAAAACCCACCTTATCTATTCTCCCCACTTACTCAGCAAAGTTCCAAGATACCTCAAGACTCCTGTTTTACTTGCAGACCAGTTGCAAGGTCATAGGGTAAGATAACATCCAAAGAATATGCAATGCATTTCTAAAAATGCTATTTTCTAATGCAATGTACATCACAAGACACGTCACAAATTAGTAACTGTTCTTTGTTCTGGCTTCTGTAACCCTGTTAGCTGCGACGTCATCCTGGATGTCTAAAAAGTCAAGCCTTGTCTTTGTTAGGCACTCAGCCTTGGGGTGCGCATCTGCTGAGCCGGTGGCCACCTTAATAAAATCCTCCCATTTCACCCATTGGTCTCTCCAGTCTCCTGAGTATTCTGCAACATCACCAAAGGATGTTGTGCTCTAGTCATGTTGGGGGGGGGCCTGGACATATTCTTCTATGTAGCACTCGCATGTCATGAGCAAATAAGGTTCCACAAACAACTTTGCACAAGGAGGAATTATAGACCTTTTTTTTTGAGACGGAGTTTCGCTCTTGTTACCCAGGCTGGAGTGCAATGGCACGATCTCGGCTCACCGCAACCTCCGCCTCCTGGGTTCAGGCAATTCTCCCGCCTCAGCCTCCTGAGCAGCTGGGATTACAGGCACGCGCCACCATGCCCAGCTAATTTTTTGTATTTTTAGTAGAGACGGGGTTTCACCATGTTGACCAAGATGGTCTCCATCTCTTGACCTCATGATCCACCCGCCTCAGCCTCCCAAAGTGCTGGGATTACAGGCTGGGGCCACCGCGCCCGGCCCTAGACCCTCTACTCTGTTGCCTTGTTTAGTCATGCTGTTGACATCATGAGGCCTCCTACATCTGTGATAATCATAAACAGTCCCAACCTCAACCTGAACCCAACTCCCTATGCAAGCAAATAATTTCATAGACTAGTTTTTTAGTTTGTCTGATATTCTTGTGGGTAGCCTCATAGAAGCACCAATACGCAACATGAACACGTACCTCACCAGCATTTCCTTGCTTTTAGGTTGTTGGCATGGAAGGGAAGAGGAGGCGGCACCTTCTGAGCAGAGCGCTTGTATATATGTATACAAAGACCAGAGAGTTCACAGTGGAGAAAGGCCTTATGAGTGCAGCAAATACAGGAAATTATTTCACCAAAACACTATACTCCACATTCATGAGAGATTTCATACCGGACAAAAGCTTCATGCATGCAGTGAATGTGGAAAATCATTTCACCAATGCTCTTCACTCTTGCAGCGTCAGACACTTCACACTAGAGAAAGGCCTTATGAATGTACTGAATGTGGGAAAGCCTTTGCTGAAAAGTCCAGTCTCGCTAACCACAGGAAAGTTCACTCTGGAGCAAAGCCTTATGAATGCAACGAATGTGGGAAGTCCTTTCCTTATATATCCAGTCTCATTAAACACAGGAGAGTTCACACTGGAGAGAGGCGTTATGAATGCAGTGAGTGTGAAAAATCATTTCTCCGAAGTTCTGCACACTTGCACTGTCAGAGAGTTCACACTAGAGAAAGGCCTTATAAATGCAGTGAGTGTGAAAAATCCTTTAGCTTAAGGTCCAACACCTCATTCACCATCAATGAGTTCATATAAAGAAAAGCGTTAAGTGTGGGCAGTGTGGGAAATCTTTTGGCCAAGGCTCCGGCCTCATTAGATATCTCAGAGTTCACAGTGGAGAAAGGCCTGATGAGTGCAGTGAATGCAGGAAATTATTTCATAAAAAATCTGCACTTCGTGTTCATCAGAGATATCATACTGGACAAAAACCTTATGAGTGCAGAGTGTGTGGAAAATCATTTCACCAAAGCTTTTCACTCTTGGAAAATCAGAGTTCATACTAGAGAAAAGCTTTATAGGTGTAGTATATATGGAAATTCTATACTGAAACTTCTAGCCGTGCTAAACACAGGAGACTTCACACTGGAGAAAGGCAATACGAATGCAGTGATTGTGGAAAATCATTTCGCCAGTTCTTCGCTCCTTCAACATCAGACAGTTCATACGGGAATAAAGCCTTCTAAGGGAAGCAAGTGTGGGGAATCCTCTTGCCCAGTCTTTCTGCTTCTTCAAGGCCAGAGAGTTCATTCTGGATCAAGGCCTTTGAGTCTGATAAATGGGGAATATTCTTTAGGTAGAACTCTAGCTTCTTTATATAAGGAGTGCTCCCACTGAAAAAGTGTCTTTTAGTGCAATGAATGTGAGAAAGCCTTCAGCACTGCACTCTCTGATTGGTTACCAGAATATTTACATGAGGAATATACCACAGATGTGCAGGCAATATTTTTACTTGCTCAGTATAACACTGGAGGAGACCACTTATAAGGATGCAATCTACCTAAATTGAATGTCATACATCAAATAGCTGCATACATCCCAGGTCTGTGGGAAGTGCATTGCATTTTTCAACCTGCCCCTCTCCCTTGTCAGACTTTTGTGACTGACAGTTATCTTGCAAAAAGCATTTCACCTTCATCACTTGGCAGGTGCCCACAGTTTCATCATTCGCCTTTCGCCTACCTCAGCATGATACAGAAGTAACTTTCTCTTTCATTCACCAGAGGGTTTGTTGAGTATCCTCAGCACTCATTCCATTCTCAATTCTTTCTCTGATGAGTTAGGCCATGGACCTAACCCAATTTTGGCACAGATGACTCTTCTGGTGACTTGAAAAGACGTACTACCTTTTTCAGGGATCTTTTGTATCTCACAGCATTCCTAAGATGGAATTTTCTAGCCCGCCAGTCAGGAATCTGAGATATCCTGCGGCCCATGACCCTGGTTTGTGTTACAATAAAGGCTCTGCTGCTTAAGACACCTTCAATCTTGGGAACGGTTATAGAGTAGCTGGTATTTACTGCCTCCCGAGTAGCTGGGACTACAGGCATGTACCCCCATGCCCTGTTAATTTTGTACTTTTAGTAGAGACAGGGTTTCTCCATGTTGGTGAGGCTGGTCTCAAACTCCTGACATCAGGTGACTCACCCGCCTCAGTCTCCCAAAGTGCTGGGATTACAGGTGTGAACCACCACAGTATGCCAATAAAATGTTTTAAAATAAACAAAATTTAAAATGTAAACAAATGCAGTGTAATTTCAAAACTGATCTTGATTAAATCATGAAATTATACAACATTAAGCAAAGCAGATAATAAAATTCGAGATTTAAATAGATGGAAGTCTTGAAAATGCAATGGTACTGGGAAAAAAAAAATCTAGGTTACTAGGAGGGCTGGGAAAGTCAGTTCCCCTCTACTGACAGCTTGACCTTTGCCCTTCTTCTACAGCTGTGACTGTCATGCCCTATAACCCCAACAAGTGTCATCCAAAAAAGCTACTCCTCCATCTTGTACCAAGTTCTTTCTGATGTTCTAATGGCATTACCACCATGGTCTGCATTTTCCCTGCTCAATATGACCCACAGTTCCACCCTGGTTCACACAGTAACTATCATTTCTGGATGACTCCCTCCTATGTGTCCAGCTGCACACATAATGCCTTGACTGTTCCACTCAAACATATGAGTGAGTATTCACAGGGCCCAAACTAAACTTCCAATGTCCCCATGGAAATTACCACCAATTTCCCCATCCCAGTTACTGGAGCTTTGATTCCTGCAGCTACTGGGACCATGAAAACCTGGGGTTGGCCGGGTGCAGGGGCTCACGCCTATAATCCCAGCACTTTGGGAGGCTGAGGTAGGCAGAACACAAGGCCAGGAGTTCAAAACCAGCCTGGTCAACATGGTAAAACCCTCTCTCTACTAAAAATACACAAAGTTGTCAGGCATGGTGGCAAGCGCCTGTAATCCCAGCTACTCAGGAGGCTCAGGCAGGAGAATCACTTGAACCTGGGAGGCAGAGTTTGCAGTGAGCCAAGATCACACCATTGCACTCCAGCCTGGGCTACAAGAGCGTAACTCTGTCTCAAAATAAACAACTAACAACAACAACAAAAACTTGAGATCATTACTGACGCTTCCCTCTGTCACTTCCTTACCTACAACATGCAAAGATCTACTTGTTCCTTTGTTTAAAATATACCTAGAATGCTGCCTTTTCTCCCATCTGCACAGCACTCTGGTCCATCAACTCATCTGAATTATGCCAGCAAACTCCCCCCAGGCCACCTCCCTCCTAATTAACCCAGGAGTCTGTTCTCCAGTGTGCAACCAGATAGATCCTATGAAGACCTGAGTGAGACCACCTCCTTCCCATCCAAGCATCCTAGCACCTACGTAACAGACGCTAGCTTTGCAGGAAACCACATTATAAGCCTAAATCTTCAGCCCCGGCTTTTTGTTCCTATCAGAAAGAATGGAAACCTGCGGTACATATTCCAAGCTCAGTCACACCTCAAAGCATTTGCACAAACTGATATGAATTCTTTTTTTTTTTTTTTTTTGAGGCGGAGTTTCGCTCTTGTTACCCAGGCTGGAGTGCAATGGCGCGATCTCAGCTCACCGCAACCTCCGCCTCCTGGGTTCAGGCAATTCTCCTGCCTCAGCCTCCTGAGTAGCTGGGATTACAGGCAGGCGCCACCATGCCCAGCTAATTTTTTGTATTTTTAGTAGAGACGGGGTTTCACCGTGTTGACCAGGATGGTCTCGATCTCCTGACCTCGTGATTCACCTGCCTCAGCCTCCCAAAGTGCTGGGATTACAGGCTTGAGCCACCGCGCCCGGCTATATGAATTCTTAAAATAGAAACCTGTTTCCGTTGGTTGCCAGAAATAAGAACACTTCCATTAATCCTGAGCTGGCACTCAGTACTCTGAGCTTGGTGTATCCACAGGTTCCCTACTCCGAAGAACCGGGAAAACATCAAGTCAACACTCAAGACACCCCAATCTCAGACACCATACAGTTAATGTCAGGTTCAGTGAGACACTGGGACACTTTCTCTTTCCCCATGTTGGCACCACAAGCATTTTCAGTCTTCAGCACCCATGAGAATAAGCAGCCAACTGTGACAACCTCCAGCTGATAAAACCTCCATTGATCCCTACACAACCATACACCCAGGGGCCCTGGGGCTGATTAATACATTTCAATTCTCAGTACTCCTTCTTACCACCTGTGACCATGAATGGAGACCCCACTTCTCAGTGCCCCCAGTCCTCATCGTCCTCATTCCACTCTGTTCTCTGAGAGCCTTCTGGAAACCTCTAAGGACATGATCCTCTTCTGTTCACAACCCTCCATCCATCCCAGGACACTCAGATTGAAGGCACAACCCCTAAGACAACCAATACAGGTGAACTCCGGCTCATGTTCAGCTTTCACTAGGGCTTTTTTCTTTTCTTTTCTTTTTTTTTTTTTTGAGAGACAAGGTCTTACCATGTTGCCCAGGCTACTCTAAAATTTCTGTACTTATGTGATCATGATGGTCACCAGATTCTGAAATGTTCATGGCTCAGGTGCACCTCCAAGCCTCTGAACCTGCTGGTTCCTCTACCTGTATCACTCTACCTGGGGTAAAGCCTGCAATACACAGCATTTACCTGAGCCAGGTTCATGCTGCCATCCACTGTGGGTAGAGCAGGCATCACCCCAGGCAGTGCCTATGAGCCTCAAACCTGCCTCTTGGGAGCAGAAACGACTACTCCTCTTGTGCCTTCTTCGTCCCAACCCAGTAGTCCCTAACCTGACAAGCATGCCCAGAAATCCCTCCTCCTCTGCCTTGCAACCAGCACCTTCTGGGTAAAGTAGTTCCCAGAGTTGTCAGCCAACCGTGGTGGTATCCTCCAAGAGCAAGCAGAATGCAGACATGTGACACTCTGAGGATTGCTGGGGTAAGAGTTTTTAGGAATTTTAAAATTCAGTTAATCAAACTCACTCTTGAAATCTAGAAACCCTGCTCGTACCTCAAGGGAAGAAGGCTATTGATTCTTTATAAAAGTATCAAATATCTATCACATCAGATGCTAGGAAGCTCATCTTGCACCCAAGAATAAAAATACTATTTGAGATGCTCCTAAAGTTTACTTATTAAGTGGCAATATCACTGGCATCATTCAGAATTACAATGTGTGCACTCAGAGCTGAGAATCTTAAGTATGGATTGCTGTTTAAATTCATGTAGCCTGGGCCTGGCACGGTGGCTCATGCCTGTAATCCCAGCACTTTGGGAGGCCGAGGTGGGCGGGTCATGAGGTCAAGAGATCGAGACCATCCTGGTCAACACGGTGAAACCCCGTCTCTACTAAAAATACAAAAATTTGGGCCGGGCGCGGTGGCTCAAGCCTGTAATCCCAGCACTTTGGGAGGCCGAGGCGGGCGGATCACAAGGTCAAGAGATCGAGACCATCCTGGTCAACATGGTGAAACCCCGTCTCTACTAAAAATACAAAAAATTAGCTGGGCATGGTGGCGCTTGCCTGTAATCCCAGCTAGTCAGGAGGCTGAGGCAGGAGAATTGCCTGAACCCAGGAGGCGGAGGTTGTGGTGAGCCAAGATCGCGCCATTGCACTCCAGCCTGGGTAACAAGAGCGAAACTCCGTCTCACAAAAAAAAAAAAAAAAAAAAAAAAAAAATTAGCTGGGCATGGTGGCACGTGCCTGTAATCCCAGCTAGTCAGGAGGCTGAGGCAGGAGAATTGCCTGAATCCAGGAGGCGGAGGTTGCAGTGAGCCAAGATCGCGCCATTGCACTCCAGCCTTGGTAACAAGAGCGAAACTCCGTTTCAAAAAAAAAAAAAAAAAATTCATGTAGCCTGAATCACTACAGTCAGTTTTGTGAGTTTCACTGTTTTGCTGGAACCGAAAGAAAATTCTCCATAAGACATAATGACAGGATGCGTACAAAATATAGTTAGAACAAATGAATACGACATAGCATTGCTAGCCTAACAGGGTAGCTATAGTCAAAATAACTTAATCATACATTTAAAAATAACGAATACAGTATAATTGGATTGTTTATAACACAAAGGATAAACCCTTCTGGTGATGAAGACCTCAAGCATTATTAGGGGCAAGCTGCCTCAGAAAACCCCCTCTGCCCAAGCTGACCCCTGCCCCTACTCTGATTGCTCCACTTCTGAACTCCTATCCAGGTGCCTCATCAAGGCTCCCAGACACGCTAAATCACCCAACAAGTCCCTCAGTCCCTCAGTGTCCAGTGTCGCCTCCATATCTCATGCCAAGCCCAGTCATCAGGAAAAGCTGAAAGGGGTAATGGGATCCTTAAAATTCAGTTAACCAAACTTACTCTTGAAATCCAGAAACCCTGGACCTCCCTCCTGCCCATAGCCCTAGGCCACATCAGAGCCAGCCCAAAAGCACCCTCCCTCCTTCCTCACAGCCCATTTTACTTAATGTATGGACACTGTGTCCTCTTACAAAACAGGAACCTTTTTAACTCTCAGCTAAGAGAATAATACCTCCCAACACTTTCCCTCATCCACCATCTCCTCCATGAACAAGCAGACCAGGCCCTCCTACAGAGACCCGACCAACTGAACCCTCTTACCAGAACATGTCTTCCTAAAAACTCTTACCCCAGCAAGCCTTAAACCAAAGTGGGGCCGGGCACGGTGGCTCAAGCCTGTAATCCCAGCACTTTGGGAGGCCGAGGCGGGTGGATCACAAGGTCAAGAGATCGAGACCATCCTGGTCAACATTGTGAAACCCCGTCTCTACTAAAAATACAAAAAATCACCTGGGCATGGTGGCACGTGCCTGTAATCCCAGCTACTCAGGAGGCTGAGGCAGGAGAATTGCTTGAACCCAGGAGGCGGAGGTTGCGGTGAGCTGAGATCGCGCCACTGCACTCCAGCCTTGGTAACAAGAGCGAAACTCGTCTCAAAAAAAAAAAAGAAAACCAAAGTGGGAAGGTCCTTTTCAAGTTCTTCTTACAACTCTCACCGCAGCTAAACTCTCAGGACATATCTCCTGGTGCCATCTTTCTAGATTAAAACAAGCTCCTGAAGCACCCACTGACCCACCAGCACTCTTCTCAGCCCAAACTCCACCTCACACCTGTTCCTGAGGACAACCCACCACCGTCTCCCTCCTCTTAAAAGCCGTAAGTACTCCCAAACCCCTAAAGAAACTTAAAAGCCCTTTCCCTGCCTAGACTGCCACTTCACCCTCTTCCTCTACTCTGTCTGCCAAGACATCTCTTGGTTCCACCCCCAGGCTCCCACACTTGAATCTCTTTTAGTGTGGATAAATGACCTGCTTTTCCAACGCACTCTGTGTGACTTCTCCGCAGATGAAATGAAGCAATTGACCTTTTTGCTCACTTTGCCTATCTATCCCTTCTACTCCATTACACCACCACACCACCACTTCCTATCATCCATAACTGCCACTACAAAACCCTCAGCTTAACCGATGCTCTGCAGAACCACTCCAACCTGACCCTAGCAAAAGACTGCTGGCTATGCTTCTCCCTGTCAGCTACTACGTATACTGCCAGTACTGCTCTGCAAAAACCTGGGTTTCTACCACTTTGACCTATCATCCCCAATGAGAGAGAAAAAGCCTCTCCAAGACCTTACACATGCAGTCATTAGCCAGGTCTCCCATCCCTGAAACAACCACAAATACCTTGATAGAGGACAGGCAGTACAACTTCTTCATACCTGTATTTCCAATCTCACCCCATATACAGACAATAACAACAAACCCATACACGGCCACATAACCATGAACACGGATTTAACTTTCCAAGCCCCAATTTGCTTTCAATACAATCTGTCTTCAGGCCTACCTCTGGGGCATCTACTGCCCGGTCAATGCATCTATACCTTACAGCTTTAGGCCGCAACCATCAAAACTTTCAAGTCGGCCAGGCCAGTGGCTCACGTCTGTAATCCCAGCATTGTGGGAGGCCGAGGTGAGCGGACCATAAAGTTAAGAGATCTAGACCACCCTGGCCAACATGGTGAAACCCAGTCTCTACTAAAAATACAAAAATTAGCCAGGCGTGGTGACACGTGCCTGTGGTCCCAGCCACTCGGGAAGCTGAGGCGGAAGAATCGCTTGAACCCAGGAGGCGGAGGTTGTAGTTAGCAGAGATTGCACCACCGCACTCCAGCCTGGAGCAAGACTCCATCTCAAACAAAAACAAAAACAAAAACAAAAACTTTCAAGTCTTCCAAGCTGCTCCATTTAAGCTGCTCCATTTAAGCTGCTTTTCAGGACCCCCTGGAGCCATTAGTAACTCTCGACTTAACTAACAATCAGGATTTTGCAATGTGAGGCATACCTTTTGCGTGACTATACAGCCAGGAACCCTTTGCAGTGCAGCCCCCACCCCTGAAGAATGCCTCCTTATACCCGTATTTAACCACTCTTCTGAATGGATCCCAGTAGATACGAAACCAAATCTCTCCAAAGGGAAAACAAAACACATGGAGCCACTCACCTTTCCCTATTAATCCCTTTTCAGCCTCTTACCGGGGCTGCCCTAGCTAGCACCCTAGGCGCTGGGAAAGGGAAAGCAAAAAACTCACACACCTTTTCAATACGCACAACCAGTTCTGTGTGCCCAGCCAAGGCGTGTTCTTCATGTGCAGGACCTCAACTTACCTATGCCTCCCCACTAACTGGACTGGCACCCGCACCCTAGTCTTTCTAAGCCCCAAAATAGACATGGCCCCAGGGAACCAAAGCTTACCAGTCCCCATCAAAGCTCGTCCACCAGCCTAAGCCTTGCAGGCTTGGATTTACTGCAGCCACAGGAACAGGATAGCAGGGCTGTCTGCCTCCCCATACTACCATCACACCTTCCCCAAACACCTCTCCAACTACAAGACATGGCAGAACCCACTCTTACTCTTTAATCCCAGATGGACTCTCTAGCAGCAGTTACACTCCAAAACTGTCCAGGTTTAGACCTGCTCACTGCCAAGAAAGGAGGACTGTGTACTTTTAGGGGAAGAATGCTGTTTCTGTACTAACCAGTCAGGACTAGTACAAGATGCTGCTTGGTGGTTAAATGAAAAAGCTTCTGAAATCGGGTGCGCCTCTCAGATTGCTGGGGTCATCTTTGGAGTGGAGCACCATGGCTCCTCCCACTAGCTGGATCTCGTTTCTACCCTTCTAGCATTTGGCCGCTGCCTCTTAGGGCTCCTCACCCAGTTTTTACAAGACCATATTAAAGCTTTCACCCAAGAAACAATACAAGATATGATGCTGCTCCAAGAATACCGACAGTTCCAGGAACGACAATCCCTACAATCTAGCCTCTCCCCAAAGTCGCCCCTAACCAGCAAGCAGCAGCCAGATGACAACGGGTCCCTCCCCTAATGCCTATTAAGAGGCTGTAATGTTAGAAACAAGCTGCCTCAGAAAACCACCTCTGAGCAAGCAGACCCCTGACTCCCACTCTGCTTGCTCTGCAGCTGGATGTCTGAACCCCTATACAGACACCTCATCAAGGATGCCAGAAGTGGTACGATTAAGCAAAGCCTGATGACAGCCATCAGGGAAGCTCAGCGGAGGGGGGCGGGCAGGCAAAAAAATATTTGTTATCCATACTTGTAAATTCCCGTTTGACTTATACCTGTAAAATCCTATCTTCTTTTTTTAAAATTGCTGCCAGTAAGTCACAGGATAACTTAAGTCTGTCACAAGTTGACAAACTATCTCTACACCTATTACAAGCTGATGGATTTCCTCAGTCCTGAAACTTGCTTATGCCCTTCTCACGCCATATAAACCCCTCATTTTTTAAGCTCGGTGCTGCCTCCTCTGATTGTTATGGGGCAGCCGGGCAGGTTAATAAAACTTGCTTGCCTGACTTTGTGTCTATAATCCTTTCTCTCGGCTAACCTTACAATTATTACAAATTGCAAGCCTCCATCAAAATATTTCATGTAACCTGCAAATATATACACTACTATATACCCACAAAAAAATCAAAATGAAGGCTGGGTGCGGTTGGCTCATGCCTATAATTCCAGCTACTCAGGAGGCTGAGAAAGGAGAAGCACTTGAACCCAAGAGGCGGAGGTTGCGGTGAGCCAAGATCGCACCATTGCACTCCAGCCTGGGTAACAAGAGCGAAATTCCGTCTCAAAAAATAAATAAAGATAGATAGATAACAAAGATGGAATGACAGGGAAAAAGACAGACGTTGGTACACCCTGAGGCAGGTAGTGAAGCTGGCTTTTGGCCGCTGGTTCCCACAGAAAATTGCTCAACTAATGCCAGCAAACTCAAAAATTGGGGTTCAATCCAGGAGGATTTCATGAAAGAAGTAATTCAAGAGTAAGCCAACAGTGTAAAGTGAAAGCAAAGCAGCATTAGAGCAGCCAGTGGACAGGAAAATTGCTGCTTCTCAGACAAAGCAGCACCCGTGGCTAGCTATAGCTATAGCAACTCCCTATTTCTGTGCTAAATAAGCAGTGGGTTATTCATGAATTCTACAGAAAAAGACTAGGGAGTTCCCAGAACCAGGGGTTCCTTCTCTTTTAAACCACATGAAGCTTCTGGGGCATTGCCACACATTTGTAAACGGCCATGGTGAGGGTGGAAGTGTCTTTTAGCATGCTTATGCATTATAATGAGCATATAAAGAGCAATGAGGGCAACCAGAGGCCATGTTCAGTGCCATCTTAGTTTTATTGCTTTCGGAAGGTTTTTTTTTTTTTTTTTTTTTTGAGACGGAGTTTCGCTCGTTACCCAGGCTGGAGTGCAATGGCGCGATCTCGGCTCACCGCAACGCAACCTCCGCCTCCTGGGTTCACGCAATTCTCCTGCCTCAGCCTCCTGAGTAGCTGGGATTACAGGCACGTGCCGCCATGCCCAGCTAATTTTTTGTATTTTTATTAGAGACGGGGTTTCACCATGTTGACCAGGATGGTCTCGATCTCTCGACCTCGTGATCCACCCACCTCGGCCTCCCAAAGTGCTGGGATTACAGGCTTGAGCCACCGCGCCCGGCCTTTTTTTTTTTTTTTTTTTTTTGAGACGGAGTTTCGCTCTTGTTACCCAGGCTGGAGTGCAATGGCGCGATCTCGGCTCACCGCAACCTCCGCCTCCTGGGTTCAGGCAATTCTCCTGCCTCAGCCTCCTGAGTAGCTGGGATTACAGGCACGCGCCACCATGCCCAGCTAATTTTTTGTATTTTTAGTAGAGACGGGGTTTCACCATGTTGATCAGGATGGTCTCGATCTTTTGACCTTGTGATCCACCTGCCTCCCAAAGTGCTGGGATTACAGGCTTGAGCCACCGCCCCCGGCCTCAGCAGGTTTCTTTAATGCATCCTGTTTTAACCAGATCCTGCTGCACCATGAGCAAGGTAAAGATCAGTGCTCAAAAAACAATTGCAGATGTAGGTAACTATAAGGATCACTGTGTCAGTATTGTAAGGTCCATAGCCTTGCTAGGACCGGGATGGACAACACCCACCCCTCTCCATGCCTGATAACAGCTTATCAGTCAGGACACATTACTCAGCATCTGGCTTCTCCATAGGGCTCCCCTCACCCACTTCTGCATTCTGCTCCCAGGTCTATATTCAGCACTGAACTATGCACTCTTAGCACTAAACTACCTTGCTTCCTCTTCTGTCTCACTCTCCCTCCCCAGCACACTCCTGCTCTGAACTCATAAATGCACTTAGCAAACCCTGAGAAGGCCTAACTGACCTTCCTCTATCTGACCCAGACCTCACTCTGTATGTGGATGGGAGTTCCATAGTAACGGCTGAGAGACAGCGGAAAGCAGCCTATGCCATGGTCATAGATCCAGCCACCCGAGGCCCGCTGCCTCCCTGATGAAGCCACATCACAGAAGGCAGAACTCACCGCCTTGAGCCGGGCTCTCACGCTAGCACAGGGAAAGTGAGTGAATACCTATACTGATTCGAAGTACGCTTTCCTTATTATCCACTGTCACTCTACCCTCTGGAAAGAGTGGGGATTCCTTACAACCAAAGAATCCCCTATAATCAATGCTACTCAAATCTCTAATCTCCTAAAAGCCCTGTCACTATCCAAGGAGGTTGCTGTCATCCCACTGCTAAGGGCACCAGGCCCAACAAGACACTGTTTCCCCGGGCAACGCACAAGCTGATGTGGCAGCTAGAGCCTTAACACCAGACCAACCCCCACGCCGCCAGCCTACTCACCGCCGCCAGCCTACTCACCGTCAGAAAAACAGGCCCTCATATCAAAAGGGGGAACTGAGTCTAATCAGGGCTGGATCTTGCTAAATAGCAGGACCGCCCTTCCACTGGAGCAGGCTCCTAAGATAATTTCTGAGATACATCAATCCTTACATATAGGGCCCAAGGCATTATATCGCTTTGTACAGCCCCTTTTTTTCCTCCCAGGCTTATAGCAGACGATTGAGCAGGTGCACAAAGTATGTGTTTCTTGCTCGAAAGTCTCGTCTCAGGGTGGCTTAAGGCCACAGTTCCCTACTCACCAGATGCGTGGCAATTTACCGGCCCAGGACTGGCAAATCGATGTTACTCATACGCCCTCTCACAAAAAAACTTTGCTACATTCTAACCTCTGCAGAAACCTTTTCTGGATGGATTGAAGCCTTCCCTACCTCCAGGGAAACCGCAGACACGGTGGCCTCCATGTTAATTCAGGAGATCATCCCTCGCTTCAGCTTACCTGTGACCATCCAGCCGGACAACGGCCCAGCTTTCACCGCTCAAGTGGTCCAGTTGGTCGCCAAGTCTTTTAACATCTCTTGGAAACTATACATCCCATACCACCCCCAGTCGGGTCAGGTCGAACGGGCCCACGGCATCCTCAAGAACCATCTAGCCAAACTCATCGTAGAGGTAAAACTCTCCTGGCCCACACTCCTGCCTCTTGCTCTGGCCCGAGTCCGAGCTGCCCTGACACGGGAACCGACAGGCCTTAGTCCCTTTGAATTGCTGTACGGTAGGCCCTTTGTGGTTTCTCATAACCTCCTGGCACAACCCCCTCCCCTGGCTTCCTACCTTCCCTACCTCTCTCTTCTCTGGCATTT
Source organism: Saimiri boliviensis (assembly GCF_048565385.1). Classification (NCBI taxonomy): domain Eukaryota; kingdom Metazoa; phylum Chordata; class Mammalia; order Primates; family Cebidae; genus Saimiri; species Saimiri boliviensis. The sequence continues at coordinate 824,856 of NC_133462.1, read as the reverse complement.
ACTCAGGGAACACGCTGACCGCACTCTCCCTGTGGTCCTAAGCCCGGAGGACTCCCATCTGGCAGTACCTCTCCAGCCAGGTGATAAGTGTCCTCCTCAGGGAACTCAAGCCAGAGTCTCTGCAGCCCCGGTGGTCAGGACCCCATACTGTTATCCTAACCACCCCAACTGCCACCAAACTTTTAGGCCACACTCCATGGTATCATGTATCCCGCCTCAAACTGGCCCCTCCGAATGACCACTGGAGATCCGAATCCCTGGGCCCCACGCGTCTTCGCCTCACACATGGCCCCGACCCGGTACCCCTAACCCTCCAAGCCTTTCTCATCACAATAGCTCTAGCCCTTCCTCTTAATGCAAGCCCTTACTATGTCTGGCGGTTCTACCTTCAAGAATCCTGGACAGATGGCCCCGCCACTGAAACTCATTACCTTGCCCAGGCAGACTGCCAACCTGCAGGGTGCCAGTCAGCCATGACATTCAAATTCCCGTGATCCAAATCCAAAACTATTGGGAATTCTGGGGGTACGCCTGCCCTCTGTTTTCTGTATCAACAAACCGAGGACCATTGTCGAAAATGGAATCAGACCTATGGTGGATGCCCATATGGTAATTGTGTTATGCATATTCCCTTCAATACTGAAGTCATCCCAGCGAACTATTACCGTAGTGACATGCTCCACCTCAACCACCAAGGTAAAGTGTCTCTTGTGATCCGCGACCCCTGGGACAGGCGCTGGGAGAAGGGAACTACAGGCAAAATACACTCCTACTTTCAAAGGAGCCACCCCAGTGGCACGTGGCTAATATATCGAGCCTATACCCACACTCTGCCTGTCGAGACACACCGACTTAACTCCTTAAGCGATACTATCCAGCAAAATGAAGCCGCCTTAACTAACCAAATCAAACCCTCAGGGAACACTCCTGAGCCTTTTTCATGGATAACGCTGGTGCGACAGGGTGCTAACATGCTGAGCCTAACTGAAGCAAAAAAACTTTACGGACTGCTTTCTGTGAGCCTCCCTTAACCAACCCCCCTTAGCTGCAGTTCCCCTTCGAACCAGTTTCAGCCTGTGACAATCACCCACAGGACCTGACACCACCTTAATGGGCATCCCCTTGTTCAAAATACATTTCCAAAGTCTCTCTCTCTGCTATGGAAAAACTGGAAGTCCCAGTCTCAGGTGCAACATCATGGTAGAAGTGAAAACCACCCTTTACGCACCTCCGGGGGGTACTTCTGGTGCAATGGAACCCTAACCAAAGTCATCAAAACATCCTTCCTGTTTCCCTGTGTGCCCATCACCCTAGTTCCACAGTTCTAAGTATACGGACAGGCTGAGTTTCTGTCTCTCATCAAACCGTCTCCTAACACTGGGACAAGCAAGCAGTCTTCCTTCCAATAGTAACAGGTCTCTCTATAGCATCTTCACTAGCAGCGGCTGGAATGGGGGGGATGGTGCCATGAGCTACAGTGTCAATTCGGCCACCCAACTAGAAGACAAATTGCATGTGGCCACTGAAGCATCAGCCGCCTCTTTAGCCTCTCTCCATCGACAAATCACTTCACTGGCGCAGGTAACACTCCAAAACCAACGGGCCCTGGAACTGCTGATGGCAGAGAAAGGAGGTACCTGTTTATTTCTTCAGGAGCAGTGCTGCCATTACGTCAATGAAACAGGCCTAGTGGAGGAAAATGTCAACACCCTCTATCGCCTCCAAGAGGACCTCCTAAGAAAGCAAAGCGTACCAGCTTCCTCTTTTAACTGGTAGCAGTCTCCCATCCTCGCCTGGCCAGCTCCTACTATCACCCCCATCATCGTTGTCTGTTTATTACTAATGCTAGCCCCTTTCTTTCTCAGGTTCTTACAAGCCCGCATAAGGGGAATTTCCAGGGTAGCTATAAACCAGATGTTACTTCACCTGTACATCCGGATCCCAACCGAGACACCGGCCAACTGCAACGCCCCCCCACTCCGCCCCCATTCAGCAGGAAGTAGTAAGAAATAAGCGTCGCCCTATGTCATCAAAAAGGTCGGGATGTAAGGTTAATGGCCTTGCTGGGACCCGGATGGACAACCACCACCCCTCTCCATGCCTGATAACAGCTTATCAGTCAGGACACATTACTCAGCATCCGGCTTCTCCATACGGGCTCCCCTCACCCACTTCTGCATTCTGCTCCCAGGTCTTATTCAGCACTAAACTATGCACTCTCAGCACTAAACCATACATTTGAACCCACAAAAATTTAAGAAATCCTGCCAAGCTTTACCCAATGGCAGCCCTCCCCATACATCCTTGGCCAGCCCACCCCTCAATAAGTCTCGCCTCCTTACCTATAGCGGCTCGCCCCGTCCAGGCCTTGTATCCCTACAACCAAAGAAATTGCCTATGCTTTGCTTCCCCAATATCCAATCAATCGCCTCTGACCCCCCATAAAACCCACTGCCCTGAGAAGTTAAGCGCAAGTTCTCTGGCCCCGTCCCGGACCATAGAACCTTGCCCGGGAGCTGAATAAATTGGATTTTTCATTTTTTTTTTTTTTTGAGACGGAGTTTCGCTCTTGTTACCCAGGCTGGAGTGCAATGGCGCGATCTCGGCTCACCGCAACCTCCGCCTCCTGGGCTCAGGCAATTCTCCTGCCTCAGCCTCCTTGGATTTTTCATTTTTATATACTGGCCTCAGTTTCCTCATTTCAACTTGGCAATATATCTTACAAAGCAATATATCTTACAAGTATGTTTCTTAATCCACATGCTAAGGTATACTCAATTTCTTTTATCACACTGACATCTATCTCAAAGGAAGAGCAACTTAACCGATGTCACGATGGTACACATCAGTGGCTACAACCTCCATAATTACAGCACAGGTAAAAAAGGCCATCTGAATAACATAAACAAGGCATCTGGGCTGCAAAATTTCATCTACTTACAAGAAAGTGATTGTTATTTTCCAGAGACTGCAGGAATATCCTCACACTGGGAACTAGGATTATCTTCACAATAAATGTTTTTATTCATTTATTTTTTTTTTTGAGACAGAGTCTCACTCTGTCACCCACGCTGGAATGCAGTGGTGCGATCTCAGCTTACTTCAACAACCGGCTCCCGGGTTAAAGTGATTCTCCTGCCTCAGCCCGCCAAGTAGCTAGGATTACAGGCACATGCCAAGAGGACTGGCTAATTTTTACATTTTTAGTAGAGACAGGGTTTCGCCATGTTGGACAGGCTGGTCTTAAACTCCTGACCACAAGAGAATCGCCCACCTTGGCCTCCAAAAGTGCTGGGATTACAGGTGTGAGCCACCGCCTGCCTGGCGTCAGAATCTATTACAGACGCAGTGGCTCATGCCTGTAATCCCAGCACTTTGGGAGGTCAAGGCAGGTGGATCACTTGACGCCAGCAGTTTGAGATGAGCCTGGTAACATGGCAAAACCCCATCTCTACTAAAAATACAAAAACTTCTGGGCATGGTGGCTCACGCATCTAATCACAGCTACTTGGGAGGCTGAGGTGGGAAAATCACTTGAACCTGGGAGGTAGAGGTTGCAGTGAGCCAAAATCATGCCACTCCAACGTTGTCAACAGTCTTAAGAAAGCAAGCATCAATTCAAATATCCATAAATGGATGAATGAATGAATACATGACATTTCATGGCAGACTATACTTCTCAGCAATATACAAAGAATAAACAACACATATGTCTCTATTGGTATCAAAATAAGCATGAAGCAGGAGAGCACCCATGGATTATAAGAGGAAACACTTTATTACAGCAGTCAGAAAACTCCAGAAAATGTAAAGTACTCTATTATACAGAAAAGTAAATCAATGGTTGCCTGGAGAGCAGACAGAAAAATCTTTATAAAGGCTCCAGGTAAACACAAAGGTGACAGAGAAGTTCATTATTGTGAATCTGACTGCTTCACAGGATTATGAGAAAATTCAAGGCCGGGAAAGATGGCTCACGCCTCTAATCCCAGCACTTTGGGAGGCCGAGGCTGGTGGATTATCTGAGGTCAGGAGTTCGAGACCAGCCTAACTAATATGGTGAAACACAATCTCTACTAAAAATCCAAAAATCAGCTACACGTGGTGGCATGCACCTGTAGTCCCAGCTACTCAGGAGGCCGAGACAGGAGAACTGCTTGAACCTGGGGGGTGGAGGGTGCAGTGAGCTGTGATCACACCACTGTACTCCAGCCTAGGTGACACAGGAAGACTGTCTCAAAAAAAAAAAAAAAAATGGTAGAAAATTAAAGACATATATATATATATTACAACTTAAATATGCATCCTTTATTGGATGTAATTTACATCTTTTTTTTTTTTTTGAGACAGGGTCTCACTCCTGTCACCCAGGCTAGATTGCAACATTGCCGTCTTGGCTCACTACAACTTCTGCCTCCCAAACTCAAGCAATCCTCCCACCTCAGCCTTCCAAGTAGCTAGGACTAAAATACATGCCACCATACCTGGCTATTTTTCATAGAGACATGGTTTTGCCATATTCCCCACGCTGGTCTCCAACCCCTAGTCTCAAAGAATCTGCCTGCCTCGGCCTCCTAAGGTGCTGGGATTACAGGCACGAGCCACGACGCTCAGCATATACCTTATTACAACTTTATAGTATGGTTGAAGAGAAAAACGCAGATTTGCCATTATTTTTGTTAACAGGTTTGGCAACTCTATAATGATTCTACCAATTCTTCTCATGACCTAAGTGGGAAAACTAGCCTCCACAGAAGCAAATATTGACGAAGCAGAAAGTCCATTTCTACCTGATTAAACTAGATAGCTAGCTGGTCACAAAGCTACATCACTCAACTGAGATCTTTTTCCCTATGCTGTTCTTCCTACTAATGCAGGAATTACCTTAAAGTGACAAGCCCAAAGGTTACATGAATTCACAAAACCTTTAGATTATTTCCTCTGACAATACCTTAGCTACACAACATTCCCCATTATGGAATTTCTGTATCTGCTTATCCATCATAGACATAGTTATTGGGAAACTACGTACACTCCTCTAAAATACATACATTTTGGCCGGCCAAGGTAGCTCATGCCTATAATCCCAGCACTTTGGAAGGCCCAGGCAGGCAAATCACCCAGGGTGGGAGTTCAGATCAGCTTGACCAACACGGAGAAACCCCGTCTCTGCTACAAATACAATAAATTAGCTGGTGTGTTGGCACATGCCTGTAATCCCACTAATTGGGAGGCTGAGGCAGGAGAATCATTCAAACTACAGAGGTGGGGTTTGTGGCCATTACACTCCAGGCCGGGCACCAAGAGCAAAATTACATCTCAAAAATATGAATAAATAAAAATTATAAAATAAACATTTCAGCCAAGGACAGTGGCTCACACCTGTAATCCCAGAATTTTGAGAGGCAGAGGTGAGTGGATTACCTGAGCTCCAGTTGAATTCAAGACCAGCCTGGACATGGTGAAACCGATCCCTACTAAAAATACAAAACATTGCCTGGGTATGGTGGCACGTGGCTGTAATTCTACCTACATGGGTGGCTAAGGTGGGAGAACTGAAAGGCAGAGGTTGCAGCGAGCCGAGATGGAAACACTGTGCTCCATCCTGGGCAACAGAGCAAGACTGTGTCTCAAAAAAAAAAAAAAAAAAAAAGATATTTCAAAAACTTCATTACTGTCCCCTCTGCTGCCTAGAATTGCAATAAAGTAACTACGTAAATTATATAATTGTAATTTCGACCTATAGCCTTACAACATGTGATGCTGCCTTATAGAATTCTGGATATCTGGGCACATGTGTGCCTGGTAAGATCTGAACAGATTTCCCTCAACAGTACTGAGCACAATGAAATTTATCTCATCAGAGAATTTTGTCTTGCTAAGGAAAACCCACCAAACTTTCAGTGTGGTACTGACACCAAAATAAAAAAAAGATACCAGATATTATAAAAACTGCCCTGATAAGCCGGGCGAGGTGGCTCAAGCCTGTCATCCCAGCACTTTGGGAGGCCGAGGCGGGTGGATCACAAGGTCAAGAGATCGAGACCATCCTGGTCAACATGGTGAAACCCCGTCTCTACTAAAAATACAAAAAATTAGCTGGGCATGGTGGCACGTGCCTGTAATCCCAGCTACGCAGGAGGTTGAGGCAGGAGAATTGCCTGAACCCAGGAGGCGGAGGTTGCGGTGAGCCGAGATCGTGCCATTGCACTCCAGCCTGGGTAACAAGAGCAAAACTCTTGCCTCAAAAAAAAAAAAAAAAAAGAAGGCCGGGCGCGGTGCCTCAAGCCTGTAATCCCAGCACTTTGGGAGGCCGAGGCGGGTAGATCACGAGGTCGAGAGATCGAGACCATCCTGGTCAACATGGTGAAACCCCGTCTCTACTAAAAACACAAAAAAGTAGCTGGGCATGGTGGCGCTTGCCTGTAATCCCAGCTAGTCAGGAGGCTGAGGCAGGAGAATTGCCTGAACCCAGGAGGCGGAGGTTGCGGTGAGCCGAGATCGTGCCATTGCACTCCAGCCTGGGTAACAAGAGCGAAACTCCGTCTCAAAAAAAAAAAAAAAAAAAAAAAAGAAAAAAAAAGAAAATCACTTGAGTCTGGCAGGAGGAGGTTGCAGTGAGCCAAGATCGCGTCACTGCACTCCAGCCTGGAAAACCAGAGTAAAACTCCATCTCAAAAAATAAAGTAAAAATAGGCTGGGCGCGGTGGCTCAAGCCTGTAATCCCAGCGCTTTGGGAGGCCGAGGCGGGTGGATCACGAGGTCAAGAGATCGAGACCATCCTGGTCAACACGGTGAAACCCCGTCTCTACTAAAAATACAAAAAATTAGCTGGGCATGGTGGCGCGTGCCTATAATCCCAGCTACTCAGGAGGCTGAGGCAGGAGAATTGCCTGAACTCAGGAGGCGGAGGTTGTGGTGAGCCGAGATCGTGCCATTGCACTCCAGCCTGGGTAACGAGAGCGAAACTCCGTCTCAAAAAAAAAAAAAAAAAAAAAAAAAAAAAATTAAAAAACTACCCTTTACCCACCAGACCTATGAACCCACTATCTATAGTATCCATGCTACAGATAAAGACCACAAAGCCCTGAAGTCCTCTTTTGGAGGCCTTGGGCAGCTATGCAAACTACGCCACAAGTGGAGAAAGCTATATTCTGCATTGATACTGTCTCCTGAGCGACAGTTTACCTGTGCTATGCTTCAAGGTAGCAGGACCCAGGCTAGAGTGCAGTGGCACCATCTCAATTCACTGCATCTTCCACCTCCCGGGTTCAAGCAATGTTTCTGCCTCAGCCTCCAAGCAGGTGGGACTACAGGCACGCACCACCACACTTTGCCATTTTTGTATTTTTAGTAGAGGCGGGATGTCACTATATTGGCCAGGTTCATTTGAACTCCTGACCTCGTGATCCCCCTACCTTGGCCTCCCAAAGTGCTGGAATTACAGGCTTCAGCCACCGCGCCGGCCAAAATAGTCCATCTTTTCAGATCAGCACAAGAGTCCTACGGGACAAAAATGGGGAAGGTCCACAGAAAAAAATGAAAAAGGAAGAAGTGCCGAGGATACCGAACAAATATTTCTGTGACTACATCAGGAATTAAAAATTAAAAAAATCAAAAAGGGGGCTGGGCGCGGTGGCTCAAGCCTGTAATCCCAGCACTTTGGGAGGCCGAGGCGGGTGGATCATGAGGTCGAGAGATCGAGACCATCCTGGTCAACATGGTGAAACCCCATCTCTACTAAAAATACAAAAAATTAGCTTGGCATGGTGGCACGTGCCTGTAATCCCAGCTACTCAGGAGGCTGAGGCAGGAGAATTGCCTGAACCCAGGAGGCGGAGGTTGCGGTGAGCCGAGATCGTGCCATTCCACTCCAGCCTGGGTAACAAGAGCGAAACTCCATCTCAAAAAAAAAAAAAAAAAAAAAAAAAAAAATCAAAAAGCCCCAGCATAGTGACTGATGCCATCCTATAATCCCAACACTTTGGGACACCAGGCAGGAGGATTACTTGAGTCCGGCTGTTTGAGACCAGCTTGTGCAGCACAGCAAAGCAAGATTCTAACTCTACAAAAAAATAGAAATGTAAAAACTTAACGAGATAGTTGAATGATGCAATGTGAGCACATACTACGTGGCCGAGGCATAATGGCTTTTGCCAGAGAAGTGGCAATCACTTAAGTCTAGCAAGATTAATAGAGCAGAGTAAAAAATGCAATGCAGCTGCCACATACATGGAGTTTTTGATGATGTCCAATGTATGACAGTCAATCTAGACACACGGCAGCCTCAACAATCTCCTACAATATTATACTGAAAAACACATAATTGGCTGGACACAGTGGCTCAAGCCTCTAATCCCAGCACTTTCAGATGCTGAAGCGTATGGATTGCTTGAGCTCAGGAGTTCGACAACAACCTAGGAAACATGGTAAAACCCTACCTCTACTAATATAAGACGATAGCCAGGTGTGGTGGTCGGTGCCTGTGGACCCAGCTACATGGAGGCTGAAGTGAGCTATGATTGCACCACTGCACTCCAGCCTGGGTGACAAAGACCCTGTATCCAAAAAAAAGAAAAAGAAAAAATAATAACAATCCCTATAAATCAACAGTGTTTTTCTCATGTCAATGTTCTAGGATCCAATGAGAAAAGGCAGAAGGCTTTTGGCAAATATTACACTCAAAAGGCATTTTCATAGGGAAAGCTCTTCTGTGAGTTATGAAGCTAGACTCCTGGATAAATATTCTGTATTGTCAAACAAGTAAAGCCTTGATCTAGTGTTAACTATAATCCTGAAGGAATACAGAGGTGTGGCTACAAAACTGCCCCAGTTTATTTTACTTGTAAGGACTTTTCTCTCGTGTGAATTCTCCAATGTCCAAGGAGAGCAGATCGTCACATAAACCCTTTCCACATTTGCTGCAATCACAAATCCTTACTCAAATGTGTACTCTTCTGTATTTAATGAGACGGGACTCATTCACTGCACTCATAGGTGTTCCTTTTGTGGACTCTCTGATGATTACAAAGTGAAGAGCTCTGGCTAAATTTCTTTCCACATTCACTGCACCCATAAGGCTTTTCTCCAGTGTGAACTCTCTTGTGTTTACTGAGACTGGAGCTGTCGGCAAAAGATTTGCCACATTCACTGCACTCAAAAGGCTTTTCTCCAGTGTGAAGTCTCTTATGAATACGGAATGTAGAACTGTAGGCAAATGACTTCCCACAATCACTGCATTCATATGGTCTTTCTCCAGTGTGAATTCTCTGGTGGTAAGTGAGGTGGTCCTTTGTCCTAAAAAACTTCTGACAAACCTCACACTCATATGGCTTCTCTCCAGTGTGAATTCTCTGGTGTATAAGGAGGCGAGCCTTACTGTAAAATAATTTCCCACACTTCACACATGTATAAGGTTTTTCTCCAGTGTGAACTCTCTGGTGTTCAAAATGGTGTGAATTGTACCTAAAAGTTTTCCCACACTCCCGACACTCATAAGGCCGCTCTCCAGTGTGAACTCGCTGGTGTTGCTTAAGTTTGCTCTTTTGACTATAAGATTTCCCACATTCTCCGCACTTGTAAGGTCTTTCTCCAGTATGAATTCGTTGATGTTGAATAAGGACGGACTTCTGACTGAAAGATTTCCCACACTCCCCACAGTTATAAGCTGTCTCTCCAGTGTGAACTCGCTGGTGTTCAGTAAGTCTGCCCTTTCGACTATAACATTTCCCACATTCTCCGCACTTATAAGGTCCTTCTCCATTATGAATTCGTTGATGTTCAATAAGGACGTACTTCCGACTAAAAGATTTCCCACACTCCCCACAGTTATAAGCTGTCTCTCCAGTGTGAACTCGCTGGTGTTCAGTAAGTCTGCTCTTTTGACTGTAACATTTCCCACATTCTCCACACTTATAAGGTCTTTCTCCAGTATGAATTCGTTGATGTCGAATAAGGACATACTTCTGACTAAAAGATTTCCCACACTCCCCACAGTCATAAGCTGTCTCTCCAGTGTGAACTTGCTGGTGTTGAGTAAGTCCGCTCTTTTGACTAAAACATTTCCCACATTCTCTGCACTTATAAGGTCTTTCTCCAGTATGAATTCGTTGATGTTGAATAAGGATGTACTTCTGAGTAAAAGTTTTCCCACACTCCCGACACTCATAAGGCCGCTCTCCAGTGTGAACTCGCTGGTGTTGAGTAAGTTTGCTCTTTTGACTATAACATTTCCCACATTCTCCGCACTTATAAGGTCTTTCTCCATTATGAATTCGTTGATGTTGAATAAGGATGTACTTCTGACTAAAAGATTTCCCACATTCCCCACAGTCATAAGCTGTCTCTCCAGTGTGAACTCGCTGGTGTAGAATGAGGTTACCCTTTTGACTCAAAGATTTCCCACATGCAGGTTTTTCTCTACTGTGAACTTGCTGATGGTGAACAAGGCTGCGCTTATGACTAAAAGATTTCTCACATTCTCCACACTCATAAGGTCTTTCTCCAGTGTGAAACCGCTGATGTTGAGTGAGGCTACCCTTTTGACTAAAAGATTTCCCACATTCTCCACATTCATGGGGTTTTTTTTCACTGTGAACTCTCTGGTGATTACTAAAGCTATCATGTTTGCTAAAGGATTTCCCACATTCACAGCACACGTAACATTCTTCTCTAGGGGCACGTGTCTGATGCTGACCAAGAACATTTTTGGTGCTAAGATGTTTCATGCATCCTGCACAGCTGTAACGAGCTTTCCCCCCGTGAAAGGGTGATTCACACTCGGTTTTACTGTCTGACTTCTTCCCAGTGTGAATCACCTCTTGCTGAAGTAATCCTGACCTGGGCAAAAAGTCCTTCCCACTCTGACTGAAGACAGATGACTGCTCTGACACAGGGAACTTATACCTCTTCACAAACAACGCTGCCTTAACACTGCTTCTACAGGGTTTCTCTCCCACACACTGATTCTGGTGCTGATGAAAGTTTGGACTGTCATACGATTGACTACCCCATGCCTCACACCTGTGCTCTTTCTGCTTGGAATGTGTTCCCTGATGATCTGCCACGTGCAAAATGTCCCCCAAGATCGAACCATGCATCTCACAGGGGTGAGCCTTCTCGGGGAACACACCTGCTGTAGGAGTCCTGACCTGAGTCTCTCTCTGCACATAAATGCTCTGCTTAGAAGGTGCCTCCTCATCTTCCACTCCACACCAACAACCTGAAAGCAAGAAAATGCTGGTGAAGTGCATGATAACTCTAGCGGGAAGGCACAGACCACCCACAAGTGTATCTGACAAACTAAGGAATTACTCCAAGGAAATATTTGGAGGAACAGAATGTTGGCTTCAGGTGGAAGATGGTGCTGTTATTACTGGAATATAAAGCTCACAGAATGCAGGAGGTCTCAAATGTAAAGGACACAATCACATACATAACACAGGGAGTATAGGCAGGGTCTACATTCCCTGCATCTGCAAACCATTCATCTGGAGAATTTTATGTCCTGATAACACGTGAGTGATGTAAACAGGGATAAGGATAGGCCCAAGAAAAGATGAGCACAACACAGCAGCTACTGGTCAGTGATGGTCCAACGATGCGCACACATTTGCTAACACAAAACCTCTATGCCAATACTGGAGACCACTGCAGATGAATATGTTAGTAAAATTATGATGAGGGGTCCAGAGACGTGAAGATTAGCTGGGGGAATAAATAACAGACTGCAAGTTTATGTACAAATCAATTAAAGGATTAAAAAATTTTAAAAAGAGTAAAAGTGACAAGGAGTACAACTGACAATTATGATACTATTAATAGGAAACAGACCAGGAGCACTGACTTACACCTGTAATCTCAACATAGGAGGATCTCCTGAGCCCAGAAACTCAAGACCAGCCTGGGTGGTCACCAGCAACACGGTGAGACTCTGTCTCTACAAAAATTATTTTTAAAATTACCGAGTGCAGGGCCTCATGCCTGTAATCTCAGCATTTTGGGAGGACAGGCGAAAGGACTCCTCAAGCCCAGGAGATTGAGACCAGCCTGGGCAACATGGCGAAACCTCCACTCTACAAAAGTGAGTCAGGCATGACAGTATGCACTTGTAGTCCCACCAACTCAGGAGGCTAAGGCTGGAGGATCACTTCAGCCCAGTAAGTTGAGGCTGGAATTAGCTATATTCATACCATCACAATCCAGGTAATAGCAAATGGTAGAGTGAGACCTTGTCTCAAAAATAAGAGGTGAGGCCGGGCGCGGTGGCTCAAGCCTGTAATCCCAGCACTTTGGGAGGCTGAGCCGGGTGGATCACGAGGTCGAGAGATCGAGACCATCCTGGTCAACATGGTGAAACCCCGTCTCTACTAAAGGTGCAAAAAATTAGCTGGGCATGGTGGCGTGTGCCTGTAATCCCAGCTACTTAGGAGGCTGAGGCAGGAGAATTGCCTGAGCCCAGGAGGCGGAGGTTGCAGTGAGCCGAGATCGTGCCATTGCACTCCAGCCTGGGTAACAAGAGCGAAACTCCGTCTCAAAAAAAAAAAAAAAAAAAAAAAAGAGGTGGGCAGATCACGAGGTCAGGAGTTCAAGACCAGCCTGGCCAATAGGTAAAACCCAGTCTCTACTAAAAATACAAAAAATTAGGCATGCATGATGGGGCGCCTGTATTCTCAGCTACTGGGAAGGCTGAGGCAGAAGAATACTTTGAACACGGTAGGCAGAGGTTTCAGTGAGCCAAGATTGCACCACTGCACTCCAGCCTGGGAGACAGAGCAAGACTCTGTCAACAACAACAACAAAAAATTAGCTGGGCTTGGTAGCACATGCCTGTATTCCCAGCCTATCAGGAGGCTAAGGCAGGAGAATCTCTTGAGCCTGGGAGGCAGAGTTTGCAATGAGATGAGATCGAGCCACTGTACTCCAGCTTGGGTGACAGAATTAGACTGTCTCAAAAAAATAAAAAAAATTTTTTTTTTTAAATCCCAAGAATGAAGGAGAAAAGACAATACAGAAATCATGTGTGCCTACTTGTCTGGCCACGAAAATACTACTGAAATAGAACAGGTTTCTGGCCTGATTTGAATAAAACCCTGTCATGTCCCACTGTCCCAAGATGCTATTCTTCAGGGACTGGTTCCCTCAGAACCCATTATGCTAAGGCTGGATTCATTTGCATCTTCTGACCACAGAAGACTATTCCATCACCAAGATAACCAAGTATGCCGGGCACAGTGGCTCAAGCCTGTAATCCCAGCACTTTGGGAGGCCGAGGCGGGTGGATCACGAGGTCGAGAGATCGAGACTATCCTGGTCAACATGGTGAAACCCCGTCTCTACTAAAAACACAAAAAAGTAGCTGGACATGGTGGCGCGTGCCTGTAATCCCAGCTACTCAGGAGGCTGAGGCAGGAGAATTGCTTGAACCCAGGAGGCGGAGGTTGCGGTGAGCCGAGATCGCGCCATTGCACTCCAGCCTGGGTAACAAGAGCAAAACTCCGTCTCAAAAAAAAAGAAAAAAAAAAAAGATAACGAAGTATATGGGAAATACATGACATCAGAACAAAAGGAAAGACAGAACAAGGAAACAGCCAACACTGGCCTAGAACAACTCAGCATATGACAGCTGAGAGGAAACTAAATACTACAAAAAGAATTTTTTTCTTGAGATGAAGTTTTGCTGTGTTGCTCAGGCTGGAGTGCAGTGGCACAATCTCAGCTTGCTGCAACCTCTGCCTCCCGGGTTCAAGCACTCCTCCCATCTCAGTCTCCCAAGCAGCCAGGATTACAAGCGTGTGCTACCACACCTGGCTAATTTTTACATTTTCAGCAGAGACAGGGTTTCACCATGTTGGTCAAGCTGGTCTCTATCTCCTGGCATCAAGTGATCCACCTGCCTTGGCCTCCCAGAATGCTGTAATTATAGGCGTGAGCCACCGCGCCTGGCCTGCAAAGAGAATTTCTAAGAAGGGTATTTCGAGAACAGTCTACGTTCTATGTAGGTAGTGACAATGTCAATGAAGACAATTCCTGCACAGGGAGGTGTGAAGAAATAGCAGGCAAGAGAAACGAATTAGATCCTGCGTACATTAGAACCTAAATGTGGATGAAGTCACCCATACATCCACAGGACAAACAAGGTAGCCTGCATTAAGGTGCCTGTAAGACTTTTGACTGAATTCTTCTCTGGGAGCCTGCAGTGAAGCAAGTGTTGGGCTGCACCAAGAATAGAGACACCAATATGCACTCCTCAGTCCTACCAACCAAGAACTTACCCATGCCAGGAGCTGTGTCCGTGCTCCTGACATGATAAAGTCTTCCCGAAAGAAAAAGAGGCGAAATACAGAGACTAGCTCAGGTCACAGGGGTGAGTGTGGGCAACTTACCCAGGGAGGATGTAAGTGCCAGGTTCTCCAGCATCACATCACGGTACAGACATCTCTGAGCCTCACTAAGGATATTCCATTCCTCCCTGGTAAAGTTCACAGCCACGTCTTCAAAAGTCACTGCGCCCTGTTATGACGTTGACAGATTAAACTACAAACCCGCCGTAGGCTGAGGAATCACAGTCCATCTCTCCCACACGCCACTAAGGAGATTCCATTCCTCCCTGGTAAAGTTCACAGCCACGTCTTCAAAAGTCACTGCGCCCTGTTACGACGTTGACAGATTAAGCTACAAATCCGCCGTAGGCTGAGGTATCACAGTTCATCTCTCCCACACGTCACTCTTGCACATCCTCTTCTCAAGATCCTCAACTCATATGAAGCCCCCTGGTCACGGGGTACAGCTAATTAGGTGAACAAATAGGTTATCTATGCTGCGGCTGTGAGTCCTTCTGACAGCCCCTTCCCCCACATGGCTGAGGCCACAGAAAGCCAAATGTGGCACATTCAGCACACCAGACACACTCTCTCTATACGCACATCATTCTTTAGACTTCCCAGGCACATGTCCATGTCCATACCCAGCTGACTGCCAAATACCACTGGCCTCTCTCTGGCCTTTAAACAACTTAAAGTATATGAATGCCCTTTTTCTCCTACTAGTGTGGATGGAAATCTCCCCCTAAGGTTATATTGCAAAGGGGCAAAATAAATGACATATGATACTCAACAGACGTCATCAACAGCAGTTTTAAAATAAAGTATATTCACAAGGCCAGGCGCAGTGGCTCACGCCTGTAATCCCAACACTTTGGGAGGCCGAGGCGGGTGGATCACGAGGTCAAAAGATCGAGATCATCCGGGTCAACATGGTGAAACCCCATCTCTACTAAAAATACAAAAAATTAGCTGGGCATGGTGGCGTGTCCTGTAATCCCAGCTACTCAGGAGGCTGAGGCAGGAGAATTGCCTGAACCCAGGAGGCGGAGGTTGCGGTGAGCCGAGATCGCGCCATTGCACTCCAGCCTGGGTAACAAGAGCGAAACTCCGTCTCAAAAAAAAAAAAAAAAAAAAAATAGTCAGGAACTCTAGCTCATCCCGCCAATGGAAAGATTTCTTAGGCTATGATATATTACTTAAGATAGCAGAGAGCTGGGTGCAGTGGCTCACGCCTGTAATCCCAACACTTTGGGAGTCTGAGGCCGGCGGATCATGAAGTATGGAGATCGAGACCAGCCTGGCCAACATGGTGAAACCCCACCTTTACTAAAAATACAAAAAATTAGCTGGGCATGTGGCACGTGCCTGTAATCCCAGCTACTCCGGAGGCTGAGGCAAGAGAATTGCTTTAACCGAGGCGGCGGAGGCTGCAATGAACCAAGATGGTGCCACTGCACTCCAGCTGGGGAAATAGAGCAAGACTACATCTTCAAAAAAAAAAAAAAAGGCCGGGAGCGGTGGCTCAAGCCTGTAATCCCAGCACTTTGGGAGGCCGAGGCGGGTGGATCACGAGGTCAAGAGATCGAGACCATCCTGGTCAACATGGTGAAACCCCATCTCTACTAAAAATACAAAAAAATTAGCTGGACATGGTGGCGTGCGCCTGTAATCCCAGCTACTCAGGAGGCTGAGGCAGGAGAATTGCCTGAACCCGTGGTGAGCCAAGATCGCGCCATTGCACTCCAGCCTGGGTAACAAGAGTGAAACTCTGTCTCAAAAAAAAAAAAAAAGATAGTAGAGTAGGAAGGAAATTTGCACTCAGGTCACTGAAGAACATACCAATATCACCAGATATCCAAGTGGCAAATCGCACTGGGCCTTCATTTTTGGGCTTACATGACATCGTGGCTGACACCATTCAGGCTATGCCTTGCCAACTCAAACAGCATTCAGTATCACCACAGAATTCCAATTCTGTTGGATCCTAAAAGTGATAGTCTCAAATAATTCTATAAAGGCCTCCTGGCATGGCTTCATAGCCACACAGAACTATGCTAGATTTCAGGTATCAGTGGCACTATTCCACTTCTGTCCCCTTGCTGACCCCTCAGCAATTATGACCTTCCTCTTTTCACCTAATGCGATTTAAAGCCTAGCCCCATTGGTCATCCATACCAGGTCTAGTGACGGTCACAGATCAGTGTTGGATATTTCTTCCTGACCATATACTCCATGGTGAATGAAACCCCCCAGGCACCAACAAAAGTTGTCACAATATTGGCAATTGCATATATCCAGGAAAACGCACCAACTGCAGTCTAATGGTCACCTTCCCTCAGTTACTCCTATCCTTCTACATGCATTTCATGTCTACTGTCTCCATGGAAGCCCATGTTCCTATGCTGTCAGAAGCATCCTACCTTGTCACTTATCTCCCTCTTCTATGTTTATAAATGTCAATAATATGAGCTCGGGATCCAAGCAAGACATCCATACAGTCTTTAGTCTACAACCACTGCTTCCTGGCCCACGAAAAGATTTACCACCTTAATCTGAAGTGTGCCCTCCTAAACGTTACCCATAGCTAACTCACCTTAGTCCACACATACACTTCTATGTACCGGATACCACCAATATCAGTTCATTTCCAGATATTATTCCAACCTATGCGGACATTACTCAATTGTTGTCCCTACCTACTGGTCTCTGAATCACCTCGGATTCTTTTTTTTTTTTTTTTTTTTTTTTTTTTTTTTTTTGAGACGGAGTTTCGCTCTTGTTACCCAGGCTGGAGTGCAATGGCGCGATCTCGGCTCACCGCAACCTCCGCCTCCTGGGTTCAGGCAATTCTCCTGCCTCAGCCTCCTGAGTAGCTGGGATTATAGGCACGCACCACCATGCCCAGCTAATTTTTTGTATTTTTAGTAGAGACGGGGTTTCACCATGTTGACCAGGTTGGTCTCGATCTCTCGACCTCGTGATCCACCCGCCTCGGCCTCCCAAAGTGCTGGGATTACAGGCTTGAGCCACCGCGCCCGGCCTTCACCTCGGATTCTTAATACAGTGAAAACAACCCTCCTTCTAAATCCAGTGAATATTATGCCTACCGCCAACTTGCTCATCTCAGCTGATACAGTTTCTATCACTACAGCTTCTAAGACCAAAACCTGAGGGGTCATATACCCGAAACCTCTCTTTCATATCTTTACCGTCATATTAGAAAATCTAGCTTTCCCTTTCCAAAATGAATAGCAAATCCACCGACATCTTCTTAGCCATAAATTGTCCATTAACCCTCACCTGGATTATGGAACCAGCCTCAACTTTGATCTTCCTTCTTCCTCCCTCAACTCCACATTCTGTTCTCCAATGTGGAGCCAAAAAGAACTGTAGTTAACATCAACTCCCTGCTCTGATCAGTTGTGTGTTTTTTTTGTTTTGCTTTTTTTTAAAGAGGGAGTTTGGCTTTTGTCTCCCAGGCTGGAGTACAATGGGGTGATCTCGGCACACTGCAACCTCCGCCTCCCAGGTTCAAGCAATTATCCTGCCTCAGCCTCCTGAGTAGCTGAGATTACAGGCACCTGCCACCATGTGCCCAGCTAATTTTTGTATTTTTGGTAGAGACCAGGTTTCCCCATGTTGGCCAGGCTGGTCTCAAACTCCTGACCTCAGGTGATCCACCCGCCTCGGCCTTCCAAAGTGCTGGGATTACAGGTGTGAGCCACCCCACCTGGCCAAGAACAGCTTTATGTCTAAGGATTTTGCCTCCAGGCACAAAATCCAGTGTTAACCTTCCAAGTGTATTTACATATGTTCACTGAAATGGGAATACCTCCATACAACGAGTCATGGATTTAGGACTTTGGCTTTAAGGTTTTTTCAAGATACCCAGATCAAATGTCTGAAAAAACACCACTTAAAGAGCCCCAGAGCCAGGTGTGGTGGCTCACACCGGTAAGCTCAGCACTTTGGTGAGGTTTTTTTTTTTTTTTTTTTTTTTTTTTAAAGTATAAACGAAGTCCAGTTTTTTGGTTAATTTTTTTTTTTTTTTTTGAGACAGAGTTTCGCTCTTGTTACCCAGGCTGGAGTGCAATGGTGCGATCTCAGCTCACCGCAACCTCCGCCTCCTGGGTTCAGGCAATTCTCCTGCCTCAGCCTCCTGAGCAGCTAGGATTACAGGCACGAGCCACCATGCCCAGCTAATTTTTTGTATTTTTAGTAGAGACGGGGTTTCACCATGTTGACCAGGATGGTCTTGATCTCTTGACCTCGTGATCCACCCGCCTCAGCCTCTCAAAGTGCTGGGATTACAGGCTTGAGCCACTGTGCCCGGCTTTTTTTTTTTTTTTTTTAAGTGTAAACTAAGTCCAGTTTTTTGGCGAGTTTTTTCTTTTTTTTTTTTAAGTGTAAACTAAGTCCAGTTTTTTGGCGAGTTTTTTCTTTTTTTTTTTTAAGTGTAAACTAAGTCCAGTTTTTTGGCGAGTTTTTTTTTTTTTTTAAGTGTACTTTAAAAAAAAAAAAACTCGCCAAAAAACTGGACTTAGTTTACACTTTAAAAAAAAAAAAAAACACTCGCCAAAAAACTGGACTTAGTTTACACTTAAAAAAAAAAAGAAAAAAACCACTCACCAAAAAACTGGACTTAGTTTACACTTAAAAAAAAAAAAAAAAAAGGCCGGGCGCTGTGGCTCACGCCTGTAATCCCAGCTCTTAGGGAGGCAGAGGCGGGAGGATAGCTTGAGCCCAGGAGTTCGAGACCTGCCTGGGCAATATAGCGAGACCCCGTTCTCCACAAAAAGGAAAAAAACAAAAAGACAAAAAAAAAAAAAAAAAAAAAAAACTCACCAAAAGCCCAGCACTTTGGGAGGCCAACGCAGGAAGACTGCTTGAGCCCAGAAGTTTGAGACCAGCCTGGAAAACATGATGAAACACTGCCTCTACAAAAACCACCACAAAATTTAACCGGGCATGACCGGGATTACAGGCATGCGGCACTATGTCCAGCTAATTCTGTATTTTTAGTAGACAGGGTTTCTCCATGTTGGTCAGGCTGGTCTCAAACTTCTCATCTCAGGTGATCCACCCGCCTCTGCCCCCTAAACTGCTGGGATTACCAGGAGTGTGCCACCGTGCCCAGCAACACCCTCCACTTTCTTGCCTGGGTTCCCTGATACAATCTAATAAGCTCAGGCCTCCCTGAACGCTTGTGTCCATGAAGCCAGGTGATCTTGTACTGCTGTCTGTGTTAGGGACAAGGCGCCTCAGAAAACCCCTTCACGCAAACTGACCGCCCCCCAACTCTGACTGCTCTACAGCTGCATTTCTGAACTCCTATCTGGGTGCTACAATTAAGCAAAGCCTGATTACAGCCATCTGGGCAGCGTGGGGGAGAACAGGGAAAACAAATGTTTGTTATCCATACTTAAAAATTCCTGTTTGACACATACCTGTAAAATCCTGTTTTATAAAAAATGCCACCACAAAAGTCACAGGATGATGTACTGTAAGTCTGTCACAAGCTAAACAGCTATCTCTGTGCCTGTTACAAGCTGATAGACTATCTCAGTCCTCAAACTCCCTCATGCCTCCTCACTCGCCCCGTTTAAACCCCTCGTTTTGTAAGCTTGGGGATGCCTCCTCTGACTGTTACGAGGCAGCCCGGCAGGTTAATAAAACTTGCTTGCCTGACTTTAGGTCTATTCTCCTTTCTCTTAACTACAGTTTGACCTGCGTGTCTCAACGCAGTACGCCAGCTCTACCACCTAGGGGACCTACAAGGATTCAATCTCAAAGGGCCCCAACGTCCTCCCCTCTCTACTCTGTTCTTTCTTTGACCTTTAGGAGACTTTAAAAGCCTAGACTTGGATCCAGTGAATGTCTTCGAAATTCTACCAATTTCTAGTGTCCTCACAATGACTTGACAGCCCCCAGTCCGCTCGCTTTTCCAGGAGCTCCGCCCCACACCCTGTTCCCTGCACGCGCCTGTGGACCCGAGGCTCCACCCTCCCGGCTCCGTCCACCTCCCGGCTCCGTCCACCTCCCGACTCCGTCCACCTCCAGGCATTGCCCGCGCCCGTCCCTGTGTCTGTCGCTCTCCCCACTGCATCCCACGGGCGTCTGAAACCAGGAACCTTTCTGTGAGCGCCTCAATATTCCGACTGCGGGTCGGGGTTGCAGCGCCATGAGCAGGTGCCGCTCCCTGGCTGCAGGTGCCCGAGCCCACGAAAGGCGCCACAATTACCTGAACCGGGAACCTCGGCGCAGCCTCCGCCATGGAACCACGTGGGGTAAGCCGGGTTGGGAGCGGCGGCCGCCGTGCGGGAGCTGCAGAGCTGCGTCTGTGCGGAGAGAAGACCGACTCTCGACCTTCCAGGCCTCTCACCGGACAAAGAAAACTAACGCCAATCGAAATGGCCGCTACTGGAGAGCGCCGGAAGTCCCACCTTTTCATGACGTGCGCGCGCTGAACCGTTTTCAATCTGAGCCCTAACTGGCTTGCCACGCTGTCATTTGGCGCAGAGCTTTCTGGGTAATGTAGTTTCCGAGGTTCCGAGGCGCTAAAGAGAGCCACTCCAGGGGCGCTTCCGCAGGAAAAGCCCGGCTCCACCTTCCAGGCTCTCAAGAGCCCCGGTCTGTAATCCCGAATTTTGGGAGACTGAGGTGGCAGGACTGCTTGAGCCCAGGAAGTCAAGGATGCACTGACCTATGATTGCGCCGCTGCACTCCAGCCTGGGCGACAGACTGTGTCTTAAAAGAAAAAAAAATTTAAGCATTTGTGCTGTGAAAGAAGATTCAAGAAAATAATAAAAGCAAATCAGTATTTGCTAATGGTGTCTCCTAGAAACCCTTTTCCACGCATTAAAAAGCTGTTCTGGCCTAGGCGCAGTGGCTCACGCCTGTAATCCCAGCACTCTGAGAGGCCAGGAGTTCGAGACCACCCTGGTCAACATAGGTAAACCCCATTGTCAGGCCTCCATGTGCAAACCTTGACCCAGGAAGTCTGAAGTCTTGCCTGCCTCATCTGATCACCCCCTGCAACCCCTGCCTGTGTTCGGTCGCCATTATCCCTGATGGCCCAGCAGAGCTTTCCCCAGACATTAAGCTTCTAACCCCACATTGCCATCTTAACTGATATTATGATCATACGAATACTCCACACCCCACCCTGCCATCTTAACTGTTCTTCCTCTGTGAATATCCCTTCTACCTACCCTATCATCTTAACTACTCTTACGCCTTTCCTCACCCACCACTGTAACTGAACTTACCCCGTAACACCCTTGCCCCCTCCCCAAAAGATTTGCCCCAAACCATAAAAGCAACTCCTATCCCACCGTCCTTCGATGACGCTCTTTTTGGCCTCAGCCCAACTGCACCCATGTAAATGAACAGCCATGTTGCTCACACAAAGCCTGTTTGGGGGGAGTTCTTGATTCAAAGTGCGCGTTTCAACACACGTCTCTACTAAAAGTACAAAAAATTAGCCAGTTATGGTGACGCACACCTGTAGTCCCAGCTACTCCTACCTCAACCTTCCAAAATACTGGGATTTCAGACGTTAAAACACGCTCTGAATAAAGAGACCACCCCCAACCAGGCTTTGTGTGAGTAACACCGCTCATTACTCACCTGGGTGCAGGCGGGATGAGGCTGAAAAGGGCGTCAGTGAAGCTGAGTGGGATAGGAGTTGAGTGTTATAGGTTTGGGATGAACAATGGAAAGTTAGAAGGTACAGATGGCGTTTTTTGGCAAGCTGCGATGGGGTTATAGCGTGTGGAGTCAGGAGGTTGGGCCAAGGTCAGTTACAAAGTCCAATGGCCTTGTCAATTAAGGCCAGAATAAGAAAAAATAGAAGACGGTCTCAGGTTAGTTAGGCGCCCCAGGGGTTGATCGTTCTTCCTTCTAGCTACCTCAGGTTTTCTAATTCCAGAAGGCCCTCCAGAGGTGAACGTGCAGTTCATGGAGGTCGCCATGCCATCCAAGGCGCAGTGAGACCTTACAAGAGACACCACCATTACCCACCCCATCTGGCATGCAATAACAATCCTGGGAAGATTTTTAGAAAACCTAGGATTGGCCGGGCGCAGTGGCTCAAGCCTGTAATCCCAGCACTTTGGGAGGCCGAGACGGGTGGATCACAAGGTCGAGAGATCGAGACCATCCTGGTCAACATGGTGAAACCCCGTCTCTACTAAACATACAAAAAATTAGCTGGGCATGGTGTCGCACGCCTGTATTCCGAGCTACTCAGGAGGCTGAGGCAAGAGAATTGCTTGAACTCAGGAGATGGAGGTAGCTGTGAGCCGAGGTCGCACCATTGCACTCCAGCTCGGGTAACAAGAGCGAAACTCCGTCTCAATAAATAAATAAATAAATAATAATAAAAAAATAAAAATTTAAAGGGGCCAAGTGCAGTAGCACTGTTGTACAGGACCGAGCATAGAAAGTCAACACGAAGACAAAAGTATATCAAATTGCAGGGTCATTTATTGCCGGCGACCACGGAGGACTCACGTCTCTCCAACCCGTGGCCCCGAGTTCAGGGGGAGCGGGGTTTTTAAGCTGAAAAACCACATCCTGGTTTTAGGGTGAGGGGATGCAGGGCAAGCAACTTTTCAGCACTTATTGATAAGCAAAAGCAAGCACTTTTCATAGAAGCCAAGGTCAGCAGTTATTGCAAAGAGAATGGGGAAGCCGCTACAACTTATTTTAAGAACAGCTTTGTCTTTTATAAAATGGCATTTCTCAGGCTCTAACTTTTAGGCTAGCCATGTTACATTCCCCTCTGTTCTTCTAACATACATTAAATCTTTAATAGGTTTTTTCCTTTTGGCTCAAGGGCCCATAGCTGGATCTTAGAACCATTAACTTGACAGAGTCTATTTTTCCTGGATAAATCTGAGGAGCATGTTTGAAAGGCACGGTCCAAATATTAACCCTAGGACCATTAGGGCCAATGGTTTTGTTAATTTGGTAAGTAGGGATGTTATGCCAAAGACATTTCCGGGCAGTCAGTGATGAACACACAAGATGGGATGAAAGGAGACAACACTGTGCTGAAAGCTACCAACACCCAAGTGCAGTTTGCCATAGCTAGCATCAAGTAGCAATTAGGAAGCCTGTGGGCCCTAGAATGACCTCAGTCAAAATGATTTGGTGGCCAGGCATGGTGGCTCAAGCCTGTAATCCCAGCACTTTGGGAGGCCGAGACGGGTGGATCACGAGGTCAAGAGATCGAGACCATCCTGGTCAACATGGTGAAACCCCGTCTCTATTAAAAATACAAAAAATTAGCTGGGCATGGTGGCGCGTGCCTGTAATCCCAGCTACTCAGGAGGCTGAGGCAGGAGAATTGCCTGAACCCAGGAGGCGGAGGTTGCGGTGAGCCGAGATCGCGCCATTGCACTCCAGCCTGGGTAACAAGACCAAAACTCTGTCTCAAAAAAAAAAAAAAAAAAGATTTGGTATGGCCCAGGCAATACTTTATACAATAAAATGTAGACACTGTTTGCACTAAAAAGCTCTTTTCAGCCGGGGGCGGTGGCTCAAGCCTGTAATCCCAGCACTTTGGGAGGCCGAGGCGGGTAGATCACGAGGTAAAGAGATCGAGACCATCCTGGTCAACATGGTGAAACCTCGTCTCTACTAAAAATACAAAAAAGTAGCTGGGCATGGTGGCATGTGCCTGTAATCCCAGCTACTCAGGAGGCTGAGGCAGGAGAATTGCCTGAGCCCAGGAGGCGGAGGTTGCGGTGAGCCGAGATCGCGCCATTGCACTCCAGCCTGGGTAACAAGGGCGAAACTCCGTCTCAAAAAAAAAAAAAAAAAAAAAAAAAAAAAAAAAAAAAAAAAAAGCTCTTTTCAGTGGAAGACATAAGGCAGGACTAGTAAGTAGCAAAAGGGACAGATACAATGTTTTTTTAAAATTAACATATTTTGTACATTTACTAAATTTGACAAACATGGTAAATATTAAAGATGTCTGAAACACAGGCCCTACCCTTAAGGGCACAATTTAGCTGATAGACAGGATACACATATATAGACATTTGTTAATACATATTGAGTAACAGTGTAACCTAATATATGATTTATTTATTTAAGAACCACTTATTAAGTAGTTACTATGTGTCAGTTACTTTACTGACTTTATAGAAATAAAAACACCCTTAAGTGACTCGGAATCTACTGAACAAACAAATATACCAAGTATGAGATAGGACAGGGGTCTTCAACCCCTGGGCCACTGACTGGTATGGGGAAAATTGTCTTCCATAAAACCGGTGCCTGGTGCCAAAGAGGCTGAGGACTACTGAAATGTTAGGTATAATAGAGATACAGACGTTTTTACAAAAAAATTTTTTTTAACCAATTCTATGGATTAACCAGTATTTTTATCTCTTTGGAAACACTGTCTGAAGTCCAGGGCACATTAAATACTCACAGCTAATAGACTATTTTTTATAGTTTAACATACATTTTGGTCTCCATGGTAGAGTTATATAAATTTACAAAGATTTAACTAGGTTTCTTTCAAACCTGTCTATGCTGGTTGTACTTGTACTCGTCACTTGAATTAAATAATTTAATCAAATATTATATAAACACAAAAAGGAAGAATGTCTTGGTAAGACAAGACAATAAAGGAGACCCACTAAAAATATTGCTGTCCAATTGGATGTGGGTGAAACAACTGTGAAAGACTGGGGTGGGGATAATAAAAAATCTAGGATTTTGCATTCACTCTGTTTTACTGGAAAAACCAAACCTAGAAAGTAATTTTTTAAAAAAAAACACATGCCGGGGGATTAGGATGGTTACCATAAAGAATGCAAAAGTTGGCCGGGCGCGGTGGCTCAAGCTTGTAATCCCAGCACTTTGGGAGGCCGAGGCGGGTGGATCACGAGGTCGAGAGATCGAGACCATCCTGGTCAACATGGTGAAACCCCGTCTCTACTAAAAATACAAAAAATTAGCTGGGCATGGTGGCTCGTGCCTGTAATCCCAGCTACTCAGGAGGCTGAGGCAGGAGAATTGCCTGAACCCGGGAGGCGGAGGTTGCGGTGAGCCGAGATCGTGCCATTGAACTCCAGCCTGGGTAACAAGAGCGAAACTCTGCCTCAAAAAAAAAAAAAAAAAAAAAAAAAAAGATAATTTTAAAAGGAATAAAGCCTTTTTTATAGGGAGTACGTCGGGTATGGAGGAGAACAAAAGGAAGCAGGTTGACCCAATTTTCACCGGTTTTTAGAATGAATTTTGTTGAAGTTTTCTTCATGGTCCGGTTTATCCTTTCAACCTGCCCTGAACTCTGGGGGTGACAGGCACAGTGTACTTTCCAGGATATGCCCAGGGCCTTGGCCGGGCCCTGTGAAACCTGTGCTGTAAATGCAGGGCGATTTTCTGATCCCAGAGTTAGGGGCAGGCCAAACCAAGGAACCAGGTCCTGTAACAATCTTTTTGTTACTACCAGGGCAGTTTCTGACCTAGTGGGAAAAGCCTCGACCCATTCGGAGAAAGTGTCTACAAATACAAGGAGGTATTTATAGCAGCATGCTGGGGGCTCTTCCGGCTCTCTGTCAGGCAGCAATGTGGTGGGGTTTAAAATGTGGTTTTTGAAAATTTTATGCAGGGCTCGTCCAAAAGTAAGGCCTGGTTTTGGACTATGCAGGCATTAGACATCCATTTTCCCGGAGCTCCATGGGGTAGTGACTCCAACGCGTGGGGAGCCACTAAGTTTACCTCCTGTCCCAAAGTCAGTTTGTCTGCCTCCTGGACCAACAGGGCTGTGGCCGCGACCGCCTTTAGGCAAGCCGGCCATCCGGAGGCTAGAGGATCAAGTCTTTTAGAGAGGTAGGCGACTGGCCGGGACCAGGGTCCCAGAGTTTTGCTGAACACCCCCTTAGTGACTTTCTGTTTTTTATGCACAAACAACTGGAAAGGTTTAGAGATATCTGGCAAGTCCAAGGATGGAGCTGCAGTCAGGGCAGTCTTGAGCTTGTCAAAAGCCCATTGCTCTACCTCTGTCCATGTCAAGGGCTGATTTCCTCCAGTGCAGGCATACAGGGGCTTGGCAAATCCCAAATTCATAGCCTGCAGTACTCTGTTGCCCCAAGGAATTCTTGAACTTGGCGTTTCGTGGTGGGGGTGGGTATTTGCAGCACTGCTTGGACTCAGCGGGTTGCCAGTGCCCGGTTGCCTTTCTCTATAATATAGTCCAGGTAAGTAACTTTTGGCTGGCAGAGTTGGGTCTTTGTTTCCCTGGGCCCCTCTGCTGGATTCCTGGTTCCCGTGAGATAACTCCTGTTTCCTGGAATGTTGTTATCATGGCCTTAGTAACTCTCTTATCTTGCTTCGCCTCTAGGGTGTCTTTATTGTTAAAAACTTTTTGGGTAATCTTTAATCACTGAGTTAAATTTATTTCCTGGAGCTCCTCTAATTTTTGCAATTTTTTTTTTTTTTTATGTCTGGGGCAGACTGGGAAATGAAAGCCAGATTTATGGCCTGCTGATTTTTCGGGGCCTCAGGGTCAATAGGCGTGTCCTGTAAGTGCTCAAGGAAAGCAGTTAGGAACTCCTGTTGACTCTGAGTTACAGTCCCTACCTCAGGGAGGTTAGTGGGCTTATGGGCCACTCTCTTAATCCCTTTTTTAAAAAAGATACTGGTGAAAAGTGTTCAGGGCCTGGTAACCCTAAGGTGTTGAGGTCCCAATGGGGTCGGGTAGAGGGAAAAAAAACCTTTTTAATTTAGTTTCCCTATTTTTTTTTGTTGTTGTTGAGACGGAGTTTCGCTCTTGTTACCCAGGCTGGAGTGCAATGGCGCGATCTCGGCTCACCGCAACCTCCGCCTCCTGGGTTCAGGCAATTCTCCTGCCTCAGCCTCCTGAGTAGCTGGGATTACAGGCATGTGCCACCATGCCCAGCTGATTTTTTGTATTTTTAGTAGAGACGGGGTTTCACCATGTTGACCAGGATGGTCTCGATCTCTCGACCTCGTGATCCACCCGCCTCGGCCTCCCAAAGTGCTGGGATTACAGGCTTGAGCCACCGCGCCCGGCTATTTTTTTTTTTTTTTTTTTAACTGTTCCTTTCCCTGGACTTATGTTGGCTTTCAGGGCTTCCTATCTAATTCTTCCTCTTTCCTCTGTGGTGAACAGAATTAGTAATAATTGTAGGCAGTCGTTTCAAGTGGGGCAATGCCTCTGGATTACGGATTTTAAGAGCCTTGTCAAAACCTGGGGCTTTTCAGAAAGCGGGGGATGTTGAGCTCCATTGTAAAACCCCGTCACCGCCACTACCTTAAATTCTCCAGCCACCCAGCACGACACCCTCCCGGGGAACTTTCCATTTCAGCAGGTTTCTAACCCTGCCCCTCTCGCCATCTCAGCAGTTCCTCAGTACAACCCTCTCCCGGGAACTCTCAGCAGTTCCCCAGCCCCTTCCCTCCTGCACAGCCGCTCACACTGGATGCATCTGCCAGCTTGCAGGCCATAGGAACCCCCTTTGCCATGCCACGGGTGCTGCCAATTTTGGGTTCAGCCCAGCTTTTTTTTTTTCCTGCTCTTAATAAGGCGCTTACCAGCACTTGGCGTTTTGGCCCTTTCTTTAATTTCTATTACCTTTCAGTTATACAAATCACTAGAGGAAAAAAAAAAAGGGGGGGGGGATATGAACAAAGAAGGGGCGGCCCTGGCTGGGAGAGGAAGGAAGGAAAAAAACGTTTTTTTGTGTCAGTTTAAAAACTGAGCTCCCAGCTGCTGGGCAGGCTGCGAGTTTCCCGCCCCTGCAGCTTTTGGTCACCTTGACACAGGGACCCTAAAAAAGCATTAACTCCCTCTCTCCGTATCTCTTTCTCTTTTGTTTTCCTCTTTGCCTCTTTTTTCCTACTTTTTATTTTTCCTCCTTTTCTGTCTACTTCTTCTCTTTCTCTCCTCTCTGTCTTCTCTCTCCTCTTTTACTTTCTTGTCCTCTCTCCTCTCTTCTGTCCACTTTTTTTTTTTTTTTTTTTGAGACGGAGTTTCACTCTTGTCACCCAGGCTGGAATGCAATGGCGCGATCTCGGCTCACCGCAACCTCCGCCTCCTGGGTTCAGGCAATTCTCCTGTCTCAGCCTCCTGAGTAGCTGGGATTACAGGCACACGCCACCATGCCCAGCTAATTTTTTGTATTTTTAGTAGAGACGGGGTTTCACCATGTTGACCAGGATGGTCTCGATCTCTTGACCTCGTGATCCACCCGCCTCGGCCTCCCAAAGTGCTGGGACTACAGGCTTGAGCCACCGCGCCCGGCCTTCTGTCCACTTTTTTTCTTGCTCTCTGTTCTTTGTCTCTCCTCTCTCCTCTCTGTCTCTCTCCTCTCTTCTCTCTGTCTCTTTTTTTTTTTTCTCTCTGTGATGCACCACCGGGCACTACCCATCACAACACTGGACACTTTTCTGGCAGAATAGACAGTTACTAACTTTCCATCCGAGCCTGAAAAACAGTACTCGTAGACCCTGATCTAGGACTTTATCTCTTACGACCCCAAAGAAACTACTTTAAAAGTTTCTATTTTCAAGGGCACAACTGCCTCCCCGACATGGAATCAGACCCAGCACGTGCAAAAAGTACTCTTTTCCCGGTGGAGGTGGCTGGGAGAATTTACAAGCCACAATAATCATAACAAGAAAGAAAATAAAGACAACTAAAGTTGAGACTATCTGCCACATGTTGAAGGAAGAAAGAGTGAGGCCTCAGTGATAGAAGAAAAAATGAGAAAGGAGGAGAAGTAATCTCTGCAGAGGTGTAATCAATAAAACTTCCCTGTGACCAGGCGCAATGGCTCACACCTGTAATCCCAGCACTTTGGGAGACCAAGGAGGGTGGAACACGAGGTCAAGAGATCGAGACCATCCTGATAAATATGATGAAACCCCGTCTTTACTAAAAATACAAAAAAAAATTAGCTGGGCGTGGTGGCGCATGCTTGTAATCCGAGCTACTCAGAAGGCTGAGGCAGGAGAATTGCCTGAACCCAGGAGGCGGAGGTTGCGGTGAGCCGAGATCGCGCCATTGCACTCCAGCCTGGGTAACAAGAGCGAAACTCCGTCTCAAAAAAAAAAAAAAAAAAAAAAAAAAAAAAAAGTTCCCTGCATCCAGTGGTTCGTCAACCACTGTAAAATATCCCCTACCTCGAGGGAGGATGGCCGGAATCAGTGTATGTCTGCTAGCAGGAGCCTAACAACACTGACAAATCTACAGACGAGACAGGACCACATACAAGAGTGACAGACAAACGGTGGGTGCCCCCCAGATGGGAGACCACTCAGGTGCCTTTCCGGTCACTCTCCCGAAGGAAATTTCAGGGTGCGTCTTCGCTAAGGTGTGCTCGTATAAACCCCGGTCCTGGTCACCTCAGGATGGAAGTCCAAGTAGGACAGCTCTGCGGTGAATCACAGTTATGCCCTATGACGTTCCCGTGGAACCGCGGGTGAAGGCCCACACAAGCCCCGCAGCCTTTCAGCCGTGGGACTACATATATACACACTCACTGTCTCACTCACACAGAGGCTACGGAAAATAATCGAATGCTGACACCCCCTATGCCAGCTACCAGAAGGCTGCGAATGCTGACACCCCCATGCCAGCTACCAGAAGGCTGGAAATGCTGACACCCCCATGCCAGCTACCAGAAGGCTGGCATCCACTATGCCACACCAGGAGGCTGTTGCTCACTGTAAACAGCCACCAGAAGGCTGCCACCCACTATGACAGCCACCAGAAGCCTCAAGCAACGTCTCAGTGAGGCTTGCCAGGTCAGAGGTGCAATGACTCATCAGTCCCCCAACTCAGGCCCTTTCCTTTGAACTAGTTCCCAGTTTCCAGACCAAACTTACCTCTGGAGGTCTTTAGGAACCTGAAGAATTTCGGGTGAATGTCGGCCGGGTGGTCGCTTATCCTCCGTGGTGGCACTCTAGGGCCCTGGGACAGTCAGGGGGCACCTCCCCTAGAGGCTTCTGAGGTGGGAGCTGCCGCCTGGGCGAGACTCTGAGATGGCTTTTGTCTGGTGATGAAAATAAAAGGTCTCAGTGGAACCTCCAAATGTTGTACAGGGCCGAGCATAGAAAGTCAACACGAAGACAAAACTATGTCAAATTGCAGGGTCATTTATTGCCGGCGACCACGGAGGACTCACGTCTCTCCAACCCGTGGCCCCGAGTTCAGGGGGAGCGGGGTTTTTAAGCTGAAAAACCACATCCTGGTTTTAGGGTGAGGGGATGCAGGGCAAGCAACTTTTCAGCACTTATTGATAAGCAAAAGCAAGCACTTTTCATAGAAGCCAAGGTCAGGAGTTATTGCAAAGAGAATGGGGAAGCCGTTACAACTTATTTTAAGAACAGCTTTGTCTTTTATAAAATGGCATTTCTCAGGTTCTAACTTTTAGGCTAGCCATGTTACAGCACACATCTGTAATCCCAACACTTTTGGAGGCCAAGGAGGGTGGATCATGAGGTCAAGAGATCGAGACCAACCTGGTCAACATGGTGAAACCCCGTCTCTACTAAAAATACAAAAAATTTAGCTGGGCATGGTGGCTGTAATCCCAGCTACTCAGTCAGGAGGCTCAGGCGGGAGAATTGCCTGAACCCAGGAGGCAGAGGTTGCGGTGGGTCGAGATCACGTCATTGCACTCCAGCCTGGGTAACAAGAGCGAAACTCCGTCTCAAAAAAAATAAAAATTAAAAATAAATAAATAAATAAATAATTTAAAGGAAACATTTTACCAGAACATTAACAACATCTTGAAAGACAAAGCTAAGAAATGTGCCAGAAACACTAAAATAAATATAAAAGCCAAACTTATAAAAGTCAGGTTTAAGTTAAAATGCACATAAACCATGTTTCTAGAGAAAAATATTAACTATTTTAAATAAAAATAACATGAGAAGGCACTCTTTCTGGAATCATTAAAAAAGCTAATGTTTCTGGGCTCATTAAGGGAGGGCTCAATGGTTCACGCCTGTAATCCCAGCACTTTGGGAGACTGAGGCAAGCAGATCACAAGATCAAGAGTTGGAGACCAGCCTGGCCAACATAGTGTTTCACATCTCTACTAAAAATACAAAAAAACAAGCCAGGTGTGGTGGCTTACACAAGTAATCCCAGCTATTCTGGAGGCTGAGGTAGAATTAGAATTGCTTGAACCTGGGAGGCAGAGGTTGCAGTAAGCAGAGATCGGGACACTGCACTCCAGCCTGGGTGACAAGGCTAGACTCTGTCTCAAAAAAAAAAAAAAAAAAAAAAAAAAAAAAGGTCAGGCACAGTGGCTCATGCCTGTAATCCCAACACTTTGGGAGGCCCAGGCAGGCAGATCACGAGGTCAGGAGTTTGAGATTAGCCGAACCAACATGGTGAAACTCCATCTCTACTAAAAATACAAAACAAAAGTAGCTAGGCATGGTGGTGCACGCCTGTAATCCCAGCTACTCAGGAGGTTAGGCAGGAAAATTGCCTGAACCTGGGAGGCGGAGGTTGCAGTAAGCCAAGATCATGCCACTGCACCCCAGCCTGGGTGACAGAGTGAGACTTCGTCTCAAAATTTAAGAAAAAAAAATATATTTAAAGAATAACAAGCCGGGTGCGGTGGCTCAAGCCTGTAATCCCAGCACTTTGGGAGGCTGAGGCGGGTGGATCACAAGGTCAAGAGATCGAGACCATCCTGGTCAACATGGTGAAACCCCGTCTCTACTAAAAATACAAAAAAATAGCCGGGCATGGTAGTGCGTGCCTGTAATCCCAGCTACTCAGGAGGCTAAGACAGGAGAATTGCCTGAACCCAGGAGATGGAGGTTGCGGTGAGCCAAGATCGCGCCATTGTACTCCAGCCTGGGTAATGAGAATGAAACTCTGTCTCAAAAAAAAAAAAAAAAAGGCCGGGTGCGGTGGCTCAAGCCTGTAATCCCAGCACTTTGGGAGGCCAAGGCGGGTGGATCACAAGGTCAAAAGATCGAGACCATCCTGGTCAACATGGTGAAACCCTGTCTCTACTAAAAATACAAAAAATTAGCTGGGCGTGGTGGCGCGTGCCTGTAGTCCCAGATACTCAGGAGGCTGAGGCAGGAGAATTGCCTGAACCCAGGAGGTGGAGGTTGCGGTGAGCCGAGATCGCGCCATTGCACTCCAGCCTGGGTAACAAGAGCAAAACTCCATCTCAAAAAAAAAAAAAAAGGAATAACAAAAATGAGTTTATTAAGAATAACTTACATACATATACATATGTATGTTATTACTATATATATTCCATATAAAAGTATTCGTGTGGCTGGGCGCGGTGGCTCACGCCTGTAATCCCAGCACCTTAGGAGGCCGAGGCGGGTGGATCACGAGGTCAAGAGATCGAGACCATCTTGGTCAACATGGTGAAACCCCATCTCTACTAAAAATAAAAAAAATTGCGTGGCGCGGTGGCTCAAGCCTGTAATCCGAGCACTTTGGGAGGCCGAGGCGGGTGGATCACAAGGTCAAGAGATCGAGACCAACCCAGTCAACATGGTGAAACCCCGTCTCTACTAAAAATACAAAAAATTATCTGGGCATGGTGACACGTGCCTGTAATCCTGGCTACTCAGGAGGCTGAGGCAGGAGAATTGCCTGAACCCAGGAGGCGGAGGTTGCGGTGAGCGGAGATCACGCCATTGCACTCCAGCCTGGGTAACAAGAGTGAAACTCCGTCTCAAAAAATAAACTAAACTAAAATAAAATAGAAAAAAATAAAACAATTAGCTGGGCATGGTGGCGCGTGCCTGTAATTCCAGCTACTGAGGAGGCTGAGGCAGGAGAATTGCCTGAACCCAGGAGGCGGAGGTTGTGGTGCGCCGAGATCGCGCCATTGTACTCCAGCCTGGGTAACAAGAGTGAAACTCTGAATCAAAAAAAAAAAAAAATTTGTTTTACTTTTCTACATAAAAAAAATTTTTTTTTTCTAGATAAAATTAAAAGCAAAGCACATTAAAAGCGACAACCTGGCCAGGCACGGTAGCTCACGCCTGTAATCCCAGCATTTCGGGAGCCCACGGCGGGTGGATCACGAGATCAGGAGAGGGAGACCATCCTGGCCAACATTGTGAAACCCTGTCTCTACTAAAAATACAAAAAAATCAGCTAGGTGTGGTAGTGCGCACCTGTAGTCCCTGGGCAAAAACAGCAAGACTCCATCTCTTTCTCTCTCTCACTCTATTTATTATTATATATATATATATATACATACATATATATATAATAAAAATTATACATGATGATTGCAGATGCAGTCACATTTTCTTAGTTCTTGTCTGCCAGGGCCACCCAGATAGTTTCCCAAAACTGTGACCCAGCCACTGCCAGTGTCTCCACTGCCAATAAAGGAGCTAAGCCCAGCAGGGGCACTGCCCAGGGCCCTCTAGGCAAAAGGCTACAGCAGGCGCTGATGACCCTCACGATATCTGGTGACAAAATAATTTCTGCCTTCCCTGAAAGCCTTATCAAATGGGTAGAGACCAGCAATGGAGCAGCAGGCACAGTATATGAAGACCTGAGGTATAAGCTCTTGCTGGAATTCCCGAATTGCTACCCACCCATACAATGCACCCTTGGTGAAGTTCCTCACACCCTGCTACCATCCTAATATGGACGTCCAGGGTAAGATAAACCTGGACGTCCTGAAGGACAAGTGGTCTGCTGTGTGTGTCAGAACCGTCCTGCTCTGTATCCAGTACCTAAGAAGAACCGAACATCGATAGCCCTTTGAACACACATGCTACCAAGCTCTGGAGAAACCCTACGCCTTCAAAAAGTACCAGCCAGAAACCGACTCAAAGCAGGTTGTGATAACCTGCTTTTTGATAGCTTAAACCGACTCAATCTCTTAGCTAAGAGCTGTTCAGGCTTCTTGTTAGCTTCTTGAGCAGGACAGACTCCATCTTACCTTCTTCATTTTAGTTATTCCCCTCATTATGTAACTGCAGTATGTAGCTGGGGCAGGATGACACCAGGCACAGCCAGGAGTGCATTTGCTGATAAGAGGCTGAGTCAAGTGGCACCAGCAGAGCCTGGGAATGCAGGTGTGGACGAGTACCCAGAGCCCCCATAAGTTGTATGTGCTTTTATGACAGCTGTAGCCCTTGCACCTTGTACTGTTTTATTTCTCATGTGCTAGTTTATCTTTTAACTTTTTGCTTACTCTGCTTCTGTGAAAAACATTTTTCAGCTAGGTTCCCCCCTTCCTTTTCAAACTGGGGTACAAGAAACCCCCAGACTCTTTCTTCAGGGCTGAGAGAACTCTGGGCGTTAGCCACCTCTCGGTCCCTGGCTAAAACAAAGGACTCATAATTCTATCTCAGAGTGCGGCACATTCCTTAACTTGCTCAGGTACAGCAAGGTCACCAGCCAGGAGCCATGACCCAG
The DNA here is from genome assembly GCF_048565385.1 of Saimiri boliviensis. Taxonomy (NCBI): domain Eukaryota; kingdom Metazoa; phylum Chordata; class Mammalia; order Primates; family Cebidae; genus Saimiri; species Saimiri boliviensis. Next base: position 790,116 of record NC_133462.1, on the reverse strand, counting down.
GCTGCCTGTCCTATCCTTGTGTTGTCTTTTTAGTTTTTCCTTAGATCATCTGTCCTTTCTGTGATTTCTGTATAGAATTCTGTATCTTGAGCTGTGGTGGTATTTTTGTTTTGTTTTTGCCTTTTAAATTAAGCCTTGGTCGAGCCCTTGTGATGTATATTAGATACACAAACAATGCTCATTAAAAAACAAAAACAAAAACAAATGCAAGAGAGCACTCAGAAATTGTAAAGAGGAAATTGTTTATTACATCAATCATACAAAATTCCAGAAAATTGAAAGTACTCTTTTGTACAGAAAAGTGAATCACTGGTTGTCTGGAAGGCAGACACACTTTATAAAAAGGTTCCAGGTAAATATAAAGGTGATTAGTTCATTATTGTGACTATGTTTGTTTTTATTTTTATTTTATTTATTTATTTTATTTATTTATTTATTTATTTATTTATTTTTTGAGACAGAGTTTCACTCTTGTTACCCAGGCTGGAGTGCAATGGCACGATCTTGGCTCACCGCAACCTCCGCCTCCTGGGTTCAGGCAATTCTCCTGCCTCAGCCTCCTGAGTAGCTGGGATTACGGGCACGCGCCACCATGCCCAGCTAATTTTTCGTTTTTTTTTTTTTTTTTTTTTTTTTGAGACGGAGTTTCGCTCTTGTTACCCAAGCTGGAGTGCAATGGCGCGATCTCGGCTCACCGCAACCTCCGCCTGGATTCAGGCAATTCTCCTGCCTCAGCCTCCTGAGTAGCTGGGACTATAGGCACACGCCACCATGCCCAGCTAATTTTTTGTATTTTTAGTAGAGACAGGGTTTCACCATGTTGACCAGGATGGTCTCGATCTCTCGACCTCATGATCCACCCGCCTCGGCCTCCCAAAGTGCTGGGATTACAGGCTTGAGCCACTGTGCCCGGCTAATTTTTCGTATTTTTAGTAGAGACGGGGTTTCACCATGTTGACCAGGATGGTCTCGATCTCTCGACCTCGTAATCCACCCGCCTCGGCCTCCCAAAGTGCTGGGATTACAGGCTTGAGCCACCGCGCCCGGCTTTTTTTTTTTTGACACGGAGTTTCGCTCTTGTTACCCAGGCTGGAATGCAATGGCATGATCTCGGCTCACTACAACCTCCGCCTCCTGGGTTCAGGCAATTCTCCTGCCTCAGCCTCCTGAGTAGCTGGGATTACAGGCACGTGCCACTGTGCCCAGCTAATTTTTTGTATTTTTAGTAGAGACGGGGGTTTCACCATGTTGACCAGGATGGTCTCGATCTCTCGACCTCGTGATCCACCCGCCTCAGCCTCCTAAAGTGATGGAATTACAGGCTTGAGCCACCGCGCCCGGCCTATTGTGACTATGTTAATGGTTACATGGGATTATATGAAACTCAAGATTTATCACATACTATAGCTTAAATATGCATAGCTTATTGAATGTCATTTATAACTTATCACAGCTTTAAAATATACTTCAGACTGGGTGCAGTGGCTCACGCCAGTAATCCCACCACTTTGGGAAGCTGAGTTAGGCAAGTCACCTGCTATCAGGAGTCCAAGATCAGCCTGGCCAATGTGGCAAAACTCTGTCTCTACAAAAAAACACAAAAATTGGCCAGGCATCGTGCCACGCCTATAATTCGAGCTACACAGGAGGACTGAGGCAGGAGAATCACTTGAATCTGGGAGGTAGAGGTTGCAGTGAGTCGAGATCATGCCACTGCACTCCAGCCTGGTCAACAGTGACCCTGTCTCAAAAAAAAATAAAATAAAATAGGGCCGGGCACAGTGGCTCAAGCCTGTAATCCCAGCACTTTGGGAGGCCGAGGTGGGTGGATCACGAGGTCAAGAGATCGAGACTATCCTGGTCAACATGGTGAAACCCCGTCTCTACTAAAAATACAAAAAAATTAGCTGGGCACGGTGGTGCGTGCCTGTAATCCCAGCTACTCAGGAGGCTGAGGCAGGAGAATTACCTGAACCCAGGAGGCGGAGGCTGCGGTGAGCCGAGATCATGCCATTGCACTCTAGCCTGGGTAACAAGAGCAAAACTCCGTCTCAAAAATAAATAAATAAAAATAATAAAATAAAATAAAATAAAATGCAGTTCAAAAGAAAAATATAGATTTACCATCATTTTGGGCAAACAGGCTTGGCAACTCCATACTGACTACACCAACTCTTCTCATGCCCTCAGTAGGACAACTAGCCTCCAGGGAACAAATATTGATGTGGCAGGAAAGCCATTTCTACCTGCTTAACCTGGCTGGCTAATCACAAAGGCCACATCACTGAACTCAGCTCCCCTTACCCTAGTGTCTTCCTCCTGCTAATGCAGGAATGACCTTGAGGTGAGCAGCCTAGAAAGGGTACGGGAATTCACAAAACATTTAGATTATTCCTTCTGACAATGGCCTCAACTAAACAACATTCATCATTACAGAGGTCCTGGTAATTCCGGTATCTACATATTCATCACATACATAGTGCCTGGATCATTGTGGATGCCCTTTTAACAGACATTCATTGGGCGGCGTGTGGTGGCTCATACCTATAAAGCAAGCACTTTGGGAGGCCGAGGCGGGTGAATCATGAGGTCAAGAGATAGAGACCATCCTGGCCAACATGGTGAAATCGCATCTCTACAAAAAATACAAAAATTAGCCAGTTGTGGTGGCAGGCACCTGTAGTTCCAGCTACCCAGGAAGCTGAAGCAGAATCGCTTGAACCCTGGAGGCGAAGGTTGCAGTGAGCCAAGATCGTGCCACTACACTCCAGCCTGGCGACAGAGGGAGGGTCCATCTCCAAATAAAGAAGACATACATTAGGCCTGTTATCCTAGCACTCTGGGAGGTCAAGCCGGGCAGATCACTTCCAAGTCAGGAGTTCTTGATCAGCCCGGGCAACATGGTGAAACCCCACCTCTACTAAAAATACAAAAATTAGCCAGGTGGTGCAGGGTGGGGAACCGGCGTTGGGAGGTGCTGGAAGCCGGAGGCGAGGAAGCGGCCGGACGGGAAGTTGAGCGCAGTCCCCTAGTCTGAGTCTTTTCGTCGCCCTCGGCACCGCCCAGTACCAGGGACTCGACCCTACCCCGACCCCTCGGCCACCAGCAGGCATCGGGTAACGCGAGGCACCACGGCGTCGGGCACGCGCCCTCGCCACACCACGCGGCTGTGGTGACCCCAGACCAGGGGCCTGGGAGGGGGATGGGGACTGGGGTCCGCCACCCCTGGAAAGGAGGGGAAGACAAGCCTGTTCCGGAGACCTCTCGCTCCCGCCGGCCTCCTCCCTGACCCCCATCTGCCTCCCAGGGCGCAGGTGTTAGTGTCAGTGACAGCCCTGGGGAGTGTGCCTGCCCTCCCCCGCAGCGGGGCTGGGTCCCTTCAGATGCACAGGCTGGGATGTGGACGGAGAGGAAGGCTGTGCTCTGGAGAGGCCGCGTGGTGGGTGGCTCTGAACGACCCCGGAAAAGGGTGACGCGCGGGTCTAGGTGTGAACGGTGTATTAGAGATGGCGCTGATAGGTGCGAGGGGCACAGAGAAGCTCAAGTGCTACTGCACTTTGGGGACAGTTTGCATCAGAGTGTGGTTTAAGGGAGACAGAGGCAACAGTTTCGGGGAAGGTACAGGTTATGAAGAAAAGTGAGAGGGAGTTATCCCCAGGATTCTAGCTGAGAAAGTTGTAGCCTTATATAGGTAGAAGCAGCCACCCTTACCTCCTGGCCAAACCCTCAAAAAAGCACTTGGCAGTGTTCAGGGAAGGGTGGCATTTAAATGAGGCCAATTGAGTTTGGGGGTTAAAGGACCTGGATTACTGAGAAATCAACAATATTGTGACGGGAAAAGCAGAGCCATTTTTATTCAGCAAAGAAAGCTTAGAAGTATTTTGTTGGATCGGCCGGGCGCGGTGGCTCAAGCCTGTAATCCCAGCACTTTGGGAGGCCGCGGCGGGTGGATCACGAGGTCGAGAGATCAAGACCAACCTGGTCAACATGGTGAAACCCCGTCTCTACTAAAAATACAAAAAATTAGCTGGGCATGGTGGCGCGTGCCTGTAATCCCAGCTACTCAGGAGGCTGAGGCAGGAGAATTGCCTGAACCCGGGAGGCGGAGGTTGCGGTGAGCCGAGATCGCGCCATTGCACTCCAGCCTGGGTTAACAAGAGCGAAACTCCATCTCAAAAAAAAAAAAAAAAAAAAAAAAGAAGTATTTTGTTGGGAGAATTCAGCCTAAGATTTAAGGAAGTTGTTGATGCTAGGTATGGGAGGTAGAGTTAGGTGATTGCTCTAGCCCCAAGCTAAAGGTAGTTGACTTTTAGAAATTTTGCTTACAATTATTTGTAGTGTACTTAACCTAGAAGTAAGTGTTTGCACTTTACAAGGGATACTGGTTCACTGTTCCTATCTGGAATGTGTGCATGTTGTCCAGTCTTAGGGGATTGCATTTATAATACAGATTCTCTCTTATCCAGACTGCCTTGCACTTTACTCTTTTTCTTTCTTTTTTTTATTTTTTGAGACGGAGTTTCGCTCTTGTTACCCAGGCTGCAGTGCAATGGCATGATCTTGGCTCACCGCAACTTCCGCCTCCTGGGTTCAGGCAATTCTCCTGCCTCAGCCTCCTGAGTAGCTGGGATTACAGGCACGCGCCACCACGCCCAGCTAATTTTTTGTATTTTTAGTTGAGACGGGGTTTCACCATGTTGACCAGGATGGTCTCGATCTCTTGACCTCGTGATTCACCCACCTCAGCCTCCCAAAGTGCTGGGATTACAGGCTTGAGCTGCCGCGCCCGGCCGCTTTACTCTTTTAAATAAACTTATGTGGAACGAGTGCCAAATAAAAAATAATAGAAAGGCCGGGCGCGGTGGCTCAAGCTTGTAATCCCAGCACTTTGGGAGGCCGAGGCGGGTGGATCACAAGGTCAAGAGATCAAGACCATCTTGGTCAACATGGTGAAACCCCGTCTCTACTAAAAATACAAAAAAAATAGCTGGGCATGGTGGTGCGTGCCTGTAATCCCAGCTACTCAGGAGGCTGAGGCAGGAGAATTGCCTGAACCCAGGAGGCGGAGGTTGCGGTGAGCCGAGATCGCGCCATTGCACTCCAGCCTGGGTAACAAGAGCGAAACTCCGTCTCAAAAAAAAAAAAAAAAAAAAAAAAAAATAGAAAAAAAATTAGCCAGGCATGGGGGTGGGTGCCTGTAGTCCCAGCTCCTCAGAAGGTTTCAGCAGGGTAACTGTTTGAATCTGGGAGGCAGTGGTCGCAGTGAGCTGAGATTGTGCCCTTGCACACCTGCCTGGGCGATAGGGCAAGACTCTATCTCAAAAAAATTTAAAAAATGTGTTGCAACCACATTATTCTGTCTCCTCAATTGCCTATAAATGCAGTAATTCTATAAAATTATAATTTCCCCCTAGAGCATTACAACCTGTGATGTTATCCTACAGAATTCAAGGTGTCAGGGCATGTGTCTGCATTGCAAGAGCTGGGGAACAGATTTCTCCCAGCAGTACCAAGTACAATGCAATATACCTCATAAAAGTGAGAGTTTTGTCTTGTTCAAGAAACTTCACAAATTGTCATAAAAAGCACCCTGTACCCAGCTGACCTATTAACCCACTAATTGTAGTATCCATGCTAAAGATAAAGACCACAAAGCCCTGAAGGTCTTCTTTGGAGGCCTCTGGCAGCTATGTAAAACAGTCCACAGGTGGAGAAAGCTATATTCTGCATTCATACTGTCCTTTGAGCCACAAAGAGTTTAGTCATGCCAACAAAAGCTGTGATCCCTTCATGGTAACAGGACCTACTTGATTCCGAACCACCCATACAGTGATAGCAACCCCCATTATTTAAGGGTTAAACAATAAGGCCTTCATAATAGCATAAACCAGATAAATGGGAGGCAGACTGTTTTTAGGATCATGACTTGGAGGGCAGAAAATCTGTCAACATTGATGTGACACCCACAAGATCTCTGAAAGACACAATCTATCTTTTCAAATCAACAGTCCTCTGGGATAAAAATGAGTACTGTCCATGGCACAACTTACCAGACAGAAAGAAATGACAAAGTGCCAAAGATACTCAAAAAATCCTTCTGTAACTAGATCAGGAATTACATGTTTAAAAAAAAAGGTCAGGCATAGTAACTCACACCTGTAATCCCAACAGTTTGGGAGGCCAAAGTGGAAGGATCACTTGACCCTAGAAGTTTAAGACCAGCCTGGACAATATGGCAGGACCCTGTCTGTCCAAAACTTAAAAAATTAGCAAAGCATGGTGGTACATCCCTGTGGTTTCAGCTACTCAGGAGGCTGAAGCAAGAGAGTCACTGAAGCCCAAAAGATCGAGGATACAGTGAAATGTGAATGCACCACTGTACTCCATCCTGAACAAGAGTGACAGCCTGTCTCTAAAAAAATCTAGTAAGGTAACTGGGTAGAGTGAAAACTGCGCAGCAACTGCCACATGCTTGCAACTTTTACAGATGTTCAATAAATGGCATTCAATCTAGGCAAGTGGCACCCTCAAAGGAGCTCTCCCAATGTTATAATGAAAAAGAAATGATAATATGGAGGAGCTTCCGGCAGGCCCCGGCGGCTGAAAGCTGGGGCAGAAGTGCTGGTCTGGGTCGGGGATCCGGGGTCAGTCCCGCCGAGGCGGCGACTTCGGTAGGAGGGCGGAGGTTTTGGACGCGCTGGCCCCCACCGCTGTGCAGCGATATTTCTCTTCAAAATGAACTATATGCCCGGCACCGCCAGCCTCATCGAGGACATTGACAAAAAGCACTTGGTCCTGCTTCGAGATGGAAGGACACTTAAAGGCTTTTTAAGAAGCATTGATCAATTTGGACTTGGAAAAGGAGAGTGACACACCCCTCCAGCAAGTATCCATCGAAGAAATTCTAGAAGAGCAAAGGGTGGAACAGCAGACCAAGTTGGAGGCAGAGAAGCTGAAAGTGCAGGCCCTGAAGGACCGCGGTCTTTCCATTCCTCGAGCAGATACTCTGGATGAGTACTAAGTCTTGCCCAGAGGCTGTTGCTCTTGAAGAGTAGGGGCTGTCACTGAGTGAAAGTGACATCCTGCCACCTCACACAGTTGATCAGAGACTGTAGAGTTTTGAAAAATCACTTTTCTTTTTCATTCTTTTTTTTTTTTTTTTGAGATGGAGTTTCGCTCTTGTTACCCAGGCTGGAGTGCAATGGCGCGATCTAAGCTCACTGCAACCTCCACCTCCTGGGTTCAGGCAGTTCTCCTGCCTCAGCCTCCTGAGTAGCTGGGATTACGGGCACGTGCCACCATGCCCAGCTAACTTTTTGTATTTTTAGTAGAGATGGGGTTTCACCATGTTGACCAAGATGGTCTCGATCTCTTGACCTTGTGATCCACCCACCTCGGCCTCCCAAAGTGCTGGGATTACAGGCTTGAGCCACCGCGCCCGGCCTTATTTTTCATTCTTTTACACATGCAACATGAAGAAATCATGTAGGTGGGTTTTTTTTTTTTTTTTTAAACAACAAAATCATTGTTTCAAGAAACAGTGCCATAGACTCCTCCACATGTCACTGTGGCGCCAGCAACTACTTTATATTGTTCTTTGTATCCCGAATCAGAGTCTACAGGGACATTCTTCATTTACTTGTAAATAAAATATGAATCTCAAAAAAAAAAAAAACAGAAAAAAAGAAAAAGAAATAACATTCCGTAAACATCTATGGTGTTTTTCTCATGTCAGTGTTCAAGGTTCCAATTAGAAGGCTGCAGGCTTTCTTGCATTCATTACACTCAAAAGGCATTTCTAAAGTGGGAACTCTCCTGTGTGTTATGAAGCTAGATTTCTACATAAATATCTCACATTTGTCACACTAGTAAGGCCCTGATCCAATGTTAATGCTCTGATCTTGAAGGAGCTGAGAGGTGTGGCCACAAAATTGCCCAAATTTATTTCATTTGTCTAGTGTGAACTCTCTAATGTCCAAGGAGAGCAGACCTTCCTTCAGGTAACTTTTTTTCCACATTTGCTGCAATCACAAGACCTTACTGTGTTTAATGAGACTGAAAGTTTCAGCAAAAGATTTTTTCCCACATTCACTACACTAAGGCTTTTCTCTTGTGAACTCTCTGATGGTGAAGAAGTGAAAAGCTTCAGCTAAATTTCTTTCCCCAGTCACTGCACCCATAAGGCTTTTCTCCAGTGTGAATTCTTCTGTGTTCGGTGAGACTGGAGCTTTCAGCAAAAGATTTCCCACATTCACTGAACTCCTGAGGCTTCTGACCAGCGTGAACTCTCTTATGAATGCAGAATTTAGAATTCTGAGTAAATGATTTCCCACAATCATTGAATTTTATATAGCCATTCTGCACTGTGAAGTCTTTGGTGTGCAATGAGGTGGTCCTTATTGCTAAAAACCTTCTGAGCATCCTCACACTCATATGGCTTTTCTCCAGTGTGAACTCTCTGGTGTACAAGGAGGTGAGACTTCTTGTTAAATAATTTCCCACTTTTATAAGGCTTTTCTCCAGTGTGAACTCTCTTGTGTTTAGTGAGACTGGAGCTTTCAGCAAAAGATTTCCCACATTCACTGCACTCATAAGGCTTTTCTCCAGTGTGAACTCGCTTATGAACATGGAATGTAGAACTGTGGGTAAAGGACTTTCCACACTCATTGCATTTATATGGCCTTTCTCCAGTGTGAACTCTCTGGTGTGCAATGAGTTGGTAATTATGCCTAAAAGATTTCTGACAGGCCTCACATTCATATGGCTTTTCTCCAGTGTGAATTCTCTGGTGTGCAAGGAGGTGAGACTTCTTCTTAAGTAATTTTCCACATTCCCAACACACATAAGGCCTTTCTCCAGTATGACTATGCTGGTGTTGAATGAGGTTGCCCTTGTGACTAAAACATTTCCCACATTCCCCACACTTATAAGGTCTTTCTGTAGTGTGAACTCGCTGATGATTCCTAAGGTGTCCTTTTTCATTAAAAGACTTCCCACATTGTCCACACTCATAAAGTCTTTCTCCAGTGTGACTGCGCTGATGAAGAATAAGGCTGCGATTATGACTAAAAGATTTCCCACATTCTCCACATTCATAAGGTCTTTCTCCAGCATGAACTTGTTGATGGCTCCTAAGATGTCCGTCTGAACTAAAACGTTTCCCACATTCTTCACACTCATAAGGTCTTTCTCTAGGGTGAACTCGCTGATGTAAAATGAAGGTGCCCTTATGACTAAAAGATTTCCCACACTCTCCACACTCATAAAGTCTTTCTCCAGTGTGAATGCGGTGATGGTTCGTAAGGTGTCCTTTCGAACTGAAATATTTCCCACATTCTCCACACTCAAAAGGTCTTTCTCCAGTGTGAACTCGCTGGTGTAGAACAAGGTTGCCCTTTTGACTAAACGATTTCCCACATTCTCCACACTTATAAGTTCTTTCTCCACTGTGAACTCGCTGATGGTGAACAAGGCTGCGCTTATGACTGAAAGATTTCCCACATTCTCCACATTCATAAGGTCTTTCTGCAGCGTGAACTCGTTGATGGCTCCTAAGATGTCCGTCTGAACTAAAATGTTTCCCACATTCTCCACACTCATAAGGTATTTCTCCAGTGTGAAACCGCTGATGTTGAGTGAGGCTACCCTTTTGACTAAAAGATTTCCCACATTCTCCACATTCATGGGGTTTTTTTTCACTGTGAACTCTCTGGTGATTACTAAAGCTATCATGTTTGCTAAAGGATTTCCCACATTCACAGCACACGTAACATTCTTCTCTAGGGGCACGTGTCTGATGCTGACCAAGAACATTTTTGGTGCTAAGATGTTTCATGCATCCTGCACAGCTGTAACGAGCTTTCCCCCCGTGAAAGGGTGATTCACACTCGGTTTTACTGTCTGACTTCTTCCCAGTGTGAATCACCTCTTGCTGAAGTAATCCTGACCTGGGCAAAAAGTCCTTCCCACTCTGACTGAAGACAGATGACTCCTCTGACACAGGGAACTTATACCTCTTCACAAACGACGCTTCCTCAACACTGCTTCTACAGGGTTTCTCTCCCATGTACTGATTCTGGTGCTGATGAAAGTTTGGACTGTCATACGATTGACTCCCCCATGCCTCACACCTGTGCTCTTTCTGCTTGGGATGTGTTCCCTGATGATCTGCCACGTGCAAAATGTCCCCCAAGATCGAACCATGCATCTCACAGGGGTGAGCCTTCTCGGGGGACACACCTGCTGTAGGAGTCCTGACCTGAGTCTCTCTCTGCACATAAATACTCTGCTTAGAAGGTGCCTCCTCATCTTCCACTCCACACCAACAACCTGAAAGCAAGAAAATGCTGGTGAAGTGCATGTTAACTCTAGTGGGAAGGCACAGACCACCCACAAGTGTATCTGACGAACTGAGGAATTACTCCAAGAAAGTATTTGGAGGAACAGAATGTTGGCTTCAGATGAAAGACGGTGCTATTTATTATTACTGGACTATAAAGGTCACAGAATGTAGGAGGCATCATCATGTAAAGGGCACCATAGGTAACACAGGAAGTAAAGGCAGCGTCTACAATTCCTGCATCTGCAAACCACTCATCTACAGGACTTTTATCTCCTGATGACATGTGAGTACTATACAGAGGGATTTGTCCAAGCTAAAAAAAACACGAGCATAACATAGCAGCTATTGGTCAAGGACAGTTTAACAAACTGAATATATTTGCTAACACAAAACCTCCATGCCAATACTGGAGACCACTACAGATGGAAACGTATGTAAAATAAATGGGACGTGGGGTAGTGGATGTGAAGACTAGATAGGAGAATGGATATTAGAGTACAAGTTCATGTACAAATAGGTCAAAAGAGCCGGGTGCGGTGGCTCACGCCCATAATCCCAGCACTTTGGGAGGCCGAGACGGGTGGATCATGAGGCCAAGCGATCGAGACCATCCTCGTCAACATTGTGAAACCCCGTCTCTACTAAAAATACAAAAAATTAGCTGGGCATGGTGGCGCGTGCCTGTAATCCCAGCTACTCAGGAGGCTGAGGCAGGAGAATCGCCTGAACCCAGGAGGCGGAGCTTGCGGTGAGCCGGGATCACGCCATTGCACTCCAGCCTGGGTAACAAGAGCGAAACTCCATCTCAAAAAAAAAAAAAAAAAAAAAAAAACAAATAGGTCAAAAGGTTAAAAAAGAAAGAGTAGAAGTGATAAGGTATACAAGTGACAAGAGTGATGCTCTCAAGAATGGGGAAGAAAAGACAGAATTTATGTGTGCCTACTTCCCTTGCCACAAAAATACTACTAAAATAGGTTTCTGGTATGATGTCAATAAAGCCCTGACTCTCTGACCTCCTCAAAGTGCCACTCTGGTTTTTTGTTTGTTTGTTTGTTTGAGACGGAGTTTCACTCTTGTTATCCAGGCTGGAGTGCAATGGCGCGATCTCGGCTCACCGCAACCTCCGTCTCCTGGGTTCAAGCAATTCTCCTGCCTCAGCCTCCCGAGTAGCTGGGACTACAGGCGTGCACCACCACGCCCAGCTAATTTTTTTTGTATTTTTAGTAGAGACGGGGTTTCACCATGTTGACCAGGATGGTCTCGATCTCTTGACCTCGTGATCCACCCGCCTCGGCCTCCCAAAGTGCTGGGATTACAGGCTTGAGCCACCGCGCCCGGCTGTTTGTTTTTTGTGACCAAGTCTTGCTCTGTCATCCAGGCTGCTGTGCAGTGGTGCGATCTCAGCTCACTGCAACTTCCGCCTCCTGGGTTCAAGTGATTCTCCTGCCTCATCCTCCTGAGTAGTTGGGATCACAGGTGCCCACCACCATGGCCGGCTAATTTTTATTATTTTTAGTAGAGACAGGGGTTTCACCATCTTGGCCAGGCTGGTCTTGAACTCCTGACCTCATGATCCACCTGCCTCAGCCTCCCAAAGTGCTGGGATTACAGGTGTGAGCCACCACGCCCAGCCTAGGGGTCCACTTGTAAGGGACTCATTCCTTCTGAGCCCATTATGCTGAGGCTGAATTCAGTTGCATCTCAAGAGCATAGAGGATTGTGCATCCCACCACAAAGATGACCAAATACATGGGAAATGGATAATGTACAGACTAAGGGAAAGACAGAACAAGGGAACAGCCAACATTGTCTCAGAACAACTCAGCACATGAAAGCCCACTGGAGAAAAAAACTGAGTATTTCAACGAGAATTTCTAAAGAGGGTCTTGCAAGAACAGCCTCTGGTCTATGTAGGCAGTAATGTAGTCTGTGAAGGCAATTCCTGCCACAGACAGGCATAATAAAATAGCAGCTAGAGAAAGGAAGTAGATTCTGAGTACACAATAACCTGAAATCTAGACAAGGACACCCAAACATCTACAGGACTAACAAGGTGGGCTTCTAACTATGAATCCCTCCCTGAGAGCTTGCAGTAAAGCAGGTGTTGGGGCTGCTCCAAGAAAGGAGCATGTCAGTATGCACACCTCAGTCCTACCAACCAAGAACCTACCCATAGAACTGAAGTAGGAAGCTGTGCCCACGCTCCGGACATGAGAAAGTCTTGCCAATGAGGAAAGGGGGAAGGACAGAGACTAGCTCAGGTCACAGGGGTGAGTGTGAGGAACTTACCCAGGGAGGATGTAGTTGCCAGGTTCTCCAGCATCACATCACGGTACAGACATCTCTGAGCCTCACTAAGGAGATTCCATTCCTCCCAGGTAAAGTTCACAGCCACGTCTTCAAAAGTCACTGTGCCCTGTTACGATGTTGACAGATGAAACTACAAACCGCACCTACACTGAGGTATCACAGTCCATCTCTCTCGCATCTACTCTTGCACATTCTCCTCTCAAGGTCCTCAACTCATCGGAGAAACTAGTACCGCCAACAATAATTAGTTGAACAAATAGGTATCTATGCTGTGATTGTGACATAAGAGTCCACCCGCTCCTGACAGGCACTTCCACTAGTATGGCTGAGGTCATGGAAAGCCCAGTGTAGCACCTTTGACACATCAGACACACTTTCTCTAAATGCACATCATTCTTTACACTTCCCAGGCACATATCCATGTCAATACCCGGCTGACTGCCACACACCACTGGCCTCTCTCTGCCCTTTAAACAACTGAAAAGTATCTTAATGTCCGCCTTTTTCTTCTACTAGTGTGGGTGGAAATCTTCCCCTAGGGTTTTATAATGCTTGTAAAACAAATGACATCTGACACTCTACAGACGTCATCAAGAGCAATTTACAAATCAAATACACTGAGCTGGGCACAGTGGCTCACATCTGCAATCCCAGTACTTTGGGAGGCTGAAACAGGTGAACTTGCCTGAGGTCAGGAGTTTGAGACCCGCCTGGCCAACACAGTGAAACACCATCTCTACTAAAAATACAAAAGATTAGCGGGGTGAGGTTGGCGGACGCCTGTAATCCCAGCTACTCATGAGACTGAGGCAGGAAAATCGCCTGAAACCAGGAGGCAGAGGTTGCAGTGAGCCGAGATCATGCTACTGCACTCCAGCATGGGCAACAAGAGTGAAACTTTGTCTCAAAAAAAAAAAAAAAAAAAAAAAAAAAAAATCTAGTAATAGCCTGATAAGAGGGACACCACTCACCACAAAGTGCCACATTGTTGTTGCACCGTGAATAAGAGAGAGCAACCATGGCCATGGCACGCAAGCTTTTTAAGATGAAGAGGGCATAATGGCTTGATTCCCTCGGGAGGATGCCACTGACTTCTTTGAATAACTCCGGACGTAGACATGGAATTGAAATTTACTACCAAGTATAACAGAAACCTGCCTGGTCCCATTGAGGGAAAGGTGTCAGAGGCTAGGATACCTTACATAAGAGAGCGAAGTGGCCAGTCATGGAAGCTCACACGTGTATTCCCAGCACTCTTGGAGGCTGAGATGGAAAGCCTGCTTAAGCCCAGGTGGTCAAGACCAGCCTGAACAACATGGCAAGACCCCGTTTCACACACACACACACACACACACACACACACACACACACTCACACACACACAAAATGAATATATAAAAAGAGAGTAGAATGGGAAAAAAACTTGCACTCAGGCCATCTGTGATTTTATCAATATGACAAGCATTCAGGTGGCAAGTCACATTGGGCCTTCACTTAATTTCGTGTTACTGGAAATGGCACTAAAAAAGGCTGGAGAGTCCTGAGATGCCAGTGCCACCTGTCCCCATAACCCATCAACAGCCTCCTGGTGTGGAGAATCTGTGCTCCTGAGAAGGGAAAGCACAGTGATTATCAGACTTGGCACAGAACTCAGTGCTTCTCAGTCACAGCGGAAAGCAAAACTGGGCTGAACTCAACTGACACCTACCCAAGGAACGAGCATATAGACCAGCCCAGCCAGAAGGGAATCACCCACCCCAATGGTCAGAACCTGAGGTCTGGCAAGCCTTGTCACTGTGGGCTGGAGGGCTCTGAAGCCCTAAATAAACTTGAAAGGAAGTCTAGGCCACAACAGCTGCAACCCCTAGGCATGCGCTGTGCTGAGCTGTGCTCAGAGCCAGTGGACCTGGTTGGGCTGGGGGAGCACAACCTACTGAGATGCCAGCTGGAATAGCTAAGGGTGTGCTTGTGCCACTCCTCCCCCCAACCCCAAGCTACATGGCCCCTTCCTTCCACTTCAGAGAAGAGAGAGAAGAGCAAAAAGAAGTTTTTCTTGGCCGGGCGCAGTGGCTCAAGCCTGTAATCCCAGCACTTTGGGAGGCCAAGGCGGGTGGATCACGAGGTCGAGAGATCGAGATCATCCTGGTCAACATGGTGAAACCCCGTCTCTACTAAAAATACAAAAAACTAGCTGGGCGTGGTGGCACGTGCCTGTAATCCCAGCTACTCAGGAGGCTGAGGCAGGAGAATTGCCTGAGCCCAGGAGGCGGAGGTTGCGGTGAGCCGAGATCGCGCCATTGCACTCCAGCCTGGGTAACAAGAGCGAAACTCCGTCTCAAAAAAAAAAGAAGTTTTTCTTGCATTTTGGATACCACATCAAACACAAGATAGGCCACTGGACGGGGTTGTGAGGCCCCATTCCAAGCCCACGCAGATAATATTTCTAGATACACTCTGGACCAAAATGAAACCCACTGCCTTGAAAGAAAGAACTCAGTCATGGGAGGACCCATCACCTTCTGACTAAACAACCCTTGGACCCTGAACACCAGCAGTACCCAGGTAGTATGCGAAGATACTGGGTGAGATTCTGAGACCTGCCAGCTTCAGGTATAATACAGCACACTGCCAGCTGTGGTGGTTATGGTCAGAGACTCCATCTGCTTGAGAATAACAGAGGGAAAAAGGAAAGGGGCCTTTGTCTTGTACCTTAGGTACCAGCTCAACCACAGAGTCAGAGTACCAAGAAGGCTCTTGGGGTCCCAGAATCCAGGCCTTGGCTAGTGGATGACATTGCTGGACCTGCCCTGAGTCTTGGAGAGTGAGCCTCGGACCAGGCAACATTCACCACAAGCTGACTAAAGAGCTCTTCGGCCTTAATGGAACATCAGTGGCAGTCTGACAGCACTCCCTGTGGGCCCATGGTGGTGGTGGGCCAAAGTGAGGCTTGCCTACCTATGGGAAGGGAGGGAAGAGTGAAAAGGACTGTATCTTGTAGTTTGAGTGCCAGCTCAGCTACAGTGCAAAAGAACACGATGTAGATTTCTAAGGTTTTTTACTCCAATCTCCGACTCGCGGATAGCATCTCTATACCAACCTGAGGTCTGTGGGAACTTACCGTCCTAAGGAGAAGGATATAAGCCTGTCTGGCTTTGCCACTGGCTGACTGTACAGGGCTAGGGCCTTGAGTGAACTCAGGCAATAGCCATGTGCTGCTTACAAGAGCCCTGGGTGAAAGACAGTGCTGTGCTGGCTTCAACTCGGATCCAGCACAGTCCCAGTGGTAGTGGCTGAAGGGGTACTTCTGTCTCAACCCCGAGTTACAGGCAGTTGAGCACCGACAGAGAGGCTGGGAGAAAGTGAGGGAAGACCCAACAAGAGTTTCTACCTGTTTTTTTTGTTTGTTTTGAGATGGAGTCTTGCTCTGTCACCAAGCTGGGGTGGAGTGGTGCGATCTTGGTTCACTGCAACCTCCACCTGTCAGGTTGAAGCAATTCTCCTGCCTCAGCCTCCGGAGTAGCTGGGATTATAGGCACCCACCACCATGCCCAGCTAACTTGTATATTTTAAGTACAGACAGGGTTTCACCATGCAGGCCAAGTTGCCCTCCAGCTCCTAACAGGTGATCCATCCACCTCAGCCCACCAAAGTGCTGGGATTACAGGTGTGAGCCACCATGCCCAGCCTAGTTTCTACCTGTTAATAAAGGGAATTCTTCCAGATCTTATCCAAGACCACAAAGGTGGTATAGCTCTCTGAGTCTGCAAGAGCCACAGTATTACCACAGCTTTATCTATTTTAGGTTCCCCCTAAAGTAGAAAAAGCTCAGATCACAACACCCAAGCCCCTTCAAATACCTGGGAAGCCTTCCTGAAAAGGACAGGTACAAATGAGCTCAGACTGTGAAGACTACAAGAAATACCCAACTTTTTAATGCCCAGACACTGACAAACATCTACAAGCATCAACATCATCCAGGAAAAGGTGACCTCACCAAGCAAACTAAATAAAGCATCAAGTACCAATCCTGGAGAAAGAGAGAGTTATGTGACCTTTCAGAGAGATAATTCAAGATAGTTATTTTGAGGAAATTCAAGATTAACACGGAGAAATAATTCAGAATTCTATCAGATAAATTTAGAAAAGATTAAAATAATTAAAAAGAATTGGCCTGGGCCGGGCGCAGTGGCTCAAGCCTGTAATCCCAGCACTCTGGGAGGCTGAGGCGGGTGGATCACGAGGTCAAGAGATCGAGACCATCCTGGTCAACATGGTGAAACCCCGTCTCTACTAAAAATACAAAAAATTAGCTGGGCATGGTGGCACGTGCCTATAATCCCAGCTACTCAGGAGGCTGAGGCAGGAGAATTGCCTGAACCTAGGAGGCGGAGGTTACAGTGAGCCGAGATCGTGCCATTGCACTCCAACCTGGGTAACAAGAACGAAACTCCGTTTCAAAAAAACAAAAACAAAAACAAACAAACAAAAAAGAATTGGCCTGGTGCAGGGCCTCACCCCAGTAATCCCAGCACTTTGGGAGGCCGAGGTGAGCACATCACCTAAGGTGAGGAGTTCGAGACCAGCCTAACCAACATGCAGAAACTCAGTCTCTACTAAAAATACAAAATTAGCCGGGTGTGGTGGCACACACCTGTAATCCCAGCTACTCGGGAGGCTGAGGCAGGAAAATCTCTTGAACCAGGGAGGCAGAGCTTGGGTAAGCTGAGATGGCACCATTGGACTCCAGTCTAGAAAACAAAAGTGAAAGTCTGTCTCCAAAAAAAAAAAAGCTGGTACGGTGGCTCACACCTGTAATCCCAGCACTTTGGGAGGCTGAGGCAGGCGGATCATGAGGTCAAGAGATCGAGACCATCCTGGTCAACATGGTGTAACCCCATCTCTACTACAAATACAAAAATTAACTGGGTGTGGTGGCTCACGCCTGTAGTCTCAGCTACTCAGGAGACTGAGGCATGAGAATTGCTTGAACCCGGAAGTTGCAGTGAGCTGAGATTGCACCACTGCACTCCAGCCTGGGCAACAAGAGCGAAACTCCGTCTCAAAAACACAAAACAAAACAAACAAAGGCCAGGCATGGTGGCTCACCCCTGTAATCCCAGCACTTTGGGAGGCCAAGGTGGGCAGATCAACTGAGGTCAGGAGTTTAAGACCAGCCTGACCAACATGGAGAAACCACGTCTCTTAAAAAAAAAAAAAAAAAAAAAAAAGGCACATGCTGCCCAGTGGCTTCTGGAAGTTCCCGGTCCACAACATGAAGGAGCTGGAAGTGCTACTGATGTGCAATAAATCTTAATGTGCTGAGATCGCTCACAATGTTTCTTCCAAGAACCACAAAGCCATCATGGAAAGAGCTGCTCAGCTGGCCATCAGAGTCACCAACCCCAGGGCCAGGTGCACAGTGAAGAAAATGAGTAAACAGTTCATGTGCATAGTTTGTGTTTGAATAAAACTGTAAAAACTGCCAAAACAAAATAAATAAATAACTTTCAAGCTCAGCCGGGTGCAGTGGCTTTCGTCTTTAAACCTAGCACTTCGGGAGGCCAAGGCCAGTGGATCACTTGATGTCAGGAGTTCTAGACAAGCCTGGCCAATATGGTTAAACCCCATCTCTCCTAAAAATATAAGAATTGGCAAGGCACAGTGGCTTAAGCCTATAATTCCAGCACTTCGGAAGGCCGTGGCAGGCAGATCACGAGGCCAGTAGTTCAAGACCAGTCTGGCCAACATGGTGAAACCCTGTCTCTACTAAAAGTACAAAAATTAGCCGGATGTCGTGGCATGCACCTGTAATCCCAGCTACTCGGGAGGCTGAGGCAAAAGAGTTGCTGGAATCTGAGAGGTAGAGGTTGCAGTGAGCTGAGATCACACCATTGCATTCCAGCCTGGGTGATAAGAGTGAGACTCCATCTCAAAAAATATAAATAAATAGGCTGGGTGTGGTGGCTCACGCCTGTAATCCTAGCACTCTGGGAAGCTGAGGTGGGTGGATCACCTGAGGTCAGGAGTTCAAGACCAGCCTGGCCAACATGGTGAAACCCCATCTTTTAAAAATAATAAAAATAAAAATAAATAAATAGACTGGGTGCGGTGGCTCACGCCTGTAATCCAAACACTTTGGAGGCCAAGCTGGGCGGATCACCTGAGGTCGGGAGTTCAAGACCAGCCTGACCAACATGGTGAAACACCATCTTAAAAAATAAATAAGCCGGGCGCGGTGGCTCAAGCCTGTAATCCCAGCACTTTGGGAGGCTGAGGCGGGTGGATCACGAGGTCGAGAGATCGAGACCATCCCGGTCAACATGGTGAAACCCCGTCTCTACTAAAGATACAAAAAATTAGCTGGGCATGGTGGCACGTGCCTGTAATCCCAGCTACTCAGGAGGCTGAGGCAGGAGAATTGCCTGAGCCCAGGAGGCGGAGGTTGCGGTGAGCCGAGATCGCGCCATTGCACTCCAGCCTGGGTAACAAGAGCGAAACTCCGTCTCAAAAAAAATAAATAAATAAATAAATAAATAAATATAAGCAATTAAAAAATCCTTTTAATACAATAGTCAGAAGTAAAAATAAATAAAAGTAAAAAAAATTTTTAATCTTTTTTAAAAATATAAAAATTAGCTGGACGTGGTGAGACACATTTGTAATCCCAGCTACTTGGGAGGCTGAGGCAAGAGAATTGCTTGAACCTAGGAGGCAGATGTTGCAGTGAGCCAAGATGATGCCACTGCACTCCAGCCTGGGTGACAGTCCAAGTTTCCATCTCCAAAAAAAAAAAAAAAAAAAAAAAAAGAAGAATGGCTTGCCTGGGAAGCAGAGGTTACAGTGAACCAAGAGCACGCCACTGCACTCCAGCCTGGGCAACAGAGTCAGATTCTGTCGCAAAATTTTTAAAAATGAAAATAAAGGAATGGAAAAAAATGTACCTTGCCCATGGAAACCAAGACAGTAGGAGTAGCTATACTTTTATCAGAAAAAAACGTATTTCAAGACAAA
Source organism: Saimiri boliviensis (assembly GCF_048565385.1). Taxonomy (NCBI): domain Eukaryota; kingdom Metazoa; phylum Chordata; class Mammalia; order Primates; family Cebidae; genus Saimiri; species Saimiri boliviensis. The sequence goes on along the minus strand of NC_133462.1, from coordinate 770,453 downwards.
AACTATAAAAAGGGACAAAGAAGGTCACCATAAAATGATAAAGGGGTCAATTCAGCAAGAGAATATAACAATTGTATACCTACACCCAACAATGAAGCACCCATACATATAAAGCAATATTATACGACCTAAAGAGAGAGACAGATGCCAATACAGTGATAGCTGGACATTCAACGCCCCATGTTCAGCACTGGACAGACCTTCCAGACAAAAAAAATCAACAAAGAAACATCAGACTTAATCTACACTATAGACCAATAGATCTAATAGATATTTACAGAACATTTCATCCAAGGTCTACAGCATACACATGCTATTCCTCAACACATGATGATTTGCAAGGATAGACCACATCTTAGGTCACAAAACAAGTCTTAAAACATTAAAAAAAAATAAAATACCAAGAATCGTCTCTGACCACAATGGAACAAAGCTAGAAATCAGTAACAAGGGGAATTTTGGAAACTACACAAATACATAGAAATTAAACGATATGCTCCTGAATGACCAGTGACTCAGTGAAGAATTAAGAAAGAAACTGAAAGTCCGGGCGCGGTGGCTCAAGCCTGTAATCCCAGCACTTTGGGAGGCCGAGATGGATGGATCACGAGGTCGACAGATCGAGACCATCCTGGTCAACATGGTGAAACCCCGTCTCTACTAAAAATACAAAAAATTAGCTGGGCATGGTGGCACGTGCCTGTAATCCCAGCTACTCAGGAGGCTGAGGCAGGAGAATTGCCTGAGCCCAGGAGGCGGAGGTTGCGGTGAGCCGAGATCGTGCCATTGCACTCCAGCCTGGGTAACAAGAGCGAAACTCCGTCTCAAAAAAAAAAAAGAAAAAAAAAAAAGGAAAATATTGAAAAAGAGTCCCATGACACCACAAGCTAGAGAACATATGGGTCTGGGTCAGGACCAGTGAGGGAATGGAACACTCTCTACATCTTTTTCTAGGTTCCTTAAATGCTTCTATACACAAGTGCCTGGAGGAGAGGCAGACATTACAGGAATGTGTCCCTGATGGGATTTGATAAGCTCAGGCCTCCAGGTACCCTTTCTTGGCCCTGGAATCAGGGGACCCGATTGGTTGTCTGACCTGCATGCATCAATGTAAAATGTCATCTCCACCACCTATGCAATCTACAACAAAGATTCAACCTCCAAGGGCCCCAAGGCTCAGCACCTCTCTCCACTCTGTTCTTCCTTTGATTTACCTTTGGAAAACCTTTAAAATCCGGACTTTGGCCGGGCGTGGTGGCTCAAGCCTGTAATCCCAGCACTTTGGGAGGCTGAGGCGGGTGGAGGCGGGTGGATCAGGAGGTCAAGAGATGGAGACCATCCTGGTCAACATGGTGAAACCTCGTCTCTACTAAAAATACAAAAAATTAGCTGGGCATGGTGGTGGGTGCCTGTAATCACAGCTACTCGGGAGACTGAGGCAGGAGAACTGCCTGAACCCAGGAGGCGGAGGTTGCGGTGAGCCGAGATCGCGCCATTGCACTCCAGCCTGGGTAACAAGAGTGAAACTCCGCCTCAAAAAAAATAAAATAAAATAAAATAAAATCCGGACTTCGATCCTGTCCCTTGTATAGAGTACACCTGACATAACTAAGTCCACCTTAAGAAAAGACTCTTTGTATTTCATAGGGCCCTCTGCTATCAAGGGTAAGATGTTTTGTTTAATAAACAACAACAAAATGCAGGGCATGGTGGCTCACGCCTGTTAATTCCAGCACTTTGGGAGGCCTAGGTGGACGATCACCTGAGGTCAGGAGTTGGAGACCACCCTGGCGAACATGGTAAAACCCCATCTCTACTAAAAAGACAAAAATTAGCTGGCTGTGGTGGCACAGTGGCACATGCCTGTAATCCCAGCCACTCAGGGCTGAGGCAGCAGAATCGCTTGAACCCGGGAGGTAGAAGTTGCAGTGAGCTGAGATCGTCCCATTGTACTCCAGCTGGGCAAGAAAACAAGATCCCGTCTCAAAAAACAAAACAAAACAAAAAGTAAAAAAACAAATATAGCTGGGTGCAGTGGCTCATGCCTATATAATCCCAGCAGTTTGGGAGGCCAGGGCAGGTGGATTGCCTGATCTTGGGAGTTCAAAACCAGCCTGGGAAACATGGTAAAATGCCGTCTCTGCTAAAAATACAAAAAATTAGCTGAACGTAGTGGCACACACTTGTAGTCCCACTTACTCGGGAGGCTGAGGCAGAAGAATCACTCGAACCTGGGAGGCAGAGGTTGCAGTGAGCTGAAATCATGTCACTGCACTCCAGCCTAGGCAACAGAGCGAGACTCTGTCACAAAATAAAATAAAAAAAAAGACTGAGGAGGCTGAGGCAGGAGAATTGCTTGAGCCCAGGAGGTGGAGGTTGTGGTCAGCCGAGATCGCCATTGCGCTCCAGCCTGGGCAACAAGAGCAAAACTCCCCGTCTCAAAAAATAAATAAATAAATAAAGACTGGATCTAACCAGGTAAGGTCACAAACAAGCACATTCTTCCATTATCAGTTCTAACCAAAGGATTCTGTGACTATAAAAGATTAGGCTGGCCAGGCACAGTGGCTCAGGCCTGTAATCCCAGCACTTTGGGAGACTGATACAGGTGGATGACCTGAGGTCAGGAGTTTGAGACCAGCCTGATCAACATAGTGAAACCTCGTCTCTATTAAAAATACGAAAATTAGTCGGGCATCGTGGGAGGCACCTGTAATCCTAGCTACTTGGGAGACTGAGGCACAAGAATAGCTTAAACCTGGGAGGCGGAGATTGCAATGAGCAAGGATCATGCCGCTACACTCTAGCCTGGGTGACAGAGTGAGAATGTCTGGAAAAAAAAAAAAAAAAAAAAAAGATTGGGCCTTCAGCAGCTCAAAAGGGCTGTCCTGACAATCACTGATAAAAAAATCAGTATCTGCTGCCTAAGGCTCTGCCACCTCAGACTCTTCCTTTCAAGACTACAGTCCAATCGCCCACCAGCTGGCCCAGACCAGAATGCTTTCTTTGCTCCCTCTGAACTGGTTCCTCAACCTTTGTTCCTATCTCTTTTCCCTTTTTTTTTTTTTTGGAGACGGAGTTTCGCTCTTGTTACCCAGGCTGGAGTGCAATGGTGCGATCTCGGCTCACCGCAACCTCCGCCTCCTGGGTTCAAGCAATTCTCCTGCCTCAGCCTCCTGAGTAGCTGGGATTATAGGCATGCGCCACCATGCCAGCTAATTTTTTTTGTATTTTTAGTAGAGACGGGGTTTCACCGTGTTGACCAGGATGGTCTCGATCTCTCGACCTCGTGATCCACCTGCCTCGGCCTCCCAAAGTGCTGGGATTACAGGCTTGAGCCACCGCGCCCGGCCTCTCTTTTCCCTCTTGATGCTAAATATTATTTGTTGTGGAAAGTTTAACCTACAATATTTATATGTTAAGTATACTATTGTGTATGGTTTGCTATAATGACTGACTTGTGGAGGGTCTTGAGCCTCTGTGCCCATGACCCTGACTTCCGAGAGAACTGGAATCACTAAAGAGAACTGCCTCCTTGGAACTCCATTTAGCTCATGGCTTTTGTTGACTCACATAACGTCAGTAAACACTTGACACTGCGGAAAGACACAAACATGCGTGGACCTGATTATCTCTACCCTTGCAATGCTCATAATATCCTTTTCTTTGAAACTCTCCATGGCTTCTAGCGTCCCCACGATGCGTGCACAGTCCCCAGGCTGCTTGCTCTTCCAGGAGGAGCTCTGCCTCACAATTTGCTCCCCAGATTCCACGCTTCCAGGTCAGTCCACCCCCAGGCCATTGCCCGAGCCGGTCCCTGTGTCTGTCGCTCTCCCCACCTTATCCCGCGGTGTCAGAAATGGGGCCCCTCCCGCGAGCGCCTGTGTCCCGAAGCCTGCGACCCGGCTGCAGAGCCGAGAGCAGGCGCCGTTCCCTCGCTGCTTTGGGGTGAGGGTGAGGTGTTCTGAGGCACGGAAGGCGCCACAATTACCTGAGCCGAGAGCTTCAGCGTGGCCGCCGCCATCGAACCACGTGGTTTTAAGTAGGGTCGGGAAGACACCGCAACCAGCCGAGAGACACGGCCACGTTGGTCCCTATCCTGGCCCAGGAGTGGGTCACGCTGGGCGCCGTCGCAGAGCTGGGGATTTGCCTCTGTGCAGCGGAAGACAACTGCTCCCCGCCTTCTGAGTTCAGTCACCGCAGACCCGACCCAGCGCTCAGGAGCCCCTCACAGACTAACACAACCGACACAAATCAAAATGGCCGCCACTAGAGGGCGCCGGAAGTCCGGACCGATTGTCAGGTGCACACAGGAAACGCCTTTCTTCTGCGCTCTCCGGGCGCTTCCACGCCGTCATTCGACGCGGAGTTTGCTGGGTAATGTAGTTCTCTAGGTAACAAGGAGGGCAAGGAACAGCTCCGCCTCAGGAGTGTCCGTAACAGGCGCATCCTGGCCGGGCGCGATGGCTCAAGCCTGTAATCCCAGCACTTTGGGAAGCCGAGGCGGGTGGATCACGAGGTCAAGAGATCGAGACCATCCTGGTGAACATGGTGAAACCCCGTCTCTACTAAAAATACTAAAAATTAGCTGGGCATGGTGGCACGTGCCTGTAATCCCAGCTACTCAGGAGGCTGAGGCAGGAGAATTGCCTGAACCCAGGAGGCGGAGGTTGCGGTGAGCCGAGATCGCGCCATTGCACTCCAGCCTGGGTAACAAGAGCGAAACTCGTCTCAAATAAAAAAAAAAAAAAAGAAAAGAAAAAAAGAGGCGCATCCTGACCGGCGTGGTGGCTCACGCCTGTAATTCCAGCAGTATGGGAGGCCAAATCAGAAGGGTCATTTGAGGCCAGGAGTTAGAGATGAGCATAAGCAACAAAGGAAAATTCTGTCTCTACAAAAAATAAAACATATTAGTGCAGTGTGGTTGGCCGGGCCTGTGGTCAGAGCTGCCGTGGTTAGGGAGCCTGAGCCGGGAGGATCGCTTGAGCTCAGGAGTTTGAAGCTGCGGTGAGCCGAGATCGTCCCACCGGCACTCCAGCCTGGGCAACAAAGCGACACCTGTTCTCTAAGAACAAACAAAAATAAGGGCCAGCTCACGCCTGTAATCCTAGCACTTTGGGGGGCCGAGGCGAGAGGATCAGGAAGAATTCAAGGCCAGCCTGGCCATCATGGTGAAACCCCATCTTTAACTTTTTAACTTTTTTTTTTTTTTTTTTTTTTTTGAGACGGAGTTTTGCTCTCATTACCCAGGCTGGAGTGCAATGGCGCGATCTCGGCTCACCGCAACCTCCGCCTCCTGGGTTCAGGCAATTCTCCTGCCTCAGCCTCCTGAGTAGCTGGGATTATAGGCACGTGCCACCATGCCCAGCTAATTCTTTGTATTTTTAGTAGAGACGGGGTTTCACCATGTTGACCAGGTTGGTCTCGATCTCTTGACCTTGTGATCCACCCGCCTCGGCCTCCCAAAGTGCTGGGATTACAGGCTTGAGCCACCGCGCCCAGCCTCTATTTATTTATTTTTTAAGACGAGGTTTCACCATGTTGGTCAGCCTGGTCTTGAACTCCCGACCTCAGGTGATCAGCCTGCCTTGGCCTCCAAAGTGCCTGGATTACAGGCATGAGCCACCACACCTGGCCCATTTTTAAATTTTTAGTAGAGACGGGATTTCACCATGTTGGTCAGGCTAGTTTCAAACTCCTGAACTCATGATCTGTCTCCCTGCCTTGGTCTCCCATAGTGCTTGGATTGTGGATGTGAGCCACTGTGCTTGGCCTATTATTCCCTTTTTTTTTTTTTTTTTTTTTTTTTTTTTTTTTAACAGAGAGTCTTGCTCCGTAGCCCAGGTTGGATACAGTGCCATGATCTCGGCTCACGGCAACCCCCACCTCCCTGATTCAAGCGATTCTTCTGCCTCAGCCTCCTGAGTAGCTGGGATTACAGGCACCAGCCACCACACCTGGTTAATTTTTGTATTTTTTTAGTAGAGACAGGGTTTCACCATCTTGGCCAGACTGGTCTTGAACTCCTAACCTCGTGATTCACCTGCCCTGGCCTCCCAAAGTGCTGGAATTACAAGCATCAGCCACTGTACCTGGCCTGGCCTATTATTATCTTTAAAACAAAATTAGGAATGCTTCTGTTCTTAAGATGACCGAATATCAGGACACTCAAGTCTGGGCCCATTTAGTAAACGTTTTCAGTCTGTTCCCTTAACCAGAAACATCTAGAGTCTAGGAATACCTAACTTTCTGGGAATGCAGCCCAGGAAATCCCAGCTTCATTTTTCCTAGCCATGACTCAAGATGGAGTTGCTCTGGTTCGAACGTCGTTCCTGACATTATCATCTTTGTTTCAAAGTTAAACTAAAAACTAAGTTTCTACCAAAGTTAATTCACCCTACATCCAGGAATGAACAATCATTTTCTTTCTTTTTTTTTTTTTTTTTGAGATGGAGTTTCACTCTTGTTGCCCAGGCTGGAGTGCAATGGCGCGATCTCGGCTCACCGCAACCTCCGCCTCCTGGGTTCAGGCAATTCTCCTGCCTCAGCCTCCTGAGTAGCTGGGATTACAGGCACATGCCACCATGCCCAGCTAATTTTTTCTATTTTTAGTAGAGACGGGGTTTCACCATGTTGACCAGGATGGTCTCGATCTCTCCACCTCGTGATCCACCCGCCTCGGCCTCCCAAAGTGCTGGGATTACAGGCTTGAGCCAACGCGCCCGGCCCCATTTTCTTACCGTTAGAATATTTGCAAAGACAATTTCTTTCTTTCTTTTTTTTTTAAGACAGGGTTTCACCATGTTGGTCAGGCTGGTCTTGAACTCCCGACCTCAGGTGATCTGCCCGCCTTGGCCTCCAAAGTGCTTGGATTACAGGCATGAGCCACCACACCTGGCCGCATAGACAGTTTCAATCACACTCTGAAGGATTAGAGTCGGTTTTCTCAGTCCCTGTTTCTCAGGAACAATGGAGAACTACTCAGATAGGGTCATAATAAGAAGTGTGAAAGGGAAATAAAATCTTGGCACCCCCAAACTCACAAGGCCAAAGGAAAAGTTAAATTTGTGAACTCAGCCAGAAAAAAACAAAACAAAACAAAAAAAAAAACTGCCTTTTTCCACACAAATGGCTGAAATTAGAGAAGGCCACATATCGCCCCTGGTGCCCTCCCTCAAAAATTGCTCACGAGGTCCCAAACTCTTAGGATAGGTAGTCCCCTATAAACTAACTGTAAAATATTTCTGTTGAATCTCCCCTGACAATGTAAATGTAACAGCTTATCTTCTTCACTTGCATTGGACAGAGACAAGACGAGAAATTATCCCTGGGCCCGCCCCAAAGCAAAGGCATATTTAACTTCTTACTCTATGCTACCTTTACTTTATCTTATGTAAAACGTAGATCTACTAATGCCAAAGGAAATGCGTAATTATTCTTTCACCTCCTCCTTTAATTTATAAAAGGTGGATTCAGGCAGCAGGGGTGGCTCATGCCTGTAATCCCAGCACTTTGGGAGGCCTATGCCGGTGGATCACAAGGTCAAGAGAGCTTGGCCTTTCTGGGCAACATGGTGAAACCGTCTCTGCTAAAAATACAAAAATTAGGCCGGCGCTGCGCAGCCGGGCGGTCGCGGGCCACGGAGGGTCGCTCGCCCGAGGGACCAGAGGAAGAGGCCGAGCCGCAGCGCGCCTGGAGCGGGGACAGCGGCACCGTGTCCCAAAGCCACAGCAGCGCCTCGGGCCGTGGGAGGACGAGGGCGGAGGACGGCGCGCCGGGGGATGCCGCCTGCCTGCTGCCCGGAGCCGGCGCGCGGCCCGAGGTCGAGGCCCTGGACGCGAGCCTGGAGGACCTGCTCACCAGAGTGGACGAGTTCGTGGGCATGCCGGACATGCTTCGCGGCGACTCGTCCCACGTCGTCCGCGAGGGAGTGCCGCGCATCCACGCCGAGGCCGCCGAGATGCGGCGCATCTACAGCCGGATCGACCGGCTGGAGGCCTTCGTGAGGATGGTGGGCGGCCGCGTGGCCAGGATGGAGGAGCAGGTCACCCAGGCCGAGGCCGAGCTGGGCGCCTTCCCCAGGGCGTTCAAGAAGCTCCTGCACACGATGAGCGTGTCCTCGCTCTTTAGCAAGTCGTCTTCCTCGAGGCCGCAGCGAGCCGGCTACGAAGCCCCCGTCCTGTTTCGGACCGAAGACTACTTCCCTTGCAGTGAGATGCCTCAGCTCGGACGCCTGACCGCTGCGGCCAAAGGACCCCAGCCGGGGGCTCACCTCCAGTGTGCAGGGCGCTGCAGGTGGTGCTCATGGACGTCTGTGATGCTGGAGTGCGGAGTTTTAAATTTTACCGTGCACAGACTCTCCTTAGTATATTCATGATTCCGTGTAGACTGTGTAGACGTTTTACGTCTTCCAATTAAAAAAGGAGAGAGAGACGGGGGTCTTGCTATGTGACCCAGGAACTGGCCGGGAACTCCGGGGCTCAAGTGATCTCCCCCACCCCGCCTTAGCCTCCCCAGTAGCTGAAACCACAGGGCCAGCACCGCGCCCGGCCTGGGTCTTCCAACTCGAATCAGAGCTGCTTGGCGACGGCAGGGGGAATCAGTGAACTTTTCTGTGCACTGCGGCAAAACTGTTATTTTTATGGATTTCACTACACGGCATTACCTTTTCAAATTTACATGTTTGTATAATCATAAGAAAATGAAGCCACTGAAGCCTTATTATTCAGTCGTAATAGTCATCCAGTTTTCTCTAACCTTTTTTAGGGTAAATGATATGTTACTTAATACTGTATTAAACTTCCCGTAGCACGAATTGTAAACCAAAGGAAATGGTACCGTTTCTGAGAAAATATATGGATTTTTTTGTGACTAATTCCGAAGTTGTATTTGAACCTATGACCTCACAGTCTTGGTTTCTCCATAGCAAACATATCTATTCTTGGATTGCCAAACTTTGGTTTATAATTTAAATATTAATAGAAATTTTGGGCCGGGCGCGGTGGCTCAGCCTGTAATCCCAGCACTTTGGGAGGCCGAGGCAGGTGGATCACGAGGTCAAGAGATCGAGACCATCCCGGTCAACATGGTGAAACCCCGTCTCTACTAAAAATACAAAAAATTAGCTGGGCATGGTGGCGCGTGCCTGTAATCCCAGCTACTCAGGAGGCTGAGGCAGGAGAATTGCCTGAACCCAGGAGGCGGAGGTTGCAGTGAGCCGAGATCGCGCCATTGCACTCCAGCCTGGGGTAACGAGAGCGAAACTCCCTCTCAAAAAAAAAAAAAAAAAAAAATAGAAATTTTAAGTTTAATTGGAAATGGTTTCCTTCTGAAAAGAACTTTACATATTTCTTTGGGTTTGTTTGAAATAGACATATTGCTCATCTGCAAAAAAAAAAAAAAAAAAATACAAAAATTAGCCAGGCGTGTTGGGATGTGCCTGCAGTCCCAGCTACTTGGGAGGCTGAGGCAGGGGAACTGCTTGAACCCGGGAGGCAGAGATTGCAGTGAGCCGAAATCGAGCCACCATACTCCAGCCTGGTAACAGAGCAAGTCTCCGCCTCTAAAACAAAACAAATAAACAAACAAAAAACAAAGATTCAGTGAGCAATAATCAAAGACTCAAAAGAATGTAACTACTCGTCTCATTGTCTACCCTTCCCCCTCCTTTTTTTCTTCCCCTTTCCCCTGCTACTCACTTTCCTCTTTGAATGAAGTCCTCAAAACTCTCTTTGGAAAAAGTACAGGCCACAGATCTTACTGTAACTTGTGTCTCTTTTTTCCCCTGTAACATCCTCAACCTTGGCAAAATAACCTCTAAACTGACTGAGACCTGTCTCAGATTCTTTTCAGCTTACAGAAGATAGAGGAAAGTTATGCCCCCATAAAGCAGAATCAGAAAACTACATCGCACTGGCCGGGTGTGGTGACTCATAACTGTAATCCTAGCATTTGAGAGACCCAGGCAGGTGGATCGCCTGAGGTCAGGAGTTTGAGACCAGCCTGGCCAACATAGTGAAACGGGTGTCTTTTTTAATTTTTAAAAATTTTATTAATTAGTTATCGTTAATAACCCATTTCTACTAAAATTACAAAAAATTAGCTGGGCTTGGTGATGTGTGCCTCTAATCCCAGCTGCTCAGGAGGCTGAGGCAGGAGAATGACTTGAACCTGGGAGGCAGAGGTTGCAGTGAGCCAAGATCGTGCCACTGCACTCCAGCCTGGGCAACAAGAATGAGACTCTGTCTAAAAAACAAACAACAGGCTCGGCGCGGTGGCTCAAGCCTGTAATCCCAGCACTCTGGGAGGCCTAGGTGGGTGGATCACAAGGTCAAGAGATCGAGACCATCCTGGTCAACATGGTGAAACCCCAACTCTACTACAAATACAAAAATTAGCTGGGCATGGTGGCGAGTGCCTGTAATCCCAGCTACTCAGGAGGCTGAGGCAGGAGAATTGCTTGAACCCAGGAGGCGGAGGTTGCGGTAAGCAGAGATGGCGCCATTGCACTCCAGCCTGGGTAACATGAGCCAAACTCCGTCTCAAAAAAAAAATAAAAACAACAAAAAGAAAAAAAAAACCCTACATCTCTGTGGTTCCCACAGAAAACAACTCTCCTGCATGTATCATCAATTCTTGTGCCCAATTCCTTGAGTAAAACTTTTATCGACTTGATATTGGTCACTTCATATTCTAACTTATATATAGTCTCTTTTAGGAATTATGCATCAGTCTCACAAAAAGAACAATTAAGCCAGGCGCGGTGGCTCACGCCTGTAATCCTAGCCCTTTGGGAGGCCGAGGTGGGTGGAAAACCTGAGGTCAGGAGTTCAAGACCAGCCTGGCCATCATGGTGAAATCCCATCTTTATAAAAAAAATAAATAAATAAAAAATTTTAAAAAGGCGAAGCCATGTCTCAACTAAAAATACAAAAATCAGCTGGGCATGGTGGCGTGCACCTGTAGTCCCAGCTACTTGGGAGGCTGAGGCAGGAGAATTGCTTAAACCCAGGAGGCGGAGGTTGCGGTGAGCCAAGATCGTGCCATTGCACTCCAGTCTGGGTAACAACAGCAAAACTCCGTCTCAAAAAAAAAAAAAAGAACAATTAAATAGTTTGTTATTAGTAGTGGTGGTAGTATTCAAAGGTAGAGCTCTCCCTCTGAAGACACTGGAGTATGTTGAATTATTATTTTGAGACTTTTCCTCTTGTTGCCCAGGCTGGAGTGCAGTGGCACGATCTTGCCTCACTGCAACCTCTGCCTACCGGTTTAAAGCAATTCTCTTGCCTCAGCCTCATGAGTAGCTGGGATTACAGGCATTCGCCATGCTGGGCTAATTTTGTATTTTTAGTAGAGACGGGGTTTCTCCACGTTGCTCAGGCTGTTCTGGAACTCCTGACCTCAGGTGATCTGCCAGTCTCAGCTTCCCAAAATTCTGGGATTACAGGCGAGGCACTATGCTCGGCTAAATTATTATTATTATTATTATTTAATTTTATTTTTTATTTTTTTGAGACGGAGTTTCGCTCTTGTTACCCAGGCTGGAGTGCAATGGCGCGATCTCGGCTCACCACAACCTCCGCCTCCTGGGTTCAGGCAATTCTCCTGCCTCAGCCTCCTGAGTAGCTGGGATTACAACCACGCGCCACCATGCCCAGCTAATTTTTGTATTTTCTGTAGACACGGGGTTTCACCATGTTGACCAGGATGGTCTCGATCTCTTGACCTCGTGATCCACCCGCCTCGGCCTCCCAAAGTGCTGGGATTACAGGCTTGAGCCATCGCGCGGCAATTGACAGTTTAAATTGAAGGTGCTGTTTTTAGAATTAACACCCAATGAAAGCCCACCCATCATGACAAATCCTTGAATGTTCTCTTAAGAAAATGATGCTGGTCGGCTGGTCCGAGTGCAGTGGTGTTTACAACTAACTGATCACAACTAGTTATACATTTCTTTGTTCATTCTCCACTTCCACTGTTCACTTGACCAGCCTTAAAATAATAATAATAATAATAAATAAAGGTGCTTTATGCCAGCTTTTCTCAAAACAGAAAAAAAGAAAGAAAAAGAAAGCCTATGTATTCTATATATGTTCAAAGGTGCTGTCAGAAATACCTCTGCTGAAATATCAGTGGATAGTGAAAAAAATTTAATACCTCAGAGAAGCTTTAGCAGTGGCGTTTAAACACCACCAACAATAAAAATGGAATTAGACCATTGAAAAGGACCCATGAAAAAATAAGTTAAAAGAAATATAAGGTGGGCAGATCAGGAGATCAAGAGATTGAGACCCTAGGCTGGGCGCAGTGGCTCACGCTTGTAATCCCAGCACTTTGGGAGGCCGAAGCAGATGGATCATGAGGTCAAGAGATCGAGACCATTCTGGTCAACATGGTGAAACCCCGTCTCTACTAAAAATACAAAGAGTAGCTGGGCATGGTGGCGCACGCCTGTAGTCCCAGCTACTCGGGAGGCTGAGGCAGGAGAATTGCTTGAACCCAGGAGGCGGAGGTTGCAGTGAGCCGAGATCGCGCCATTGAACTCCAGCTTGGGTAACAAGAGTGAAACTCCGTCTCAAAAAAAAAAAGAGATTTAGACGATCCTGGACAACATGGTGAAATCCCACCTCTACTAAAAATATAAAAATTAGCTGGACGTGGTGACAGGTGCCTATAATCCCAGCTACTCAGGAGGCTCAGGCAGGAGAATCACTAGAACCCGGGAGGTGGAGGTTGCAGTGAGTCCAGATTGCACCACTGCACACCAGCCTGGAGACAGAGCGAGACTCCATCTCAAAAAAGAAATATAAGAAAAAGTGGAATTCAGAGCAAAACATGATTAAAATGATCACCCTGGGTTTTGTCCTCAAATTGAGATTTTGATTTCCTGAAAATACTGGCCAGGCATGGTGGTCCCTACCAGTAATTTCAGCACTTTGGGAGGATGACGCCGGAGGATCACTTGAGCTCAGGAGTTCAAGACCAGCCTGAGCAACATGGCAAAACCTCTATGAAAAAATTTTTAGAAGGCTAGGTGTGGTGGCTCACGTCTGTAATTCCATCACTTTGGGAGGCTGAGGGGGTGGATCACTTGAGGTCAGGAGTTCAAGACCAACCTGGCCAACATAGTGAAACTATGTCTTTTCAAAAAACAAAAATTAGTTGGGCGTGATGGCAGCCACCTGTAATCTCAGCTACTTGGGAGGCTGACGCAGGAGAACACTTGAACCTGGAAGGTGGAGTGCAGTGAGCCGAGATCACACCGCTGCACTCTGCCCTGGGTGACAGTGAAACTGTGTCTGAAAAAAAAAAAAAAAAGGCAGAGCATGGTGGCTCATGGCTGTAATCCCAGCATTTTGGGAAGCTGAGGTAAACTGAGGTAAGCTGATCACCTGAAGTCAGGAGTGCACGATCAGCCTGGCCAACATAGTGAAACGCCATCTCTACTAAACATTAAAAAATATATATATTGAGGTGTGGTGGCAGACATCTGTAATCCCAGCTACTCGGGAGGCTGAGGCAGAATTGCTTGAACCCAGGAGTCAGAGATTGAAGTGAGCCAAGATCCTGCCATTGTACTCCAGCCTGGGCAAAGAATGAAACTCCGTCTCAAAAAAAACAAAAAAAAAACAACCAAAAAAAAACCAGATAAAGCTCTTACAATGGACTTTGTGAGGCACCATGTTTTTGGTCAGCCATGAGAAGAAAAATAATTCAGAATAAAAGGAAACAGATTCTAGGCAGCCTTCAGGGAAACTGAGGTGCACCCTGCCTCCAGCTCCCTCAAAATGTCCCATCTCCCTGTATCAGTGGTCCCAGATAATTTTCTTCTGATTGGGACATTCACCTGGAAACAGTGGTTACTTAACAATATTATTTACTGCCAAAAGCATGGCTGCAGTGTTGGCATCCCTGCAAGTGGAGAAAGGGACATGTGACCCTGAGAAAACGTTCTAGATTCCACAATCTCACCTTCTTGCTGGGAAGGAACACTTGTTTCAGCAGAAAGTGCAATGACAGTGTCTGCACAGGGCCTGGAGATTATCACTGGAAAATATCTTGGAGTGAGGAAATTAGTTAATAATGTGGATGAATGATGTTACCCACTGAGAATGCCGTAAGTAGCTAGAAGACAAAAGCCTCAGTATATATAAATCTCAATGGGTAGTGAGTAGAGGAACGGTAAGCTCTGAGATAATTAATTGGAGCCCATGGCTATCCTAGAACTTGGATAACATAAAATTCTTTATACAAACTGTGTATCCTTTCCATACTGGAGAACTCTGAGAAATACAAACTTGGAAGAAAAGAAATAGGTAATCTTAGAAAGATGTCAAATAGAAGCCAGGCGTGGTGGCTCATGCTGTTATACCAGCACTTTGGGAAGCCAAGGTGGGCAGATTACCTGAGGTCAGGAGGTTAAGGCCACACTGACCAACATGGAGAAACCCCATCTCTACTAAAAATACAAAATTAGCCAGGCGTGGTGGCACATGCCTATAATCCCAGCTACTCAGGAGGCAGAGGCAGGAGAACTTCTTGAACCCAAGAAGTAGAGGTTGCAGAGAGCCAAAATCATGCCATTGCACTTCAGAATAGCAACGAGGGTGAAACTCCATCTCAAAAAAAAAAAAAAAGAAAAAGAAAAAGAAAAAGAAAGATGAAATAGAAACAAAGCTATGGTGGCATAATAATTATTTAATTGCCTGGCAATGTATACATATTGTCACTTTGGGACATTTATTCCACATGAAGTGGATAACCAGCTCATAGCACTTGTGGTACTGAAAAACAAGTATTCAGCCAGGCACAGTGGCTCACACCTGTAATCCCAGCACTTTGCGAGGCCAAAGCGGGTGGATCACTTGAGCTCAGGAGCTAGAGACCAGTCTGGGCGACATGGTGAAACACCATCACTACTAAAATAAATAAATTAGCCAGGTATAGTGGCACATACCTGTAGTCCCAGCTACTCGAAAGGCTGAGGCAGAAAAGCTTGAACCCAGGAGGTGAAGGTTGCAGTAAGCTGAGATCATGCAACTTCACTGTAGTATGGGAGAGAGAGTAACACTCCATCGCAAAAAATAAATAAATAAATAAGTATTCCTTACAGCAAACTGGTGTCACTGAAGAATGAATGAGGTCCAACGTTAAGCCTTTCTTCTTCTTCTTCTTCTTCTTTTTTTTGAGGCAGAGTCTCGCTCTGCCTCCAGGCGTCAGGCTGGAGTGCAGTGACGCAATCTCGGCTCACTGCAACCTCTGCTTCCAGGGTTCAAGCAATTCTCCTGCCTCAGACTCCCGAGTAGCTGGGACTACAGGTGCGTACCACCATGCCCAGCTAATTTTTGTATTTTTTAGTAGAGATGGGGTTTCACTATGTTGGCCAGGATGGTTTCAATCTCTTGACCTCGTGATCCGCCTGCCTCAGCCTCTGAAATTGCTGGGATTACAGGTGTGAGCCACCACACCCGGCTCTTATTTCATTGTTTTGAAATTTCTTAATGAAATAAGAAATAGACAAAATTCATTTTAAAAAACAAACCTGGCCAGGCGCAGTGGCTCATGCCTGTAATCCCCGCACTTTGGGAGGCCGAGGTGAGTCGATCACCTGATGTTGGTTGCAGTGAGCCATGATCGTGCACTGCACTCCAGCCTAGTGACAGATCGAGACACTGTCTCCAAATAAAAAACCTGTACATTGACCTATCATGTGACTCAGGCACTGCATACCACCATGTTAACATAGTGAAACATACCTATACGCACCACCACATTCAAATGTAATTTTATTTACAACAGACAAAAACAAGAAACAACTGAAATACATTGCAACAGATAAATGATACACAGGTACGTTTTCACAGCATGTTATCCTTTTTTCTTTTTTGGAGAGAAGAGGTCTGGCTATGCTGCCTAGGCCGGTAACTCCAAGGTGATCCACCTTGTCCGCCCAAAGCATCGGAATTACAAGCAAAAGCCGCCATGTCTGGTTGAGCATGTCATATTCTAGGCAATACAAGAAAAATTAAGGCTGGGTGCACAGGCTCATACCCATAATCCCAGCACTTTGGGAGGCCAAGGCAGGTAGATCACTAGAGGTCAGGAGTTAAGAAATCAGCCTGGCGCCGGGCGCGGTGGTTCAAGCCTGTAATCCCAGCACTTTGGGAGGCCGAGGCGGGTGGATCACGAGGTCAAGAGATCGAGATCATCCCGGTCAACATGGTGAAACCCGGTCTCTACTAAAAATACAAAAAATTAGCTGGGCATGGTGGCGCGTGCCTGTAATCCCAGCTACTCAGGAGGCTGAGGCAGGAGAATTGCCTGAACCCTGGAGGTGGAGGTTGCGGTGAGCCGAGATTGCGCCATTGCACTCCAGCGTGGCTAACAACAGCGAAACTCCGTCTCAAAAAAAAAAAAAAAAAAAAAAAAGAGAGATCAGCCTGGCCAACATGCTAAAACACCGTCTCCACGAAAAATACAAAAATTATCCAGGCATGGTGGTGTGTATCCATAATCCCAGCTACTCAGAAGGCTGGTGCAGGAGAATCACTTGAACCCAGGAGGCAGAGGTTGCAATGAGCCAAGATCACACCACTGTACTCTAGCCTTGGTGACAGAGCAAGACTGCCTCAACGTGAAGTCTCGTAAGACCAAGGAGAGCTGACATTCTGATGTTTTCCACATTGACAGCACTCTTAAGGCCTATGTCCAGTATGAACTCTCCTGTGTTTAATGAGACCGGAGGTTTCAGCAAAGGATTTCCCACACTGACTCACTCATAAGGTGTTTCTCCTGTGTGAACTCTCTCATGTTGAAGAAGGGCAGAGCTTCGATGAAATGTCTTTCCACATTTGGTGCATTCATAAGGCCTTTCTCCAGTGTGAACTCTCCTGTGTTTAGTGAGACTGGAACTTTCAGTAAAGGATTTTCCACATTCACTGCACTTATAAGGCTTTTCTCCAGTGTGAACTCTTTTATGACAATGAAGCGCAGAGTTGTTAGGAAATGATTTCCCACATTCACTGCATTCATATGGCCTTTCTCCAGTGTGAACTCTCCGATGTATAGTCATGCAGCTCTTATTGCCAAATAATTTCCCACATACGTCACACTCATATGGCCTTTCTCCTGTGTGAACTCTCTCGTGAACAAGAAGATGACTCTTTCTGTTAAATAATTTCCCACATTCCCTGCAACTGTAAGGTCTTTCCCCAGTGTGAAGTCTCTGGTGTTCAGTGAGGTGGGATCTGTACCGAAATGATTTCCCACATTCCCTGCACCCATAAGGCCTTTCTCCCGTGTGACCTCGCTGATGTTGAATGAGGTTGCCCTTTCGACCAAAAGATTTCCCACATTCTTCACACTCATAAGGCTTTTTACCAGTGTGAACACGCTGATGTTGCCTAAGGTTGCGCTTCCGACTAAAAGATTTCCCACACTCCCCACAGTGATAAGTTGTGTCTCCAGTGTGAAATCGCTGATGTTGGGTGAGGTGGCCCTTTTGACTAAAAGATTTCCCACATTCTCCACACTCATAAGGTCCTTTTCCTGTGTGAACTCGCTGATGATTACTGAAGCTGTCATATTTGCTAAAGGATTTCCCACAATCACTGCACGTATAACATCCGTCTCTAGTGAAAAGTTTCTGGTATGGAATAAGTGAGTGTTTGGTGCTGAAGACTTTTGTGCGTTCTCCACACCTGTAGTTAGTTTTTCCCTCCTGAAAGCGTGAGCCATGCTTAGTTTCACTGTTTGTCTTCTTTACAGGGTAAGTGGCTTCTTCCTGGCATGATCCTGAACTGGGGAGAACGTCCTTCCCAAAGTAACAGGAGATAAATGACTCCTGTGACACCATGAATTTAGATTTCTTTACAAACGATGCTTCTCCGACACTCCTCCTACAGAATTTCTCTCCAATATGCTGCTTCTGCTGCTGATGAAGGTTTGCAGTGTTATCCAAGTTTTGCCCACATGCCCTACTCCTGTTCAGTTTCTGCTTGCGATGAGTTTCCTGGTGGTCGGCACAGTGAAAAACGTCCCCCACGATGAGGCCACCCATGTCACAGGAGTGAGCCTTCTTAGGAGAAACAGCCCTAGGAGTTCTGTCCTGAGACTCTGTTTGTACAGTAATGCTCTGCTTAGACAGTGCTGCCTCATCTTTTAATCCACACCAACAACCTGAAAGCAAGGAAATCCTGGTCAAGTTTAAAGTACCTCTGATGGGAAGGCACTGCCCACTCACAAATATATATCACAAATTAAGGAATTAATTATCTATAGAAATATTTGCAGAAATAGAACACTGGCTTCAGGTTAAAGATTAGGCTGCAGGTTGGGCACAGTGGCTCATGCGTGTAATTACAGCACTTTGGGAGACTGAGGCGGGTGGATTACCTGAGGTCAGAAGTTTGAGACCAGCCTGACCAACAACATGGTAAATTCCCGACTTTACTAAAAATACAAAAATTAGCAGGGCATGGTGGCGGGAACTTGTAATCCCAGCTACCTGGAAGGCTGAGGCAGAAGAATCACTTGAAGCCAGGAAGTGGAGTTTGCAGTGAGCCAAGAACACGCCATTGCACTCCAGCCTGGACACAAGAGTCAAAATCTGTCAAAAAAAAAAGAAAGAAAGAAAAAAAAAAGGCCGGACACAGTGGCTCACGCCTGTAATCCTAGCACTTTGGGAGGCCTAGGTGGGTAGATCACGAGTTCAAAATCAGCCTGGCCAACGTGGCAAAACCCCATCTCTACTAAAAACACAAAAATTATCTGGACGTGGTGGTGGGCGCCAAGAATCAAAGCTATTCGGGAGGCTGAGGCAGGAATATCACTTGAAGCCAGGAGAAGGACTTTGCAGTGAGTGGAGATCAGGACACTGTACTCCAGCCTGGGCAACAGAGCGAGACTCCACTTCAAAAAAAAGAAAAAAAAAAAAAAAAAAGATGGGTCTGCTGCTTAGCATTACTGGACTATAAAGATCAGAGAATGCAGGAGGCCTCATGAGATAAAGAGCACAAACATACACGCAACACAGGGAGTAGTGGCAGGGTCTAGAGCTCTTTCCTCTAAAATGAAGTTGTGTACAGGACCTTATCTCCTGATGACATGTGAGTGCTATATAGCAGTGTATGTCTAAGTCCAAGAAAACATGAGTACACACAGCAGGGGGAGGTCATGGATGGCTTAACAATAAGCATACACTTCCTAATAATAATCAATACACCAGGCGGGGCACGGTGGCTCACGCCTGTAATCCCAGCACTCTGGGAGGCCGAGGCAGGCAGATCACAAGGTCAGGAGTTCTAGACCAGACTGGCCAACCTGGGGAAACCCCGTCCCTATTTTAAAAAAAATACAAAAATTAGCTGGGGATGGTGGCTCGTGCCTGTAATCCCAGCTACTTGGGAGGCGGGTAGGAGAATTGCTTGAACCGAGACCGAGGAGGCGGAGGCTGTAGTAAAGCCGAGATTGTGCCACTGTACTCCAGCCCGGGCTACAGAGCGAGACCCCACTTCAAAAAAATAATAATAATAATCGATACACCAGTATCAGAGACAACTGCAGATAAAAGCACAAGAACAATGGGTGTGAGGTGGAGTCCAGAGATGTGAGTATTAGTCCTCGGGTGATTATCACAGTAGACGTAAAAAGGTACAGAACTGACAAGTGTGAAACTCTCAACAAAGGAGACAAAAAGATACTGTGTGCCTACTCATATTGCCATGAAAATACTCAGCAAATATAAATGGTTTCTGGTATGATTTCAGTAGACCCCCGAAGTCATGCCCTCCCCCGGCATGGCACTTTTGAGGGACAGGCTCCCTCTGCGCCTATCATGATCAGCCTGAATTGAAACACATCTTGTGAAACAGCGAGGACTCTCCATCCCATCCCCAAGATGACCAAATACATGGGACTGACTGATGATGTAAGTACAAAGGGAAGGGCAGCAGAGATGAACAGTAAACACTAGCTCAGGACAACTAAGCACCTGACAGCCCACAGGACAGTAAAACTAAGTATTACAGGAGAATTCCCAAGCAAGTCTATGGTCTATGTAGGTAGTGACAATGTCAATGAAGGCAGTTGTTGGCACAGGGAAGCATGAAGAATTATCACCTACAAGAAGGAAGTATTAATAGAACCTAGGCACACAAGAGCCACAGATTTGGACAGTCACCTAAAAGCCAGAGAGCAAGCAGAGTGGATACATTAAGGTGGCTATAAGACTCCAGACTCTGACTCTCTCTGGGAGCCTACAGCAAAGCACGTGTCGGAGCTGCTTAAGGAAAGGAAAAGGCAATACGCACACACCTGAGTCCTACCAGCCACATAACTTACACAGAGAAGTACAAAAGGAACCCGTACCCAGGCCCCTTAAGTGAGAAACACAGTCTTGTCAATGAAAACCAGCGAAATGAAACACTATCTCAGGTCACAAAGGTCAGTGTGAGCAACTTACCCAGGGAGGATATAAGTGCCAGGTTCTCTAGCATCACATCACGGTACAAGCATCTCTGAGCCTCACTAAGGAGACACCATTCCTCCTTGGAAAAGTTCACAGCCACATCTTCAAAGGTCACAGTGCCCTGCTATGATAGTGACAAATGAAACAACAAACAACCCCTATACTGAGGTACCACAATCCACCTCTCCCACACATCCACCCTTGCCCATCTTACTCCCAGGGTCCACAACATAATGCTGAAACCACGTCTACTGGTGCCTTTTTCTGTTCATGGGCGCAATGGTCAACTGGTATAGCCACCAGCAATATGAAGTAGGTAGACAAGGCTGGGGTCAGTGGCTCACGCCTGTTATTCAGCACTTTGGGAGACCAAGGTGGGCTGATCACAAGGTCAAGAGATCCAGACCATCCTGACCAACCTGGTGAAATCCCATCTCTACTAAAAATACTTTAAAAATTAGCTGGGTATGGTGGTGCATGCCTGCAGTCCCAGTTACTCAAGAGGCTGAGGCAGGAGAATCGCTTGAACCTGGGAGGTGGAGGTTGCAGTGAGCCAATATCACATCAGTGCATTTCAGCCTGGCGACAGAGTGAGACTCTATCTCAAAAAAAAAAAAAAAAAGAAAAAGAAAACAGAATTAGGTGGACAAATAGGTATCGAGGCTGTGGTCCTGACATAAAAAGGTCCACTCCCTTTCGAATAGCAATATCCAAGCTCATGTAAAGCCCAGGGCAGCTGCCTGGGTCCATCAGACAAATTCACTCTCTAAATATACATCATCCTTTATACTGCACAGACACATGCCCATGGCCACCCCCACCTGAGTTTCCTCCACCATCAGCCACTCTCTGGAATCCCCACAAATAAAAGTTTGTTTTTTGTTTTCTTTAATGAAACATAGTTTAGCTCTGTCACCCAGGCTGGAGTGCAGTGGCATGACCTTGGCTCACTGCAGCCTCTGCCTCCCAGTTTCAAGTGATTCTTGTGCCTCAGCCTTTCAAGTAGCCGCCAGGACTACAGCTGTCCTAATTTTTGTATTTTTTTTAGTAGAGACGAGGTTTCACCATGTTGGCCAGGCTGCTCTTCAACTCCTCACTTCAAGTGATCCACCTGCCTTGGCCTCACACAATGCTGAGATTATAAGCATGGTCACCATGCCCAGCCCCCACAAATAAAATTACTTTGTAAGATGAAGAGGGTATAATGGTCCATGATTCTCTTGGGAGTATGCAAATGGTTTGTTTCCATAACTCTGGTTGTAAGGACGGAATTAAATCCCACTACAACGTATAACAACATGGAACCCTGCCTCATCACCTAGATCAAAAGGTTTGCTAGGCTAGGATAAATTAGAGAGAAGAGTGGGAATGAGGTTTGCAATCACACCTTTTAAGGTTGTCCCACTATCAAAAGATGTCAAAGTAACATATCATATTGGGCCTTCAGTTCTGATCTTACACCAAAATGTGAATAAGCATCCAGAGTGTTGCCGGGCGCGGTGACTCAAGCCTGTAATCCCAGCACTTTGGGAGGCCGAGGCGGATGGATCACAAGGTCGAGAGTTCGAGACCATCCTGGTCGACATGGTGAAACCCCGTCTCTACTAAAAATACAAAAAATCAGCTGGGCATGGTGGCGCGTGCCTGTAATCCCAGCTACTCAGGAGGCTGAGGCAGGAGAATTGCCTGAACCCAGGAGGCGGAGGTTGCGGTGAGCCGAGATCGCGCCATTGAACTCCAGCCTGGGTAACAAGAGCGAAACTCCGTCTCAAAAAAAAAAAAAAGCATCCAGAGTATGCTTGACAAATACAAATAGAATTCAGTATTAATACAGAATTTCCATGGATTTCATAGCATGGTAGTCCCAAATCATCCCGTAAGCGTCTACCTAAATGACACCATAGCCACATAGAACCATGAGTGGCTTCAGATATCCATGACCCTGTTCCGATTCTGTGCTGCACCAGCTGACACCCCAGCTGTAGCAGCCCTCCCCTGTCCACCCAAAGCCATTTAAAGCAAAGCCCCTGCATTTGTGAACAAAACCAAACCTACCATCACACAGGAGCATATTTTTCCCTGCCCATACGAACTAGGCTTAATGAAACTCTCCAGGCACTCCCAAAACGATTGTGGGTCCAAACAGTGGTAAACAGTTACAACTGGCTGGGCATAGTGGCTCACGCCTGTAATCCAAGCACTCCGGGGGCCAAGGTGGGCGGATCACCTGAGGTTGGGAGTTCAAGACCAGCCTGACCAACACTGTGAAAACCCCATCTTAATTAAAAAAAAAAAAAGTTTATAACTTTGGCACCAATTCAGGCCTAAGTATCATCTTTCCTGAATTACTCTGTGCTTCTGCATGAATCTATCTCTTGTCTATCCTCTTCTTGGATGTCTATGTCCCCTGCCAACCTCTAGTGTCTGACAGCTCCGGTGATGATGGTCACTTAGGTGACCTCTTCCTAAACCCTCTTAGGTGTTTAGGAAGCCCAGTAACAATACTCAGGGGTGTAAGTAAGAGACCCACTCCTCAGCATGTAATCACACCTTCCTGGCCCCTGAAAAGATTTACCACTATAAGCTGGGCGTGATGGCTTACGTCGGTAATTCCAGCGCTTTGGGCGGCTTAGGCGAGCGGATCACCTGAGGTCGGGAGTTCAAGACCAGTCTGACCAACACAGAGAAACCCTATCCCTACTAAAAATACAAAAGCAGCCGGTCGTGGCGGCTCATGCCTGTAATCCCAGCTACTCAGGAGGCTGAGGCAGGAGAATCGCTTGAACCTGAGAGGTGAAGGCTGCAATGAGTGGAGATCATGCCACTGCACCCCAGGCTGAGTAACAAGAGCAAAACTCTGTCTCAAAAAAAAAAAAAAAAGATTTACCACCATAATCTGAAGCATGCCCTCCTACTAAATGTGATCCATAGCTAACTTACCGTATTTACCCACTAGCATTCACACATTGGATGTCTCCAGTAGAAATAACTTCCCAGATACCCCATCTTGTAAGTCTAGTTATCCATTTGCAGCAGTCACTTACTGGTCTCTGACTCTTCATATGGCCAAAACAACTGTCTTGATATCCACAGTATTATGTCAATATCGATTTCATCTCAGCTGACACAGCATCCATGGCTACAGTTGCTAAGATAAAAAACCCTGCCTCATGCCCGATTTCTCTTTCAGGCCTTTATTACACAAATTAGAAAACCTACTGTCAGCTGGGCACAGTGGCTCATGCCTGCAATCTCAGCACTTTGGGTGGCCAAGGCGGGTGGATCACCTGGGGTCAGGAGTTGAAGATCGGCCGAACCAACATGGAGAATCCACATCTCTACTAAAAATACAAAAATTAGCTGGGTGTGGTGGAACCTGTATCTCAGCTACTGGGAAGGCTGAGACAGGAGAAGCACTTAAACCCAGGAGGCAGAGGTTGCAGCTAGCCGAGATCAAATCATTGCACTCCAGCCTGGGTGACAAGAAGGAAACTCACCAGCTGGGCGCCGTGGCTCATGCCTATAATACCAGCACTTTGGGAAGTCAAGGCAGGTGGATCATAAAATCAAGAGATCAAGACCATCCTGGTCAACATGGTGAAACCCCGTCTCTACTAAAAATACAAAAATTAGCTGGGCATGGTGGCATGCACCTGAAGTCCCAGCTACTCGGGAGGCTGAGGCAGGAGAATTGCTTGAACCCAGGAGGCAGAGGTTGCCGTGAGCCAAGATTGCACCATTGCATTCCAGCCTGGGTAACAAGAGCGAAACTCCGTCTCAAAAAAAAAAAAAAAAAAAAAAAAAAATTTGGCAAATATGCGTTGATTGGGGAAAAAAAAAAAAAGAAAAAGAAAAAAAGAAAACCTAGCTGTCTCTTTACAAAAAGTGAATCTTGAATCCAGACCCATGTGATTTGCCACATATTTGACCCATTGACCCTCACCTGGATTATGGCAGGAGCCTTATCTCTGACCTTTCTTCCTCTTCCCTCAACCCACAATCTGTGCAGCAAGGTCAAACCAGATGAAGCCTGTAGCCAGATAGAACTGTGGTAACATCAACTCCTACCTTTGATCACTTTTATCTCTAAGCATTGCACAACCTGGTAGCAACTCTGCAGTTAATCTTCCAAGTGTGTCTATATTGGTTGACAGAAATGGGAGTATCTCCATAAAACCTGCCATGGACTTAGTATGGTGAGTTTACAAGTTCTACAGGGTCCTCATATCAAAGGACTGAAAACATGACACTTAAGAGTCCCAGGATACCACAAGCTAGACAACCCGTGGAGGGGGTCAGGACCAATGAGGGAATGGAACACCCTCCACTTCCCAATGTAGGTTCCCCTAAGTGCTTCTGAACCCAAGAATGCCTGAGGGGAAGGACAGACATTGCAAAAACATTACAGGATTTGATAAGCTCAGGCCTCCTGGAACCCTTTCTTGTCCCTGGGTCCAGGTGACCCTCAG
The DNA here is from genome assembly GCF_048565385.1 of Saimiri boliviensis. Lineage (NCBI taxonomy): Eukaryota > Metazoa > Chordata > Mammalia > Primates > Cebidae > Saimiri > Saimiri boliviensis. The sequence goes on along the minus strand of NC_133462.1, from coordinate 745,517 downwards.
GCTCCTTGTCTGACCTGCTTGTCTCAGTGCAAAATGTCATCTCTACCAGGTCCGTCATCTATAAAAAGCATTCAACCGGCCGGGCGCGGTGGCTCAAGCCTGTAATCCCAGCACTTTGGGAGGCCGAGGCGGGTGGATCACGAGGTCAAGAGATCGAGACCATCCTGGTCAACATGGTGAAACCCAGTCTCTACCAAAAATACAAAAAATTAGCTGGGCATGGTGGTGCGTGCCTGTAATCCCAGCTACTCAGGAGGCTGAGGAAGGAGAATTGCCTGAACCCAGGAGGCGGAGGTTGCGGTGAGCCGAGATCGCGCCATTGCACTCCAGCCTGGGCAACAAGAGCGAAACTCCGTCTCAAAAAAAAAGAAAAAGCATTCAATCTCCCAAGACCCCAAAGTTCTCATGCCCTTTGGGAAACCTTAAAAGCCTGGATTTGTATCATGTCCCCCCTTTCTTCAAAACTCTCCATGGCTTCTAGCATCCTCACAATCAATGCGCAGCCCTCAGCCTGCTTGCTCTTGCAGGAGGAGCTCCGCCTCACACTTTGTTCTCAACAGGCACCTGTGGACCCCGTTCCATACTCCCGGTTCTGTCCATCTCCTAGCCATTGCCTGCGACCCTCCCTGTGCCTGTCTCTCTCCCCACCGCATCCCACGGGTGTCAGATGCAAGTGAAACCGCCTTAGCAAAGCTACAAATAACTGAGGAAATGATGACAGTGAAAGAAATCAGACCTTACCGACTCCATCTTGCTTCTAACATTTAAGCTGTCCTTGTTCATTCCTGGGCACAGGCTGAATATACTTTGGGAAGGAATTCAATTCATAGTTTGACTCTGAAACAAAATTGATAATAATAGCCTTTTCCTCAAAAGACCTCCTTCTTGCCTCGGGACCAGCCTACTATTGCAGGACTAAGAAATCAGCTACAAGACTAGAAATTACGGTTTAGGGGTCATGCGGCCTCTGGCTCCAACAGTCTGAACTGCCCCAAGTTGATCCTGAAGATCATATTGCTACTGCAAAACTTAACCTCAGTGCTGGAGGTATTTTGCAGACTTTGCACGGGGCGGGTCAGCAGACACCACCCAGACCGGTAATCTGGGTCAATCCGTTCTGCCATCCCACCCAGAACAGAAAACAGTAAGAAAAACTCACTTCGACCCCCTGTGGATCCACCTCCACTGACCAGTCAACACGCCCCACTTCGCAAGCCACTGTCCGAAAAATTAATTTTGAAAACTCAGATCCCGGAATGCTCGGGGAGACCAATTTACAGAATAACACAGCTCCGGTGTCCCCACCGCCGGCTCCGCGGGAATGACGTTCTCCACCGCGGTTACTCGGTCTTCATAAACCGGCCGTCTACGCAGACGGCAGGGCGAGCGCACTGGACGTTCCACGGGGACCCCCGCCCCGCGAACGCCTCGCTATCCCTACGCCGGGAGCCGCTACACACCATGAGCAGGAGCGGCTCCTCGCTGCGTGAGGGCCTCGGTGACGATGAGGTGACCTGAGGTACAGAAGGCGCCACGATTACCTGAGCCGGAAGCCTCGGCGCCGCCGCCGCCATCGGACACCCGGGGGCAGCGGGCGCCGTCGCGGGGCTGCAGAGCCGCCTCCGTGCCGCGAGGACGATTCCGCTCCACGTCTGAGCTCAGACACCGCGGTCCCGCCCGGCGCTCAGGGAACCCTCACTGGGAAGCGCGCTGATCACCAATCAACACGGCCGTCCCCAGAAGACGCCAGAAGTCCCGGTCTGTCGCTGCGCGCGCACACGAAAACACCTTCCTCCCGAGCCCTGATTGGCTCTGCCGCGCCAAGGGGTAACGGAGTTACCAACGCACATGGCCGCCCCCAGTGACGCCGGAAGTCCCGGCCTGTCGCTCCCCGCGCATACGGAAACACCTTCCTCCCGAGCCCTGATTGGCTCTGCCGCGCCAAGGGGTAACGGAGTGACCAACGAACATGGCCGTCGCCAGCGGAAGCCGGAAGTCCCGGCCTGTTTGCGCTGCAGGGTAACGGAGTTACCAGCCAACATGGCCGCCACCAGAGGACGCCGGAAGTCCCGGCCTGTCCCTCCGCTCGCACACGGAAACACCTTCCTCCCGAGCCCTAATTGGCTCTGCCGCGCCGAGGGGTAACGGCCTTACCAACCAACATGGCCGCCCCCAGAGACGCCGCAAGTCACGGCCTATCGCTCCACGCGCATACGGAAACACCTTCCTCCCGAGCTCTGAATGGCTCTGCCGCGCTCAGGGATAACGGACTTACCAACCAACATGGCCGCCCCCAGAGGACGCCAGAAGTCCCGGCCTGTCGCTCCGCGCGCACACGGAAACATTTTCCTCCCGATCCCTAAGTGGCTCTACCGCGCTGAGGGGTAACAGAGTTACCAACGAACATGGCAGCCACCAGAGGACGCCGGAAGTCCCGGCCTGTCATTATTGTGAGTACGTTGTATTTTTTTTTTTTTTTTTTTTTTGAGACGGAGTTTGGCTCTTGTTACCCAGGCTGGAGTGCAATGGGGCGATCTCGGCTCACCGCAACCTCCGACTCCTGGGTTCAGGCAATTCTCCTGCCTCAGCCTCCTGAGTAGCTGGGACTACAGGCACGTGCCACCATGCCCAGCTAATTTTTGTATTTTTAGTAGAGACAGGGTTTCATCATGTTGACCAGAATGGTCTCAATCTCTTGACCTCGTGATCCACCCGCCTCGGCCTCCCAAAGTGCTGGGATTACAGGCGTGAGCCATTGCGCCTGGCGCCATTTCTACTTTTAAAAAATGAATGGAGGCCGGGTGTGGTGGCTCAACCCTGTAATCCCAGCACTTTGGGAGGCCGAGGCGGGTGGATCACGAGGTCAAGAGATCGAGACCATCCTGGTCAACATGGTGAAACCCCGTCTCTACTAAAAATACAAAAAATTAGCTGGGCGTGGTGGCGCATGCCTGTAATCCCAGCTACTCAGGAGGCTGAGGCAGGAGAATTGCCTGAACCCAGGAGGCGGAGGTTGCGGTGAGCTGAGATCGTGCCATTGCACTCCAGCCTGGGTAACGAGAGCAAAACTCCGTCTCAAAAAAAAAAAAAAAATGAATGGAAAGGGTAGGCACGGTGGCTCATGCCTGTATGAGGCATGGGCCTAGCACTTCGGGAGGCCAAGGCAGGTGGATCACCTTAGGAGTTATGAGTAAAGAGTTTGAGACCAACCTGGCCAACATGGTGAAACCCTGTTTCTACTAAAAATACAAAAATGAGCAAGGTGTGGTGGTAGGCATGTTTACTTCACTTACTCAGGAGGCTGAGGCAGGAGAATCACTGGAACCCAGGAGGCAGACGTTGCAGTCAGCTGACACTGTGCCATTGCACTCCAGCCTGGGCAGTAAGAGTGAAATTCCATCTCGAAAAAAACAAAAAATGTATATATAAAGTCAAAGAATTAAAAGGCAGCCAGATGCAGTGGCTCACACCTGAAATCTTAGCACTTTTGGAGGCTGAGGCAGGTGGTCATGAGGTCAGGAAATGGAGACCCTCCTGGCCAACATGGTGAAACCCCATCTCCATTAAAATACAAAAAATTATCAGGGCGTGGTGGAGCATGCCTGTAGTCCCAGTTACTCAGGAGGCTGAGGCAGGGGAATCACTTGAATCTGGAAGGTGGAGGTTGTAGTGAGCCAAGATTGTGCCACTGCACTCCAGCCTGGTCAAAGAGCAAGACTCTGTCTCAAAAAAAAAAAAAAAAAAAAAAAATGGCTGGGCATGGTGGCTTATGCTTGTAATCCCAGCTCTTTGGGAGCCCGAGGTGGATGACCTGAGGTCAGACGTTCAAGACCAGCCTGACCAACATGGTGAAACCCCATCTCTACTAAAAATAATTAGCTGGGCATGGTGGTGAGCACCTGTAATCCCAGCTACTCAGGAAGCCAAGAAAGGAGAATCATGTGAACCCAGGAGGTGGACCTGCAGTGAGCGGAAATCACGCCACTGCACTAAAGCCTGGGCCAAAGAGTGAGTCTCCATCTTAAAAAAAAAAAAAAAAAGGCCCAGTAACCTAAATATATGTATTATAATCACTATTTGCTGAAGATATATTGTTTTAGAATTCACATAATTTCTACACTGTTTTCCTCAAGTGTCCAGACCATATCATCACATTAGCAATGTACATTCCTTAGGTACAGACTGTGGTTTCTAAATGCAATTTCTCATTAAACAAATCCACAATTCTTTTAACGGCGATGATATGATATCTCAGCAGGAAATTTTCAACATGGCTGTGAAATATATTTTTACTAAGTGAGAAACTGAGTAAACTGTAAATGGCTTACAGGACTTTTTTTTTTTTTTTTTTTGTCACGGGAGTCTCACTTTGTCACCAGACTGGAGTACAGTGGTGCAATCTCTGCCTCCCGGGTTCAAACAATTATTCTGCCTCAGCTTCCTGAGCAGCTTGAATTACAGGTGCATGCCACCACACCTAATTTTTGTTATTTTTAGTAGATACGGGGTTTCAACATGTTGGTCAAGCTGGTCTCAAACTCCTGACCTTGTAATCTACCCAACTCAGCCTCCCAAAGGGCTGGGATTACAGGTGTGTGCCACATGCCCACCTAATTTTTGTTTTTTTAGTAGAGATGGAGTTTCACCATGTTGGCCAGGCTGGTCTGGAACTCCTGACCTCAAGTGATCCATCCACTTGGCCTCCCAAAGTGCTAGGATTACACGCTTAAGCCACCGCTCCTGACCTAAAAAGCAATTTATTTATTTATTTACTTATTTATTTATTTATTTTGACACTGAGTTTCACTCTTGTTACCCAGCTGGAGTGCAATGGCACGATCTCAGCCCACCGCAACCTCCGCCTCCTGGGTTCAAGCAATTCTCCTGCTTCAGCCTCCTGAGTAGCTGGGATTACAGGCACGCGCCACCATGCCCAGCTAATGTTTTGTATTTTTAGTAGAGACGGGGTTTCACCATGTTCACCAGGATGGTCTTCATCTCTCGACCTCGTGATCCACCCGCCTCGGCCTCCCAAAGTGCTAGGATTACAGGCTTGAGCCACCGCGCCCGGCCCTAAAAAGCAATTTTTGAAGGACTAGTGATAGAACTCGTTATTTTGAAAACTGTTAGAGTGAAGCTATCAAGCACTTTGTCCTACTAATGACTAATGTACAATCTGTAATTTAGGGTAAACAGGTAGATTAGGGAAAAACTCCTTCTTTATAGATCATGTCTACCTAACAGTCTAAAGAGAAATATAAGCCGAAGAGAATTATTCACTTACAAGTAGACATTAGTAAAAGTAAGTTACTTGTGGGTCTGCATGGTGGCTGATGCCTATAATTCCAGCACTTTGTGGGGCCAAGGTGGGCGGATCACTTGAGCCCAGGAATTTGAGACTAGCCTGGACAACGTGGTAAAACCCTATCGCTACAAAAAATACAAAAAATTGGCCAAGTGCAGTGGCTCACACCTGTAATCCCAGCACTTTGGGAAGCCGAGGCAGGCAGATAACAAGGTCAGGAGTTTGAGACCAGCCAGGCCAATATGGTAAAACCCCATGTGTACTATAAAAATACAAAAATTAGCCAGGCGTGGTGGTTTGTGCCTGTAGTCCCAGCTACTTGGGAGGCTGAGGCAGGAGAATCGCTTGAACCTAGAAGGTGGAGGTTGAAGTAAGCCAAGATGGCGCGACAAACTTCAGCTTGAGTGAAAGAGTGAGACGCCGTCTCAAGAACAATAACAAAACAGAAACAAAAAATTCGCCTGGTGTGGTAACACGTGCCTGTAGTCCTAGCTACTTGGGAGGCTGAGGTGGAAGACTGCTTGAGCGCAGGAGATGGAGGTTGCAGTAAGCCAAGATTGTACCACTGCACTCCAGCCTGTGTGACAGAGCGTGTCTGGTTAAAAAACAAACAAAGGGCCGGGCGCGGGGGATCAAGCCTGTAATCCCAGCACTTTGGGAGGCCAAGGCGGGTGGATCACGAGGTCCAGAGATCGAGACCATCCTGGTGAACATGGTGAAACCCCGTCTCTACTAAAAATACAAAAAAAATTAGCTGGGCATGGTGGCACGTGCCTGTAATCCCAGCTACTCAGGAGGCTGAGGCAGGAGAATTGCCTGAACCCGGGAGGCAGAGGTTGCAGTGAGCCGAGATCGCGCCATTGCACTCCAGCCTGGGTAACAAGAGTGAAACTCCGCCTCAAAAACAAACAAACAAACAAACAAAGAAACGTAGCAGTCTGCTTCTGGGCCCCTCAGAATATTGTTCCATCTGTTTATTTTAATCAACTTTTGTGTTTCCATCCCAGAGCAGTATTCTTTTTTCTGACGGTGATAGTTAGTTGGGAATAGTGGCTACAAAATTCACATTTGTTGCCAGGATGGTAGCTGCACTTACCACATTCTTGCAGGTGGAAAAAGAGGGCATCTGAGCTCTGGGATAGATTTTGGATTCCATGACCTCACCTTCTTGTTGGGAAGAAACTACCATTTCAGCAAAAAGTGCAGTCAAACTATCTGCAAGGGGACTGAAGGTTATCTCTGGAAAACAGCTTGGAGTGAGGAAATTAGTTATTAATGTGGGTGAATAAAGTTACCCACTGAAAATAACATAAGAAGCTAGAAGAGTATCTGTGAAGTGTGTAAATAGGTAACTCTCCATGGGTAGTGAGTAGAGGACGCTGAGCACAAAGTTCCGCAATAATTAAGTGGAGCCCATGGCTATCCTAGAACTTAGATAATATAAAATGGTTTCTACAAAGTGGGCATTCTTTCCATTTTTAAGAACTCGGAGGAAATACAAACTTGGAACAAAAAAATTGGTAAAGTAAGAGTACAAAGACGTTAAAGAGCTGGGCGCAGTGGCTCACCTGAGGTCAGGAGTTTGAGACCAGCCTGGCCAATGTGGTGAAACCCCATCTCTACTAAAAATACAAAAATTAGCCAAACAAGGGCCGGGCGCGGAGGCTCAAGCCTGTAATCCCAGCACTTTGGGAGGCCGAGGCGGGTGGATCACGAGGTTGAGAGATCGAGACCATCCTGGTCAACATGGTGAAACCCCGTCTCTACTAAAAATACAAAAATTAGCTAGGCATGGTGGCGTGTGCCTGTAATCCCAGCTACTCAGGAGGCTGAGGCAGGAGAATTGCGTGAACCCAGGAGGCGGAGGTTGCGGTGAGCCGAGATCGCGCCATTGCACTCCAGCCTGGGCAACAAGAGCGAAACTCCATCTCAAAAAAAAAAAAAAAAAAAAAATTAGCCAAACAAGTTGGCGCGCACCTGTATTCCCAGCTACTTCGAAGAGTGAATCAGAAGAATCTCTTGAACCTGGGTGGCAGAGGTTGCAGTGAGCAAAGATCATGCCATTGCTACTCCAGCCTGGGCAACAAGAGTGAAACTCTGGAAAAAAAAAAAAAATGAAGATGTTGAAGAATGGAAAAAAAGTCATGGTATATCATCCTGTTTCACTGCTCTGGAATCTATAAATATTGTCACCCTGGGACACTTCTTCTTCTATACAAAATCAATAACCAGGTCACAGTTCTTGTGGTATTGAAAAACCAAGTATTCCTTACAGCAAAGTCACATTACTATAAAATAAATGAGGGCCAACATTAAGATTTGTTGGTTCACTACTTTCCTATTTCTTTTATTTTTGAGATGGAATCTCACTTTGCTGCCCAGGCCAGGGTAGTGGTGTGATCTCAGCTCACTGCAACCTCTACCTACTGGGTTCAAGCAGTTCTCCCTGCCTCAGCCTCCCAAGCGGGTGGGATTACAGGCATGCACCACCATGCCTGGTTAATTTTTGTATTTTTAGTAGAGATGGGGTTTTGCCATGTTGGCCAGGCTGGTCTGAAACACCTGACCTCAGGTGATCTGCCCTTCGTCTTGGCCTCCCAAAGTGCTGGGATTACAGGCAGAAGCCACCGTGTGTAGCTGATTTTTTATTTATTTATTTATTTTTGAGACGGAGTTTAGCACTTGTTACCCAGGCTGGAGTGCAATTACGCGATCTTGGCTCCTGCAACTGCTGCCTCCTAGGTTCAAGTGATTCTCCTGTCTCAGCCTCCCAAGTAGTTGGGATTACAGGCATGCACTACCACGCCCAGCTAATTTTGTATTTTTAGTAGAGAGATCTCTCCATGTTGGTCAAGCTGATGTCAAACTCCCAACCTTACGTGATCCACCTGCCTCGGCCTCCCAAACTGCTGCCATCATAGGTGTGAGCTGCCATGCTCAGCCTATTTTCTTATTCCTTAAGGCAATGGAAAACTTTTCTTCACAAAGAAGTTCATTTTTGTGAAGCAACAGACATTAATAGACACTTTATCTAAAAAGAAATACCCGTTTATTTAAAAAATAAAAATTTAAGTCTTTTTTTTTGTTCTTAAAGACGGAGTTTCACTATGTTGGTCAGGCTGGTCTTGAACTCCCGACCTCGGGTGATCCACCCACCTTGGCCTCCAAAGTGCTTGGATTACAGGAGTGAGCCACCGTGTCTGGCCTGAAAATTTAAAGGTCTAACCATACTCTCTCAATAAGAATTCTCAGACACTGGTGGTGGTAGGAATGCAAAAGAAAGCAATCATTTTATGTCAGTTTGGCATTTCTTAAAAAATTTTACCTACCAGGTGACTCAAGCACTACACATGGAGATATTAATGAAAGAGTAAAATATATGGGGCCGGGCACGGTGGCTCAAGCCTGTAATCCCAGCACTTTGGGAGGCTGAGGCGGGTGGATCACAAGGTCGATGGATCGAGACCAACCTGGTCAACATGGTGAAACCCCGTCTCTACGAAAAATACAAAAAATTAGCTGGGCATGGTGGCGCGTGCCTGTAATCCCAGCTACTCAGGAGGCTGAGGCAGGAGAATTGCGTGAACCCAGGAGGCGGAGGTTGCGGTGAGCCGAGATCGCGCCATTGCACTCCAGCCTGGGTAATAAGAGCGAAACTCGGTCTCAAAAAAAAAAAAAAAAAAAGAGTAAAATATATGAAGAATTATATTCAAAAGTTAGAAGCAATTCAAATATAAATAAATGGATGGATTACTATGCAAACACTTATGTTTCACAGCATGTCATACTTCTCAGCAATATCTAATGATATATCATCACTAATAGCAAAATAAATTATATAATAGGGAACCCAAAAACGTAGAGGAAATACTTTATAGTATCAATCTTATAAAATTCCAGAAAATACAAACTAATCTGTTTTAAAGCACACTAAACCAATGGTTGTCTGGCGAGCAGAGAGAAACATCCTATTAAAAGGCTCATCTGGGCACAGTGGCTTACACCTGTAATCCCAGAACTTTGGGAGGCTAAAACAGGCAGATCACTTGAGGTCAGGACTTCGAGACCAGCCTGGCCAACATAATGAAACCCCATCTCTAGTAAAAATACAAACGTTAGCTGCATGTGGCGGTGCACGCCTGTGGACCCAGCCACTCTGGAGACTGAGGCAGAAGAATCGCTTGAACCCAAGAAAAGGTTGGAGTGGGCCGAGATCATGCGACCACACTTCAGCCTGGGTGACAGAGTAAGAGTCTGTCTCAAAAAACAAAATATAATAAATAAAAGCTAGGCATGGTGGCTCAAACCTATGGTTCCAGCTATTCAGGAGACTGAGGTGGGAAGACTGCTTGAGCTCAGGAATGTCAGGTTACAGTGAGCTATCATCATGCTGCATTCCAGTCAGGTGACAAAGTGAGACCCCAACTCTTTTTTTTTTTAAAGACGAGGTTTCACCATGTTGGTCAGGCTGGTCTTGAACTCCCGACCTCAGGTGATCCACCCGCCTTGGCCTCCAAAGTGCTTGGATTACAGGCATGAGCCACCACGCCCGGCCCTGACCCCAACTCTTAAAAAATAAAAAATAGGCTAGGTGCAGTGGCTCACACCTGTAATCCCAGCACTTTGGGAGGTCAAGGCAGGTGGATAATGAGGTCAGGAGTTCGAGACCAGCCTGACCAACATAGTGAAACCCCATCTCTACTAAAAGTATAAAAATTAGCCAGGCGTGGTGGCATGCACCTGTAATCCCGGCTACTCAGGAGTCTGAGGCAGGAGAATTGCTTGAACCCAGGAGGCAGAGGCTGCAGTGAGCCAAGATCACACCATTGTACTCAGCCTAGGTAACAGAGTGAGACTCCGTCTCAAAAATAAATAAAAAAAAATAAAAAATAAAAAATGGGCCAGACGCAGTGGCTCATGCCTGTAATCCCAGAACTTGGGAGGCCAAGGCAGGTGAATCACGAGGTCATGAGATCAAGACAAGCCTGCCTAATCAACATGGTGAAACCCCATCTCTCTAAAAAAAAAATTAAAATTAAAAAAAGGGATGGGCGCGGTGGCTCAAGCCTGTAATCCCAGCACTTTGGGAGGCCAAGGCTGGTGGATCACAATGTCAAGAGATCGAGACCATCCTGGTCAACATGGTGAAACCCAGTCTCTACTAAAAATACAAAACATTAGCTGGGCATGGTGGTGTGTGCCTGTAATCCGAGCTACTCAGCAGGCTGAGGCAGGAGAATTGCCTGAACCCAGGAGGCGGAGGTTACGGTGAGCCGAGATCGTGCCATTGAACTCCAGCCTGGGTAACAAAAGTGAAACTCCATCTCAAAAAAAAAAAAAAAAAAAAAAAGTCTATACTTACCATATGGTAGTTTAAATATGTACAGTTTACTGAATGTCATTTATACCTTATTACAGCTTTAAATAATTGGTTCAAAAGAAAAATGTGGGCTGGGCTGGGCGTGGTGGCTCACGCCTGTAATCCTAGCACTTTGGGAGGCGGAGATGGGTGGATCACCTGAGGTAAGGAGTTCAAGACCAGCCTGACCATCATGGTGAAACCCCATCTTTAAAAAAAAAAAAAGGAAAAAAAAAAGAAAAATATGGGCTGGCTGGACATGATGGCTCAAGCCTTTAACCCAAGCACTTTGGGAGGCTGAGGGAAAAGGACTGCTTGAGTTAGAGGCTGCGGTAAACTCTCATCTCACCACTGCACTCCAGCCTAGGTCACAGAGCAACAGCTTGTCTCAAAGGGAAAAAATAAAAAAGGAAAGAAGGAAAGAAAAATATAGACTTCCCATTATTTTTGCCAAATACGCTTGGCAACTATAGAAAATCTCCTCATGCCCTAAGTGTGGCACCTAGTATCTGCAGTAGCAAATACTGATGAGCCAGGAAGGCAATTTTCATCTAATTAAATTGGAACACTGATTGGTCACAAAGACCGTTATCACTGGACTAAGAGATCTCCCTTCTCCCTATCCTCTTCCTCCTTCCAATGCAGGAATTACCTTGAGGTGAACAGCTGAGAAAGGGTACAGGAATCCATAAAACCTTTAATATTATTTCCTTTGACAATGGTCTCAGCTACACAAGATTCATAATTATGGAGGTTCTGCGCCTGACTGTCCACCGCATAGTGGACAGTCCACATAGTGACTGAAATCACTGTGGATCTCCTTTTTAAAGATGTGTATTCCAACTCTGCTCTTACAGTCTCCTCCACTGCCTATAAATGCAGTAATTCTATAAATTATGATTTTCTGCTACAGTCTCATAACCTGGGATACCACCCTATGAAACTTGGTGTACCAGGGCGCATGGCTGTGGCACCTAGGGGACAGATCACCCTCAGCAGTACCGAGCAGAGTGCAACATCCCGCGTAAAGGAGAGAAGGATTTCATGTTGAATTTAGAAGCACCAGATGATGTCACAAACACTGTTCCCTTCTCGGGTTGACCTATAAACCCAGAAATTACTGGAATTATCTAGTCAAAAATTAAGTTCTGGAGTCTTTGGAGGCCTTGGGCAGCCATGAAAACCATGGCGTAAGTGAAGAGACAGTATGTTCTGTCATCATATTGTCCCGAGGCACACAAAATCTAGTGATCCCAACCAAAGCTGTTTGCCCCTTTATGACGGCAGAACACAGCTGTTTCCAAACCACCCCAGAGAATAAATACAACACTCAAGATTGAAGGAGGCTTAAACAATAAGGCCTTAGTCACTGCCCAAATCAGAGCAATGGGAGGCAGAACGTTCTCCGGTTGGAGACTTAAGGGCGGAAAAAAATTCTACCTGAAGAATCACGTAAGACCTCTAAGATTTCTGAAGAAAGCAGTCCTTATTTTCAAGCCAACAGACGACTCCTATGGACCAGTACTTAGATCCATGGTCTCACTCATCAGAAATGAGAAAGGAATGACAGCTGAGACTACTCACCAATTCCTCTGGCCAGAGGAGGACAATCAAGGTTTACTTCCAGAACACCATCAGTGAATGATGCACTGTGAAAACCTACCATGTGGCAGACATAAATGGCTTTTGCCAGGTAACTGGCAGTGACATAAATCTGGCAAGGGAATAGGACAGGGTGAAAAATGCCATCTAGCTCCAACATAATCTTTTTTTTTTTTTTTGGAGACAGATATTTTTTGCTCTTTTTGCTGAGGCTGGAGTGCAATGGCATAATCTCAGCTCGGTGCAACCTCTGGTTCAAGTGATTCTCCTGCCTCAGCTTCCCAATAGCTGGGATTGCAGGCATCTATCACCTCGCCCAGATAATTTTGTATTTTTAGTAGAGATGTGGTTTATCAGTGTTGGTCAGGCTGGTCTCAAACTCCTGACCTCAGGTGATTCACCTGCCTCAGCCTCCCAAAGTGCTGGGATTACAGGTGTGAGACACTGCACCCAGTCGGGTGAAGGCTTTCTTACATTCATCATACTGAAGAGGCACTTCCGCAGTGGAAGCTCTTCTGTACGTAATAAAGCAAGACTTCTGCATAAATAATATCCCACATTTATCACATTCATAGGGTCTTGATTCAGCTAAGAACTGATCAAGGAGACACAGAGGTTTAGCTAAAGAATTTCCCAAATTTCTTTCACTTATAAGGACTTTTTTCAGTGTGAACTCTTTGATGTCGAAGGAGAGAAGAGCTTCGATGAAAGGATTTTCCACATTCACTGCATTCATAAGGCCTTTCTCCAGTGTGAACTCTCCTGTGTTCATTAAGACTGAAGGTTTCGGCAAAGGATTTCCCACATTCGCTGCACTCATAAGGCTTTCCTCTAGTATGAAGTCTCTGATGTTTAAAATGTGCAGACCTTCGAGTAAATGTTTTTCCACATTCACTGCATTCATAAGGCCTTTCTCCAGTGTGAACTCTCCTGTGTTCAAGGAGACTGAAGAAGAATTTCCCACATTCTCCACACTCATAAGGTCTTCCTGCAATGTGAGTTTTCTGATGTCTTAGGAGGGAAGAGCTTTGGTGAAATGATTTTCCACATTCTCCACACTCATAAGGCCTTTCTCCAGTATGAACTCTCCGATGTCGAAGGAGGGAACAGCTTTGAGGAAATGACTTCCCACATTCACTGCACTCAAACGGTTTTTCTCCAGTGTGAACTCTCTGATGAATACGAAACCCAGAGCTGTCCTGAAATGACTTCCCACATTCATTACATTGGTATGGCCTTTCTCCAGTGTGAGCTCTCTGGTGTTCAATGAGGTGGGACTTGCCCCTAAATAATTTCCTGCACTCCCCACACTCGTAAGGCCTTTCTCCACTGTGGCTTTGCTGATGCTGAATGAGGTTGCCCTTTCGACTAAAGGATTTTCCACATTCTCCACACTCGTAAGGTCTTTCTCCAGTGTGACCTCGTTGATGGTTCCTAAGGTGTCCCTTTCGACTAAAAGATTTCCCACATTCTCCACACTCATAAGGTCTTTCTCTAGTGTGAACTCGATGATGTTCAGTCAGGGTGCCCTTTTGACTAAAACATTTTCCACATTCTTCACACTCATAAGGTCTTTCACTAGTGTGACCTCGCTGATGCTGAATGAGATTGCCCTTTTGAGTAAAACATTTCCCACATTCTTCACACTCATAAGGTCTTTCTCCAGTGTGAACTCGCTGATGTTTACTGAGGGTACCATTTTGACTAAAAGATTTCCCACATTCTCCACACTCATAAGGTCTTTCTCCAGTATGAACTCGCTGATGCTGAACAAGGCTGCCCTTATGACTAAAAGATTTCCCACATTCTCCACATTCATAAGGTCTATTCCCAGTGTGACCTCTCTGATGATTACTGAAGCTATCATATTTGCTAAAGGACTTCCCACATTCACAGCAGTAACATCCTTCTCTAGGGAGAAGTCTCTGCTGTTGAACAAGTATGTGTTTGGTGCTAGAATGTTTCATGAATTCTCCACAGCTATAATGAGTTTTTCCCCTCTGAAAAGGAGACACACACTCAGTTTTGCTGTTTGACTTCTCCCCAGTGTGAGTGGCCTCCTGCTGAAATAATCCTGAGCTGGGCAAAAAGTCCTTTCCACTCTGAATGAAGACAGATGATTCCTCTGACACATGGAACTTACACCTCCTCACAAACAATGCTTCCTCAACACTGCTTCTATAGGGTTTCTCTCCAAGGTACTCATTCTGGTGCTGATGGTTTGAACTATCACACAATTTATTCCCCCATGCCTCACACCTGTGCAGTTTCTGCTTGTGATGTGTTCCCTGATGATCTGCCATGTGCAAAATGTCTCCCAAGATTGTGCCACATATTTCACAGGGGTGAGCCTTCTTGAGAGACGCACCTGTCCTAGGAGTGCTGACCTGAGACACTCTTTGTATAGAAATGTTCTGCTTAGAAGGTGCCTCCTCATCTGATCCACACCAACAACCTGAAAGCAAGAAAAGAATTCAAGTTAACTCTGGTGGGAAGGCACAGCCCACCCACAAGTGTGCCTGACAAACTAAGGAATTACTCCATGGAAATATTTGCAGGAACAGAATGTTGGCATCACATGGAAGATGAGGCTGTCATTACCAGGCTATAAAGGTCACAGAATGCAGGAGGCCTCTGTGACCTTTATATAATATGAAGAGCAGAAGCATACATGCAACACAGAGGATCGAGCCAGGGTCTCACTCTGTCACCCAGCATGGAGTGCAGTGGGACAATCTCTGCCTCCTGGGCTCAGATGATCCTCCCACCTCAGCCACCACAGTAGCTAGGACCACAGGTGCACATCAACATGCTTAGCTTTTTGTAGAGATGGGGTTTCGCCATGTTGCCAGGCTTGTCTTGAACTCCTGGGTTGTAGAAATCTGCCCACAGCAGCCTCCCAAAGTGCTGGGTTTACAAGTGTAAGCCAAGGTGCCTGGTACACAGCTCTTTCCTTTGCAAACCACTTCTCTGCAGGAAATTACCTCATGACATGTTAATGCTATATAGAAGGATATATCCAGGCCTAAGAAAATAATTACAAGACAACTGTTTAACAATGTGTACACACTTATTAATACACAATGTATATGCCACTTTTGGAGAACACTCCAGAAGAAAACATGAGAAAATAAATGGGTGAAATGTGGAGTCCAGAGACTTGAATATTTGTTGGGGGATGGATATCAGAGTACAAGTGACAAGGTGTACAACTGACAAGTTTGATGCTCTCGAGAATGGAGAAGACAGAAATATTGAGTGCCTACTGTCCACAAAAATACTAATCAAATATAATAGGTTTCTGGTATGATTTGAATAAAATCCCAACCTCATGCCCTCCCACAAGGTGCCACTCCTCAGTGACAAGCTCCCTCTGAGAACATGAGTCTGAGCCTGGATTCAACTGCATCTTCTGTAGCACTGAGGACTCTCCACCCCACTACCAAGATGATGAAATACATGGAACCTGGATGACATAAGTACAGGGAAAGATAGGGCAAAAGTGGGACAACCAGCCTCTGGCAACAAATATTGATGAGCCAGGAAGGCCACTTCCACCTGATTAAATTGAAATGCTGGCTGGTCACAAAGGCCACATCACTGGACTCCCTATCCTCTTCCTCCTGCCAATATGTGCTGGATAGTTTTTGAGCCAACAGCGGCTCAAAACATGACAACACACAGGAAAGGAAACTAATTACTAAAAACAGAATTTCTAAGGAGGGTCTGACCTTTGGTCTATGTAAGCAGTGACAATGTGAGTGATGACAATTCCTGCTACAGGCAGGCATAAAGTAATGTCAGCTGAAGGAAGCAAGTAGAACCTGGACACACAGGAGTGTTAGATATGGACGAAGTCAAACAACGAGGGGACAAGCAAGGCGAAATGCATTAGACTGACTACAAGACTCTTGACTCTGACTTCTTCCCTGAGAGTCTACAGCAAAGCAGGTATTGGAGCTGCTCAAGGAGGGAGGGCAGTACACACACCTCAGACCTATCAACCACAAAACCTATCGAGAGGTGGAGAAGAAAGCTGTGCCCATGGTCTTGACAGGAGACAGTCAGTCTTGCTAATGGTAAAAAGGGGAAGGGCAGAGACTTATTCAGGAAATAGAGGAGGGTGTGAAGAACTTACCCAGGGAGGATATAAGTACCCAGTTCTCCAGCATCACGTCATGGTAAAGGCATCTCTGAACCTCACTAAGAAGACTCCATTCCTCCCAGGAAAAGTTCACAGCCACATCTTCAAATGTCACAGTGCCCTGCTGTGATGGTGACAGATGAAACCACAAACAGTTCCTATGCTGAGATAGTACAATCCACCTCTCCAACTTACCCCGACTTGCCCATCCTCCTCCCAAGATCCTCAGCACAGAGGAGAAAACAGGTCCACTGGTGCTTTTGTCTCTTTGTGGGACCACTGGTCACTCAGTATAGCCATAAGCAAATAAGAAGTAGGGGAAAAATAGGAATCTATGCTGTGCTCTTATAATAAAAGCCAACGCCTCTGGTATATCCAAGTTCACATAAAGCCCAGTGCAGTTGCCTGGGTCCATCAGACATACTCCCTCTCTAAATACACATATTCTTTTTCTTTTTTTTTTTTGAGACGGAGTTTCGCTCGTTACCCAGGCTGGAGTGCAATGGCGCAATCTCGGCTCACCGCAACCTCTGCCTCCCAGGTTCAGGCAATTCTCCTGCCTCAGCCTCCTGAGTAGCTGGGATTACAGGCATGCGCCACCATGCCCAGATAATTTTTTTGTATTTTTAGTAGAGACGGGGTTTCACCATGTTGACCAGGATGGTCTCGATCTCTTGACCTCGTGATCCACCCGCCTCGGCCTCCCAAAGTGTTGGGATTACAGGCTTGAGCCACCACCCCGGCTACATATTCTTTTTTTTTTTTAGTGAGGCTGCAGTGCAGTGGTGTGATCTCGGCTCACTGCAACCTCCTGCCTCAGCCTCCCAAGTAGCTGGGATTAAAGCCCCTGCCACCACCCCTGGCTAACTTCTGTATTTTTAGTAGAAATGGGGTTTCACCACATCGGCTAGGCTGGTCTCAAACTCCTGATCTCAGGTGATCCACCCCCCACAGCTTCCCAAAGTATTGGGATTACAGGCGTGAGCCACCATGCCCAGCCTTACACATCATTCTTTAAACGACACAGGCACATGCCACGGCCACCCCGAGGTGACATCCCCCAACCATCAGCCTCGTTTGAACATTAACACAAATCAGTTTTGGTTATTCTTTTTTTTTTTTTTTGAGACAGAGTCTCGTTCTGTCTCCAAGGCTGGATTGCAATGGTGCGACCTCCGCTCACTGCAACCTCTGCCTCCTGGGTTCAAGTGATTCTCCTGCCTCAGCCTCCTGAGTAGCTGGGACTACAGGCACGTGCCACCACACCTGGCTAATTTTTTGTGTTTTTAGTAGAGAAGGGGTTTCACCACGTTAGCCAGGATGGTCTCAATCTCCAGACTCCATGATCTGCCTGCCTCGGCCTGCCAACGTGCTGCGATTACAGGCATGAGCCACCATGCCCAGCGTTTTTTGTTTGTTTTTTTTTTTTTTTTGGGACGGAGTTTCCCTCTTGTTGCCCAGGCTAGAGCGCAATGGCGCGATCTCAGCTCACCACAACCTCTGCCTCCTGAGTTCAAGCAATTCTCCTGCCTCAGCCTCCCGAGTAGCTGGGATTACAGGCGTGCACCACCACACCCATCTGATTTTTGTATTTTTAGTAGAGACAGGGTTTCACCATGTTGGCAAAGATGCTCGATTTCTAGACCTCGGGATCTGCCCACCTCAGCCTCCCAAAGTGCTGGGATTATAGGCATGAGCCACCGTACTCAGCCTGGTTTTGGTTTCTTTTAGTCAGGTTCTCCCTTGGTTACCCGACAGGTTCTAGCAACTTCAGATCCCTTGATTTGAGTGATTCCCAGGCTTCAGCTTTGTGAGGAGATAAGATCATACATATGTGCAACATCAACCATTTTCTTTTAAGAGATGGGGTCAGGCCGGGCGCGGTGGCTCAAGCCTGTAATCCTAGCACTTTGGGAGGCTGAGGCGGGTGGATCACGAGGTCGAGAGATCGAGACCATCCTGGTCAACATGGTGAAACCCCGTCTCTACTAAAAATACAAAAAACTAGCTGGGCATGGTGGCACGTGCCTGTAATCCCAGCTACTCAGGAGGCTAAGGCAGGAGAATTGCCTGAACCCAGGAGGCGGAGGTTGTGGTGAGCCGAGATCGCGCTATTGCACTCCAGCCTGGGTAACAAGAGCGAAACACTGTCTCAAAAAAAAAAAAAAAAAAAAAGAGATGGGGTCTTGCTAAGTTGCCTGGGCTGATGTCAAACTCCTGGCCTCAAGCAATCCTCCCACCTCAGCCTCCCAAAGTGCTAGGATTACAGCATGAGCCTTCAAGCCTGGCCAACAACTTAAAGTGTTTTAATCTCATTCTTTCCCTTCTACTGCTCTGAGTGGGATTCTCTCCTTAAGGTTACAGTGTTGGGGAAACAACTGACATCTGAGACTGTACAGATGCCATCAACAGCAATTTCAAAATCAAGTAACTCATACCCTGGCAAAGAGGCCACATGGGGGTTGCACTATGGATAACAAAGTGAAACCAGAGACCGTGTTATTCACATTTTGTAAGACGATGAGAGTGTGATAGCCCTTGATTTCTCAAGAGGGTGCCATTGACTTGTTTTAATAATTCTGAGTAGGAATGGAATTGAAACCCAGCACAAAGTATAATAACCAGAAACTGTGTCTGATCCCTTGATGAAAAGGGTTGTTAGGCCAGGATACATCATCCAACAGAGCAGAGTAGGAAGGGGATTTGCACTCAGACCATTTGAGGTCATACAGTATCACCACACATCAAGGTGACACATCACATTGTGATTTCGTTTTTGGCCTTACAACATGGCTGACAGAATTCAGAGTATGCGTGGCAAATTCATGAAGGATCCAATATTACCACAGAATTCTCAAGGTTCCCAATAGCAACGCAGTCCCAAGTCATTCTATGAAGGCCTCCTTGCATGGCTCCACACCACCAGAGAACCAGGTGTGGCTTTAGATATCCACAGCCCTATTCCACTTCTGTGATGCACTTGCTGACCCCTCTACAATGATGACTTTCCTCTGTCCACCTAGAGTCATTTAAGTCCCAGTCTCTTGTTACAGAGAATGGTCTAAGAAAAGCGAAAACAAAAAGAAAAAAACTAAAATAAAATCCCAGGCCATCAGTCATCCATCCCAGGCCTAGTGTCTGTCACAGATAACCAAATTTAACCTGACCATATCCACCAGGCTGAATGAAAACCCCCAAGCACCAACAAAGTTATCTCGAAATCTTAGTGGGTCCACAGAGTGATGAGTAAGTACCGGCCTTGGCCCAAATGTCATCTTCCTTCAATTATTTCTGTGCTTCTGCTTTCATCTCTTATCTATTCTACCCCTGGAAGCTTACGTCCCCTGACAAACCACGGTGTTTGATATACCCTACCTTCATGAGACCCTACCTCTTTCTCCTGTGGCAACATCAGCCAGGAACCTAAGAAAGAAATTCAGCCCTCAGCCTCCAACAGTCCCTTCCTGGCCCCCCAAAAGAGTTACCACGATAATATGAAGTGTATCAATGTCATAATGGAGGCTAAACTCCCTCAGACTCTTAACCAGGCCAAAACAACACTTTTCATATCCCCAATGAATATTATACCTACCAACTATGTCCACATCTCAAGTTGATGCAGCTTCCATCGCTATAGCTAAGACCAAAAACCTTGTACTCATACCTGATTCCCCTTTCACACCCTCACCATCCATTAAAAAATCTAATTGCCACTTACAAACTGTCAATGTTGAATCCAGCCACAACTCCTTAACCATTAATATGGTCCATTAACTCTCACCTGCATTGCTGCAAGAGCTTAAACTCTGATCCTCTTTCCTCCTCTCTCAAACACAGTGTGTTCTCCTCTTCTTTGGAGCCAGATGATGCCTGCAAACAAATGGGACTTGGTAACATCACCTCCCCACCCCCGCCCCTCAACCGATCAGTTTTACCTCTAAGCATTTCATGACCTGGTACCAACTCTGTAGTTAACCTTCAGAGTATGTTTACATGGGTTGACAGAAATGGAAATTCCTCCATACACTCTATGTCATGTTCTTAGGATTCTGAGTTTAGGTTTTCTCCAGCGTTTTCAGATCAAAGGACTGAAAAAAAACGGGTCCCAGGACATCACAAGCTAGAGAACATGTGAATGGGGGATAAGGCCAGCAAGGAAATGGAACACCCTCCAACTCCCTCTGTGGGTTTTTTTTTTTTTTTTTTTTTTTTTTGAGACGGAGTCCAGCATTGTCACCTGGGCTAACGTGCAATGGCACCATCTTGGCTCATGCAACCTCTGCCTCCTGGGTTCCAGAGATTCTCCTGCCTCAGCTTCCCGAGTAGGTGGGATTACAGGCGCCTGTCATTAGGTCTGGCTTTATTTATTTATTTATTTTGTATTTTTAGTAGAGACGGGGGTTCACTACGTTGGCCAGGCTGGTCTCAAACTCCACCTCGTGATCCACCCATCTCCGCCTCCCAAAGTGCTGGGATTACAAGCAGCCACGGCACCGGCCTGTGGGTGGGTTCTTTAAGGGCTTCTACAGCCAGGAGTGCCTGAGGGGAAGGCAGACATTTGAGAATCTGATAAGCTCCTGTCTCCAGGAAGCTTTTCTTTTCTTTTTCTTTCCACCCCACCCTCCTCCCCAGATTAAGAGTCTGTCCCCAGGTGCCGGGCTGGAGTGCAGTGGCTTGATCTCAGCTCACTGCAACCTACCCCTCCCGGGTTCAAGGAGTTCTCCTGCCTCAGCCTCCCGAGTAGCTGGGACTACAGGCTCGCCCCACCACACCCAGCTAATTTTTTTATTTTTTTAGTAGAGACAGGGTTTCACCATGTTGGCCAGGATGGTCTCGATCTTTTGACCTGGTGATCCGCCTGCCTCGGCCTCCCAAAGTGCTGGGATTACAGGCGTGAGCCATCGCGCCCGGCCTCCGTGAACCTTTTCTTATCCCTGGAGCCAGGTGACCTCGTGCTGGCTGTCTGACCTGCGTGTCTCAGTGAAAAATGTCATCTCTGCCACCTATGCGATCTACTAACAAGGATTCAACCTCCCAGAACCCCAAGATCCTCATCCCCTCTCTCTACTATGTTCTTCTTTTGGCCTTTGGAAAACCTTAAAAGGCTGAACTTGGATCATGTCCCTCCTTTTTTCGAAACTCTAAAGCCACCAACCTGCTCTTTGCGGAGGACCTTCGTTTCACATGTTGCTCCCCACAGACGCCTGTGGGGACCTAAACGGGGACCTCTCCCGCGAGTGACTCAGTGTCCTGACGCCGGGTCCGGGCCGCACACCTGAGAGCAGGTGCGGCTCCCTCGCTGCTTTAGGACTCGGGTTAGCATGAGGTGACCTTAGGGCAGGTAAGATGCCACAATTACCTGAGCCGGGAGCTTCAGCGCGGCCGCCGCCATCCGAGTACGTGGGGAAAGCACGGCCGGGAGCGGCGGGCGCCGTTACGGGGCTTAAGATCCGCCTCTGGGCAGTGAGAAAGAACTCCTCTCCCCCTACTGGGTTCAGACACCGCGATTCGGACCCAGGGCTCCAGGACCTCTCACCTCGCAAACCTCACAGACACCCAACGCTAACCAAAATGGCCGCTAGCAGAAGCCGCCGAAGTCCCGCCCCCACGTTACGTGCGCACACAGAAACACCTTTACTCTGAGCCCTCACTGGTTCTGCCGCGCTGTCACTCAATGCAGAGCTTCCTGGGTAATGCAGTTCCCCGGGTTCCAACGCAGCAAAGCTGCCGCTTCCCACAGGCGCTTCTGCAGGGGAGTCCCAATTCCACCTCAGGGGTTCATTAAAGCGGGCATCCTTCTAGAGCAGAGGCCGGTCTCGCCCTTCCTTTGAGGCCATATTGAGATACCTGGGGAATCTGTGTTTGTAACTGACCACCCAAGTGTTTGCAAAAATATTTTATCACATTTTTGGGCCAGGCGTGGTGGCTCACGCCTGTAATTCCAGCACTTCGGGAGGCCGAGGCAGGAGGATCACCTGAGGTCAGGAGTTTGATACTAGCGTGGCCAACATGGTGAAACCCCGTCTCTATTTAAAAAAAAAAAAAAAAAAAAAGTTAAAAAAAAATCACATTTTTGGAAATTCAAGCTCCCATGCACTAGAAATATGAATGCCCCCAAAGGTTAGAAATCCAAATTCATGTATCACTTTATACAATCGTTTAGACACAAAATGCCTGCACTGGAAGCAGAGGCTGATAAACATTACTGTTATAACTCACATGAATTCACTCTTGTTATCAGATGGAAAGTCTTGACTCTGAGTTCTCCAGGTGGTTATAGCATTGAACAAATAAGTGAACAAAAAGCACAAAAAAACCCAGAATAATGAACCAATGAAAGAGCAATTTATGGAAGTGAAAGCAACCTCCACAGAAGTGGCATGTAGGACTGGGAGGACGCAAGCAAGTGGCTCCAGAGCCCTGATTACATGTGTTTTTTTTTTTTTTAGGGTTTTATTAGATTGATGCAAAAGCAATTGCGTTTTTTGCCATTAATAAGCTAGAATTTTGTAACACCCCAAGAGTTCTTTAAAGGCCTCCACTCCTATGAAGAATTGGTGCACGACCAATCAGACGTTGAAGTGGAGACGTCTATCTTATCACAGGAGTGAGGATGTGGCCTGTGTGATGCCTAATCTTGCCTGGAACTGGCTGCACCTGCTGTTCTTTTGCTCATGCCTTCATCCTTGGTTACTCTAATGCCCTATTTTCCTGCCTCACTATGAGGCGTTAGAGTTGGTTTCTCAGTCTACAAGGGACAAAAGAGAACTAATCCAGCTAGGACCATGCCACGGAAGATAGAGCTGTGCCTGACTAAAGCAAGAGTACAAAGGTGAATCTCTGTCATTCCCAAAGAAAAACAACTGTCCTGCCTATTAAGTCAATAATTGTGTCTGATTCATTGAGCAAAACATTTATTCATGTAATATCCCTTACTTGGCTTTCTAACTTATTATATTTTCAACCCATTTTAGGAACCTGAAATCAGGAATCAGTCTCAGGTAAAGAACAATGAGAGAAATCCCAGCTTGGTATTGGTAATGGTGGTGATGATCTCACCTGGAGACATTGGGTGTATGTTAAATTACTGAGCTCATATCTTTCCTGGGAAGTGCTTATCATTTGTATCTCTTCTGACAGCAGGGAGTGTTCAACATGAACTAGTATGACACCAGAAAAAGTGGTGAAATGCAAGTCACAGAAACTTAATACCAATCACTAATAAATGATACATGACAGAAATTGCTCTATTAAAACATTAGTGGATAATGAAAAGTTTTTAAACTTCACAGTTTTTTTTTTTTTTTTTTGAGGTAAGTCCCACTCTGTCACTCTGTCATCCATGCTGGATGCTCACTGCAACCTCTGCCTTCTGGGGTCAAGCAATTCTACTGCCTCAGCCTCCCAAAGTAGCTAGGATTACAGGCACACGCCACCATGCCCAGGTAATTTTTAAATTTTAATTATTTTTTGAGACAAGAGTTTTGCTCTTGTTTCCCAGGATGGAATGCAGTGGCACGATCTCTACTCACTGCAACCTCCACTTCCTGGGTTCAAGTGATTCTCCAGCCTCAGCCTCCTGAGTATCTGGGATTACAGATGCCCGCCACCATGCCCAGCTAATTTTTGTATTTTTAGCAGAGACAGGGTTTCACCATGTTGGCTAGGCTGGTCGCAAACTACTGACCTCAGGTGATCTGCCCACTTTGGCCTCCCAAAGTGCTGGGATTAAAGGTGAGTCATCGCTCCCAGCCAACAGAAGTTTCTTCTTTTTTTTGAGATGGAGTTTCGCAGCTCTTGTTGCCTAGGCTGGAGTACAATGGCATGGTCTCAGCTCACCGCAATCTTTGCCTCCCAGGTTCAAGCAATTCATTCTCCTGTCTCAGCCTCCCAAGTAACTGGGATTGCAGGCGCCTGCCACCACTCCTAGCTAATTTTTGTATCCTAGTACTCTGGGAGGCCGAGCTGGGTGGATCACCTGAGGTCAGGAGTTCAAGACCGGCCTAGCCATCATGGTGAAACCCCCATCTTTAAAACAAACAAACAAAAAGAGGGTTTCACCATTTTGGCCAGGCTGGTTGCGAACTGCTGACCTTAGGTGAACTCCACCTCAGCCTCCCAAAGTGCTAGGATAACAGGCATGAGCCACAACACCTGGCCCAGAGTTTTAACAGTGATGTCTAAGAGAGATGGAATTAAGGTCAACATGTGATTAAAATGGTGCCCTTGTTGGTTTTGTCATTAAAATGAGATTATCTTTCTTTATTGAAAACATTGAACGGCCGGGCTCGGTGGCTCACGCCTATAATCACAGCACTTTGGGAGGCCGAGACAGGTGGATTAAGAGGTCAAGAGATCGAGACCATCCTGGTCAACATGGTGAAACCCTGTCTCTATTAAAAATACAAAAATTAGCTGGGCATGGTGGTGCACGCTTGTAGTCCCAGCTACTCAGGAGGCTGAGGCAGGAGAATTGCTTGAACCCAGGAGACAGAGGTTGCAGTGAGCCGAGATCGCACCATTGCACTCCAGCCTGGGTAACAAGAGTGAAACTCCTTCTCAAAAAAAAAGAAAAAGAAAAGATTGAACAATACCAAGGTAGAGAAAAATTGTGTCCACCCACCTACTTGGCAGGCTTGGAGGGACAATCATTTCAGCATAGGAGTTTGAGGCCAGCCTGGGCAGTATAATAAGACCCTATCTCTAAATAAATAATTTAATGTATAAGTAAAAACAGAAGGTGAAATTTTCAGTATGGTATTATCCTCATAGAATTGTGTCTTCCCTTTGCTCATTACTCTGTGTCCCCTGTGGTCAATTACATTACTATATAAGTTTTTCCGTCTTACAGGAAAAAAAAAAGTCATAGATTCTATACAAATCTGTACTTCGCTTTTCTCACTTAGCAATATGGTTTGAACAATGAAAAGCTTCTTTTACACATCAGTTTGATATCTCCTTAGGGCCACATTCTATTTTTTTTTTTTTCCTTTTTTTGAGAAAGGGTCTCACACTGTTGCTGAGGCTGAGGTGCAGTGGCACCATCAAGGCTCACTGCAGTCTTGACTTCTAAGGCTCAAGTGATCCTCCCACCTCAGCCTTCAAGAGTAGTTGGGACTACAGGCATGTACCACACCCAGCTAATTTTTGTATTTTTGTAGAGACGGGGTTTTGCCACGTTACCCAGGCTGTTCTCAAACTCCTGAGCTCAAGCAATCCTCCTGCCTTGTCCTCCCAAAGTGCTGGCATTATCGGATTGAGCCACCATACCTGGTTTATTCATCTTTTTCTGATGTAGAACCCACTCAGTGACAGTGTAAGGAAAATGTAAAGAATCAAGGAAGAGGCTGGATGCAGTGGCCACGCCTGTAATTCCAGCACTTTGGGAGGTCAAGGTAGGCAGATCACTTGAGGTCGGGAGTTTGAGACCAGTCTAGCCAACATGGCAAAAACCCGTCACTACTAAAAATACAAAAATTAGCTGGGTGTGGTGGCACACACCTATAATCCCAGCTACTTTGGAGGCTGAAGCAGTAGAACTGCTTGAACCTGGGAGGCGGAGGTTTCAGTGAGCTGAGATCATGCAGTGCACTCCAGCCTGAGTCCCTCTCAAAAAAAAAAAAAGGCCGGGCGTGGTGGCTCAAGCCTTTAATCCCAGCATTTTGGGAGGCCGAGGCTGGTGGATAACGAGGTCGAGAGATCGAGACCATCCTGGTCAACATGGTGAAACCCCGTCTCTACTAAAAATACAAAAAATTAGCTGGGCATGGTGGCACGTGCCTGTAATCCCAGCTACTCAGGAGGCTGAGGCAGGAGAATTGCTTGAACCCAGGAGGCAGAGGTTGCGGTTAGCCAAGATCGCGCCATTGCACTCCAGCCTGGGTAACAAGAGCGAAACTCCGTCTCAAAAAAAAAAACAAACCAGAATACAATACACAAGCAACTGAAATATTTCAACAACAAAGAAACCCTCAAAAAATCCAATTTAAAGGCCGGGCGCGGTGGCTCAAGCCTGTAATCCCAGCACTTTTGGAGGCCGAGGCGGGTGGATCACGAGGTCGAGAGATCGAGACCATCCTGGTCAACATGGTGAAACCCCGTCTCTACTAAAAATACAAAAAATTAGCTGGGCATGGTGGCACGTGCCTGTAATCCCAGCTACTCAGGAGGCTGAGGCAGGAGAATTGCTTGAACCCAGGAGGCGGAGGTTGCGGTGAGCTGAGATCGCGCCATTGCACTCCAGCCTGGGTAACAAGAGCGAAACTTTGTCTCAAAAAAAAAAAAAAAAAAAATCCAATTTAAAAATATCAAATGACCTGAACAGGCGTTTTTCAAAAGACAACATAAAGATAGCCAAAGCCGGGCGTGCTGGCACGTGCCTGTAGTCCCAGCTACTTGGGAGGCTAAGGTGGGAGGACTGCTTGAGCCCAGGAGTGCTGGGCTGTAGTGCACTATGCCGATCAGGTGTCTGCACTAAGTTCGGCATGAATATGGTGACCTCCCAGGAGCAGGGGACCACCAGGTTGCCTAAGGAGGGGTGAACCTGCCCAGGTCACAAATGGAGCAGGTCAAAACTCACATGCTGGTCAGCAGTGGGACTGCGCCTGTGAAGAATCACTACATTCCAGCCTGGGCAACATGGCAAGATCCAGTCTCTAAAAAATATTTAAAAAAATAAAAAAATATATAAAACACACTCATCACTAATGATCTGGGAAATGCAAATCAAAATTGCAATGAGGTATCACTTCTCCCTGTTTAGGATAGATATCATCAAAAAGACAAAAACAGATGCTGGCAAGGATGCAGAGAAAAGGGAACTCAAACACTGTTGGTGCAAATCCAAACTAATACAGCTAATATAGAGCACAGTATTGCGGTCCTGTGGTATGAGCTGGACACGGTGGCTCACAGCTGTAATCCCAGGACTTTGGGAGGCTGTGGTGGGTGGACCACAAGGTCAGGAGTTCGAGACCAGCCTGACCAACATGGTGAAACGCTGTCTCTACTAAGAATACAAAAACTACAAAAATACAGGTGTGCGCCTGTAATCCCAGCTACTCAAGAGGCTGAGGCAGGAGAATCGCTTGAACCCAGGAGGCGAAGATTGCAGAGAGCCAAGATCACACCACTGTACTCCAGCATGGGTGACAGAGGAAGACTCCATCTCAAAAAACAAAATGAAACAAACAAAAAGCTACAAATAGAACTATCACATCATCCAGCAATCCCACTACCGGGAATTTATCCAAAGGAAAGAAAATCATCACATTGGAGAGACATCTACAACCCTTTACTCACTATTTACAACAGCTAAAACATGGAATCAACCTAGATGTCCAAGAATAGATAAATGGTTAAAGAAAATGTGATTTATATACATAAAGGAATACTGTTCAGGGCCGGGCACAGTGGCTCAAGCCTGTAATCCCAGCACTTTGGGAGGCTGAGGCGGGTGGATCACAAGGTCAAGAGATCGAGACCATCCTGGTCAACATGGTGAAACCCCATCTCTACTCAAAATAAAAAAAAAAATTAGCTGGGCACGGTGGCACGTGCCTGTAATCCCAGCTACTCAGGAGGCTGAGGCAGGAGAACTGCCTGAACCCAGGAGGTGGACGTTGCGGTGAGCCGAGATCGTGCCATTGCACTCCAGCCTGGGTAACAAGAGCAAAACTCTGTCTCAAAAAAAAAAAAAAAGGAATACTGTTCAAAGAACAGAATCAAATCCTGTCACCTGAGGCAACATGGATGGAAATGGAGGACATTAGTTAAGTGAAATAAGCCAGGAACATAAACATGCACATTCTCACTCATATGTGGAGGCACTGGAAAAAAAAAAAAGTTAACCTGAGAGACGGAGCAAGATTCTGTCTCAAAAAAAAAAAAAAAAGTTTATCTCTTAGAAGTGAAACATAGAACAGAGGATACTAGAGGCTGAGAAGGGTGGTGGGTAGGCAGGGATAGAGAAAGATTTGTTAAAGGATATAAAATCACAACTAGACAGAAGGAATAAATTCTAGTGTTCTATACCACTACAGAACTAAGGTTAATAATACATAGAAATTGAGACTGAACGTTCCCAACATAAAGGAATGACGAATGTTTGAGATGATAGATACACTAATTACCCTGATCACTCTACATTATAGGTATCAAAATGTCACTATTACTCCATGGACATGTATCATTACAATCTGTCCATTTAAAAACAAAGAAATGGCCCAGCGTGGGGGCTCACGTCTGTAATCCCAGCACTTTGGGAGGCTGAGGCGGGCAGACCACGAGTTGAGTAGTTCAAGACCAGCCTGGCCAACATAGTGAAACCCTGTCTCCACTAAAAACACAAAAAATTGGCCGGGCATGGCAGCGCGTACCTGTAATCCCAGCTACTTGGGAGGCTGAAGCAGGAGAATCACCTGACACCAGGAGGCGGAGGCTGCAGTGAGCCAACATTGCACCACTGCACTCCAGCCTGGCAACAGAGCGAGACTTTGTTAAAACAAAAAAATAAAGGAGGGGGAGCAAGTTAAAAAAAAAAAAAAAAAGAAAGAAAGAAATGTTTTAAAAAGAAACCGTTTATTTTTATGTGTGCATATAAGAGAGACAAAGTACACATATAAATGTATTTGTATAAAACAAAATTCAGAAAACATATACTAAATATAAAGCATGGTTATTGAAAATTCATACATTTATTTATTTAATCTTTGTCTACGAATTTTGCAGGGACGCTTCTCTGTCCCTAACAGCCCTCTGTATGTTACCTAACCTTTATCCCTTGTGAACATTCTGGTGTTTTAGGAGATTGGAGTTGAACGTAAAAGATTTTCCACAGTCACTACACTCATAAGGCCTTTCCCCACTGTGAACTCGCTGGTGATTACTGAGGTTAGAACTCTGGCTAAAGGATTTTCCACATTCACTGCATTCATAAGGCCTTTCTCCAGTGTGAATTCTTTGGTGTTTAACAAGGCTAGAGCGGTTACTAAAGGATTTCTGACACTCACTGCACTCATAAGGCTTTTCTCCGGTGTGATTTCTCCTATGTCTGATGAGGCTGGAGCTCTGGCTAAAAAATTTTCCACATTCCTTGCACTCATAAGGCCTTTCTCCAGTGTGAACTCTCTGGTGTTGAAGGAGTGTAGAACTATGGGTAAATGATTTCCCACATTCCCCACATTCATAAGGCCTTGACCCAGTATGAACTTTCCAATGTGCAATGAGATAGGATTTACAGGTAAAGGATTTTCCACATTCACTGCACTTATATGGCCTTTCACCTGTGTGAACTCTCTGATGAACAATGAGGTCAAATTTCCTGCTAAATAATTTTCCACATTCATGACATTCATGAGCTCTTACTCCAGTATGGACTCTCTGGTGTTGGAAGAAACGAGATCTGTAAGTAAACAATTTCCCACATTCACTACACTCATAAGGCCCTTCTCCAATGTGAAGTCTCCGGTGTTTAATGAGATGACAGCTTTGGCTAAAGGATTTCCCACATTCACTGCACATATAAGGCCTTGTACCAGTGTGAACTCTCTGGTGAGTAATAAGGCTAGAACTATGGATAAAGGATTTCCCACACTCACTGCACTCATAAGGCCTCGTGCCAGTATGAATTCTCTGGTGTGTAATGAGGCTAGAGCTATGGCTAAAGGATTTCCCACATTCACTGCATTTGTAAGGCCTTTCTCCAGTATGAACTCTCTGATGTATAATAAGATCATACTTCCTTCTAAATAATTTTCCACATTCATCACATTGATGAGGTCTTACTCCACTGTGAACTCTTCGGTGTGTAATAAGGCTAGAGCTTTGCCTATAGGATTTCCCACATTCCTCACATGTATAAGGGTTTTCTGTGTGAACTCTCAAATGATCACTGAGGCTATAGCTTGTGCTAAAAGACTTCCCACATTCATTGCACATGTAACATCTTTCCCTACTGAGGTCTCCCTGGTGCTGAATAAGTACGTGTTTGTAGCTGAAACCTTTCATACGTTCTCCCCAGTTGTTATAACTTTTTACACTGTGAAAGGCCACTGTACTGTTGGTTCTGCTTGACTTCTTTCTGGTGTGAGTCGCCTGTTGCTGGAATCTCGCCAGGAAATCCTTCCCAACTTCCTTGCAAGTGAAGGGCTTCCCAGATACTTGAAATGTGCAGCTGTTCAAAAACATGTCTCTGCCCACATTACTTCTGAAGTGTTTCTGTCCAACATGCTCCTTCTGGTGCTGATGAAGGTATGCAGTAAATTGTAATTGTTTCCTGCATACCCCATCTGTGTACAGTTTCTGACCATGGTATGTTCCCTGGTACTCAACCAAGTGCAAAATCTCTCTCAAGACTGGGCCACATATCTCACAGGAGTTGGTCTTCTGGGGAGAAGGAAGGGCCTTAGGAATCCTAACCTGTGACACCCGCTGTAGAGAAGTGCTCTGCTGATAAGGTGCCTCCTCATCTTCTGTTCCACAACCACCTGAAAGAAAGGAAAGGCTGGTGAAGAGCATGCTGACTTTAATGGAGAAGGGGTAGCCCATAGACAAATGTGTATTCAACAAACCCAGAAACTGAGTCCATGGGGTTGTTTTCAGGACCAAGGTGTTGGGTTCAAGTTGAAGTTGGGGCTGCCTAGCAGAACTGGGCCTCTAAAGATCACAGAATTGGGGAGGCCTCATGAATTAGAAGACACAACTATGGGATGAGAAACATGGAGAAGAGGCAGGATGTACAATTCATTCCTCTAGGACAATTTTCAGTGAGATCTGCTCTCCGGCTAACACATGCATTGCATACAAGTATGTATCCAGGCCCAAGAAAATGTGCCAACAAAATAGTAGCTGACATACGTGGACACCTCATAACACAGTATGTAGAGGCCAACACTGGAGACGACCGCAGATAATCAGTGAGAAAAATGGGTGAGACATGGAGTCCAGAGATGTGGGGATTAACCCCAGGTTGGAAGTAAGAGAAGTAGTAACAAGGTGTAGAGCTGACAAGCAGGCAAAGTGTCAAGAAAGGGGATGAAAAGGCAGTAATGAGGTTTGGCCCCTAATGTCATTAGCACCAAAACATTAGACAAACAGAGTATGTTTCTGGTATTATTTGAACATAACCCTGATATAATGTCCTCTGTTAGGTGTTAGTCCTCAGGGCCAGGCTCCCTCTGAGTCCATCTTGCTGTGGGGGATATCATAGCCATCCTTGGAACCACAGGGCCTGTCCACCTGACCCCTATGATCAAGAACATGGAACCTGAAATATGCAAGCACCCAAGACCAGCCCAGAAAGCCTCTACACGATAGCCCATAGGAAAAAATAACACAAAGAGAAATTCAGAGGAGGATTTTGCAAGAGGCACTCATAGTCCATATAAGTAGTGACAATGTCAGTGATTCCTGGCAGATGCAGTAATTCCTGACAGAATCAGGCATGAGGAAGTGTCAGCTAGAGAAAGGAAGTAGAACCTGGGCCTCCAGGAGCCTAAGATCTGGACTAAGTCACCTGGCCAGGGAGAGGCAAACAAGGTGAGATCCATAAGGCCGACTGTAAGAAGCCTGACTCTAAATCCTTCCACATGAAAGGGAAGCAGGTGTTGCCTGCTCAAGGAGAAAAGGTGAACATACAACCTTAGCCCTACCAATTGCAGCACCTACCCAGGAACAGAAAGCTGTGTTCATAGTCCTCTTGTGAGGACATATCTGTCCCCGAGAAAAGGGTAAGAGCAGAGACTAGCTCTGGGTACAGAGGTGGGTGTGAGGACCTTACCCAGGGAGGTTGTAAGTGTCAAGTTCTCCAGCATCACATCGTGGTACAGGCATTTCTGAGCCTCATCAAGGAGACTCCATTCCTTCCAGGAGAAGTACACAGCAACGTCCTCAAAGGTCACAATACCCTGCCAGGATGGGGACAGATGAAACCACAAATGGTTCCTTCTCTCAGGATCCATAATCCATCCCCTCACACATTTATTTACCCAATGCTCTTCTTCTTTTGAAGCTCCCCAACTCAGTGGAGAAGGCAGTCCACTGGTGCTGTTGTCTCCTTAAGGGCCTCTTGGTCACTGGTTGCAGCCACCAGTAACAAGAGGCAGGCAAAAAAATACATGTATCGAAACTGTGGGCATGGCATAAGGGCAACTACCCCTCCCTGACAAGCATTCCTCTGGTATCACCAAGATTACCTAAATCTCAATCGGGGCAGTGGGGCCATCAGGCATACTCCCTCTCCAAGTGCATATCATTCATTACACTGCACATACCTCATGTCTCCAGATCCCACAGCCACATTACCACAACCACCACTACCTCACTGTCCCATACCACAGGCTAAATCCTGGCCTCCCCACATGCTACCTGGGTGAAAGAGTGGATAACCTAATGATTACAGTGGATAACCAACAGCCAAACACAAGACACTTGACACTAGACAAATGAGATCAACAGTTTATTAATTAAAGACAAATACAGCTTGTGAAAGAATACCACGCTCCACACAGGGCCATATAGAGGTAGTACTCCAGAAAAGAGTGAACAACCAGGTGCTGTGGAATGTAAGCTTTGTAGCATCAAGATGGAGAAGCTACCCTGGTCCCCAGAGGAGGGAACTGGCTTGTTTGAATTACTCAGAAAATCGGTAGGGTACTGAAACCTGCTACAAAGTAACTATTCTGGTTCCCTGAATAAGAAGGGTTCATTTGGCTAAGAGAGCATATTCTTGGGAGCAAAGTGGGATGGGAAATTTGCTCTCAGGCCATCTGAGGCTGTAGTGTTTTCATCAAATGTCAAGGTGACATATCACACTGGGCCTTAATTTCTGGCCTTACACCACAACCTGGTAGGCAGCTTCCAGAGTGTGCATTTAAATAGGATCCAATATCCCAGACTTCCCACGGCTTGCACTAGTGGAAACAGCCTCAAAATTTTCTTTGAAGGCCTCCCTGCCAGGTTCCTTGCCTCAGATGTAGCCACAGATAAACACAGGTGAATCGCAGATAACCAGGGCCCTATTCCACTTGTGTGCTGCACTTAACCATCCCCTTGGCAGTCATGTAGCCAAGTAAAGCTCATTTTTTTTTTTTTTTTTTTTTTTAGACTGAGTTTCGCTCTTCTTACTCAGGCTGGAGTGCAATAGCGTGATCTCAGCTCACCGCAACCTCCACCTCCTGGGTTCAGGCAATTCTCCTGCCTCAGCCTCCTGAGTAGCTGGGATTACAGGCACGCGCCACCATGCCCAGCTAATTTTTTGTATTTTTAGTAGAGACGGGGTTTCACCATGTTGACCAGGATGGTCTCAATCTCTTGACCTCGTGATCCACCCGCCTCGGCCTCCCAAAGTGCTGGGATTACAGGCTTGAGTCACTGCGCCCGGCCACGTAAAGCTCATTTAAATTCCAGCCTCACTGGTTGCCCATCTCACACACAATGACTCTCAGAAATGACCGTATGACACTAACTTAATCTTCCAGCCTGAATGAAACACCCAGGCCCCATCAAGTTATCATAAAATCCTGGATACCCACAAAGTAGCAAATAAGCACGATTTCTAGCCTGAGTGTCCTATGAATTTGCGTCCATCTCATATCTATTATTCACCTGGGAGCCCTGGCCCCTGCCAAACTACACTGTCTTTTACATACCCTGCCATCATGACCATTACTCCATCATCATCTTCCCTGCCTTGGCCCACTAACAGTTTTACAACTAAAACCTGGGACTTGCCCAACCTAACTGTGACCCACAACTCACTCAACTTGGGGCACACAACCGCCACATCTTGAACCACTCCCTAGATTTCAAGACCTCTATGTTCTGAACCACTCCCTAGATTTCAAGACCTATGTGTTCATCTGCCCACTTAACACCTCCATTTAGTAGGGTCTGAAAGATCTGACTCTTAGCATGGCCCAAATAAACCTGATATCCCTAGTGAATATTACTCCTACTGCCAATGTGTTCATCACCTTAGTTGATGAAACTTCTTTCCCTTCAGCTGCTAATACCAACAACCCTGGGGTCTTCTCTGAATCCTCTGTTTCACTCCCTCACCACCTACATTAAATAATTTAGTTGTCCCTTTTGAAACCAGGCATCCAGAATCTAACCACATCTCCTTAACCACGATCCTGGGCTAGTAACCCTCACCTGGACTAGTCCACCCTGACTTTCCTTCCTCCGCCGTCAATCCCACAGTTCGTGCCCCACTGTGTACACAGATGAAGCCTGTGAGGACCTTGGTAAATCATCTATTTTTTCTGATCCGAACTTGCTATTACCTCCTGAAAACACACACAACTTCTCAAGCAGCCACTGCAGTGATGACGCCTATCCTCCTGTTCTTTGCACCCACCAGAAAGCAAGGAGACTTGCGGCTTCATAATCGTTCCCACCTCCGTATTACACCTAAGCATTTGCACATCTTGTACCTTTCTGGAACAATCTTCCACACCTGTTCATGCTGGCTGCCAGAAATCGGAACAACTCTACACATATGCTAACATGGACACAGGACCCCGGGCTTGGGGTTCGCCCACGGTCTTCAGAACTGAGGGCTGGGAGAATGCCACTTGAGAGTCCCGGACCACCACAACCCAGGGAACCTGTGGGCGAAAGTTAAGGCCAGTGAGAGACCGGGAAACCCTCCCCTTCTTGGCGTACGTTTCATAAGCTCCTCTACAGCCAAGGGAGCGGTGGAAAGAGCCAGGCCTCAGAGAAGTCGTCTATGGCGGCGTTACACGGGTTCAGGCCACCCTGTAGCCCCATGCCTGGCCTTGGAGCTGAGCGCCTTCGTACTGGCGGCATCACCTCTGCCCCAGGGCTCGGTGGCGCCTCCCTCCACGGCACACCAGGTGCTGGAAACGGGAGCACCTCCGGCAAGGCCCCCTGCTCTGTCCTGGGCTGCAGGGCCGCGAGCAGGTGTCCTCGGGGTGTTAGGACTCGGACGGGGAGGGCGGGGAAGGCCCGGAGGACGCGGCACTCACCAGGGCCGGGGCCGTCAGCGCGGCGACGGCCATCGGACTTCACCAGGGCCGAGCGGGGCCAGAGATCGTTTCTCTATTCTGGGCTGGGCCGGGGCACCCCGAGCGACGCCTCGCCTCAGTGCAGCGGGAACGGCTCCTCTCGCGCCTTCTCAATCAGTCACCAACGAGGCTGGCCCAGCGCTCCGGACAAACGCCAAAAGCGCCACGACGACGACGGAAATCCCGACGGGACGGCTCCTGCGCTTACGGAAACGCCACCTTTCCGAGGCCTCATTGGCTGGAGGTCGCCGTCGCCCAACGCAGGTCATTCTGGGTAATGTTGTCGTTCCCGCAGGCGCACGGCGAGAGAGTGAGGTCGCCGCCACCTCCTTCCGGAAGTAAAGGCCAAACCGCGGCTGGGGGCTCTGGGAAATTGCGACTCCCGGTTCCGAGCCGAGGCGGGGGTTTGCTCTTTCTTAAAGGAGCCGTACCCAGGTTTCTTCCGATTGCTGTCCGCGAGTATTGACTTGTTTTCGCGAGTTCCTAGAGGCCGTTGCTCCAAATGCACATCCTTACGGTCATTCAGTCACAAAATAGATCCACTGGTCGAGAAAGCAAATAAAAATGATTATGTTGCCGTTCAAACGCATGCACTCAAGCACTGGAGTTTTCTGTCTCTGTTATTTGGTTAAGAACAAGAAAAAAAATACTCCACACAGGTTCATGACGAAGAAGAAGAAGGTGGGATGCGGAGGCACCCCTCAGAAGCAGCACAGAAGTAGATCCCCGTTTCTGGGTCCCACAGAAAATAACTCTTCTGCCAGTATAGTCAAAGATTGTGTCCAATTTATTAAGCAACACTTGTATCCATTTAATCTCACTTCCTCCATTTCTTTATATTCACTTTAGTAATTTGACATCAAGCTCAGAAAGAGAACAACAAAAGGAATGCTATTTTGAAAAGGCACGATACTAGAGCATTCACACACGGAACAAAGGGTGCTCTGAATCCCAAATGGACAACCTCTACCTCCCGGGTTCAAGTGATTTTCCTGCCTCAGCCTCCTGAGTGGCTGGGACTAGAGGCGTGTGTCACCACACCTGGCTAATTTTTGTATTTTTAGTAGAGACGGCGTTTCTCCATGTTGGCCACGATGGTCTCGATCTCCTGACCTCGTGATCCGCCCGCCTTGGGCTCCTAAAGTGCTGTGATTACAGGCGTGAGCCACCGCACCCAGTGTCCACAGTTCTTTCAACTCTGTTTTAGGTGGGTATAAGAAGGACCCAATTTGTATGATCAACTTTCACACAATTAACAGAGACCCTTTTTTTTTGAGTCGGAGTTTCGCTCTTGTTACCCAGGCTGGAGTGCAATGGTGCGATCTCGGCTCACCGCAACCTCCGCCTCCTGGGTTCAGGCAATTCTCCTGCCTCAGCCTCCTGAGTAGCTGGGATTACAGGCACGGACCACCATGCCCAGCTAATTTTTAGTATTTTTAGTAGAGACGGGGTTTCACCATGTTGACCAGGATGGTCTCGATCTCTTGACCTCGTGATCCACCCGCCTCGGCCTCCCAAAGTGCTGGGATTACAGGCTTGAGCCACCGCGCCCGGCCTAACAGAGATTGTCTAGATCTGCTAAATATGCAGGATTTTTGAGTTGTGACTGGAGGAAAAACCCCAGCAAATCTCAAATCAGTATGTGTTCGTTTCCCTAATATAAAAGAAAATGTTTTCTATTATTTATGTGTTATCATAAAAGTAGAAATCTTCATCAGAGACATGGAGGAAATTTCAATGTGTACTAATAAGCAAAGAGGCCATTCTGAAAAGGCTGCACAGTGATTTTCTTTTCATTCTTTTTTTTTTTTTTTTTTTTTTGAGACAAGGTCTCACTCTCTCACCCCAGCAGTGGTACAATCATGGCTCAGTACAGCTTGAACCACCTAAGCTCAAGCAATCCTCCATCTCACCCTCCAGAGTAGCTGGGACTACAGGTGTACACTAAGCCTGGCTAGTTTTTCTATTTTTTACAGAGATGGGGATCTCACTATGTTGTCCAGGCTGGTCTTGAACTCTTGAGTTCAAGTGATCTGTCCACCTCAGCCTCCCTGCTGGGAATGAGGTACGTGTAAGCCGCTGCACCTGGCCATTTCCCTTATTTATATTTCTAGCTCACACTTTTCCAGATGGTATCCATTAGCTGTGTCAGCATGTCCAGCTGGTTGTGTAATTGGCCTTTCAGACTAGACTTGTCCGAACATTATCCCAAACCCCCTGCTCCAGGATCTGCTGTTCAAGAGTCACCCCCTCAGCTGTGGCAGCCCAGACCTTCTAGCTCCTCAGTAGTCAACCCAGTAGTCATGCTTCACTCCTTCCCTGCATGCCCATGTGGAGCCTGTGAGCAATCTGTGTTCTGCTTTCCAGGGACAGGAATTTAATATTTTTCCTCACTGCATGTGTTAACAACATTAATCCAGCTAGAGTCTTTTGACTGAC